>NC_143560.1:9056250-9795000 GCF_054136105.1 Typopeltis vanoorti | reverse complement strand
ATTTAACATTAAACCATCTTCCTGTACTACCTTCAGTTCTAACTGCTGACTTACAACTCAAATAAAGACTAAGTATTGCTTGATATAATGCCCAATTGACACCATATAACTGCAGCGTATTGAACAGCTTCTCTCTTGGCACCTTGTCATATGCCTTTTCCAAATCGACAAAACTTAAATATAGATCTTTGTTATATTGCCATGCTTTCTCGACTATTTGTCGTAAAGTGAAGATCTGATCCTGATAGCCTCTATTTGGCCTGAATCCAGCTTGTTCTTCACCAAGCTTTTCTTCCACAATTCTTCTCAACCGTTTCTCAAGTATACTTGCATAGATCTTGCCAGGAACACTCAGTATGGAAATACCTCTGTAATTCTCACAACTAGTTTTATTTCCCTTTTTATATATGGGTACTATGAGAGCTCTACTCCAATCATCGGGAATTCGTCCCTCTGTCCAGGCTTTCTGAACTATGCACTGCAGCCACTGTAAGACTTTTATACCACCATACTTCAGCATTTCTGGTCGAATATCATCTACTCCTGCTGCCTTTCCACATTTCAAGCCTTTGATGGCTTTTTCTACTTCAAGTATGGATATGTATTCCTGACTGCATGCCTGGTCAGTGTTTTTTATCACTGTGCTGTCATCACTGCTTGTTTCATTTATCAGTTTTTCAAAGTAATTACTCCATACTTCAAGGATATCTTTTTCTCCTGTTATCATGTCACCTTTATCATCTCTAACTCCTTTTACAGCACTCTTTCCTCCATTCTTAAGCTTCTTCAACAACCTCCAGAATATTTTGCCACCTTCTTGATATTTATTTTCTATATTCTTGCCAAAGTCCTCCCATGACTTTTCTTTAGATAGTTTTACACACTGTTTAGCTTTCTTACATTTGTCTCTGTATTCTGTAAGAGTAAAAGCTGACTTATTTCCCAGGAACTTTTGATATTATTATTATTATTATTATTATTATTATTATTATTATTAAACAAGACCTCATGGAGTCAAAGACTCATCTAGGAGGTCCTTTTATCTCACACACATCTCATCATACCGTGTCTTAAACACATTCAAACTCCTTGCAGACACCACGCTCTCAGGCAAGGCATTCCAATCACTCACAACTCTGCATGAAAAAAACCTGTCTCTCACTCCCCTACTCACACCCTCTTTATACAGTTTCCAGGGATGACCTCTGGTTCTCCCCTGATCTCGCACTACTCTCTGTTGAACTTCTCCACCATTGATCCTATAACATCAACTTACCAACTTGTAGGTCTCTATCATATCTTCCCTCTTCCTTCTCTCCACTAGACTCTGCAAATTACATCTTTTCAATCTTTCCACATACTCGACATTTCAGTGGTTAGAAACTACCTTAGTCAGTTGCCTTTGGACCCTTTCCAACATCTCTTCATCCTTCTGAAAACCAGGTGACCAAATCTGGGCACGATAGTCCATGTGTGGCCTAATCAAAGCCTTATGCAACGGAACAAGAATCTCCCTACTTCTACACGTCAGTGTCCTCTGCATCATTCCCAGAAGCCTTTGTGTTGTCTTCACAATTTTGGTGATGTGTCCCCTAAATTTTAGTTCCTTATCCACTATCACCCCCAGATCTCTTATTTCCTCTACTTCCAACAATATATTCTCACCAAGCATAAATAATGCATCCCATCTTTGTTTTCCAAATTTTAAAACCTTACATTTTGCAACATTGAACTCACATCCCCATTTGCTTACCCAATCACTCAATTTATTCAAGTCTTCTTGCAAGGCCACAACATCTTCACTACTCTTTATGGTTCGTCCTAACTTTGCATCATCTGCAAACAATTGAATATCTCCATCCAAATCTTCGCCAATATCATTAATATACAAGTTAAATAGTAATGGCCCTAAAACAGATCCCTGAGGCACTCCACTAGTGACTTTCCTTTTCCTGGATATCATACCCCCATACACAACTTGTTGATACCTATCAGATAGCCATTCTCCAATCCAATGCACTAATCTAATATCCAACCCCATCTGCTCTAGTTTGACTGTCAACTTATCATGAGGTACTCTATCAAAAGCTTTTGCGAAATCCAAGTATATTACTGTGTATCCCTCTCCTCTGTCCAAGGAAGCAATCACTTTATTGTAATAAGTAAGTAGATTACTAAAACATGACCTCCCTTTAGCAAATCCATGCTGTCCATCAAAGATTATACCATTGTTGTCAACTCAACTCTGGATCCTAGTTCTCACAAGCTTCTCCAACAACTTAACCACAACACCTGACACACAGATAGGCCTATAGTTTGATGCTTTAATTCGATCACCTCCTTTATGAAGTGGCACAATCTTGCCCTCCTTCCACTCTTTAGGGACTTGACCAAGTGCAAGACTCGTATTAAAAAAATATGTCAAAGCAGGTGTCAACTCTCTGGCACATTCCTTCAGAATACGCGGTGATATATTATCAAGTCCCACAGCTTTATTTACATCTAGTTTACACAAATCCCCAAACACCTCTTGCTCACTTACAATCAGTCTCTCCTCCCCATCATCAGCTGCTCTTAATCTCTCCATGAAGTCACATTCCCAAGATTGAAAGATCTTTATGAACTTCTCATTAAGTATCTCCACCACACATTCTGCAACAGCTGTCTCTATACCATTTCCTCCAATCAATGTCATCCTTCCATAATCATTCTTTCTTTAGCTGGCTACATATCGAAAGAACTCCCTAGGATTCTTTTTGGCTTCATTAACCAACTGCTGTTCATACCTCTCTTTAGCTACTCTCACCAACTAAGTCACCCTCCTTGCCTGGTCTTTGTAGACCTCATGAAATTGGTTACTTCCACTTCTCTTATGCTGCCTCCACAATGCCCTTTTTCTCTGTATTGCATGATTAATCTCTTTATTCATCCATCTCACACCTAACTTATTTAACCTTCTCACCCGTGGTATACATTTAGACATTGCATCCACTAAATATTTTTTGAAAATCCCCCAAGCTGCATTGATCTCTTTTCCAGCTAACTCCTCATTCCATGCTACACTTGCAAGCTGTCTCCTGAGCTCTTCATAATCACCCCCCTTGTAGTTCCACATATACCCTTTTTTCACAGGGGTCCTTGCACTGCTGGCAACCACCCAGGTAATTACCTCATGTTCACTTTCACCAATTGGTGGATGATTTGACACCTCATTTATAATTACATCCTCCGATGAGATGACCAAATCCAAGACCCTTCATCCTCGTGTGCCCTCTGTTACATACTGTCTGAGGTAGTTATCCCTCAAAAACTCAAGAAACTCATTTTCTTTACTTCCCGTTGCTATGTCTTCATTCCAGTCTATATTGCCATAATTAAAATCACCCATAATGATCACCCTTTTCTTATTTGCTTGGCTTATTTGACTATACATTTCACTATCACCACCATCCACATTACCAGGTCTATAACAACATCCTTTCAAGTATTTGATTCTATTCACCTCTATCTCACACCATACTGCCTCAAAACCACTGGCCCTATTTCCCTCTTGCATCTCTACCTTGTATGGACATAAGAAAGTTTTAAAGCGAATAAAAGTTGAGCAACTCTCAGATGTGAACTGTAGACTAAAATACAGAAAGGTTATTGAAAAGAAAATGAAAAAGCTTGAGAAGTGGAACATATGCTTTCTTCTTTTCCTTTACTGCCTCTTTAACTTCCTGTGTCCACCAGGGAGTTCTGATTTTTTTATCCTTGCACACAACCTCACCACATGCCTCTCTGGCAGAATCAATCAATGTTTTCTTCAGAGTTTGCCACTGAATCTCCAAGGTTTGATTCCTGTTCTCAAACTCTTTCATTTTCTTTTCAATAATCTTTCTGTATTTTAGTTCAAATATACAGTTCAAATCTGAGAGCTGCTCAACTTTTATTCGCTTTAAAACTTTCTTACGTGTTATTCTTTTCAATATGAAATTCAATTTTATCCTGCTCAAGACTAAATAGTGATCACTTCCAATTTCAAATCCTCTGTACACTCTGGTGTCCTGCACCAGGGAGAAAACATCACTATCAACAATAACATAGTGAGTGAGACTTTTCTTATTCCTAGCCTCTTCTCTCCAGGTGAATTTGTGCAAATTTTTATGTTGGAACATGGTGTTAGTAATAACCAGTCCATGTCCTGAGCAGAAATCCAACAGATATTTGCCATTATTATTAGGTTTGCTCTTTTCTCCAAATTTTCCCAAAATATTTTTGTATGTCTCACAATCATTTCCTACTCTGCTATTTAGATCCCCAACTAGGACCAACTTTTCCTTTTTCATTGTGTCAGTTGCTTTTTCTAAAGCGTCAAAAAATTCATCCACTTCTACCTTGGTAGAACCTTCTGTGGGACCATAGGCAAAAATAAGTCAAAAATAAGTGCACCCAACAGGGTGCACCACGAGAAGGTGAGGATTGTCGGTTCTCTGCATTCCTTTAAAGGCTATGTGGAGGTCTCTTCTCAGTTATATAGCTTTGACCCTTTTGCTGCAAGTAACAGATGGTTGCAAAGATTTTTGGAAAGACGTGCAATGTATAATATCAAAATGAAAGGTGAAATTGCTTCTGAATATATAATATTCTTTCATTATATATAATATAATGAAAGAATATCCTTTGAAGCTTGCTGAAATAATTGAAGATGGTAGATACACTTCTGATCAAGTTTTTAATTCGGATGAAACCGGCCTTTTTTTGAAAAAGGATGGCGAGCAGAACATACATAGTCAAATCTGAAAAAAGTGTTAGTGGTTTTAAGATGGCTAAAAATCGTATGATAAAACCTCTCGTAATCAATCAGTCACCTCACCCATGAGAAATGAAAGGAGGCGATTTGAATAAACTGTTATTGGATGGCAAACAAATAAAGCATGTGTTACAACAGCAAATTAGCAAGTGGTTTTACAATTGCTTTGTTTCAGAGGTAAGGCATTATCTTGAGAACAAGGGCATGATTTTTAAAGTTCTTCTGGTGATAGACAATGCATCCAACCACCCAAATTTGGTCACATCATTTTTATGAACTTCGAATGAATGTTATAACCACACAATACTCAATTTTATCTATTTCGAGGAATACAGACAACACTTTTGCTTCAGACAGCTGTATAAAACAAACTATTTGATAGTATGGTTTGCAGTTTCAAATTCATGCTTATGACAGATGTACCAACTTAGAAAGAAAAACTCTTGCTTATAGTGTTTTGGCATCTATGGTTGAGGCCGAGAACCTTTTAGACCACCCTTGTAATTATACTAGACTGGATGGGATTGGATATTAGATTAGTGCATTAAATTAATAATTGGCTGGCTAATAACTATCAGCAAGTTGTGTGTAGGGGAGCAATATCCCCGAAGAGAAAAGTCGGTGTGCCTCAGGATCTATTTTAGTGCCATTGCTGTTTAACCTGTATGTTACTAATATCAGGGAATGTTTCAAATGGAGATATTCAACTGCTTGCAGATGAAAAGTTGGGAAGAACTATGAGATGTAAAGCAGATATTGTGGCTTAACAAAATTGCTTGAATAGACTGACTGGATGGGCACTGGAGTGGAGGTTACCAGTTCAATGTTGCAAAGCGCTAGGCTTTAAAATTTTTATTATTATTATTATTGTTAGATATGTGAAGAGCCAAAGGCTTCAATTCGGCGACATATAACTTGTTTAAGTTAAGGGATATTACATCCCATATAGTTTCTTAGCCGAATAAGAAACTCAAAGAGTTTCATGCCGAATATAGTAGAAACTATATAAAGTTCGGCGATTCCAAGCGTAAGCAAATACCTGAATACTGCAGCACTGATCCCAAAGGGTAGTGCAAGCTGGGGCAACTCGTGGTAGAAGTGGCGCGAGCTCCGATCACTATTCTTGATATTTGCCCATAATGTGAACTTAGCTCCTAGGAACTGTATGTTTGTTCACATTATGAGAGAAGGTCACTACCCAGACCGGTTTCGACCTTTATTGAGGTCTCATCAGTGAGTAGCCAGACCTAGTTAATATCAAGTTTGTAGCGAACAGAACTTGTACCCCTTCTACGAGTATTGCCGTGAGGTGCTCTAATAAATTATTAGATATGTGAAGAGCCAAAGGCTTCAATTCGGCGACATATAACTTGTTTAAGTTAAGGGATATTACATCCCATATAGTTTCTTAGCCGAATAAGAAACTCTATATAGTTTCTACTATATTCGGCATGAAACTCTTTGAGTTTCTTATTCGGCTAAGAAACTATATGGGATGTAATATCCCTTAACTTAAATAAGTTATATGTCGCCGAATTGAAGCCTTTGGCTCTTCACATATCTAATAATTTATTAGAGCACCTCACGGCAATACTCGTAGAAGGGGTACAAGTTCTGTTCGCTACAAACTTGATATTAACTAGGTCTGGCTACTCACTGATGAGACCTCAATAAAGGTCGAAACCGGTCTGGGTAGTGACCTTCTCTCATAATGTGAACAAAAATACAGTTCCTAGGAGCTAAGTTCACATTATGGGCAAATATCAAGAATAGTGATCGGAGCTCGCTCCACTTCTACCATGAGTTGCTCCAGCTTGCACTACCTTTTGGGATCAGTGCTGCAGTATCCAGGTATTTGCTTACGCTTGGAATCGCCGAACTTTATATAGTTTCTACTATATTCGGCATGAAACTCTTTGAGTTTCTTATTCGGCTAAGAAACTATATGGGATGTAATATCCCTTAACTTAAACAAATTATTATTGTTATTATTATTATGTGACACCTCCAGGGAGTTTAACAACTCATTGAGGGAGGGCACCTACTCCACATCTCTCTCTCTGTCTCCACTGCTCAATTCACCAACTACAATGAACCACAACTACACCAACGACATCTACCCCCAACCACCACCACTAATATTTTCACAGACAATCACAAACATGCCAATGGTAGGATTTGAACCCACAGCCTTTTGGCTGGAGAGCAGATATGCTAGCCACTCATCCAACCAGGCCAGCATTTGGAAAACAAAGATGGGATGTAGAGTATACAGTTGGTGGGGATATATTGCGGGAGGTGGAGGAAATAAGGGATCTGTGTGCAATGATGGATAGGGAGCTAAAATTTAGAGGACAAATTGCTAAAATTATGTGGACAACACAACAAATTCTGTCAATGATGCAGAGGACTGACTTGTAGGATTAAGGCAATTCTGGTTTCATTGAATAAGACATTGATTAAGCCACATATGGACTACTGTGCCCAGATTTGCTCACCTGGTTTTCAAAAGGATGAAGAGATAGTGGAAGGGATCCAGATACAAATGACTAAGGTGATTTCTGGTCTCTGGAATGTTGAGTATGAAGGAAGATTGAGAAGATGAAATTTACAGACTTTGATGGATAGGAAAAGTAATAAGGGTAATATGATAGAGTTGTATAAGTTGGTAAGGCTTATCAGATTAACATTGAAAATGTTCTTCATAGAAGGTGGGAGATGGAGGGAAAGAACATGAGGTCATCCCTGGAAACTGCATATGGAGAGTGTGAATAAAGGAGTGAGAAGAAGGTAGAGTGGTGAATGGTTGTAGGAATGCATTACCTGAGAACATAGTGTCTGCAGAGAATGTATTAATGTATTTAAGACACATTATGATGAGTTGCATGTGTGACATGGGGACCTTCCATGATGAGTCTTTAATTCCACAGAGGTCTGAGGATAATCATTTTCATCCTAAAATGCATAACCTCATTCCGAAATGCATAACTTTATGAATTGCCACATTAAAATGGTAACCATTATCCTTTACCCTTACTGCCATTATGTTTAAATTATCTTGCAGGATCTCCACATTACCTTTATTAACAGTTGCCCTCCCTTGTTTTTCATCATCAGCAAACTCTGAATGTTTCTTTTCAAATTATTTCCTATCACTGATGTAAAAAGTAAATAGCAGTGTACCAAATACAGAACTATACATCACACGACTAATCACTGTCTTCTCCAGGATTGAACTCCTCTATATATACTAGTCTTTGATGTCTGTTCATCAAACATCCTTTTATTTATATCACCAGCTTCATTTCCATTCTTATTTGCTCCAATTGATATAAAAGAATTCCATGTGGTATCTCATCAAATTTCTTTGCAAAGTCCAGAATTGGCATTGTGTAGCCATGTCCTTTATTCATTGCAACTGTCACTTTTTTATTAAAAAAAATGAGCAAATAACTAAGGTAAGACCTACCCTTCACAAAACCCATGTTCTTCCCAGGAAGCCAGACACTCACAGACTGCAATGCCTATCATACCCTGCCTTCAAAAAATTCAGGGTTAGAGCATTTATAACCCACTTTCTTTTACAATGTCTAGGGATAAACACTAGCTCTCCTATCACCTATTACACTGTGTAGTAATTCCCCTATATCTGATAGATATTTCTCCCCAACTCTTATGCATCTCAGTCATATTATCTCTTCTCCTGTCTGCCAAGGTCTGCATATCACATTCCCTTAGTCTGTCTTCATACTTAACATTTCAGAATGATGGGTCATCCACCTCTGTATATTCTCCCTCTAAATGTGTCTTATTACCTAGATATCCAGTTAACTAGATTTCCGTGTACAGCAATCCAAGCATGGACTGTTTAATGCTTTATAAAATACAATTATCACCTCCTTATCCTTGCTTGTCATGGTTCTTTATATTATAGCAGTAATTTTTGGTTGAACCTTAAAACCTTTGCAATGTGTCCCCTGATCTTCAGCTCTTGACCCACCCAAACCCTCAGATCACTTGTCTCCTCCACCTCCTGGAAAGTTCTTCCACTTTCTACCATTATGATGAACCTTGATCCATCTTCTCTGGCCAAAGTACATGACTTGACATAGCAACATTGAAGAGATATTCCCATTCTTCAGCCCAAACTCCAGCCTATCCAGATCTTCTTGTAATAATATCACAAGAGGGCTAACTTTGCATCATCTGCAAAACAATTGCACACATATTCTCTCAAACCTTGAACTATATCATCGATATAGGAGAGGGCGCTAGTGGGTCAGGCGCTACGAACGTGCTTTGAAGAGCTCCTGATTCAGATAAGTTTTACTAGGAATAATTAAGTATATATGCGTAATTGTTTAAGTAAGAGCGGCTGTAAACGTTGTACGCTACCGATAGTATTAGTGTGGGGTTTTTTTTCTTGCTTAAACTAAATACGAAAACGTTAATATTAGACCTAGTAACCTGCAGAGAAAAAAAAATGGCGGCTGCATTGTCATTCCATGATTTTAATTTGGATTTCAGTAGGTTCGTTAAGTGTGAGGTCTGTTATATGTATTCCTTCGATTACATAAATGATTTGTGGATGTTTAGTGCGGATGGAAGAAGGGTGTGTGCGAAATGTGACCTGAACGAGGAATTGATGAATGCGAATATGAAGTTGATGACAGAAAGTGCTAGTACCGATTGTGTCGTGAGTGCACGTTTGAAAGAGAATGGCGAGAAAGACAGGCGAAAAAATGTTAAAAAATCAGGAAAAAAGAAAAAGAGCGATTTGACAACCGTAACGGATGTTAAAAGGGACGAAAGTGAGGCGGAAAGAAACGAAATTGAGAGAACGAATGAAAGTAGAAATGGCGTGGTGCAGAAACCGCAAGTAAAAAAAATCGAAAGAATGAATGATAGCGAAAAAAGAATGACTGATGGCGAAAGTTGGACGCATGTTGGAACGAAAGTACTAAACCAAAGAAAGATGAATGACAGTAAAAGTGAAAAGAATGATAGCGAAAGTTGGACGCATGTTAGTCCGAAAGTACGGAAACAAAGAAAGATATGTGAGAGTGAAAGTGAGAAGAATGACAGTGAAAGTTGGACGTATGTTGGACCGAAAGTACGGAAACAAAGAAGGATGAATGAGAGGGAAAGTGAGAAGAGAGGGTCAAGAGTTAGAAAGTTAGAAAGATTTAATGATAGAGTGAATGTGTCGCGAGGTTCAGAAGGTGAATTGGATTGGATGAAGCAAGAAATGAAATGGATGCGGAATGAAATTAAGAGAATGCAGGTCAAAACTATTAAAATAAATCATGATGGCATGAAAGAGTTAACAAAAGATGAGCGAGTGGCGTTGTATGGCGACTCCATTATTAAAGGTGTGCTAGAGGATAAAATGCACAAGGTATGTTTTCCAGGCGGTAAAATGAGTAGAGTGATTGAGGCATTGAACATGAGGCGGGAACGAGCAAAAGAGTTAATTGTATTAATTGGAACAAATGATTTGAGAGAGAACAAAGAGCATGTCAAATGAATGTCAGGAGACTGCTTGGAAAGATAAAGGAGAATAGTGTGACAGGAAGGGTGGTCAGTGTGTTGCCTAGGTATGATTGTGGTGAAATGAGGCGGAGAGCAAGGATTATGAATGATATTCTGGCTGAAATGTGTGAGGAGATGGGAGTACAGTTTGTTAATGTGTGGAATGAGTTTGAGGGACGAAGTGAGCTGTATGGGAGCGATGGACTGCATTTGAGTGGTTATGGTGTGAGTCGCTTGGAGAGACTGCTGCTGGAAGGTAGAGAAGTGAATAGAGAGAATGAATCAGATCAAGAGGGGAGTGATGTGGAAGAGCAGGAGAGTAAGACAGGAGAGATTGAAGGAGTGGAAATGAATGTGGAAGTGAGTGGTATGAGTATAGATAATGAGAGAATGGGTGTGCAAGAGGAGCAGGGAAACGGGGAGGCTCAGGGTGGACAGGGATACACAGCGTGAGAAAGGTGGATGCTCCAAGAGGAGGTGAGAGAATATGTAGGCAGGAAAGTAATGGGATGATCAGGGATCAAAAGGAAACAGATGGAATTGCAAAGGGTTCTAAAATGAAGAAGCAGAAAGGGAAATGGCCCCAGTCCAGCATGGAGAGATCACATCGAGTGAGTGGTATCAGTGGAACTAGCTGTAGATCCAGAAATGAGTTGTTGTGTTTGTATACCAATGCTAGAAGTATAAGAAACAAGGCGGATGAAATGGTTGCACTAATTGCGTCTGTGCACCCAGAGATTGTCGGAATAAGTGAGACATGGTTAGATGAGGATGACATCCTGACAGGAATAGAGATGGAAAGGTATGATGTGTTTCGTGAGGATAGAAGGGGTAAAAAGGGAGGGGGAGTGCTATTGATGATAGAGAAAGAGTTATGTCCATACAAGGTAGAGATGCAAGGGGGAAATGGGGCCAGTGGTTTTGAGGCAGTATGGTGTGAGATAGAGGTGAATAGAATCAAATACTTGGTGGGATGTTGTTATAGACCTGGTAATGTGGATGGTGGTGATAGTGAAATGTATAGTCAAATAAGCCAAGCAAATAAGAAAAGGGTGATCATTATGGGTGATTTTAATTATGGCAATATAGACTGGAATGAAGAGATAGCAACTGGAAGTAAAGAAAATGAGTTTCTTGAGTTTTTGAGGGATAACTACCTCAGACAGTATGTAACAGAGGGCACAAGAGGATTAAGGGTCTTGGATTTGGTCATCTCATCGGAGGATGTAATTATCAATGAGGTATCAAATCATCCACCAATTGGTGAAAGTGACCATGAGGTGATTACTTGGGTGGTTGCCAGCAGTGCAAGGACCCCTGTGAAAAAAGGGTATATGTGGAACTACAAGGGGGGTGATTATGAAGAGCTCAGGAGACAGCTTGCAGGTGTAGCATGGAATGAGGAGTTAGCTGGAAAAGAGATCAATGCAGCTTGGGGGATTTTCAAAAAATATTTAGTGGATGCAATGTCTAAATGTATACCACGGGTGAGAAGGTTAAATAAGTTAGGTGTGAGATGGATGAATAAAGAGATTAAGCATGCAATACAGAGAAAAAGGGCATTGTGGAGGCAGCATAAGAGAAGTGGAAGTAACCAATTTCATGAGTTCTACAAAGACCAGGCAAGGAGAGTGACTTGGTTGGTGAGAGTAGCTAAAGAGAGGTATGAACAGCAGTTAGCTAATGAAGCTAAAAAGAATCCTAGGGAGTTCTTTCGATATGTAGCCAGCAAAGGAAAGAATGATTATGGAAGGATGACATTGATTGGAGGAAATGGTATAAAGACAGCTGTTGCAGAATGTGTGGTGGAGATACTTAATGAGCAGTTCATAAAGATCTTTCAATCTTGTGAATGTGACTTCATGGAGAGATTAAGAGCAGTTGATGATGGGGAGGAGAGACTGACTGTAAGTGAGCAAGAGGTGTTTGGGGAGTTGAGTAAACTAGATGTAAATAAGGCTGTGGGACTTGATAATATATCACCGCGTATTCTGAAGGAATGTGCCAGAGAGTTGACACCTGCCTTGACATATTTTTTTAATACGAGTCTTGCACTTGGTCAAGTCCCTAAAGAGTGGAAGGAGGGCAAGATTGTGCCACTTCATAAAGGAGGTGATCGAACTCAAGCATCAAATTATAGGCCTATCTGTGTGTCGGGTGTTGTGGTTAAGTTGTTGGAGAAGCTTGTGAGAGCTAGAATCCAGAGTTGGGTTGACAACAATGGTATAATCTTTGATGGACAGCATGGATTTGCTAAAGGGAGGTCGTGTTTTAGTAATCTACTTACTTATTACAATAAAGTGACTGCTTCCTTGGACAGAGGAGAAGGATACACAGTAATATACTTGGATTTCGCAAAAGCTTTTGATAGAGTGCCTCATGATAAGTTGACAGTCAAACTAGAGCAGATGGGGTTGGATATTAGATTAGTGCATTGGATTGGAGACTGGCTATCTGATAGGTATCAACAAGTTGTGTATGGGGGTGCAATATCCAGGAAAAGGAAAGTCACTAGTGGAGTGCCTCAGGGATCTGTTTTAGGGCCATTACTATTTAACTTGTATATTAATGATATTGGCGAAGATTTGGATGGAGATATTCAGTTGTTTGCAGATGATGCAAAGTTGGGAAGAACCATAAAGAGTAGTGAAGATGTTGTGGCCTTGCAAGAAGACTTGAATAAATTGAGTGATTGGGCAAGCAAATGGGGGTGTGAGTTCAATGTTGCAAAATGTAAGGTTTTAAAATTTGGAAAACAAAGATGGGATGCAGAATTTATGCTTGGTAAGAATATATTGTTGGAAGTAGAGGAAATAAGAGATCTGGGAGTGATAGTGGATAAGGATCTAAAATTTAGGGGTCACATCGCCAAAATTGTGAAGACAACACAAAGACTTCTGGGAATGATGAGGAGGACACTGACGTGTAGAAGTAGGGAGATTCTTGTTCCATTGTATAAGGCTTTGATTAGGCCACACATGGACTATTGTGCCCAGATTTGGTCACCTGGTTTTCAGAAGGATGAGGAGATGTTGGAAAGGGTCCAAAGGCGACTGACTAAGGTAGTTTCTGACCTCTGGAATGTCGAGTATGAGGAAAGATTGAAAAGATGTAATTTGCAGAGACTAGTGGAGAGAAGGAAGAGGGGAGATATGATAGAGACCTACAAGTTGGTAAGGGGTTGCTATAGGATCAATGGTGGAGAAGTTCTACAGCGAATAGTGGGAGATCAGGGGAGAACCAGAGGTCATCCCTGGAAACTGTATAAAGAGGGTGTGAGTAGGGGAGTGAGAGGCAGGTTTTTTTCGTGCAGAGTTGTGAATGATTGGAATGCCTTGCCTGAGAGTGTGGTGTCTGCAAGGAGTTTGAATGTGTTTAAGACCCGGTATGATGAGATGTGTGTGAGATAAAAGGACCTCCTAGATGAGTCTTTGACTCCATGAGGTCTTGTTTAATAATAATAATAATAATAATAATATATAAATTAAACAACAGCAGTCCCAAACCATAGCTGTGGAGCTTTTCTTGTCACCTTTTTTTTTTTTTTTTTTGTGACATTGCACCCCACAATTTGTTGGCTCCTACCATCCTGTAACTAGGCCACCAGCTGAATATCCCCATTGCTATTCTACACAATTTTAACAGTAGTTTTTCATGTGGAATTCTCTAAAAAGCTTTAGCAAAATCCAGAAAAAAATCACTGTATATAATATATACAGTGTATATAGTATACAAAGTGCATTGGACAGGGTGGATGTGATAAAAATCACATCCACCCAGTCCAATGCACTTTGTCCCCTATTGCAAAATATAAGCAACTTACTCAAGCAATACATTCCATTAATAAATTCATGCTGTTGTTTTGAAAGATTTCTGTTGTTATCAATCCAGGTTTGTATTCTGTCTTTAACGAGCTTATCTAACACCTGTACTACTGTTCTTGATATATGCACTGGCCTACAGTCAAACTCTATTGACCTGGATTCTCCTCCCTTTGGCTCTGGCACTATTTTCCCCTCTTTTCAGTATTTTGAGTGAAAGAGGAGCCTGGCAACTGCTTCTGTTGCCAGACTCCTCCTGACCAACTAAATCAAGGATACTGCAAGTTCCTTTTGCACATTCTCTTGAAGAGTTTACCACCATAAGTTATAAATGAGTCCAACAGTATGCCAAAGGGAATATGTTCAAATATGAACATGTTGACTGTTGATAATGCCAGCATATTGAATTACATTCTCAAATAAAATTTTGTAGTAAGAATAGCTATTGATTTATTGATTTCTTTTTATAAACTATCTGATTTATTATAGGTGGTGGGCAGGACCATGGCAACATTGTTCAGTCAGCTGTGGTAATGCTGGCATAAGACAGAGAACTGTTATTTGTGTACGTTCTTTGGGATCTGATGAACAGATAGCACTTTTAGACGATGAATGCAATATAACCGAACGACCTGTGATTATAGAGCCATGTCACCATAAGTTACCTTGTCCAGGAGATGCTAGATGGGAAACAGGAGATTGGTCAAATGTGAGGTTTAGATTTTCTTTACTTTCAATATATATATACACATATATAGCATAATTCCTTTTAAATGTTCCCTAATTGTACTTATATAATAATATATATATATATATATATAAAATCAGCTAACGCCTTTTTATTCCCGTATACGGGGAGTAGGCGAGGCCATTTAGCCCTATCTAACTTTTTGGAGACTGAGTGGGCAGTTCAATCTCCACTGTTACCAATCAGAGACAGATGGCCCAAGGCTATCACTAATTAAGCGGTACGCAGTGAAGAGAGACGGCTCAAATGTGCCGCCATCTCGTGGTCCCTAACCCTAACACAATATATTTAATGTCTGAAATAATGTGGGTTCTACGGTCGATTTTCTTGAGTTTACAGGACGAAACACCCGAGTTTCCGGGAGGAAAAACCTGCTTGCCTGTGCCAGAGATCGACTAACTCAGGAACCGGTCGAAAAAATGCTTAGAAAAATTTCCTCTAGTCGCCGACTAGACTCGAAACCGAGTCTTCCTTTGTGCGGCAAGCGCGGTGGTGTGCAAACGCCACATCCACTGAGCTACACAGGCTCTCTCTCTCTCTCTATATATATATATATATATAATAATAATAATAATAATATATATATAATAATAAAGTTCGACGCATGTTGGACCGAAAGTACTGAAACAAGGAAAGATGAATGACAGTAAAAGTGAGAAGAATGATAGCGAAAGTTGGATGCATGTTAGTCCGAAAGTACGGAAACAAAGAAAGATAAATGAGAGTGAAAGTGAGAAGAATGATAGTGAGAGTTGGACGTATGTTGGACTGAAAGTATGGAAACAAAGAAGGATGAATGAGAGGAGAAGTGAGAAGAGGGGGGTCGAGAGTTAGAAAATTAGAAAGATTTAATGATAGAGAGAATGTGTCGCGAGGTTCGGAAGGTGAATTGGATTGGATGAGGCAAGAAATGAAATGGATGCGGAATGAAATTAAGAGAATTCAGGACAAAACTATTAAAATAAATCATGATGGCATGAAAGAGTTAACGAAAGATGAGCGAGTGGCGTTGTATGGCGACTCCATTATTAAAGGTGTGCTAGAGGATAAAATCCACAAGGTATGTTTTCCAGGTGGTAAAATGAGTAGAGTGATTGAGGCATTGAATATGAGGTGGGAGCAAGCAAAAGAGTTAATTGTATTAATTGGTACAAATGATTTGAGAGAGAACAAAGAGCATGTCAAAATGAATGTCAGTAGACTGCTTGGAAAGATAAAAGAGAATAGTGTGACAGGAAGGGTGGTCAGTGTGTTGCCTAGGTATGATTGTGGTGAAATGAGGCGGAGAGCAAGGATTATGAATGATATTCTGGCTGAAATATGTGAGGAGATGGGAGTACAGTTTGTTAATGTGTGGAATGAGTTTGAGGGACGAAGTGAGCTGTATGGGAGCGATGGACTGCATTTGAGTGGTTATGGTGCGAGTCACTTGGAGAGCCTGCTGCTGGAAGGTAGAGAAGTGAATAGAGAGAATGAATCAGATCGAGAGAAGAGTGATGTGGAAGAGCAGGAGAGTAAGACAGGAGAGATTGAAGAAGTGGAAATGAATGGGGAAGTGAGTGGCATGAGTATAGAAAATGAGAGAATGAGTGTGCAAGAGGAGCAGGGAAACGGGGAGGCTCAGGGTGGACAGGGATACACAGCATGAGAAAGGTGGATGCTCCAAGAGGAGGTGAGAGCATGTGTAGGCAGGAAAGTAATGGGATGACCAGGGATCAAGAGGAAACAGATGTTATTGCAAAGGGTTCTAAAATGAAGAGGCAGAAAGGGAAATGGCCCCAGTCCAGCATGGAGAGATCACATCGAATGAATGGTATCAGTGGAACTGGCTGTACATCCAGGAATGAGTTGTTGTGTTTGTATACTAATGCTAGAAGTATAAGAAACAAGGCGGATGAAATGGTTGCACTAATTGCGTCTGTGCACCCAGAGATTGTTGGAATAAGTGAGACATGGTTAGGTGAGGACGACATCCTGACAGGAATAGAGATGGAAAGGTATGATGTGTTTCGTGAGGATAGAAGGGATAAAAAGGGAGGAGGAGTGCTATTGATGATAGAGAAAGAATTATGTCCATACAAGGTAGAGATGCAAGAGGGAAATAGGTTCAGTGGTTTTGAAGCAGTATGGTGTGAGATAGAGGTGAATAGAATCAAATACTTGGTGGGATGTTGTTATAGACCTGGTAATGTGGATGGTGGTGATAGTGAAATGAATAGCCAAATAAGCCAAGCAAATAAGAAAAGGGTGATCATTATGGGTGATTTTAATTATGGCAATATAGACAGGAATGAAGAGATAGCGACTGGAAGTAAAGAAAATGAGTTTCTTGAGTTTTTGAGGAATTACTACCTCAGACAGTATGTAACAGAGGGCACACGAGGATGAAGGGTCTTGGATTTTGGTCATCTCATCAGAGGATGTAATTATAAATGAGGTGTCAAATCATCCACCAATTGGTGAAAGTGACCAGGAGGTGATTACCTGGGTGGTTGCCGGCAGTGCAAGGACCCCTGTGAAAAAAAGGTATATGTGGAACTACAAGGGGGTGATTATGAAGAGCTCAAGAGACGGCTTGCAGATGTAGCATGGAATGAGGAGTTAGCTGGAAAAGAGATCAATGCAGTATGGGGGATTTTCAAAAACTATTTAGTAGATGCAATGTCTAAATGTATACCACAGGTGAGAAGGTTAAATAAGGTAGGTGTGAGATGGATGAATAGAGAGATTAAGCATGCAATACAGAAAAAAAGGGCATTGTGGAGGCAGCATAAGAGAAGTGGAAGTAACTAATTTCATGAGGTCTACTAAGACCAGGCAAGGAGTGTGACTTGGTTGGTGAGAGAAGCTAAATAGAAGTATGAACAGCAGTTAGCTAATGAAGCCAAAAAGAATCCTAGGGAGTTCTTTCGATATGTAGCCAGCAAAAGAAAGAATGATTATGGAAGGATGACATTGATTGGAGGAAATGGTATAAAGACAGCTGTTGCAGAATGTGTGGTGGAGATACTTAATGAGCAGTTCATAAAGATCTTTCAATCTTGTGAATGTGACTTCATGGAGAGATTAAGAGCAGCTGATGATGGGGAGGAGAGACTGACTGTAAGTGAGCAAGAGGTGTTTGGGGAGTTGAGTAAACTAGATGTAAATAAGGCTGTGGGACTTGATAATATATCACCGCGTATTCTGAAGGGGTGTGCCAGAGAGTTGACACCTGCCTTGACATATTTTTTTAATATGAGTCTTGCACTTGGTCAAGTTCCTAAAGAGTGGAAGGAGGGCAAGATTGTGCCAATTCATAAAGGAGGTAATCGAATTAAAGCATCAAACTATAGGCCTATCTGTGTGTCAGGTGTTGTGGTTAAGTTGTTGGAGAAGCTTGTGAGAACTAGGATCCAGAGTTGAGTTGACAACAATGGTATAATCTTTGATGGACAGCATGGATTTGCTAAAGGGAGGTCATGTTTTAGTAATCTACTTACTTATTACAATAAAGTCACTGCTTCCTTGGACAGAGGAGAAGGATACACAGTAATATACTTGGATTTCGCAAAAGCTTTTGATAGAGTACTTCATGATAAGTTGACAGTCAAACTAGAGCAGATGGGGTTGGATATTAGATTAATGCATTGGATTGGAGACTGGCTATCTGATAGGTATCAACAAGTTGTGTATGGGGGGTGCAATATCCAGGAAATGGAAAGTCACTAGTGGAGTGCCTCAGGGGTCTGTTTTAGGGCCATTGCTATTTAACTTGTATATTAATGATATTGGCGAAGATTTGGATGGAGATATTCAGTTGTTTGCAGATGATGCAAAGTTAGGACGAACCATAAAGAGTAGTGAAGATGTTGTGGCCTTGCAAGAAGACTTGAATAAATTGAGTGATTGGGTAAGCAAATGGGGATGTGAGTTCAATGTTGCAAAATGTAAGGTTTTAAAATTTCGAAAACAAAGATGGGATGCAGAATTTATGCTTGGTGAGAATATATTGTTGGAAGTAGAGGAAATAAGAGATCTGGAGATGATAGTGGATAAGGATCTAAAATTTAAGGGACACATCGCCATAATTGTGAAGCAACACAAAGACTTCTGGGAATGATGCGGAGGACACTGACGTGTAAAAGTAGGGAGGTACTTGTTCAATTGTATAAGGCTTTGATTAGGCCACACATGGACTATTGTGCCCAGATTTGGTCACCGGGTTTTCAGAAGGATGAAGAGATGTTGGAAAGGGTCCAAAGGCGACTGACTAAGGTAGTTTCTGACCTCTGGAATGTGGAGTATGAGGAAAGATTGAAAAGATGTAATTTGCAGAGTCTAGTGGAGAGAAGGAAGAGGGGAGATATGATAGAGACCTACAAGTTGGTAAAGGGTTGTTATAGGATCAATGGTGGAGAAGTTCTACAGAGAATAGTGGGAGATCAGGGGAGAACCAGAGGTCATCCCTGAAAACTGTATAAAGAAGGTGTGAGTAAGTGAGTGAGAGGCAGGTTTTTTTTCATGCAGAGTTGTGAGTGATCGGAATGCCTTGCCTGAGAGTGTGGTGTCTGCAAGGAGTTTGAATGAATTTAATACACGGTATGATGAGATGTGTGTGAGATAAAAGGACCTCCTAGATGAGTCTTTGACTCCATGAGGTCTTGTTTAATAATAATAATAATAATAATTATAATAATAATAATAATATGTGATTGTCATTTTTTGGTATAAGATGATATTATTATTATTATATGACACATCCAAGGACTCATCTCTGACAGAATAACTGTTTTATAAATTAAAGATGCCGAGAAATTATATTATTGGTTTAATCCTTTATCCAAGTGTAAGCGAACAATGTTTGCATGAGGTATCTTCATGACTGGGCTACTTGTATATAGAGGCTATCCAAGAAAAACTGTTACTTCACCAATAATAGTTTTAAACAACAATATATTACAACAATCCACTTGGTTCATCTGAAATTCATTCTATGATGTGAGGAACCTTTATCAGGTCTTTTCAACCAAATGGTAAGTTAGCAAGTCTCATACAGAATTAGGGGGTTTTGTCCCTGAAACTTGGATTTTTCATTTCTTAGAGTGTTCACACAAATCTACTGCCATAATACTTGCCCTTAGGGGATGCTGCAGAGGACAGATATACTATTTATGACAGCAAAAGAATTGGGCCTGCTTGGGATGGAGTCAGGGCTGGATTAATCATTAAGCAAAATAAGCATGTGCTTAGGGCATCATAGAAAGGGGGCGCCACAGAATTTCTGCTTTAGTTAGACGACAAATTTAATTTAAATTAACTTTTAATTAGTTTTTCATTGTTTTTATCTTTTCTTACCGTTACCTACTTTGTTTCAATAAATAATGACGTGTAGAAGGCCTAATAAAACTCTAACCACGTGCATGACGGTTCGTTTATACCTTATTATTGCTCATGACGCTTTCTGGCACTACCATTGCATCAAATGAGGTAATTTTTTATAATTAACGTAACCAGTTTATTTTTTATTTTCCTGTCTGTTTTAGGTCTTGTTTTAATAAATGATGTCTTATAAAAGGCTCCAGAAGCAAATATAAAATAAATCAGTTATCTCAGAAACGCCCCTCCAGTAAAAGGCCTAGCTGTCACAGAAGTGCGACTCCAGTAAAATAAGAGTTAATTAAAGCACGAAAGCACAAGATTCAGCTGTAAGCTGAAAATTAAATTGTTCGTATGATTTTGCCTGTGATATGTGTAGCTGTGTTGATTGCCACCTAATATTCAACGAAATAATCTTTTTATTTCTGTATTTAACAGATCCCAAAAACCAAGATGAAACGTGTTCAGTTA
This sequence comes from Typopeltis vanoorti, assembly GCF_054136105.1. Taxonomy (NCBI): domain Eukaryota; kingdom Metazoa; phylum Arthropoda; class Arachnida; order Uropygi; family Thelyphonidae; genus Typopeltis; species Typopeltis vanoorti. The sequence goes on along the minus strand of NC_143560.1, from coordinate 9,774,275 downwards.
AATGGTGCACAAAAGCGAAAACTATCAAAAAAGAAACAAAAGGAGACTTTGGAATTAGATTTCAAGACTGCAAAGCTGACTGATTTCTTCACACAAGTTCCACAACATTATATACCAATTCCTGATCAGAGCCAATCTCCGTTCATCAGAAGTGCACACATATACCACTTTGATCACTTCAAAATCAAAATATGATGATGTTGGAATCATCAAGTTTCATAAGCAGGTTCATCTAGCAAGTTGCTTTACAAAACATTCTGAGGTTGAAATAATTGCTGAAAATGAAAGTTTAGTGGGCCATGGTGATGGTGGTGAAATGATTCAGTCTGCAAAAGATCCAGGGTTGTGGCTTGATTTCTCTGCTGATGACATGGCTTATTGGACTGCTTGTGGACCCAGTGACAGTCAACACCACAATGGGCCATTTGACAGTCTTACCAACATTTCAGTAGTTACAAACCAGTAAGATACTGTTTGCAGAAACATTTTGTTGGGACAAAAGCCGATGGTGAGGAATACAAGAGAGAGTGGTTATTGTATTCACCATCAATGGGATCAGTTTATTGTTTTGTTTGTAAACTGTTTGCTCCTAAAAATTTCTCACATTTTGTTACAAGAGAAGGGTTCAGTGACTGGCAAAATACTATTGTAATTGATCAACATGACAAAAGCACTACTCACCGAGACTCTATGTTAGCATACTTAACTCGCAGACAAGATGTAGGGTTGGGACAACAGTTGGAAAAACAAATTCAGGAAGAGTGTGATTACTGGGAACATGTCCTGAGGCATGTCATAGCTGTTATTCATACGTTAGCTGAACATGGCTGGCTTTTCGAGGAACAGAAGAAAGATTTGGATTATTGCAAAATGGGAACTTTTTAGGGCTGCTTGAGCTCATAAGTCAGTTTGATCCATTTTTAGCAGGTCACATTGCAAAATATGGAAATTATGGCAAAGGAAATCCTTCTTATCTGTTCAAAGCCACCTGTGAGGAACTCATTCAACTGATGGCTCAAAAGGTCCACATGCTTATTGTTGATGAAGTAAAATCTTCTGGTTATTTTTTAGTTTGTCAGTTGATTCAACACCAGATCTGTCACATATCGACCAGTTAAGTTTTGTACTTAGGTACTTAAAAGATGGACAGCCTATTGAATGTTTTTTAACCTTTCTGGAAATGAAAAGCCATACCAGTGAGGAAATGGCAAATCAGGTGTTGCAGTACTTATGTAAAGTTTGTCAGCTAAACTTTTCAAAATGTAGGGGTCAGTCTTATGACAACGCTGCTAACATGTCTGGGTGTTATAAGGGGATGCAGCAAAAAATTTTAGAAACAAACAAGTTTGCTATATAATGTGCCCTGTGCAGCTCATTCCCTAAATTCGATAGGCCGAAGTGCTGTTGATTGCTTTCAAGAGGCGGTTAATTTCTTCTCTACAGTGCGGGTGCTCTATACCTTTTTTTCAGCCTCAACCAGCCAGTGGACAATTCTTAAAGGTTGTATTGGAAATGAAAATGTCTTAAAATCCCTCTCTGATACCAGATGGGAGGCACATGCTATGGCAACAGCAGCAATTTTGAAATCTTTCCTTCAAATTTTAGAAGTGTTAGACTGTATAGCCAAAGACCAGTCACAAAACTAGAAGAGAAGCAGATAATATTGCAAACAAGATTCAAGAGCTAGAATTCGTTTTTATGTTGAATTTTTGGGATAAGATTTTGCAAAATTTTCATAGAGTAAGCCAAGTTCTACAAAATGAGGATGTCAACTTAAAAACATCTGCAGATCTGTATGGATCATTAGCTGACCAATTGTGCACTTCACAAAATGAATTTGAATGATATGAAGCAGCTGCAAAGGAAGTGCTACCAGATGTTGATTACAAGGCAGCTCAAACTCAGAAACGTATCAGAAAGAAGGTACCCAATGACAGAGATGCTCCAGAAGTATATCTGAATGCCAGAGATAAATTTTGTATCACCACCTTTTACACAATTGTTGACAAACTTGAAACTGAGATGAGAAGAAGAGGAGAGATATACAAAGAAATATCAGAGAGATTTTCTTTTCTAAGTGATGTGCCACATAATGCTACTTCAGTGACTTCATCATCTCCTGAAATTGAAAGGTATTCTCAGTGTTGTCAAAAGCTGATTGATGCTTACCCAGAGGACTTGAACACTAATTTCTCAGCTGAGCTTCAGCAGTTTCACTCATATATGGCCATAAGTTCAGTGCAACAAAAAAATGTAAAAACAAGATTCAGTTATGCTGAACTTTATAAAATAATTGTAGAAGACGTTATTGAGTGTGCCTTTCCAAATATAGGGCATTGCCTTTCATATATTTTTAACATTAATGGTCACAAATTGCTCAGCAGAGCGTTCATTTTCTCAGTTGAAGTATATTAAAAATCCCATCAGAACAACTATGCAACAAGGCAGGTTGAATGCCTTATATCTACTAAGTATAGAAGCAGATGTGTTACGTGAGATTAATTTTGAGGATCTGATCAAAGACTTTGCAATTAAAAAAAGTAGGCGAAAACTTTTCAAATCTAAATAAAGTTGAAGTATACAAAAATAAACATTATTTTCCATCTTACTATAAGTTTTGTTTCATTTTGAAAAATAAAAATTTATTTTATGTTTTATTATTGTTTATATTTTGAATTACATATATATGGGGCACCAAAATCTTTTAAAGTGCTTAGGACCTCTATGGGTCTTAATCCGGCCCTGGATGGAGCTGAAAAATTATAGTACATTGTGATGACTCTGAGGCTCTTTGGTGTGAGTTTGAGATAAACAGGATATAATATCTAATAGGATGATGTTATAACCTTCATCCCAGCTTCTGCAAAAACAGCTACAAACCTATCCAGGGTCTGCTGGAGGTCATCTGTGGAAGAGCTAATCAAAACTAGGTCATCTGCAAAATGCAGACATCTAATGCTACATCTTCCAATTCTGACACACTCACTGCTTCGGCTGTGCCTATCAATCCAATCCATGGGTATTATGGAAAGGAGGGGTGACAGAAAACACCCTTGGCAGAGACCAACAGAGACTGTGAAAGGTTCAGACTTTGTGCTGTTTACCCTGACACAAAACTCCGGGCATTTATACGGATTTGATGGCAGCTAATAGTTGGCCATCCGCTGCATGCCAAAGCTTGCCCTGAGGAAGCTGGTCATATGCTTTCTCCAAGTCCACAAAACATGTGTAGATATTCTTGGCATATTCCCAAGATTTCTCAAAGACTTGCCTTAAAGTGAAGATTTGGTAAGTTGTGCTTCTACCAGGACGAAACCACATTGTTCTTCTTGGAACTTTGACTCAACTATGCTCCTGCACCTTCTTTCCAAGCACTTAGCATATACTTTCTCTGGCAGGCTGAGCAGAGAGATGCCGCGATAGTTGCTGCAATCTCTCTCTAGTCTCTCTTCTTTAAGATTTATTAATATTATTATGGTGGTATTATTATTATGCTTGTATTATTATTATTATTATGCTTGTCTGCCACTGCTTTGGTGCTCGCCCAGATATCCAAGCAGCCTGACACACTCAAGTCAGTCAGAGAACACTGTCTCGATTTCGGGCTGAATTTCATCATCACTAGCAGCCCTGCCCGATTTTAGCGATTTTATTGCTAAATGGACCTATTCTACTGTGAGACTAGTCATTGCCCCAATCTGCACCTCTTGGATGTCCACAGCTGCCAGGCCATCTGGGTTAAGAAGGCTCTCAAAGTATTCCCTCCATCTGTGGAGGATATCCTTCTCGGTTGTTAAAAGTACACCATCAGAGGCCTTAATTGCCCTTGCTGTGCTCGATTTCCTCCCTCGAAGGCAGTGGATGGTCTGACAGAATACCTTGTTTGCATTTGCATAGGATGAATCTAATCTTTCTCCAAAGCATTCCCAAGCCTTCTGCTTTGCTGCCTTTACTGCCTCAGCAGCAGCTTTTCGACCTCAGTGTACTGGAAACACATCTCAGGTGACCTGACCCTAAGCCATGTTAGGTAGGCCTCCTTTTTTGCCCAGGCAGCTTTTTGGACCTCTTGGTTATACCAAGGTGTCCTTTTCTCACTGCCCATCACCACACTGAGCTGCTTTCTGCCACAGCATGAGAGTACAGAGGCAGTGACAGCTGTTCTGAACAGCTCCCACTCCTCCTCAACATCTGCAGTATGTCTTGGAATCTCTTTGAACCCAGAGGAGATGTTATCTTTAAATTTCTTCCTCACAGCCTCATTTTCCAATGCCTCCCATTTCACATGGTATAGCCGCTTAGGTCTACCAGCATTGATGGTAGATGAAGATCAGTGTGGCCAAAACGGAAACATTTGTGGTCTCAAGACAACCATCCTAGTGCACTCTACATGAGTGGAGTCCCACTGAGGCAGGTGGAGAAGTTTAAATACCTTGGTGCCATATTCACAAGTGATGGAAAGTGGGATGCAGAGCTAGATACTTGAATCAACTCAGCAAATGCAATATTGCAGGAGCTTAGCCATTCGGTAGTATTGAAGCGGGAGTTAAGCTAGAAGGCAAAGCTGCCTATCTTCAATACAATTTATGTCTCCATCCTCTCCAATGGTCATGAGAGCTGGGTAATGACTGAAGGAATGTGGACACAAATCCAAGCGGCTGAAATGAGGTTCCTTCAAGGGGTTGCAGGACTGACAAGACTCAACAGAATCAGAAGCTCTGTAATTTGGGAAACCCTCAATACTCAACTGCTGCTTCTCCATGTTGAGAGATCACAGTTACAATAGTACAGGCACCTGGTCAGAATGCCACAAGAAAGACCCTCTTTGCCAAGCCAGAGGGTGGGAGACCAATGCAAGGCCAAGGACTCACTGGATAGATTATATCCAAAACCTTGGGTGGACATGTCTGGGAGTCTCACCAGAACACCTGAGCTTAGTGGCAGAGGATTGTGACCATTGGAAGTCCCTCTTGCAGTTGCTGCCCCCACAACCCAATTAGGAAAGGTAGGCCTTGAAGATCGATGGATGGTTATAACCTTGGAAATGTTATAGGGCAATAGTCACATGTTCTGACAAATTGTTGAGCATATAAAAAGAGTGTGATCCTGATGGGCAATTCTAACTATGGAAATATGGGTTAGAAAGATATGATAGCATACAAGAATGGCATCACGTCATCCCAAATTTACAAAGAAAGTAAATTTCTGGAGTTTTTCCAAGATACAAGACCATAGACAGCACGTTATAAAAGCATATACAATGTCATTATAAAGACCTTGTGCAAATTTTCACAACTACTATTCTATACCTCATCACTTTGCTCTGAAAAAAAAAAGAGTAAGTGAAAAAATTTATTACAATTTTGCATGCATATATTCTTGGAATTGTTAATTCACATACCATTATGCATATAAACTGAAATATGAATTCTAAAGTTCTACAAATATGTTTTGGAGTTGATTTTCATTAATACCCTGAATCACATTAGTTATCCTGATCCGCAGATCATCTAGAGAGTCTGGTTTTGTTGAATAAATATAGTCTTAACATGTCCCGTAGAAAAAAAATCCAATGGCTCAAATCTGGTGAATGTTATGGCCAAGAGATTAGCCCACCTCTTCCAGTCCATCTGTTAGGAAAATTTTCATTCAGTAACTAGTTAACACTGAGAGCAAAGTGACAAGTTGCACCATCTTGTTGAAACACTATTATTATTATTACCCAAGACCTCATGGAGTCAAAGACTTATCTGGGAGGTCCTCTTATCACACACACATCTCATCATACTGTGTCTTAAACACACTCAAACTCCTTGCAGACACCACAATCTGAGGCAAGGCATTTCAATCATTCACAACTCTGCACGAAAAAAACCTGCCTCTCACTCCCCTACTCATACCCTCTTTATACAGTTTCCAGGGATGACCTCTGGTCTCCCCTGATCTCCCATTATTCTCTGTAGAACTTCCACCATTGATCTTATAACGACCCCTTACCAACTTGTAGGTCTCTATCATATCTCCTCTCTTCCTTCTCTCCACCAGACTCTGCAAATTACATCTTCTCAATCTTTCCTCATACTCAACATTCCAGAGGTCAGAAACTACCTTAGTCAGTCGCCTTTGGACCCTTTCCAACATCTCTTCATACTTCTGAAAACCCGGTGACCAAATCTGGGCACAATAATCCATGTGTGGCCTAATCAAAGCCTTATACAATGGAATAAGAATCTCCCTACTTCTACACGTCAGTGTCCTCTGCATCATTCCCAGAAGTCTTTGTGTTGTCTTCACAATTTTAGCAATGTGTCCCTTAAATTTTAGATCCTTATCCACTATCACCCCCAGATCTCTTATTTCCTCTACCTCCAACAATATATCCTCACCAAGCATAAATTCTGCATCCCATCTTTGTTTTCCAAATTTCAAAACCTTACATTTTGCAACATTGCACTCATATCCCCATTTACTTGCCCAATCACTCAATTTATTCAAGTCTTCTTGCAAGGCCACAACATCTTCACTACTCTTTATGGTTCGTCCCAACTTTGCATCATCTGCAAACAACTGAATATCTCCATCCAAATCTTTGCCAATATCATTAATATACAAGTTAAACAGTAATGGCCCTAAAACAAACCCCTGAGGAACTCCGCTAGTGACTTTCCTTTTCCTGGATATCGCACCCTCATACACAACTTGTTGATATCTATCAGATAGCCAGTCTCCAATCCAATGCACTAATCTAATATCCAACCCCATCTGCTCTAGTTTGACTGTCAACTTATCATGGGGTACTCTATCAAAAGCCTTTGCGAAATCCAAGTATATTACTGTGTATCCTTCTCCTCTGTCCAAGGAAGCAGTGACTTTATTGTAATAATTAAGTAGATTACTAAAACATGACCTCCCTTTAGCAAATCCATGCTGTCCATCAAAGATAATACCATTGTTGCCAACCCAACTCTGGATCCTAGTTCTCACAAGCTTCTCCAACAACTTCACCACAACACCTGACACAGAGATAGGTCTATAGTTTGATGCTTGAGTTCGATCACCTCCTTTATGAAGTGGCACAATCTTGCCCTCCTTCCACTCTTTAGGAACTTGACCAAGTGCAAGACTCGTATTAAAAAAATATGTCAAGGCAGGTGTCAACTCTCTGGCACATTCCTTCAGAATACGCGGTGATATATTATCCATTCCTACAGCCTTATTTACATCTAGTTTACTCAACTCCCCCAAACAACACCTCTTGCTCTCTTACAGTCAGTCTCTCCTCCCCATCATCAGCTGCTCTTAATCTCTCCATGAAGTCACATTCACAAGATTGAAAGATCTTTATGAACTGCTCATTAAGTATCTCCACCACACATTCTGCAACAGCTGTCTTTATACCATTTCTTCCAATCAGTGTCATCCTTCCATAATCATTCTTTCTTTTGCTGGCTACATATCGAAAAAACTCCCTAGGATTCTTTTTGGCTTCATTAGCTAACTGCTGTTCATACTTCTATTTAGCTTCTCTCACCAACCAAGTCACCCTCCTTGCCTGGTCTTAGTAGACCTCATGAAATTGGTTACTTCCACTTCTCTTATGCTGCCTCCACAATGCTCTTTTTCTCTGTATTGCATGCTTATTCTCTTTATTAATCCATCTCACACCTACCTTATTTAACCTTCTCACCTTTGGAATACATTTAGACATTGCATCCACTAGATAGTTTTTGAAAATACCCCAAGCTGCATTGCTCTCTTTTCCAGCTAACTCCTCATTCCATGCTACACCCTCAAGCTGTCTCCTGAGCTCTTCATAATCACCCCCTTGTAGTTCCACATATACCCTTTTCTCACTGGGATCCTTGCACTGCTGGCAACCACCCAGGTAATCACCTCCTGGTCACTTTCACCAATTGGTGGATGATTTGACACCTCATTTATAATTACATCCTCCGATGAGATGACCAAATCCAAGACCCTTCATCCTCGTGTGCCCTCTGTTATATACTGTCTGAGGTAGTTATCCCTCAAAAACTCAAGAAACTCATTTTCTTTACTTCCAGTTGCAGTCTCTTCATTCCAGTCTATATTGCCATAATTAAAATCACCCATAATGATCACCGTTTTCTTATTTGCTTGTCTAATTTGACTATACATTTCACTATCACCACCATCCACATTACCAGGTCTATAACAACATCCCACCAAGTATTTGATTCTATTCACCTCTATCTCACACCATACTGCCTCAAAACCACTGGCCCTATTTCCCTCTTGCATCTCTACCTTGTATGGACATAACTCTTTCTCTATCATCAATAGCACTCCCCCTCCCTTTTTACCCCTTCTATCCTCATGAAACATATCATACCTTTCCATCTCTATTCCTGTCAGGATGTCGTCCTCATCCAACCATGTCTCACTTATTCCGACAATCTTTGGGTGAACAGATGCAATTAGTGGAAACATTTCATCTGCCTTGTTTCTTATACTTCTAGCATTGGTATACAAACACAACAGCTTATTTTTGGATCTACAACTAGTTCCACTGATACCACTCACTCGATGTGATCTCTCCATGCAGGACTGGGGCCATTTCCCTTTCTGCTTCTTCATTTTAGAACCCTTTTCAATGCTCTCACCTCTTCTCACATGCTCATACCTCCTCTTGGAGCATCCACCTTTCCTCACGCTGTGTACCCCTGTCCACCCTGAGCCTCCCCGTTTCCATGCTCCTCTTGCACACCAAGCCAGTGGTGACATAAGTTTTTCATGTAGTACTATCATATCCTGTACACCCTTCAGGATACATGTCAGGAATTTGATGATGATGATGAATTTTGTAGGATTTCCTGAGAAGTTTCATTCTGAGAATTTTATGCATTGTTGAGTCAGGAGTACCCAGCTCTGCAGATGCCCATTTTATTGATATCCATGGACTTGCAATAAAGGGTTCTCAGATGCCACACTTTCTTTGCTTATTATTATTATTATTATTATTATGGGTATCTCCATGGAGTCAGTAGACTCATCGCGGGAGACCCAAACTAGCAAAACAATATCTGTCATATCTCTTCTTGAATTCATTTACAGACGAAGAGCTCACAACTAAGTCAGGCAATGAATTCCACTCATTCACCACCCTCCAGGCAAAAAACCTTGTTCTGACACCTTTGTTAACCACACTCTTCTTTAATTTCCAGAGATGACCTCTTGTTCTTCCATCACTATCACACAGCTGAAACATTTCCCCTGCATCAATCCTATAAAAACCTTTTAGTAATTTGAATGTTTCTATCATATCCCCTCTTCTTCACCTATCAACCAATCTCTGCAATCCACAAGCTCTCAATCTATCAATGTAGGGAGCATTTTTTATATCACTCACCAACTTGGTCACTCTTCTCTGAACCCTCTCCACAGCCTCCTCATCTCCAAGGAATCCAGGTGACCAGACCTGAGCACAGTAATCCAAATGTGGAAGTATCAATGCTTTATAAAGGGGAATAATAACCTCTTTATCTCTGGATGTCAGTGTGTTCCTCAACAACCAAGTAATCCTATGTGCAATCTTGGACACCTTAGCAATGTGTCCTCTGAACTTCATCTCCCTATCTACCAATACCCCTAAGTCCCTAGCCTCATCAATCTCTTGGAGTACCTTTCCATCGATATAGTACACAGCTGGTAATCTTTTAATCCCAAAATGCATGACTTTACACTTTTCAACATTGAACTGACATCCATTTTCTTTTGCCCATTTTACCAGCTTATTTAAATCCTCCTGCAAACTTTCAACATCAGCTTGATTTTTTATTGCACTACACAACTTTGCATCATCAGCAAACAACTGAATATCTCCCTTTAAGCCGTTTCCTATATCATTTATATACAAATTAAACAACATTGGCCCAAGCACAGAGCCCTGAGGCACACCACTGGTCACCTGCCTCATTCTGGACTCGGCTCCTCCATACACCACCTTATGGTATCTCTTCCTGAGCCATTCTCCTATCCATATCACCAATTTAATATCCATTCCCATCTGCTCCAATTTGCATAACAGTGTTCTATGGGGTATCCTGTCAAAAGCCTTAGCAAAATCCAGAAGTACCACTGTGTAGCCAGTTCCTTTGTCCAACTCTGATGTTATTCTATTATGGATAGTTAATAGATTGCTAAGGCAGGATCTACCTTTAACAAAACCATGTTGGCCTCTATAGAGTATCATATCCTGATCCACCCATTCTTGAATTTTGTCTTTAACCAACTTTTCCAATACTTTTACCACTACTCCTGAGATGGTGATTGGTCTGTAATTCAATACCGCAGTTTTAGAGCCACCCTTATGCAGAGGAACCACTTTGCCTAACTTCCACTTCCTAGGGACCATACCAGAGTTCAAACTTAAATTAAATATCCAGGTAAAAGGGGTTGACAATTCATTTGCACATTCACGCAACACCCGAGCTGATATTCCATCTAAGCCTACCGCAGTGTTTGCATTTAAGTTTTGCAATATATTTAATACCTCTGATTCTTTAGCTTCAATTCTCACATTAGGTATTGCTATAGGTATAGAGATATCCTCACTTGGGTGATAGACTTTTGAAAAGTGATCACTCAGTAACTCGACTATTACATCTGATTTTGTCACCTCAATACCATCAGCACCCACTAAGGTTATCCTTCCGAAGTCATTCTTCCTCTTACTTGCCACATAGCGGAAGAACTCTTTGGGATTACCCTTGATCTCTCTGGCTAAGATCTTCTCATAATCTGATTTAGCTTTTCTTACTATGCTGGTAACCTTCCTAGCTTGAGCCTTGTACTGCTCATGGGTGTCCTGATCGCCTTTATCCTTGTAAATTCTCCATAACATTTTCTTTTTTTGCAGTTCAAGCTTGATACTACTGCTCATCCATCTAATGCCTGCCTTGTTTGACCTCCTGACCATGGGGACACAATCTGATATTGCTTTCCTCAGATACCCGCTGATTTTATCCCAAGCACTGCTAACATCTTTCCCTTGCAATATGTTCTGCCATGGGATGGCTGCAAGCTCACTCCGAAGCTTGTTATAATTGTCTAACCTGTAGTTCTGTACATACCCCTTCTTAATAGAAAAATCCACAGATTTTGCAACCTCCCAAGTCAATACCACATGATCGCTTTCACCAACTGGAGGTAACGAGGACACCTTACTTATGCATATAACCTCTGAACCAATAACCAGGTCCAACACTCTCACACCACGTGTCCCTTCAGTTACGTGCTGTTTCAAGTAATTATCTCGTAGAAGATGTATGAACTCCATTTCCTTTTTGCTACGTGATATTTCCTCCTTCCAATTGATATCACCATAATTAAAATCCCCCATAATAATCACTAAGCCTTCACTCATTGCACTAAGTTGCTGATGCATGAATTCAATATCTCCCCCCGTACTCCCTGGCCTATAGCAGCATCCAACTGTATATTTGGTTGCGTTGGTCACTATTTCGCACCAGACTGCCTCAAATGAACTCTCATTCACATGTCTATCATCATGATATACTACTTTCTTTGGCTGCAACACATCAGCTATCATCAACAGTACTCCTCCTCCTGTTCTATCTTCTCTATCCTCCCTGAAAATACTGTACCCATCACATTCAATTCCAGTGACCACATCTTCTGCTGACAGCCAAGTTTCACTAATGCCTACAACTTTTGGTGAGATTTCACTGACTAATGCCAAAAATTCTTCTCTCTTATTTCGAATGCTTCTAGCATTGGTATACAAAAATTGCAGATTCCCTCTAGATCTTGTACCGGCTTTAGAACTGATATATAAGTCACTAACTACCGTAGTCCTATGCTGATTTTTATCCCCTCTCTTCTGCAATTTATTCTGCCTATAAGGATCAATAAATACACAATCAGTGCTAAAGTTTCTCTCTCTTACACTCAACCTTTTCAATATTAGTTTCCCTGCCTTCAACCTGTTCAGAAAATAACTTCTTCAATCGCTTATGTCCTTCCATGTTAAGATGCAGTCCATCTCTAGCATACAACTGCCTTTTTCCTTCAAACACACTCCAAACATCAACAAACTCCAGACCTCTTTTTCTGCACATTCTTGCAATCATATCATTCATTATCATTGCTCGTCTACTTAACTCGTAATTGTCAAAACGAGGCAGCACACACACTATTCTCCCATTGACACTTTTCCTCTTCACAATATCTAATAATGTTCTTAAATCTTTTCCTACCCGATTTATACTACCTCTCAGGTCATTCGTACCCACCATAACTATCATCTTGTCTGCTTCATGCCCTCTCTTTATTGCTAAAGCCACTCTTTCTATTGTCCCATCAGCCAAGCACTCCTCATGCATACCACTCTCCATACCCTTAATCATAGAATCACCATATATTTTACCACTCTTAACTTCATTCAAGTCCACACTCATGGACTCATTCTCTACACTATTCAGCATGACTCTCCCAGCTTCATTACTCAACTCTCTATTACTTACCCCCCCACTCTCACTACATCTCATTTCTTCTAGGCCACTTGTGGTTTTATTATGTTGACTCCCAATCACTCCCATACTATTTATTACTGAATCATTCACCAAAGACTCACCCATATGTAATCCTGTTCTAGTTACTTCAGCTAAAGTAATCTCTATAGTCCTAATTTCTCTGTTTAACACATTAAACTCAGCTTTAACTTCCAGTATCTCCTTACCGATCACTTCCACTTCCTCATGAAGAAGATGAAGGTCATTTTTCATTTTCATAAACTCCCGCCTAAGTTCTTCCGCTACGGTCCCGATGTCAGCTTCCATTCCTAAACGCTCCAGCCTATCCCGACACTTTTCACATACGTCGGCATTTTCGTTCTTCTCATTTTGCCAGACCGACCACAGATCCTTCACATTTTTCGGTGCATGGGCTGCATCACTCGGGCCAGGCTCTTTGCCCCTCTCCTTCAGTTCCCAATTTGTCTGTGTGTATATGTCTGTGTATGTATGTATGAGTCCTCTTTCATTTGTTTTTTCACCCACTTTCCTTCAACAGCCACCTGAAGAGGTGACTGGCCAGGGAAAGCTGAAAAAGAATGGATGGAGGGAGGAAATGTCAGAGATCTGCTTGGTTTCCTACTATTGAGTAAGGCCAAGTAGATCGACTGAGGCCCCTTTTAACTACTACTATCATCTCTACCTTTCCTCCTCCTCTCTGACTATCAAGCTGGCTCTCAGCACAACTTTGTTTCTCTAAAAAGGTTTATCATTAACAGAAACTGTTTTTTAAACTTATTCATCCAGTTCATTATAATATTCCTGTGTGATACATCTTTGTTGTAATGGGTTCTAAATCTTCTCTGTACTGCTATTACGTACTTTAACTTGGCGCCAACCATAGCACACAGTTTGCTTTCTTTTGCAAAGCTTTTGAAGCCATTTGGTTCAATCCTAATTCTGGAGAAAAACAAAAAACAAACCAAGAATAAAATTTTTGCTAAACTACAATAAAATAAATGAATGACGCTTAGTTTTGTTTTGTTGTTAATACTAAATGTCAGCTAATTCTTTGTCCTTTTATGGTAATACAGTAAATAAATTAATTTTATGTACAGCAATTATCTATAAATTTACTAATTACTGGTAGCAAAAGTGTGTTACTATGATGAGTTTTGTAAACTGTAGATTTGCCTGCTTATAGTGATTAAATTTTTTTTTCCAAAACAGAATTGTAATACAGATCCGTGTGACTATCAGACACGCCATGTTTATTGCAACATTCCTAATGGCAAATGTGATGAAAAGCAAAAACCTGCATTTAGAAGACAATGTAGTAATATTACATGTGGAGTCTGGATAGTTGGAAATTGGTCAGAAGTAAGTTTTCACTTATTTCCTTTTCCTTACCCCCTCACTTTTTCCTCCTCGATTTTCTCTTTTGGGATATATGCACTTTTGTGTGTATGTGTGTGTGTGTCATAAAATTATTTTAAAAAATAATAAAACATTGAGTTTATATCAAGGACATGGCACTTATTCATAACTAATTCTCTCTCTCTCTCTCTCTTTCTCTGTGGTGTGTGTCCTCAGAACTTGAAAGACATTCCAGCATATATTTCTTAACATTCTAACCAAAGCCAAAAACAGTGACCAAGAGAAAGAATGAATCATAAATTCTAGATTTTTTTACATTATATTTGTGCTATGCTGCCATGTTTTCTTGAGCCATATATAGTATAATAATAATCACAAAAATATTTTAAAAGAACAGACATTTTCATTTGAAATGGGCTATTTTTTCTATAATAATAAAATTGAATAATATTTACTTCTAAACTTTTTTATCGCAAAATTTAAGGAGAATATTATTAAAAAATATGCACGGAGTCTTTTGTGTGCTTCTTTATGTACAAATTCTTCCAAAAAGTGATGTTTTGTGTATACTCTTAAAGCTCACAATCAGCCCCAATCCTTTTTTTTTTACTTTTTTTTTTAAAGTGTTCCTTTCCAAGAAAAATGATCTATAATATACCAGAACACTGAATTAGTCATGGTTAGAGAGAAGAAAGTCATGATATCTCATTTCATTGCCTGCTCCATAGGATATGATTGACAGAATTAAAGTATGATAGTTGTAATTTGCAATTAGGCTGAACACTGACAATAGTAGCTTAAAAAGTTATGGCATTTTCTGGGGAGAGGGGGGGGGTTCAAAATTGTTTTGATGAAATGGTGATGGACATTGTTCATAATAGAAGAGTTATATTCATTTAAAGTGTGAAACAAGAATGAAATGGTATCGACAGTGATTATGATGAAGTCTTTGAAGCTATTTGATTTGAAAAGTAATTGAACAGAATAGGTTGTATATTAAGATGTTGCTAAAAGCTGAGAATATTAAGAGTGAAAGGCAGATGCAATGTTTAGGAAAATTACATTAGTAATTACAAAATAGGTAATTGTTATTAGAGAATTCAGCCATGGGGATATAGGTCAGAATGAGAAAATACCTTAAAGAAGTACAGAGTAATTCTTAATTATTGTTAGAGTTTCTGTGGCCCTGTAATTTTCAAACCAGAAGCAACAAAATAAAACTGCTTACAGAATTTGAAAGTATAACTCAAAAATTTTTATTACCTAGAGAATCAGTACCTCAGAATGTTAAACAACTTTGACATGTGCACCTTTCGTAGCACATAAGATGTCCAAGCGATAATCAATTTCCCTCGAAGTGTTCTCCGTCACTTGTGGTGTAACTGTTTCGATTGCAGCAACAATTCTGGTCTTCAGTTCATCAAGGGAGGTCACAGGGGTCTGGTAAAAAATGTCCTTCATGTATCCGCACAGGAAGAAATCATGTGACATAATATTGGGTGAGCATGAAGACCACAGAATCAGACCACCCAGGAAAATGCAAGTCAAGAAATTCTCGGATAATAAGAGCCCAATGTGGCAGTGCTCCATCTTGTTGGAACATCACATCTGGCTGATGATCTTCCAACTGGGGTGATAGATATAGCTGTATCATGTCCAGATAGTTCACTGCTGTCACTGTTTTTTCCACAAAGAAAAAGGGCCTCAAAACATTCGAACATGACAAAGCACACTGGATATTCACCTTTGGATTATCTTTTTCAAATACTCGAATGGCATGAGAGTTTTCCGATCCCCATATTCTGTAATTATGATGATGATTTACCCTCCCTGATACACAAGATGTTGCTTCATCACTAAATATCCATCTCTGAAGGTAATTTTCATCAGCTTCGACTTAGACAAAAATATCTATTGCCTGACAAAAATATCCATTTTGTCCTAGATATTTGGTCTAAGACAAAATATCTAGGACAAAATGGAAATGGTGGGGTTTATTGTCCAGCTGTAAAGCCTGCACAATCTGTAGTTTGTAGGCATGGAGTTGAAGGCAGTTATGAACAACCTTCCACACTGTCATTTGTGGTGTATCTAACTGCAAAGAAGTTTGTCTAGTTGATTTTTGTGGGGTTCAATAAAATGCTTCCTGGATTCGATCAAAATTTTCCTGCAAAGTGCTTAGTCTTCTTGCTCCTATTTGGTGCTGAACACTACCAGTCTCTTAAATTTCCTTTAACCAGCACAACAACATTGGATACCAGTGAAGGCTAAGAAGTGCATGGGGGGAATGTGTTTCAAATACTAAGTACCCTGAAAGTCAATAAGGCAGTGGGACTGAATGGCATTTCACCATGTGTTTTAAGAGAAAGCACTAAGGAATTAACAGCTTCATTGATTGATCCTGTTGTTCAGTGAAAGTCTAGCTAATGGGAAGGTGCCCAGTGAGTGGAAGAATGGTATGATAGTGCTATCGCATAAGGATGGTGGTGGTGGTGGTGGTGGTAGACAGCAGGTGTCAAACTATAGTCCAGTGTGTATATCTTCTGTAGTTGTTAAAATTTTGAAGAAATTGGTGTGATATCATAAGCAAAATTTGGTACATGAGGGTAATATTTATGGTCGGAAATGACTGAAAGGGAAAAAATCAATCAATCAAGAGTAATATTATGTGTGAAGGTCAGTATGGATTTGTTAAAGGGCATCATGGTTCAGTAATTTGCTTGCCTTTTATAATAAAATGATGAGAGCAGTTTATGGGGGTGAAAGGCATTTACAACCATGTTTTGGATTTTGTAAAGGCATTTTCTAGAATACCACATGATAAGTTGATACTTAGGTTGCAACACATCGAGTTAGATATAAGATTAGTGAAATGGATTGGAAATTGGTTGTCTGACAGACATCAGACAGTTGGTGTATGGGGAAGCAGTGTCAAGGAAGAGAAAGATCACAAGTGGGATTCCACAGGGATCAGTACTGGGTCCTTTACTTTTTTCAAGCATTATATCAATGATATTGTTACTAGGTTGTAGGGGTATATTCAGTTATCTGCAGATGATGTGAAGCATGGATCCCATTCTCCTATTCCTCCACTTCCTCTAATATAATGATGTTGATGTTCAATAGATAACAAACATGTCCGGGGATAATAATTAACTAACTAAATTTATTTATCTATTAAATTATAAGGGTAGAATTTCATGTTGGTTACTACTGTATCTTTTGAAACACAAAGAAATGCACTAAGCAAATGCAACACCAGCATGAAGGCAAACAGGCTGATGTCCTCTGTGGTGTGGTGATATTATTTTGCTGAAGATCTCAAGATGATGTTCACACAGATTTTCGATAATGTGAGGCAGCTGAATTTATTTAGATTTGTTTATTATTATTATTATTATATAGTATCTCCATGGAGTCCAGAGACTCATCATGGTAGATGCAAACCAACTATTATACACACAAAAAACCTATTCTCCTTAAACTCATCAACCCCTCTCCCCAACTAACCACACTCATACACAACTGCCATGGATTGCCTCTAGTTCTCTGACTACTTGTCACATATTGGAAAATTTCCTTTGCATCAATTTTATAAATTCTTTCTAATATTATTATTATTATTATCATTATTATTATTACCCCAAGACCTCATGGAGTCAAAGACTCATCTGGGAGGTCCTTTTATCACACACACATCTCATCATACCGTGTCTTAAATGCACTCAAACTCCTTGCAGACACCACACTCTCAGGCAAGGCATTCCAATCATTCACAACTCTGCACGAAAAAAACCTGCCTCTCACTCCCCTACTCACACCCTCTTTATACAGTTTCCAGGGATGACCTCTGGTTCTCCTCTGATCTCCCACTATTCTCTATAGAACTTCTCCACCATTGATCTTATAACAACCCCTTACCAACTTGTAGGTCTCTATCATATCTCACCTCTTCGTCCTCTTCATCAGACTCTGCATTACATCTTCTCAATCTTTCCTCATACTCAACATTCCAGAGGTCAGAAACTACCTTAGTCAGTCGCCTTTGGACCCTTTCCAACATCTCTTCATCTGTCTGAAAACCAGGTGACCAAATCTGGGCACAATAGTCCATGTGTGGCCTAATCAAAGCCTTATACAATGGAACAAGAATCTCCCTACTTCTACACGTCAGTGTCCTCCACATCATTCCCAGAAGTCTTTGTGTTGTCTTCACAATTTTGGCAATGTGTCCCCTAAATTTTAGATCCTTATCCACCATCACCCCCAAGATCTCTTATTTCCTCTACTTCCAACAATATATTCTCACCAAGCGTAAATTCTGCATCCCATCTTTGTTTTCCAAATTTTAAAACCTTACATTTTGCAACATTGAACTCACATCCCCATTTCCGTGCCCAATCACTCAGTTTATTCAAGTCTTCTTGCAAGGCCACAACATCTTCACCACTCTTTATGGTTCGTCCCAACTTTGCATCATCTGCAAACAACTGAATATCTCCATCCAAATCTTTGCCAATATCATTAATATACAAGTTAAACAGTAATGCCCCTAAAACAGACCCCTGAGGCACTCCACTAGCGACTTTCCTTTTCCTGGATATCGCACCCCCATACACAACTTGTTGATACCTATCAGATAGCCAGTCTCCAATCCAATGCACTAAGCTGACAGTCAAACTAGAGCAGATGGGGTTGGATATAAGATTAGTGGCCAAAAAGGCAGCTGCCATGGACACAACTAGGTTTGCGGCGCAAAACGTAAAAAATAAAAATAAATAAATAGATATAAAATTCCACTATTTTATATTGTATTTTTAAATTTCGGCAATACGGTGCTTTAGATATATACAAATTCTGCAACATACTGCAACTCATTTTGATGGGGTTAATAGTAAGTATTTAACATATTGCATTTAGTAAAATTTAGCTTGTTACATTTAAATTTTTCAAAATTTTCATACCCTCGTTACTGTACTGTTGAGACCTTCAGCAAGATCACATGACTACACTCATAGATGGTGCCATTTAGGACTGTAGGGTCCTTCCTTCTAACACTCATTCTGGGTTTGCCATTGTGCTGGTTTGCATACTCTTGCTTAGTATATTTCTTTGTGCCCCAGATGTGCCTTAGTGACCAAGACACAATATAGGCCTAATAATTTAATAGTAAATAAATTTACTTAGTTAATTATTTATTATCCAGATATATGTTTTCTTTTTCTCCTGTAAACATCAACATGAGCAATAATCAACATCTAAGCATCCATACCAGATTCCTCTTGTATCGTTCCACCAACAGGGTATGAAACTTTCCATTTATGAATTCCAAATTTCACCTGACTTTCCAGGAATGTGTTAGCAGAGCTAATCTCAGGTGGTATGGTCACTTAAACAGAATGGGAGACGAAAAATTCTTCACAGTCACAGACAATCACTGTAATCAGTTGATTCGACAAGCAACCAACTACAAGCCATCAGATCACTTCAAACATAAAAAAAAAAAAAAAAAAAAAAAAAAAAAATCAGCTAATGCCTTTTTATTCCTATATACAGGGAGTAGGTGAGGCCGTTTTTAGCCCTATCTAACTTTTGGAGACTGAGTGGGCAGTTCAATCTCCACTGGTACCCCATCAGAGATAGCTGGCCCAAGCTATTACTAATTAAATGGCACGCAGTGAAGAGAGACGACTTAACAAGTGCCGGCATCTCGTGGTCCCTAACCCTAACATTTGTATCTAATGTCTGAAATAATGTGGGTTCTACGTCGATTTTCTTGAGTTTATGGGATGAAAAACCCGAGTTTCCGGGAGAAAAACCCGCTTACCCGTGCCAGAGATCGACGATCTCAGGAACCGGTCAAAAAAAGGCTTAGAAAAATTTCTTCTAGTCGCCGACTAGATTCGAAACCAAGAAGTCTTCCTTCATGCAGTTAAGCGCCTTGGTGTGCAAACGCCACATCCAGTGAGCTACACAGGCTCCCTACACTTCACTTCACTTCAAACATAGAAGACCAAAATCCTTGACTGCAAAAGAAAGCTGAAACTACATAAAATGCTCACAAAGAGCAGGTAAAATACCTAAACTAAGCCTCTCACCCCACAATCAAGAACTCAGATAAAGGGATGAAGAGTCAAGGACTCAATCCATCACCCAAAGAAGTTCATAGTTCACCTTGGTATCTCTTCTGGGCCTGGCTCCCACTGATGGCATTTATTCATGTTTGTCATTGGGTTTGCTTATTTTTTGGGGAGTATAGATTTTCTATACTCCCCAAAGTGGCAGGTTTTTGCCTGTCACTGGGTGGAACCACCACTGAGTTTCTTATACTGAAATAATTCAGGTAATGAGTATACTAGTGATCCTTTGGGGTCACTCAGTGCAATTAAGAGTTGTCTTGGAGATCACTCAGAGTTTTTGGAGAGGCATCCCTGCACTTAAAAATACCTCAATAAAGGTTGAAACTGGTCTGGGTAGAGGTCCTTCCCATAATGTATAGCATTATACATGTCCATAAAGACACATGCATTGCATTATGGGATACTAAGGCAATTGATGTGAAGTCATCAGCCTCTATATATGAGTAGCCCAGTTGTTAAGTTACCTCACATGAAAACTTTGTTTGTTGATAACATATTTTAAAATAATGTTGATAAGATGTTTTACAAAGTTTGTTTGTAAAATATCTTACGCTTGTATAAAGGATGAAACCAAGAGTATAATTTCTTGACATTTTTAATTTATAGTTTATGAATTAATACACTATTTTTACTTATATTCAAATTTAATTTATCCTTTTTTTTTTTTTTTAACAAGTGTTCCCAGTCTTGTGGTGAAGGTTTTCATTTTCGCACTGTCACATGTCGAGGAGGTATAGTCTGTCATCAATCTACTGAGCCACTGTCACTGAAAGTATGCAGTTTACAGCCTTGTCAAGAAAAATCTGTCAATGCTAGTAGTGATTCTACAAACTTAACAGAAAATTTTGTTGTCAGTCCAGATGATTTCACATTCACTTCTCCTGCAGATGTATTTATAGTTCATTCTAACACAACATCAGATGATTCTTCAAAAAGTAATCCTAACAAACATAGGCATCATCATTATCATAAGGGACATCATCGTACAGACCAAAATAAAAATATATCTGAAAGACCCCATGCTGTTGCAAAAGATTTTATATATATTCCATTTTACGAAACAGATGATCCTCAAAATAACTTAGTAATATTAAATGAAATAGAAAACAACAATAATTCTGTAGGCAAGATCAGGAAAGAACCAGAAGTAATTCCTGAAGAAAAGGAAGGAAAAGTTCCAGAAACAAATGGATATAAATATGAATGGAAAATTGGAGTGTGGAGCAAAGTAAGTATTACACTTTTATAGCTTAAGTAAAACTACTGGCATTTTCTAATTTCTTATGAATTTAAAATCCTCCAATTAAAGAAATAGTATGTTTTTCCTGAATGCTTGCCACTTCTCATTAGGATAATCAGATACTTCCAAACAAAAAGTAGAGTTTTTCTTTTACAGAAAACTAAAAATTAGCATCAGTTAATCAACAACAAACTGTTTTTATATTTTTATACCGATGAACTTTAAAAGTGTTTATTATTATTATTATATAGGTGTCCTCATGTAGTCAGAAGACTCATCACAATAGAATTTTTATTACTGATATGTTATTAAATAACTGATGAAACAATAATATGGGATGATTAATCAAGTTTTCCTGTTATATATTCCATTTGTTCTAAGATTTCATGAGCTCAATAATATCTATCAACAAACTCAGATAAATGATAATAAATCAATTATCTATAGATCAATAATCTAAGAAATTATCTCTCAGGAAATATTCAGTTGTTTGCTGATGATGCAAAACTGGGATGAGCAATAGTTAATGAAGGTGATGTTGAGATCCTTCAGATGACTTCAACAGACTGGCAATATGAGCAAAGGTAAATGGCTGCCAGTTTAACGTGCCCAATGCACTTCAGAAAGAAGAAATCACAAGCTGTGTGCAATATCAGTGGTAAATTTCAGGAAATTGATGAGGCCAGGGACTTGGGATGATTGTACAGAGGGAGTTGAACTTTAGTGGGCATACTGCAAAGATGACCAAAACAGCACATCAGATTATGTGGTTGTTGTTGTGGAACACACCAACAGAGATAAGGAGGTTATTGTACCTCTTCATAATGTTTTAATTAGGTCACATCTGGACTACTGTGCATATTCTGTGTGTATGAAGAAGTGGTTAGGAGAATCCAAAGGCAAGTAACAAAGATCGTGGCAGATCTGTGGAATGCTCCCTATGAGAATAGATTGAAGATAGGTGAAAAGGCTAATAAGCAAAAAAAGAGGAGACTTGATAAGAGCATGTAAGTTATTAAATGCGTTTTATAGAATTGCCACTGAAAACCTTTTTCAGTACATGGAAGGAAGAAAGAGAATAAGTGTCACCCCTAGAAATTGTGTAAGAATGCAGTTAATAAAGATGTTGACTAGATTTTTTGCTTGAAGGATGGTGAATGAGTGAAATGAGTTATCAGAGGTGATTGTGAGTGTATTGTCAGTGAATTAGGGAATGTGAATAGTAACACCAGTGGGTTAATAATGGGTCTATTATTTATATTTTTGCTTGAAAAGTTGTGAATGACTTGAATGGTTTTTCAGAAGTGGTTTTATGTGTTCTGAGATTGAATAACTTTAAAGAGAGGAATGATAGGTGTGTCACCTGTGATGAATCCAAACTCTATGGAGATGCCTATGCAATAATAATAATAAATACTGTGAAGATACTGTTATATTTAGAATTTTGGCTATCTTTTCAGAGGTATTCCAGACATAGGAGGATGTAAATAGTTTTTCTATGATCTTGTTCGTCAAGAGATTATAATAAATAATAATAATAAAGCAGCATGAAAAGTTAAGTAATGATAGATTGAACTGTCAGAAAAATGAGAATAGTGTGGAAAAAAGTAACCAAAAATGGATAGAAATGGCAATAATGATAGTAATAAAAACAGAGTGGAAGAACTGGCAAAATGAAGAGTGCATAAATCATGTGAAGGACAATGTCTACAGAAGCTAGTGACCGATGTGAATGGGTAGGAAGATAAGTAGTAAGATCTTGTTGTTGTTGTTATTATTGTATGGAAGTATTCAAGATAATAGTATTGGCATTTGTATCTGAGATGAGGTATTTGTCAGAAGTTACTACTTCCTAGTTGGGGGCTAGTGCAGGCTACCATCATTACCCAAAGTTCTATGTCTGTAGATCTGTGGGTTTACAAAGCTTATTTGCCTATTTTTGAGGGATGAAAAAAACCTTAGTTTCTGGGAGAAAAAATACTCCACCTCTGTATGAGGATGGCTAACTTACCTTTAGTTGAAAAGACTTTATAAAGATTCCTTACATTATAGATGAGAATCCAACACAGGTCTTTCTGACCAAAGAGCTTCATCTATACTTACTGAGCTATGGAGGCTCCCGAAGTAAGATGGAAAAAAAAAAAGTGTCAGAGCATGATTATTTGGTATTGTATTCAATCATTGCAGGTGTGTAAATAGCAGGATGCATAGAACATCTTTCCAGGTGCCACAGTGAGGCAATTCACTAAGCACTACATGTAAAGAATGAATGAGCATCAGAATCAGTGGTAGTTGTGAGCAGAAATGACTTGAAAGGCACAGGAGAGAATATGGAAAGGAATTTAAGGAAATTGTTGTGGGAGGTGAAGAACAGTAATGTTGTTGGAAAAGTGATTAGCATGCTGTCCAAATATGATAATAGTGAATTGAGAGAGAGAGAGAGAGCAGAGATAAGGAAGGGCAAGATGGATGCATGCCCACACAATTCTTAGCAGACAATTCATTCCGTTAAAATTCTTCATTGATAATTTATTACAGGAAACATTCTTTGTGTGAAAAATGCTTTGCAGGGAAAATTCTTTGCAAAAAAATTGAAATAATATTCAAATCATGCACTATTTTATTCTATATAAATATTTTATAAACAAATATTTTATTCTATATAAAGTGAAATTAATATTTTGTATTTTACTGATCAGTTTCCTGATTTTGGTTTATTTCTTAAAATGTTAATTTTTTTTTCTTACTTAGATACTACAAGCTTTGTAGAACAGGATATTAACTTTTTATAAAACTGTGATAGGATAGTTAGCGAATAATGGAAATGGAGATATTATTATTATTGTTGTTACATGATCCATGGAGTTGGCAGACTCAATGTGAGAGTTTCATCCAACTGACAACATATTTATCATATAGAATCTTAAAATCCTTAACACTCCTTACATTAACAACATATTCCAGTAATGCGTTCCATTTACAATTCTGCATGTAAAAAATCTACTGCTTACATAACTTCCAAGGATGACCTCTGAAAGTTATGCCCCTCTTGCCTTCTACTTTTTATATAATCCCCCCCCCCCCCGATTAATCTGATAAAATCCTCTCAGTAACTTCACCGTTTCTATCATATCACCTCTTTTCCTCCTATCCACCAAACTCTGCAATCCATATTTTCTTCAGCAACTCTCCATAGCCAACATTCCAAAGTCCTGATATTGTCTTAGTCACTCATCTCTGGCCTTCTCTCTCTCCAAAGTTTCCACAGCATGTTGAAAACCAGGTCACCAAATCTAAGCACAATAGTCCAAGTGTGGTCTGATCAGTTCTTTATAAAGTGAAACAACTGCTTCCTTATCCCTACATGCTAGAGCACTTCTTATCATAGTGGCACTGAGATGTGCAGTCTTTGAAACACTTTCAATATGCCCTCTAAACTTCAGTCTAGTCAACCATCACTCCCAAATCCTGAAGCTCATCCACTTCCTGCAGTATGTCACCATCAACATAGTACACAGCCTTGTATTTCTGCACTCCAAAATACAACAGCTTGTACTTATTAATGTTAAAACTACAACACCACTCCTTTGTCCAAGTCAAAAGTCTATTCAAATCTTCTTGAAGAGAATTAACATTAGCAGTGCTACTTATAATTCTCCCCAACTTCGCATAATCAGCAGTCGGTGTGTTGTTTGTGTTACAGTTACACAGGTCAGATGGACAACTTCTATGATCTTAGTTGGAGCCATGAGCTGCTTGATTATTGGGCTGAACAAGATGGTGATTGGAATTTGACAACAATCCTGGAAAATAATCAGGAAATTGAAGTTTTTGTTCCTACTGCATCCAGAGGTGCAGCATGTTTATGTCTTTACAAATTGGAAATATCTTAATTACAATCGTTGTAAAGGACCTGATGGATGGTGAGCAGAGCGAGTGTGCTGAGCACAAGTTGAATACAAGTGAATTGAGGGCAAGGGGATGAAGAAAAAGTTAGTGTAAAATAAAGCACAAATGTGTTGATAAGATCAATGCATCTGCTCTAATGAAAGCTCATACAGTAGCAGAAAAAAACAAACAACAAGCAAAAAAATGAATTAACCGATATGTATGTGCGTGTGCTAATATAGTACATAATCCAAACAGAGACATGGGATGGAAAGTCCAAATAATTACTGATCATCTGAAAAGTATAAATTTTATATATCACTTGAGAATGATTTTTGTAAATATATGAAGAGGATATCTTAGCAAAATTTGCAAAAAGAACTAACAAAAGTCATCTTACTTTGTATGGATATAATAGATCCTGGTAAAAAGTTTTTATTTTCAAATTTTATTTTTTTATTTTTTAATGTGACTCCTGCCCACAAAAAGTTGTAAAGCATGGGTGAGCTATTTAGATGAGGTGTTTACTCACTTTAAAATACATTGAAATAAATCCTGAAAATTTAAAAGTTTTCAGGGTTTAAATAGCATTTATGAAATTACTGAGAGGGGGGGGTTGCAAAAACTGTATCGTGAAGTAAATGTCACATTGATTACCTGTCTGCATTTGTTATCTTTATCCTTTCTAGAATGTACTCTTGGTGTAGTACAACATGCTATTTTAGCCTTCTTATTCTTAATGTGCTTTTATGCTTTGGGTGGACTAAGGATTTTAATTATTCTTTATATATACATATATATATATATATATTGTATTTATTTTTTATATGGCCTAGAACTCTGTTCTAGAGATCAAACAGAATTTTTGAGCCACTTCAGGTCTCCAGTAAGCAAGAAAACTGTGTCATATTAGGCAATGAAATCTCTGGACTGAACGCCATCACAGACATCTGTGGCTAGATTTGAACCTGTGACCTGTTTGGAGAGCAGATATATTAATCACATGGGCCAACCAAGCTAGCTAATTATCAAAGTTGATTTGATTGTTCCTCATATAAGCATACAGAACTTTTCTGAAAAATCTTGATTCACTTGTTATGATTTTTCATGTTCTATTGCTGCGTTGGCATTGGTGTAGATGATGATGATGGTAGTTGCAGTTCATTATTGTTGGTGGATTTGAGTGGTGGAGGCGGAGAGTTGTGAAGAGGTGCCCTCCCTCGATGAGTCTTTGGGCTCCCTGGAGGTGTCACGTAATAATAATAATAATAATAAAAACAACTGAAGATCCCCAGTCAGGACACATAATTTATAAATAAGTTAAACAGCAAGGGCCCAAGAACAGAACTCTGGGGTGGTACACCACTGGTTACCCTCCTATTTTTGAAACTCTGCTTCATCATAT
This sequence comes from Typopeltis vanoorti, assembly GCF_054136105.1. NCBI lineage: Eukaryota > Metazoa > Arthropoda > Arachnida > Uropygi > Thelyphonidae > Typopeltis > Typopeltis vanoorti. Next base: position 9,747,716 of record NC_143560.1, on the reverse strand, counting down.
ACAACTTGCTGGTATCATTCAGAGAGCCAATCTGTAATTCATCTAACAAATATACTATCAATTCCCATCCACCACAGTGATGGTGGATGGGAATTGATATATGATCATATATGTAGTGATATATGATCCATGCCCACAGCCTTATTAATATCTGACCAAATCAACACCTGATACACCTCTGATTTTTTCACTTCCAATTCTTCTAATACTTGCCTTCCTTCTATATATTGCACGTCATCATTTACATCAGTATGATATATCCTGATAAAGTGCTCATTCAATACATCCAGTAACAACCTACCATAATTTTTCTTTCTCTTGCTAGCCATATAGCAGAAAAATTCCTTTGAATTAACCTTCATCTGACCAGCCATTCTCTTCTCATACATCACCTTTTCTTTTTTTACCTTCTTGTCACCTTCCTAGCCTGCGCTCTATACTCTTCACAGATTTGATCACCACAACTGTCTTATACCTCCTCCATAGTCTTTTCTTTTCCAGCACAGCTTGCTTGATTTCACCTTTCATCCATTTCACTCCTACTCTATTTACTCGCTTAACCCTTGGTATGCAGTTATATGTTGTTTTCTGCACAGCTCATCTACCCAACATATTGATGTTAATTTACCACAGAGCCATCCATAATTACCTAGTGATTATGAGGTACAAGTACCTCATAATCACTCTCACCACCAATTGAAGTGTTAATAACTCATTAACAACTACATCTTGTGAAGTTATGACCAATTCTAAAGCATTAAAGAGTTGCTTCAGTCACATGCTGCTTAAGATATGTATCTCTCAGAAATTCAACAAACTCATTCACCTTGTTTTCTCATACATCACCTCCTCCTTCCATTGTACATTCCTGTAATTAAAGTCTCTCATCAGGATCACCTTATTTTTACATGCCCAACCAATTAAAATTTGTCTAAACATTTCACAGTCAATATTCTCTACAATGTATGGCTTATAACAGCATCCCATCAAATATACTACCTGTTACTTTCAATCTATGCATGCATACTAACTTCCACACTTCACACTTTGTGGATGCAATTCCTCTCCATTAACACCATCTCCCCTCCCTCCCGCCTCTTTTTACCTGCCTATCCTTCTGGAAAATTATATATAACTGCATTTTCATTCCTGACATCATATTCTCCTCAGACAACCAACTTTAACTTATACCAGTTATCTTTGGGCATACTAACTCATTCAACACAACAAACTCAGCTCTCTTATTTGAAATACTCCTTACATCTGTGTACAAACATAACAATCCCTGTGTCTTTGAGGCCATTCTACCAGCACCAATATTCTTTATTCTAGTTGCTATACCACACCTCTCTCTCTTTGGTCTAACCACTCACGTTTCCCTGATCCTGATTCTGATTTCCATTCATACCTGTCTCATCTTCATCTTTGTGCATTCCATCACCTTTGCTGTAGACCAAATCTTCAACCATATATCTATCTTCCTCCTGTCATACAATCCTTTTAGTTGTGCTATTCTGCATTAAAAGTATACTTTGATCATTTGCTACATTAACTATTTGATCCTGTGCTTCTCAGTAAATAGTAGCTTTTCTAAATGTCAAACACCAAGCTTATTCAAATACAACCCATCTACTTTAAACCTTCCAACTTTCCTTCATATTCACTCCATAGATTTACAAACTGAACCTCCCTTTTCCTCTCACAGTTCAGCCATCTTACTATTCATTATCTCTGCAATCCTTCTCAATCCACTATTTTCATGTCTGGGCAACATGCTAATGACTTCCCCAACAACATTTTTATCCTTTACCTGCTCCAACAACTTCCTCAAGTCTCTATCAAAATTCTTTTTTTTTTATTCTCACCAACTTTAGGCGTATTGACTAAATCAATGCAACAAACTCAGCTCTCTTATTTCGAATACTCGTTACATTTTTGTGCAAACATAACGTTTCATCTTTGAAGCCATTCTACCAGCACCAATCATTTGTACCCACAACCATTACTAATTTTGATGCATGCTCTTTCCTTCTCTGCAATGCGCCAGTTATTTGTTTCATTGTTCCACTAAGAAATCATGGGTAGAGTGATTAAGAATCATGTGGATGTTGTGGCCTTACAGGAAGACTTGAATAGATTTTATGAGTGGGCAACAGTATGGAAGTGTCAGTTCAATGTTGCAAAGTATATATCTCCATCCAAGCAAAGAACCTCCTCCTTATGCACCTACTAACACCATCCTTATACAGCTTCCAGGGATGTCCCCTTGTTTTACTCCGTTCTCCCATTTTATGAAAAATTTCTTCCACATTAACCCAGTAATAACTTTTACCAACTTAAATGTCTTAATCATATCCTCTCTCTCCTCTACCTGTTCACAAGGTTTTGCAGACTGCATTCCCTCAATCTTTCTCATATCCTGAGGACCATTTACTACCTTAGTCAGTCTTCTCTGGACCCTTTCAAATATATCCTCATCACCAAGAAAACCAGGTAACTAATTTCCCCTATTCTAGAAAATTATTTTGTGGAAAGATTTGAACAACATATTCTCAATGCTTTTTCACCATCTCTTTGATACAGATATGTTGATGACGATATGATTTTTGCTGTGTTGAACTCTTCCTTGTCTGATCTGCATGAGTCTCTTCAAAAATTAATTCAGTAAATCCAAGAATTACATTTACACTTGAAGTGGAACATAACTTCTTCCTTTTCAGCTCATTTTTATTCTGCATCAGTCTAATAGCAATCTACAGTTCACCACATACAATAAACCAACTCACTAGTAAATACATTAATACAGCTTCACATCATCACCCCTTTCAGAAATATAGTGTGCTTATAACTTTGGCACAGAGCTCATATGGTTTGTTCTACTGATTCTCTTTTAAATAATGAACTGTCATTTATCAGAACTACTTTCATCTCTCGTGGTTACAATTTATTGATAAAAAAAATACTGTTGTTGTTGATGGTGGATGGTAGATTATTATTATTATTCAGGCCTCCATGGAGTCAAAAGACTCTTCGTGGGAGGTCCTTCCTAAGAAACACAAAGTCTATCAAGACTCATCGAGGGGAGCCCCCCCCCGAGAAACACAAAGTCTATCATACCACTCCTTAAACTCTGTTGTTTAAGGAGTGGTATGATAGACTTGACCGTTCTCGCTCTCACCACTCCATCAGGCAATGCATTCCATGGTTCAACCACCATCCATGCAAAGAAACCACTCCTCACCCTCTTGCTCACAGTTTCCTTTCATAACTTTCAGGGATTGCCTCTTGTCATCACTCCTTCCCGCTGTTCAACCAAGCGAAAGAACTCCCCAGTGTCAACCCTGTAACCACCTCTCAACAGTTTAAAAGTCTCAATCATATCACCTCTCCTTCTTCTATCCACCAAACTCTGCAGTCCACATTCCCTCAGCCGATCCTCATAACTAACATGGTACAGTCTTGAAACCATCTTTGTTATCCGCCTTTGTACCCTTTCCACAGTTAATTTATCCCTTCAAATCCTGGGGACCAAATCTGAGAACAATAATCTAAGTGTGTGTTTGATCAGAGTCTTATACAACAGAATGATAACCCTTTTATCTCTGCAGATCAGTGTCCTTCTCATAATTGCAGCAATCCTCTGTGTTACCTTCACCACCTTTGCAATATGTCCCCTAAATTTCGGGTTTCTATCAATCATCAACCCCAGATCTCTTGTCTCCCCTACTTCCTCCCATAGAGTATGCAGCATCCCATTGATGTTTCCCAAACCTCAAGACCTTACATTTTGCTGCATTAAACTGAAACCCCCATTCATTTTCCCATCTATCTAGCTTATTCAAATCCTCTTGCAGGGCTACCACATCTGCACTATTACTAATAACCCTTCCCAGCTTCGCAACATCTGCAAACAACTGAATATCCCCTTGCAATCCATGGATAATGTCATTGATATAAAGGTTAAAAATTATAGGTCCCAGCACTGAGCCCTGTGGAACCTCACTTGTAACCTTCTGATACCTATCAGACAGTCAATCCTGAATCCAGTTGACCAATCTGACATCCAGACCCATGTGCTGCAACTTAAATATCAGCTTATCATGTGGCACCCTGTCAAATGCTTTAGCTAAGTCTAAGAAAATGGCAGTATATGCCTTTCCTTCATCTAATGCTCTTGTAATTTTATTATAAAAGGCTACCATATTGCTAAAACAAGAGTGCCCCTTCACAAATCCATGTTGACTCTCATGGATAACACCACCCTTATCTTCCCAATGCTGTATACGGTCCCTCACTACTTTCTTCAAGATCTTAACTACTGATGAAATGCAAACTGGCCTATAATTAGACACTTCCAGTCTACTACTACCCTTATGCAATGTCACTATCTTATCTTCCTTCCATTCCATGGGCACCTTTCCTGCAGATAGACTTTCATTGAAAAGCCAGGTTAAAGGCACTGTCAGTTCCCAGCACATTCTCTCAAAACTCATGGTGAAATACCATCCAGTCCCACAGCTTTACTGACATCCAGAGTACTCAATGATATAATCACGTAATCACAAGAAAGATATTTATTTAACCAAATATTTCGGTCTGGAAATAGCAGACCATCGTCGGTGGTATTACAAGAACAGTTTAAAAAATATACAAGCTAGAATACTAACAATAGATCGTTGAAATTAGAACATGCCGCGTGATGTTATATCACTAAGTATGAAACGAAATATTTTGAAGTAGAAACATGATTGAATTTGCTATTAAAAAAAAAAAAAAAAAAAAAAAAAAAAAAAAAAAAAAAAAATTAATGAGTAATCTTGATTAGGCTTTCCCAGATTTTTGATATAGATATGCAGTCATTACGATTCAGGTTGGGATGATGGAGCAAGGCCTCCACGCTTTCCTTGAACAAACGTTCGAACCTATAACGGGATCTATGTAAGAGGCGCGTTTTGGACCAAAGGATGCTGTGGTCAGTTTCAATCCCGTGTTGAGCCAAACCAGACTTTTCAGGTTTATTGTGAAGAATGGATGATTGATGTTCTTGGATTCTTTTTTCAAGAGAACGTCCAGTCTGTCCAAAGTAAGAGAGATCACAGTTGCAAGGAATTTGATAAACTCCAGGAAGAGATAAAGTTGAGAGTTTGTCTTTAGGAGAAGGAAATTGAGAAGACAATTTGTTAATAGGAGAATACGTAGCTGTTAAATCATATTTCTTCAAAATTCTTGCGATAGGTTCTGAAATACCGGAGATATAAGGAATAGGTACTCGACGTATTGAATCTTTGTTGTTTTGTGGAGGATTATAAGATGTAAGAAGACGTTGAATACTTTTTTCAGAAAAGCCATTGAGTTTCATGTGTTGCTGGATAGTAGAAAGTTCTTTCTGTAGATAATCAAAAGTAGAACAATTAGTTTTGGCTCTTTTGATGAGACATTTTATAATTCCTGTTTTATGACATGGATGATGGGCTGATTCTTTCAGAATATAACGACCTGTGAATGTTGGTTTCCTGTATACTGTAGTTGTAAGAATATTTGAAGATGATCGGATGAGGAGAACGTCTAAAAAAGATAACTGGTTGTTTTCTTCTAATTCCATAGTAAACTTTATGCGATGATGTAAGGAATTAATACTGTTTAAAAAGGATAAAGTGTTTTTACTGTGAGGCCAAATAGCAAATATGTCATCTATATATCTTACCCAAAAAGATGGTAGAGGGAAACTAGATGTGAAGAGGACTTTTTCTAAATGTTCCAAATAAAAGTTGGCTAAAGCTGGAGAAAGAGGACTTCCCATGGCTGTTCCTTCTACTTGGCTATAAAATTTGTTTTGACATATGAAATAACCAGAATGTATAACGAAATCGAATAGTTTTATAATATCTTGAGGAAAGATGTCAGCAAGTAGTTTTAAAGTTTCCTTAAGAGGTACATTGGTGTATAAAGATTCTATATCAAAACTAACCATAAGATCTGTAGGTTGTAATGAGACATCTTTTAATTTTTCTAAGAAATCTGAGGAGTTTTTTAAAAAAGAACTCGAGTTGCCAATGTAAGATTTCAGTAATTTAGCTAGATATTTGGCTATACGGTAAGTAGGAGAATCAATGCAATCTACTATTGGACGAAGAGGATAGTCAATCTTATGGATTTTTGGAAGGCCATAAAATCTAGGAGGTCTTGCAAAATGAGTTTTAAGTCTTTCAATTGTGTCTTTATCCAAACTGATGACTTCATCAAGGAGAGAATTTAATTTCTTTAGTTGTCTGTTGGTTGGATTATAATCAATTTCTTGATATGTGGAGCGATCTCGAAGCAAAAGAGAAAGTTTTCTTCTGTAATTTACTGAGTCCATAACTACTGTTGCTTTTCCCTTGTCAGCTTTAGTGATAATGAGGTGATTATTTTTTCTCAAGGACTGTAAAGATTTCATTTCAGAAGGAGATATATTAGAAGGAGGAAGTTTAGCCTTAAGTAGAGAAGAAGCGACTTCTAGGCGAAGAGCATTAGCTTTATCGCTGGTTAGATGATTAAGATTCCTTTCAATGTTAACTAGGAAATCTAGATATGGTATTTTATTTGGAACAATAGAAAAATCATGTCCTTTTGAAAGGATGAGGATTTCGCTTTTAGTCAAAGGACGTCCGGATATATTTACAATCCAATTATCTGGAGTTATGAATGGCTTGGATTGTTTAGACGAAAGAGCCTCATATTTACGGTTAAGATGTTGACTTAGTTTATTATAAGCACGTTGAGTAGAACGTTTAGCTACATTTAGAACTATGTGAGAAAGATGTGGATCCAAATTTGTGGATATATAGGTGCGTAAATCAGAAGTCTGATGACTGTGAATAGCAAGATCACGTTTAGCAGCTTTAAGTTGATTACGGATTAGAGATAAACTTGTGTTCCGGTAAATATTATGAGCTCCAGGAGATTTTATTGTTTCTTTAATCTTAGCGAAATTGGGAATAATCTTGTTGTCGCGGCACTTTTTTAAGAAATTAATCTTTGCTCGTAACCTACCTTGTATAACTGAAAGTTTTCCTAATTTACCAGTTATTTTGGTAGCATTTTCCCCGTGAAGGATAAGAATTTGTTGTTTTAAGGATACTTGCGACATAAGACTGAATGATATAATCACGTAATCACAAGAAAGATATTTATTTAACCAAATATTTCGGTCTGGAAATAGCAGACCATCGTCGGTGGTATTACAAGAACAGTTTAAAAAATATACAAGCTAGAATACTAACAATAGATCGTTGAAATTAGAACATGCCGCGTGATGTTATATCACTAAGTATGAAACGAAATATTTTGAAGTAGAAACATGATTGAATTTGCTATTAAAAAAAAAAAAAAAAAAAAAAAAAAAAAAAAAAAAAAAAAAAATTAATGAGTAATCTTGATTAGGCTTTCCCAGATTTTTGATATAGATATGCAGTCATTACGATTCAGGTTGGGATGATGGAGCAAGGCCTCCACGCTTTCCTTGAACAAACGTTCGAACCTATAACGGGATCTATGTAAGAGGCGCGTTTTGGACCAAAGGATGCTGTGGTCAGTTTCAATCCCGTGTTGAGCCAAACCAGACTTTTCAGGTTTATTGTGAAGAATGGATGATTGATGTTCTTGGATTCTTTTTTCAAGAGAACGTCCAGTCTGTCCAAAGTAAGAGAGATCACAGTTGCAAGGAATTTGATAAACTCCAGGAAGAGATAAAGTTGAGAGTTTGTCTTTAGGAGAAGGAAATTGAGAAGACAATTTGTTAATAGGAGAATACGTAGCTGTTAAATCATATTTCTTCAAAATTCTTGCGATAGGTTCTGAAATACCGGAGATATAAGGAATAGGTACTCGACGTATTGAATCTTTGTTGTTTTGTGGAGGATTATAAGATGTAAGAAGACGTTGAATACTTTTTTCAGAAAAGCCATTGAGTTTCATGTGTTGCTGGATAGTAGAAAGTTCTTTCTGTAGATAATCAAAAGTAGAACAATTAGTTTTGGCTCTTTTGATGAGACATTTTATAATTCCTGTTTTATGACATGGATGATGGGCTGATTCTTTCAGAATATAACGACCTGTGAATGTTGGTTTCCTGTATACTGTAGTTGTAAGAATATTTGAAGATGATCGGATGAGGAGAACGTCTAAAAAAGATAACTGGTTGTTTTCTTCTAATTCCATAGTAAACTTTATGCGATGATGTAAGGAATTAATACTGTTTAAAAAGGAAGATAAAGTGTTTTTACTGTGAGGCCAAATAGCAAATATGTCATCTATATATCTTACCCAAAAAGATGGTAGAGAGAAACTAGATGTGAAGAGGACTTTTTCTAAATGTTCCAAATAAAAGTTGGCTAAAGCTGGAGAAAGAGGACTTCCCATGGCTGTTCCTTCTACTTGGCTATAAAATTTGTTTTGACATATGAAATAACCAGAATGTATAACGAAATCGAATAGTTTTATAATATCTTGAGGAAAGATGTCAGCAAGTAGTTTTAAAGTTTCCTTAAGAGGTACATTGGTGTATAAAGATTCTATATCAAAACTAACCATAAGATCTGTAGGTTGTAATGAGACATCTTTTAATTTTTCTAAGAAATCTGAGGAGTTTTTTAAAAAAGAACTCGAGTTGCCAATGTAAGATTTCAGTAATTTAGCTAGATATTTGGCTATACGGTAAGTAGGAGAATCAATGCAATCTACTATTGGACGAAGAGGATAGTCAATCTTATGGATTTTTGGAAGGCCATAAAATCTAGGAGGTCTTGCAAAATGAGTTTTAAGTCTTTCAATTGTGTCTTTATCCAAACTGATGACTTCATCAAGGAGAGAATTTAATTTCTTTAGTTGTCTGTTGGTTGGATTATAATCAATTTCTTGATATGTGGAGCGATCTCGAAGCAAAAGAGAAAGTTTTCTTCTGTAATTTACTGAGTCCATAACTACTGTTGCTTTTCCCTTGTCAGCTTTAGTGATAATGAGGTGATTATTTTTTCTCAAGGACTGTAAAGATTTCATTTCAGAAGGAGATATGTTAGAAGGAGGAAGTTTAGCCTTAAGTAGAGAAGAAGCGACTTCTAGGCGAAGAGCATTAGCTTTATCGCTGGTTAGATGATTAAGATTCCTTTCAATGTTAACTAGGAAATCTAGATATGGTATTTTATTTGGAACAATAGAAAAATCATGTCCTTTTGAAAGGATGAGGATTTCGCTTTTAGTCAAAGGACGTCCGGATATATTTACAATCCAATTATCTGGAGTTATGAATGGCTTGGATTGTTTAGACGAAAGAGCCTCATATTTACGGTTAAGATGTTGACTTAGTTTATTATAAGCACGTTGAGTAGAACGTTTAGCTACATTTAGAACTATGTGAGAAAGATGTGGATCCAAATTTGTGGATATATAGGTGCGTAAATCAGAAGTCTGATGACTGTGAATAGCAAGATCACGTTTAGCAGCTTTAAGTTGATTACGGATTAGAGATAAACTTGTGTTCCGGTAAATATTATGAGCTCCAGGAGATTTTATTGTTTCTTTAATCTTAGCGAAATTGGGAATAATCTTGTTGTCGCGGCACTTTTTTAAGAAATTAATCTTTGCTCGTAACCTACCTTGTATAACTGAAAGTTTTCCTAATTTACCAGTTATTTTGGTAGCATTTTCCCCGTGAAGGATAAGAATTTGTTGTTTTAAGGATACTTGCGACATAAGACTGAATGATATAATCACGTAATCACAAGAAAGATATTTATTTAACCAAATATTTCGGTCTGGAAATAGCAGACCATCGTCGGTGGTATTACAAGAACAGTTTAAAAAATATACAAGCTAGAATACTAACAATAGATCGTTGAAATTAGAACATGCCGCGTGATGTTATATCACTAAGTATGAAACGAAATATTTTGAAGTAGAAACATGATTGAATTTGCTATTAAAAAAAAAAAAAAAAAAAAAAAAATTAATGAGTAATCTTGATTAGGCTTTCCCAGATTTTTGATATAGATATGCAGTCATTACGATTCAGGTTGGGATGATGGAGCAAGGCCTCCACGCTTTCCTTGAACAAACGTTCGAACCTATAACGGGATCTATGTAAGAGGCGCGTTTTGGACCAAAGGATGCTGTGGTCAGTTTCAATCCCGTGTTGAGCCAAACCAGACTTTTCAGGTTTATTGTGAAGAATGGATGATTGATGTTCTTGGATTCTTTTTTCAAGAGAACGTCCAGTCTGTCCAAAGTAAGAGAGATCACAGTTGCAAGGAATTTGAATTTCAACGATCTATTGTTAGTATTCTAGCTTGTATATTTTTTAAACTGTTCTTGTAATACCACCGACGATGGTCTGCTATTTCCAGACCGAAATATTTGGTTAAATAAATATCTTTCTTGTGATTACGTGATTATATCATTCAGTCTTATGTCGCAAGTATCCTTAAAACAACAAATCCAGAGTACTCAGTATTTGAAACACACTCTCCTCCTGCACCTCTAATGTAGTTGGAGAATTAAATAGTAGGGAAGACGATGAGATGTTTGCAGTGGATAGAGTAGATTGCCCTCCCATGACAAATCTTTGGAGATGGCATAATAATAATAATTAGTAATACAAAAATACCATAATTAATAAAATAATGAATAATTACGGCCTTCATCCTGGGAAATAAGTTTCCATAATTTTGGTTTCATATGCTAAAGAACTATCAGAGAAAATTGCATGACTTTTTTCTAGATTTTCCTGTTTCTTTCCATCACAGTTCATAAACTAAATTCCTTCCTAGTCACACTGAAAAACATATATTCTCCTCTCTCTTATTGTAGAGTTTGCAGAATCCCTTCTTCTTGTGGCTTTTGTTATTATGGACAGATGTTCAGCTCAGATGCATTTGGAGAAACATCAAGAGCATATTTTACTTTAAGAATCTGATAAATATGGTTTAGCAAGCCACACACACACACACCTTCTGAGCTAGGCATAGAATTCATTGGAATAAAGCTTATGCAAAGTTATTTATAAAAACATTCTGGAAGGTTTTTATAAAGAAAGTTGTGAAGCTCATATTCACAGCCCTAACCTCTATAAAAACATTGACTTAAACTTCCTGAATTTTGGGAAATCATCTTAAATAACTCTCCTCATTCGTGTGTTTCATAAAATTATAATTATTTAAATTTATTTCTTTGAATTCCAGTAGTTATAAATGGAATTATCCTCCTGCAGTTTATAGCACATATATTGCCAAGTGCTTCCAATTCTAGTGTTGATATTGTTGTTTATCTCTTTTCAACTGTATTCATAATGACTAGGAAACCTAGCCTGTTGATGGGGGATAGTAGATGGTGTTGATAGTAGATGGTGTTGATAGTAAGAGTGTCATTGTATGTAGTTGGAGAATCAAACCCAAAATTCTGCAAATATTAAATAATTTTCTCTAATATAAGTGTCATTCATTCTTTTAATTTTTTTTATTATTATATTGTCTGCTTTCATCTTGATTTTTAAATATATTGATGCTTAGTAATATTTGTCTTCTTGACAGAAAGAAATGTATTTGTGTATACTCCCAAAAAGAAAATAATTTTCTTGTGAGAAAAATTATTAACTTTGTGGTTAGAGAGTGGGTATGTTACTCACTCGACATGTGATTGGGAGTGTTTATGATTTTGCACTGCTGCTGTTAAATGATTTAAGGTCAGAATATCCATGCTTATTCCAAACTCCTCTCTCCCTCTCTCTCTCTCTCTCTCTCTGGAGAAAAATAAACAAGGCCAACAAAAATGTCTTGATCACATTTCACATCCAGTTAACCATTCTCCTATTCTAACTATTTAGCCAACAATTCCAACTACAGATATTACTGATTACATGTTATTTTCAAACTGTTCATATGATAATTAATTAACTATGTATTTAACTTTGAGAATGCATGCACCCATGCATTTTTTTTTTTTTTCAGTAAAGAAGACAAATATTATCAAATAACAGTTGTAACATTTCTTTGTTCCATAAAATTTTAGTATTGGGAAATAAGATGAAGACTAGTATTTCAGTCATCACAGATGGGAATTTTGCCTTGAGCTGATTTACATTATGAAAGGATTTATGCAATTTCAGTGTTATTTTCTTTAATATAGTTACTCAGAGGTGCACATATAGTCTTAAACCAGTCCCAAAAAATAATAATAGCCTTCAGAATCTTTTTATAGTGTAGGCAAATTGGAGTCAATTCAAAATACATGGGTATCCTATAATTGAAACCACCTCATCTTTTGAATAATTCAGTAAATATATATATATATATATATATATGAAACGTACTATTAACTCGGGGTTGGGATATGTTCATTTTTTAAATTAACTGACTTAAACCCGAGAATTATAACACGACATTTATTTGAAAAAAAAAAAAAAAAACATGCAATAGATTGGACATTGACTTCAAACCTACACATCAGCCATGATGAAATAGAGCGCTGCATTGTCGAGTCAAGGGAAATCGTCTTAGACCCTTTTCATTTGAATAATAATCTTAGCTATAATTTGGCAGACTCTTTCAACTCTACTATTAGATACTGGAGATCGCGTGATTCCACACACGCACAGGTGTACAACAATAGAACTTTAACTCGGACTGTAGTTCAAGCTCATAACTGTAATTTACAGTCGAATATTATGGCTTTATAGTTGTATAGCTTTAGAGTGTGTCAATGTTAATTTAAGTGTCTTTTATTATCTTTCTATGTTCTTATCGCCTGAAGAAGTCATTTTTGACGAAACATGTTGCGTTTTTTTCAAATAAATGTCATTGTGTTATAATTCTTGGGTTTAAGTCAGTTAATTAAAAAAATGAATATATATATATATATATATATATATATAAATTATGAATAATTATTAATATTATTAAATTATTAATAATTAACATTTGTTACTGGGTAGAGCGAACAGCATGTGATCCTATAAAGACATATTTAGTTGGATGTTGCTAAAGGCCTGGAATGTGGAAGGTGGTGATGAAGAAATGTATAAACAACTTGGATTAGTGAACAAAGGAAGGGTAATTATTATGGGGGATTTTAATTATGGCAGTATAGACTGGAATGAAGAGATAGCATTTGGGAATAAGGAAAGTGAATTTCTCGAGTTCTTGAGAGATAACTATCTCAGGCAGCATATAAAAAAAGGGCATGAGAGGAGCGAGAGTTCTAGATCTAATCATTTCATCAGAGGATGTGATTGTGAGAGGGGTTTCACAGTTTCCTCCGGTTAGTGAAAGTGATCATGAAGCAATCACCTGTGTTGTGGCTAGTCATATGCAGGCTTTTGCGAGGAAAGGATATATGTGGAATTATAAGGCTGGTGATTATGACAAGCTTAGGAGACAACTTCGAGCTATAACATGGAATGAGGAGTTGAGCAGTAAGGAAATAAATGCTGCATGGGAACTTACAAAGAAATACATAACAGCATCAATGTATGAATGTATCCTGAAAGCCAAAAGGCTGAATAAGGTTGGTGTAAAATGGATGAGTGTGAAGCTTAAGCATGAAATCTGGAAAAAGAAAGTCCTTTGGAGGAAGTACACGATGAATAATGGTAATAATGGTTCTTTATATTCTTCAGTCATATGAAGAATATAAAGAACAAGCCAGGAGAGTGACTCAAGTTAGTAAGGAAAACAAAAGTAGAGTATGAGCAGAATTGGCAAATCAGGCTAAGAAAAACCCTAGAGAGTTTTTTAAATATGTGGCAAGTAGAAGTAAGAATGATCATGGAAAGATGAAGTTAAGGGATGAAAGTGGTAGAATGGTAACTGCTGCAGAAGACAGGTATTCAGTGATCAATTTATAAGTGTGTTTCATCCTGATCAAGATGGAATAATGAGGAACTTAAGTGTAGAGGACATAGGAGAGGATAACTTAATTGTGAGTGAGCAGGAGGTATTTGAGGAAATAAATAACCTTGATGTTAATAAGGCGATAGGATTTGATGAAATATCACCACACATCTTAAGAGAATGTTCCAGGGAACTGGTAGTAGCATTGGCATGCCTGTTTAATAAGAATTTTGCAACAGCACAGGTTCCAAGGGAGTGGAAGGAGAGTAAAATTGTTCCACTGCATAAAGATGGTGATAAGGCTGTAGCTTCAAATTATAGTCTGGTCTGTATATCTGGAGTTGTGGTGAAGATGCTGGAGAGATTGGTGAGAAGTAGGATACAGAAAATACAGCAGTATTCTCTGTAGTTATCAGCATGGGTTTGTTAAGGGGAAATCATGTTTCACTAACTTACTTATGTACTATAACAAGGTGACAAATACCTTGGACAGAGGATATGTATATACAGTGGTGTACTTGGATTTTGCAAAGGCTTTTGATAGACTGCCACATGACAAGCTTTTAAATAAATTGAAAGAGATGGGATTGGATAACAGATTTCTGTGTTGGATCAGTGACTGGCAGTCAGATAGGTATCAGAAAGTTGTATATGGGGGGTGCAGTATCTCGAAAGAGAAAGGTCACCAGTGGTGTGCCACACCTTGTATGTTAATGATATTGAGTTGGGTTTAACTAGTGATATCCAGCTGTTTACAGATGATGCAAAACTCGAGAGAGCAATGCACAGTCAGGCTGATCTTAATGCCTTATAAGAGGACTTGAATAGATTGCATGAATGGGCAGGTCAGTGGAACAGTCAGTTCAATGTTGCCAAGTGTAAGGTTTTGAGATTTGGTAAACAATGGTGGGATGCAAAGTATATACTTGGTGGGGAAACTTTAACAGAAGTAGAGGAGATGAGAGATCTAGGAGTGATAGTGGACAAGGATTTGAAATTCAGGGGCCACATTGCACAAGTTGTGAAGACATCACATCGAATAATGGCAATGATGCGGAGAACGATGATATGCAGAAACAGAGAAGTAATGATTCCATTGTATAAGGGCTTGATCAGTCCTCGTGGATTATTGCGCACAGATTTGATCGCCGGGTTTTCATGGTGACAAGGATATGTTGAAAAGGGTACAGAGAAGATTCACAAAGGTAGTCAGTGGTCTTTGGAATGTGGAGTACGAGGACAGATTGAAAGAATGTTAGTTGCAAAACCTCGTGAATAGAAGGAAAAGGGGAGATATGATTGAGACATATAAACTGGTCAGGGGTTGTTATCAGGTAGACATGGAAGAGATTTTTCATAGAATTGGAGAGGGGAGTAGAACAAGAGGCCATTGCTGGAAACTGTATAAAGAGGGTGTGAGCAAAGGAGTGAGAAGCAAGTTCTTTGCATGGAGGGTGGTTGGTGAGTGGAATGCATTGCCTGAGTGTGTTGTGGATACATTGAATCAGTTTAAGAAGTGGTTGGCTCCCACTGATCGTGGGAGTCTGACTCCCATGATGAGTCTCTGACTCCATGGAGGTCAGGTGTTGATAATAATAATAATAAAGTTAGATTCATTAGTGAATTTATGATGGCATAATTTAAAAAAAAAACTTACGAGGAGAGGGAAAGAGATTTGTTTGCAAAGTATAAATAACTAACCAATAATAAACAGCCCATCCCATCCTATTCAGACCATCTTCTATCTAGGAGGTTGACTACCATGATGTGACTCATGGTTAACTATGTGCATTACGACATGTGGTGAAGACCCTATCTTTTCCACATATTGTCATAAGTATTCATGGCTGTAAATCTGCATGTGTTCTCAGGAGCAGTTTGTCTGTTCTGGAGGATGAAAAACCTGAGTTTCCAGGTGAAAAATCCCCTACCTCTGTATGAGGCTGGCTAACTCATCTTTAGTTAAAAGAGATCAAATAAAGGTTCCTCACGTCATGGATGGGAATCGCACCCAGGTCTTTCTGGCCAAAGAGCTTTGTCAATACCGATTGAGCTGCAGTGGTTCAATAAACAGCCACTATATACATTTAGTAGTTCAGTTAACAACTATAAGGAGAGGCTAATCCAATGAACTAATAATGTTGATCAGTCCATTCACTTAGACATGAAAGGAATACATGTGGTTCGATGGAGCAACCAATCATCTCATAAAATTTGTTGTGAATGTTATGTATATTTCTCTGGTTTATGTATCTTTTGCTTCATTTTCTAAGAACTTTCTTTTGTTTACTGAGACTCAGCATACATTTTACCCAATAACAGGTTACATAATATCCAATCATTATCAGAATTATCCACACTTTCGAGAATCCTACATTCATTAGTTGTTTTTTTTTAAGTGTTGGTAGCTCTTCTGTCTTATTCATAATAAATATCTCACATATGCTAGTATTTTGTTGTAGATCAATGACTTCTTATAATACACAGAAGTAGTCATCTTTATTCAGGAATAGATAAATTTTTACTATGTCTGTTGTTTCTGAACACTACAATTAAAATACCCATATACCGTTAAAAAGAAAAACAAGAAAAACAAATAGCCTTGTTTATCACTAAATACAGTAAATAGACATTTAATATCTGCATGCTGTATTTAGGAACAATTAGTGTAATTAGAGACAACTTAAATGGAAAAACACTCCATTCTCGCAGACTAAGCTGCATGCATGCAAACAGAACAGATTTATTGTAACAGTAAACTTAGCAGCTAACTAAACACATTTGTCAGAACATCTGCTTTCAAATTTTCAGTTCCAGAAAATATGTGTAACAGCTGTTTGTAATAGTCATTGAATACAGAAAGTGCTCAATTTATGAAAAGCAAAATGAATATATATTATTATTATTATAATTATTATTACTTGACACATCACTACAACTCTGTCTCCACCACTCATTCCACCAAGTACAACTAACCACGACTACACCAATGCCATTTACTACCCACCACCATGAGTTTTTCCACAAACAATCACAAACATCCATACCCTTGGTGGGATTCGAATCCGCAGCCTTTTGTCTGGAGGGTGGATACACTAATCACTCGGCTAATCCAACCAGGCTGGCTGTATAACTTGAAATTAGTTTGAATTGCATTTGAGATATTTGATATCATCCAGATACTTAACAAATGCTAATTTTAGAAATGAAATTCTACTTAAGAAATTCAACTAACGGCCTTTAAAGGACAAGATCCAGCAAGAACTAAAATAGTAATAGATAACAAGATCTTAGAATAGGTGACTTCATTTAACTACCTAGGATGTATGATCACATATGAAAATGAAAGAGATATAAATGTAAAAATTGCAAAATATTTAAAAATAACAGGTGTAATTAACTCTATATTTAAACCAAGCCTAGTTCAAAAACAAACCAGACTACAAGTATACAATACATTAGCCTTACCGGTCTTAATGTATGGAAGTGAAATCTGGACAATAAATCAAAAAGACAAACAAAGATTAATAACAGCAGAAATGAAGTTTATGAGAAAAACTGCAAAGTATACCCTATTTGATCACAAGAGAAACAAAGAAATTATGAAAGAATTAAATGAAGAACCAGTAATAGAAAAAATTAAAAAATATAAACATAAATGGATGGAACACGTTCAAAGAATGAAAACAGAAAGATTACCAAAACAAGCCTTAAAGTACAAGCCATTAGGAAAAGAAAACTAGGACGTCCTCTTAAATGATTCAATGATGACTTCTAAGGCCATGCTAGGCCTTCATGGAGAGATTGAGAGCAGTTGATGATGATGAGGAGGAGAGACTGACTGCAAGTGAGCAAGAGGTGTTTGGGGAGTTGAGTAAACTAGATGTAAATAAGGCTGTGGGACTTGATAATATATTGCCGCATATTCTGAAGGAATGTGCCAGGGAGTTGACACCTGCCTTGACATATTTTTTTAATACGAGTCTTGCACTTGGTCAAGTTCCTAAAGAGTGGAAGGAGGGCAAGATTGTGCCACTTCATAAAGGAGGTGATCGAACTCAAGCATCAAACTATAGGCATATCTCTGTGTCAGGTGTTGTGGTTAAGTTGTTGAAGAAGCTTGTGAGAACTAGGATCCAGAGTTGGGTTGACAACAATGGTATTATCTTTGATGGACAGCATCGATTTGCTAAAGGGAGGTCATGTTTTAGTAATCTACTTAATTATTACAATAAAGTGACTGCTTCCTTGGACAGAAGAGAAGGATACACAGTAATATACTTAGATTTCGCAAAGGCTTTTGATAGAGTACCTCATGATAAGTTGACAATCAAACTAGAGCAGATGGGGTTGGATATTAGATTAGTGCATTGGATTGGAGACTGGCTATCTGATAGGTATCAACAAGTTGTGTATGGGGGTGCGATATCCAGGAAAAGGAAAGTCACTAGTGGAGTGCCTCAGGGTTTGTTTTAGGGCCATTACTATTTAACTTGTATATTAATGATATTGGCAAAGATTTGGATGGAGATATTCAGTTGTTGTTTGCAGATGATACAAAGTTGGGACGAACCATAAAGAGTAGTGAAGATGTTGTGGCCTTACAAGAAGACTTGAATAAATTGAGTGATTGGGCACGGAAATGGGGATGCGAGTTCAATGTTGCAAAATGTAAGGTTTTAAAATTTGGAAAACAAAGATGGGATGCAGAATTTATGCTTGGTGAGAATATATTGTTGGAGGTAGAGGAAATAAGAGATCTGGGGGTGATAGTGGATAAGGATCTAAAATTTAGGGGACACATCGCCAAAATTGTGAAGACAACATGAAGGGTTTTCAGAAGGATTAAGAGATGTTGGAAAGGGTCCAAAGGCAACTTACTAAGGTAGTTTCTGACTTCTGGAATGTTGAGTATGAGGAAAGATCGAGAAGATGTAATGCAAAGTGTGGTGAAGAGGAGGAAGAGGGGGAGATATGATAGAGACCTACAAGTTGGTAAGGGGTTGTTATAAGATCAATGGTGGAGAAGTTCTACAGAGAATAGTGGGAGATCAGAGGAGAACTAGAGGTCATCCCTGGAAACTGTATAAAGAGGATGTGAGTAGGAGAGTGAGAGGCAGGTTTTTTTGTGTAGAGTTGTGAATGATTGAAATGCCTTGCCTGAGAGTGTGGTTTCTGCAAGGAGTTTGAGTGTGTTTAAGACACGGTATGATGAGATGTGTGTGTGTGTGTGATAAAGGGACCTTTTAGATGAGTCTTTGACTCCATGAGGTCTTGGGGTAATAATAATAATGATAATAATACTAATAATAAATCCTTGATACGCATGATGATGATGAGATTCAACTAATATGCCATATAACATCTTTAACCACATCAGATATAGCACTAATGATATAATTTTGTACTGTGGAAGGAGTTCCTTGAAATACAGTCAAATCCTTTAAATGACTGTCTAAAACAGGATCATACTCACGGAACGCATTTAAAAATTCTATATAATTTCCTAAATTAACTGAATCTTCAGACCTATCATGACCTCTCAAAGGAAGTTCTTACTTAGCCAAATAGCATACAGCATGAATTAATCTTTTTCAAATGTCTATATTTTTCTTTACCTGTTCATTATGATGGGTAACTTCAGTTTTTCTTTGTTTGCCAATGAAAGTGTAATTCTTTGTTTTACAAACATCTTAAGATTTAAAAATGACTGAACATGTACTTGGGAGAGCTCATGTTTTTGCACTGCTGCTGCTGTTAAATGATTAAGGTCAGAATATCCATGCTTATTTCCAAACTCCTTTTTCTCTGGAGAATAATAAACAAGGCCAACAAAAATGTCTTGACCACACTGCACATCCAGTTAACCATTCTACTGTATTGTATTGTATTATGAAATAGGCAAATGTCTCTATAGATATGTACTCGGATTTTGCATTTTTGTGCTTGCTCAATAAATTTGGAAGAGATGGATGAGGCTTACCTCCTTCAACTATAATCATACAATCCACAAAAGTTCTGGCAGAAAACAGGACATTCATTAGATCATCAACACTGTTTCCCATTGTAAATATTGGAAAAAGTTATTAATTTATGGAAAATTATATATTAAAACTTGTCTGTAATACATATAAAAACTTGCCTACCACATCAGTTCACACTTCATGTGTGCAAAACAGATGAAACTCAGAAAACAAAAACAACAACTCATGACAAATGACAACATTCAATTAGCTTGGTTGACACAATAACAAATCACAGCTACTGATTTTTAGGTGCTATTGTCTCAATGCTCACCCTGCCTCACCTTCTGGGTAGTTTAAAACCACTGGAATGCTAAGAATTTGACCCACTGTATGTGGAATGCCATCTGTACATTTGTTCAAAGGGCTCAACGGTATATGTATTTGTGAGCATATACACCCTGGCTATTACCGTGAATGTTATTCATTGTTTACATTGAAAAGTCCTCTTCATGAAGCATTGGTATATTGTAGAAAGTTTTTTTACCTTGGGTATAATATACGTTAAAGATACCAAGCTATTTTATATGTATATAAATATAAACTTGGTTTTAATCCATTTCCCAAGTAAGCAAACAGACAAGTAAGTCAAGTTTGCGCCTGCTCCCACCGATGAGACCTCAATAAAGGTCTGGGTAGTGGTCCCTTGCCTTTAATGCATAGCATTATACATCTCCTCAAGGAGATGTGCTTTGCATTAAGGGTAAATACTAAGAATAGTGATCAGAGCTTATTCCGCCTTTACCACGAGTTGCCTAAGACTTGCACTATGTATGGAGTCACCCAGACTTGCACTACTTGCAGGCGCAAACTTGACTTACTTGTCTGTCTGCTTACTTGGGAAATGGAAAGCCAAGTTTATATTTATATACATATAAAATAGCTTGGTATCTTTAACGTATATTATACCCAAGGTAAAAAAACTTTCTACATCTGTCTCTCATCTTGAGATTTTTATTTAATAAGGTCAAAGCAAATTATAGTAACTTGTTTTGGTAAAATATTTATAAGCTCTGATTACTTAAACCTTAGTTTTTCTAAGCCTGGCTCCCACTGATGAGTGGGAGCCAGGATATTTGCAGAATATTTTATAGGAACCAGGAAATGTGAACTACCCTGAATATTTGCCTCTGATACATATCTCATCTCATCATCTTTATACCCTCTTTTACCTTGTGGTCTCGAGGGTTTATTAATTATCAGACCTCAAACCATTCACAGGATAAGGTGGTCAGCCCTACTCCCCGGTGTATCCTATGTCCTGTAATGTTGAGTTCTCAAGGTCGGTTTGCCTGCTTTGCAGGATGAAAACCCCCAGGATAAATTGGGGAAAAAACCCTACTGTCCACGCCCAAAACCGGCTAACTTGGCTATGGCTGAGGAAGATCCTTCAGCTCCTCACATCACCGATGGGAACTGAACCTAGGACACTCCTTCCCCAGGAATATGGTTGCAAAGTGCACAGCCACTAGGCTAACACCGTGCACTCTGATATATATATATATATATATCACATCTGGATGATTTTCTTAAATGTGCAAAAAATAGTGAAAGGTTAGAAAATTAAAGAAACTTTCTTAACTATGGTGCCCTTACTCCCTAACCACCCAATATAAATTAACCACGGAAAGAGTGCAGAGGAGGATGAAAAAAGATGATATCAGGACTGTACAATATTAGTTATGAAGATGGGCTGAGGAAATGTGAACTGTTGAGTTTAGTAGACAGAAGAAGGAGAGGTGATTGAGACTTAAACTGTTGAGAGGTAGTTACAGGTTGACACTGGGGGAGTTCTTTCATTTGGTGGAAAATAGGGGAAAGGAGCAAGGACAAGGAGCCCTTCCCTGGAAGTTGCAAAAGGAAGTCTTGAGCAAGAGGGTAAGGAGTAGTTTCTTTGCATGGAGAGTGGCTGAACTGTAAAATGCATTGACTGATAGAATGGTGAGAGCACAAACAGTGAATGAGTTCAAGGAGTGGTATGATAGACTGTGTTTTCTAGGGTGGGCCTACCACGATGAGTCTTGTGACTCCATGGAGGCCTAAATCATCATCATCATCATCATAATAATAATAATAAAAAATGTAGTCCAAGGGTAAGAAGGTTTAAATAAGGTAGGTGTGAAATAGATGAATGAAGAGATTAAGCATGCATTTAACTATGAAGAAAGAATCTAGTGGATTAGAGGAAGGAGTGGAGGATAATGGATAATATGACAGAGACATATATAAGTTGGTAAGAGGGTTTTATCAGATTAACATTGATGAAATTTTTTATAGAATTGTGGGATGGGTGAAAACAAGTGATCATTCCTGGAAGCTGTATAAGAAGGTTGTGAGCAAAGGATTAAGAGAGTTTTTTTGGCATGGAGAGTAGTAAATGATTGCAATGTATTGCCTGGGAGTGTGGTGAATGCAGGGATGGAATATATTGAATCATCATACTATGCCTTAAATATATTTAAGGTATGGTATGATCACTTCGGTGTGTGTGTGTGTGTGACAAAGGAATTCCAAGATGACTCTTTGACCTCATGGAAATCTGAAAATAATAATAATAATAATAAACTATCACACTTAATGCAGATATACACCTTCTCGCTTCTCTTGTTTAATCATTTCATAAATACATTCTCCATACGCCTGTGTATACATAATATACTTATGACAACTATCCATCTTCAAAAAATATGCACTATTCACCACATTTTATTTTTGCACTGGGCAACATGTGGTTCTCATATTCACCACCATTTTGTGTTTGTTTACCATAAGCTCTGCATTTATAACAAAAATTGCAGCCAAATTTATCATCAACCTCGACAGACACTATGTATTCAGTCTCAGTTAATAATAAGTAAAACTTCACAGAAACCCACAGGATTTTGCCAATAGTGCATAAAATGAAATTTATCTTGGCTTGATCATTTCTACCAGTAGTCTTCTCTTAATACCACCT
This sequence comes from Typopeltis vanoorti, assembly GCF_054136105.1. Classification (NCBI taxonomy): domain Eukaryota; kingdom Metazoa; phylum Arthropoda; class Arachnida; order Uropygi; family Thelyphonidae; genus Typopeltis; species Typopeltis vanoorti. The sequence continues at coordinate 9,724,878 of NC_143560.1, read as the reverse complement.
GGCAGAGTGGAGTTTTCTAGCCTAAATAAAATGAAAAATAACAATGGGCAGAACTTAGACTGAAAGTCATTATTTATATATCACACACACTTCAGTTTAAAAATTGATAACTAATTGAGAGCTGAACTCTAGATGAAAGGGAAAGCGATTGATTATTCTAAGGATTGATCATTTCTTGCTCTCTGTTTTACAGGAATCTACAGAGTTTCTTGACCCTGGTGTATTATAACAGTAGACCATAACTTGAACACTTTCCACAGATTTAAATGAAGAAAAATACTATCCTTCATTGAAATACATTTAACACATTGACTGCCTGTGGCCTAATGCATAATCTTGCCACTAATGCCAATAGGTTGTTAGTATGTTCTGTAGTCCGCACAGTTAGCCTAGTGGCTGTGCGCTTTGCAACCATATGACTGTGGAAGGAGTGTCCCAGGTGCGATACCCGTTGAAGACGTGAGGAATTTCCTCAGCCATAGCCAAGTTAGCCAGTCTTGGGCACGGGCAGTAGGGTTTTTTCCGCCAGCTTATCTAGCGTTTTTTCATCCTGCAAGCAGACAAACCGGCCCTATGAACACACACGGATCTACAGCCATAAATACTTAACCCCTCCATGAGGGGGCTCAACTCGCCCCAATAGGGACGGGGGAGAAAAATGGAGGAAACTCCATACGAATAAATAAATTCAAAAATGTACAATTGTTTATATTTTTTTAACTTTGTCACTGTCACTACATACTTTTCTTTAGTGAAATAGTTTTTGGAGTTGGTTTGATTAAATTACTAGTTGAAAGTTTCTAGTCCCTCATGGGGAAGAGAGTGGCCAACTTAGCATTTAAATAAGGTTATCTAAAATTCTCCAAGACATGAAAACTGTAATTTTAAGGTCTCCCACCCAAAAATTGTCTACCAGTTAGACTCATAAAGAACGGCTTTCCTAGGATTTCACTTTCAAGTCCATTTCTTTTTCTTTGTATTTCTTTCATGTATATTAGACTAGTATCCCAAATGAGAATATTAATGTGTATCATTTGGAATAGCATTCCAAATGATATTCGGAATGCTATTATCACAGAATAAAACATTGCAAAATTTGTTTCTGCTCTTCTTTATTCCTGTTAATACACATAACCAAAGTTACTGGATGGGGGGGGGGGGGAATTAAAGAAGAAGATAAAAATGAAAAGTAGTCTAAGTGAAATAAGCAAAAATTGCCATAGCCAAATATGCATATATGTAGCAGTAGATTTAGTGCTAACCAGATTGTGTAAATTGCACAACTAGTTTTGTCTTCTTAGAAGACTTCTTTGGATACATAACATGAGAGAACTACCAACAAACATTGAGAGAGAAAAAATCTATACATTAAAGCATTAACATATTAATGTTTGTACCAAACGTGAATACCAAAGTTGGATAGCAGCGCAATGACAGCCTGAGAGATTATAGCTGAGGTTAGTGTTGAGATGTACTGGGTGGAAGACAATTTCTTTAGAGTCTACAATGCATAGATTCTTTTTCTCTCGCAATGTATGTTGGTAGTTCTCTCATGTTATGCAGCTGAAGAAGTCTTCTAAGAAGATGAAACTAGTTGTGCAGTTTACTTAAATTAAAATAGTGTTTATATTTTTTATATCTCGGCTTATAGTCATTTAATCTATTTCAAAAAAAATTTTTTTTTTAATATATATATATATATATATATATATATATATTAGGATAACCAAGTAATTTTATAAACTTGGTTATTTTAACTCCTAATCCCAAGTTCGTAAACAATTAAGTTTGAATCTGAAACAAAGTTCAAGTCTAAAGATGGTAAAACACCAGGGCAACTCATTGTAAAGGTGGGTAAAGCTTTGATCACTATTCTTAGTATTTTCCCATAATGTAAAGCACATCTCACTAGAAGATGTATTCTGCAATGCATTATGGGTGGGGTCACTACCCAGACCGGTTTCAACCTTTTTTGAGGTCTCCTCAGTGAGTAGCTAGACCCTAAATCCCAAGGTTTTAGTAATATGAAGCCTTATCACCTTTACCTATAGAAGTTGCAACAAGGTGTTTTTATTTTTAATAAAAATCTCTGGAGGAGATATAGATGTAATAAATTTTTTAACTTGGGGATATTGTATATTAGGATAACCAAGTAATTTTATAAACTTGGTTATTTTAACTCCTAATCCCAAGTATGCAAACAATTAAGTTTGAGCCTGAAACAAAGTTCAAGTCTAAAGATGGTACAACACCAGGGCAACTCTTATATATATATATATAACTGGGCAAAGAAGAATGAATGTCAGCTTAATGTGTAAAGTGTAAGGTTATGCATTTTGGGATGAAAAGATTACCAGCTGTATACCACATTGGTGGAACTGTACTCCAGGAAACTGATGAAGCCAGAGACTTGGGAGTGTTAGTGGATAGGGGTTAACATTTAGAGGGAACATAGCAAAAGCAGCTAAAGCAGCCCATCAGATTACTTGGTTACTGAAGAATACTTTGATGAGCAGAGACAAGCGGGTTATTGTTCCTCTTTATCGAGCCTTGATAAACCTCCATCTTGACTACTGCATGCATAACTGGGCACCAGGTAGAAAATTGAGTAGAAGTGTATAATGTGTATATTATGTGTGAAGTCTCAAACTCAAAAGAAGGATTTATTGTTCATGCATTAGAGTATTAATCAGTTTGATAAAGTTTGATTTAGCATGTCATTGAACTAATTGAAACTGAGATTGGTCTAAGTGTATATTATGGCTTTAGATTCCGATAAATAATTTTTTTCTTTTATGCCTGAGTTTTGCCTGTGATATGAACCAAAACTACCACTCATTAATCTGAACCATAGTGGCGGGGGGGGGGGGGGGTTGAAAGAAAGGTATAACATGTTGTTATAGAGGTTACGACTGCAAACCAGAATTACTTAGCCACAGTAGAGCATTTAATTTATGAGTTTAAGCACTAAATTTATTCACCTATGTGCACCAAAGGTCTGGAAAAGTCTCCCTGAATAAGAGTCCCCTCTATTCTAAGATATTGGCTGGCGCAGCTTTAAAAAATAAATTTGTCAATATCTGAAGAGGAGACAGCCCCAGAAAGAAATTAGAGGATTCATTTCTTTTAGCAAGGAATAACCTTTAACAGTCAGGGTAAGCACGTGAGTAAAATTAGGAATCGACTAGAGATAAAGAATTTGCTTTCCTTATAGAATGAACACATAAGAAGTGATACAGATATTAGAGTCAGGGAAATTTTATGTCTTGTAGTTATTGTACAGAGGTAAATTCATAAGGGAAGTAAATTATTTTAGGAAGAGCAACGACATAAAATGGCGCACACGGCAATACATAACAATGGCGCAGACCCGGCAAATATTTAACAGTTTGATGGATTTTTCCATTTGACCGTAGTACGGTTTGCCGCAGTCACAGAGGACTCTGTAGACACCAGGATATTGGAGATTATTATGCCTATCCTTTGTATGGCTTAAGATTGAGCAGAGTTTTGGTTAAAGTAGTGAAAAATGTCTTGATATTGTATTTCCTTAAAATTTTTGCTAAAACTTGGGATAGAGAGCTAATATAAGGTAAGGAAATGCAGCCTTTGGAATTAGTTGTATCTTCATTGTATTGTTGATGGTGATGGTTAAATAGTATTCTATTTATAGTACTCCTAGAGTATCCATTGTTTTTGAAAGTATTTTGAAGGCATTTGAGTTCATTTTGAAGTTCTTGTTTGTGTGACAATAAAGATCTTGCTCGGTGACTAAGAGTTGAGATGATGCCAAACTTCTGTGGTGGATAATGGTGTGAGTCAGCATGAACATACCTGTCGGTATGCATTGGCTTTCTAAAAATGGAGAATTTAATATGTTCAGCTGACTTGGTTAGTAGAATATCCAAGAAGGAAAGAGAACCATCCACTTCTAGCTCATATGTGAATTTAATATTTGGATGAACATCCTTTAAATGATTTTAAAATATTTTGAGGTTATCTAGGCCATGTGGTCAAATCATGAATATGTCATCTATGTAGCTAAGCCATATCTTCGGTTTTAATGGAGAGGAAGAAATTGCTTTTTCTTCAAAGTTTTCAAGATAGATGTTTGCAAGGACTGGAGATAAACTTCCCATTGCTAAACCAGAGTTTTGTTTATAAATAGAGTTTTCGAATTTAACTGCACAAATAACCTACTAGAAACTACATCTGAAGTGCCTAGACATATACTCCTTTCTCTGCACTCCCTTCACCCACGTATCCCTCATCTTTATGGCCTTCCTAAAATACATAAGGAAAATATTCCTTTAAGACCTATAGTTGAAGGCATCGATTCACCTATCTACAACTTATCAAAATACCGTGCATCCTCTCTGAAATGCTTCACAGGAAAATCTTCTTCCTTCATTAAAAACTCATCAGACTTTCCAAATTTAAAGACTTCAAATTTTCCAACTTGAATATCATGACAAGCTTTCACATTTTGTCCCTTTTTACAAATGCCCTACTGAAGAGGTTCTTGCTCTTGTAAAGGGCAAGGTTTCAAAAAAGATCTTTGCATTACTATCACACTGTGTCAAATCAGGATTTTTTTTTAAATTCGAAATTTATAAACAAAACTCCGGTTTTCAGTCATTAAATAAATTTTAATATAATTAATTTTAATATATTTTAATATATACTATTTATAATTAGTATAAATAGTATGAGAAAATAGAATTTTTTTTAAAAAAAAATGCTTAATTTGGCTATTCGATATTTCTTATGAAATTATTAATTGACGACTGAACAGTGGCTGTTCAGTCATCAATTGTGGGAGACACTGAGATAGGAGTGTTGGTATCTTGCTCCACCTTTGCAAGGAGTCGCCCTGGTGTTGTACCACCTTACCCCAGTCCTGAAGGTACTTTCAGGTGCAAACTTTCTTTGCTCACACTTGGATAAAGGATTAAACTAAATTTATTATACCATCAGTGCCCACTAAGGTTATCCTTCTGAAGTCATTGTTCCTTTTACTTGCCACATAGGGGAAGAACTCTTTGGGATTACCCTTGATCTCCTTGGCTAAGGTCTTCTCATAATCTGATTTAGCTTTTCTTATTATGCTGGTAACCTTCCTAGCTTGAGCCTTGTAATGCTCTTGGGTGTACTGATCGCCTCTATCCTTGTAAATTCTCTACAACATTTTCTTTTTTTGCAGATCAAGCTTGATACTACTACTCATCCAACTAATGCCTACCTTGTTTGTCTTCCTGATCATGGGGACACAATCTGATATTGCCTTCCTCAGATACCTGCTGATTTTATCCCATGCACTGCTAACATCTTTCCCCTGCAATATGTTCTGCCATGGTACTGCTGCAAGCTCACTCTGAAGCTTGTTATAATTGCCTAACCTGTAGTTCTGTATATACCCCTTCTTAAGAGAGAAATCCACAAATTTTCAACCTCCCAAGTCAATACCACATGAACGCTCTCAGCAATTGGAGGTGACGAGGACATCTTACTTATGCCTATATCCTCTGAGCAATGACCAGATCCAACACTCTCACATGACATGTCCCTTCAGTTATGTGCTGTTTCAAGTAATTATCTTGTAGAAGATGTATGAATTCCATTTCCTTTTTGCCACGTGATATTTCCTCCTTCCAATTGATATCACCATAATTAAAATCCCCCATAATAATCACTAACCCTGCACTCAATGCACTAATTTGCTGATGCATGAATTCAATATCACCCCCTATACCCCCTGGCCTATAGCAACAACCAACTGTAATTTGTTTGAAAGTTTATTTTTCACTTGGTTAGACTGTGTTGGTCACTATTTCACACCAGACTTCCTCAAATGTACTATCATTCACAGGTCTATCATCTTGATATACTACTTTCTTTGGCTGCAACTCATCAGCTATCATCAACAGTACTCCTCCCCCAGTTCTATCTTCTCTATCCTCCCTGAAAATACTGTACCATCACATTCAATTCCAGTGACCACGTCTTCTGCTGACAGCCAAGTTTCACTAATGCCTACAACATAGTGAGTCTGCACTGACTAATGCCAAAAATTCTTCCCTCTTATTTCGAATGCTTCTTACATTAGTATACAAAAATTGCAGCTTCCCTTTAGTTCTTGTACCAGCTTTAGAACTGAGATACATATCACTAATTTCAGTAGTCTCGTGCTGATTTTTATCCCCTCTATTCTGCAATTTATTCTGCAAATAAGGATCAACAATTATACACACTGCTTGAGTTTCTCCCTCTTACACTCAACCTGTTCAATTTTTAGTTTCCCTGTCCAATTTCTTCAACTTGTTCAGAAAACAGTAACTTCTTCAATCGCTTATGACCTTCCACGTTCAGATGCAACCCATCTCTTGCATACAGCTGTCTTTTGCCTTCAAACATACTCCAGACATGAACAAATTCCAGACCTCTTTTTTTTGCACATTCTTGCACTAATATCATTCATTATCATTGCTTGTCTACTTAACTCATAATTGTCAAAATGAGGCAGCACACACACTATCCTCCCATTGACACTTTTCTTCTTCACGATATCTAACAATGCTCTTAAATCTTTTGCTACCCGATTTATACTACCACTCAGGTCATTTGTACCCACCATAACTATCGTCTTTTCTGCATCATGCTCTCTCTTTATTGCTAAAGCCACTCTTTCTATTTTTTCACCAGCCAAGCGCTCCTCAGGCATACTGCTCTCCATACCCTTAATCGTAGAATCACCATATATTTTACCACTCATAACTTCATTCAAGTCCAAACAAGAATCACTCGCTGCCTCATTTTCTACGCTATTCAGCATGACTCTCACAGTTTCATTACTCAACGCTCTTTTACTTACTCCCTCACTCTCACAACATCTTGTTTCTTCTAGATCTCTTGTGCTTTCATTATTCTGTTCACTCCCAATTACTTCCATACTATTTATTTCTTCATCAATCACCAAAGACTCTTCCATACTTAATCCTGTTCTAGTTACTTCAGCTAGAGTAATCTCCATAGTCCTAATTTCTCTATTCAACCCATTTAACTCAGTTTTAATTTCCAGAACCCCTTACTGAGCACTTCCAATTCCTCTTGCAAAAAATGAAGGTCACATTTCATTTTTCCAAACTCCTGCCGAAGTTCATCCACTATGATCCTGACGTCTGCTTCCATGCCTAATCGCTCCAGCCTATTCCGACACTTCTCACATACATCAACGTTTCCTTTCTTCTCATTTAGCTAAACAGTCCACAGAGCCTTCACATTCCTTGGCGCATACATATAACAATTTCTGCAACACATCCACTGCGAAAAATCCAATGCAGAGCCAGACTTTCATAGAGAAGTTCTGCGAGCCACTGATGTATACGTTTCTTGTTGGACGCTGAAATAGTGAAATAAACAGCAGCAAAAACACAATATATACAACAGAATTCCAAACAATAACACCACTGAAGGACACTTGTATCCAACCGAAGCACAACTGCAGCACAATTTGAGACAAAAAGGCACACTATACTTTAATTTAACACATTTTCCAGCACAACTCAACATGACCACCACATTCACTAACGACACTCAATCAAAAATATATAGTGCAAAAATACAATATACGAATATATATATAAACAAATATATATATATAAACAAATATGTAATATATATATATATATATATATATATATATATATATATATATATATATATATATATATATAAACAATGTTAAAAATACCAAGCAATTTTAAACCTGGTTTTACTCCATTTCCCAAGTAAGCAAACAGACAAATAAGTCAAGTATGCGCCTGCAAGTGATGCAAGTCTAGCTGATCACTTGCAGGTGCAAACTTGACTTATTTGTCTGTTTGCTTACTTGGGAAATGGAGTAAAACCAGGTTTAAAATTGCTTGGTATTTTTAACATTTATTATACCCAAGGTAAAATACCTTCTACATATATAAACAAATATATATATATATATATAAGCAAATATGTACAAATATATACAATATACAAATATATTGCAAAAATACAAAAAAAAAAATCGACAAAAAATATATACTAAAAATATATAGTGCAAACATTGAAAATATGCAGCACTAAAACACTAAAGATATAGCATATCAGTGTTGAAAGTGAAAATGAGGAGAGTGCATGCACCACATCGGCTTTCTGCCTTGCAGAAGACTGCTATTAGATGCTGTGCAAGTAACAGGTGGGTTAAGTAAAATTTTTATAATTCATCATTTCTGTAGCCCTTTCATGATAATTTGCATAAGTCTGAATTAATGTAAGCCAGGGCTGCCTGTATATATCATAATTAGTTTTTAAAGATACGGAGAAATTTCAGTAAAATGCAGGATATTATTAAATGTTGTTTTAATGTTCTGTATATGTTTTGATATTTTCATAGCAATTCAAACTGAGTCATCTTGCACAAAATAGAATGCAGTGGAAGAATCTTATCAAGATGGCATCAGACACCTATGGTCATTGAACCCATAGGTGTCTGATGAATTTATCAGAAATTAAGGCTAGTCCATTTATTATCACTTTATCTATTGGAATATAAATGTGTATACTTATTGGCTTTTATCTTACAGTGCTCTCATTTATGTGATGGTGGAACAAAATCAAGAGAGGCGATGTGTTTTGACATGATAACAAAACATATGGTTGTATCTGAATTATGTGATTCATTTAAGAAACCAACAACTACTGAATCTTGCAATCTAGAACCCTGTTTACAGTGGGTTTTATCTGAGTGGAGTTCAGTGAGTACTTTCTAAAAATTAACATTTTTTTTAAAATAAAAGTATTATATATTCCTAGTAACATTAAGTTATCAACTTTTTGAGCATTATTATTATCCTAAGACCCCATGGAGTCACAAACACATCTAGGAGGTCCCTTTTGTCATACACACAGCTCATCATACCATGCCTTAAACACATTCAAATTCTCTGCAGTGCTCTGCAATCTCAAACCATGCTCTCTGCAGTGCATTCCAATCATTCACAACTATCCATGCAAAAATCTTGCTTTTCACTTCCTTGCTCACACCCTCCTTATACAGCTATCAGGGATGACCTCTTGTTCTCCTTCAATTTCTCACCATTTTTTGAAAAACCTCTTGAACATTAATCCTATAGCAACCCCTTACCAACTTGTATGTCTCTTTCATATCACTCTTTTCCTCCTATCCACTAGGCTCTGAAAATTGCATCGTCTCAACCTTTCTTCATTTTCTTCATATTCAGTATTCCAGAGATCAGAAACTACTTTGGTCAATTGCCTTCTCCAACATCTGTTCATCCTTTTGAAAACTAGGTGACCAAATCTGTGCACAGTAGTCCATTATCATACAGATATTTGTCTGAGTGACAAAGGTGGTATGATTATATTAAATTTCTCATTTCACATTTTATATACTTGAATAGTGCATATTTTGTATATTCTTCAGTTTTTTAAAGACAAACCCTATAAATTGTAAAAAGTTAGTTTGTCCAGAGTATGAATACAGCTTATAACCTGTGTGACTAGTATAAGTGCCACACATTCCAGTTAGAAAACTTACTTGAAATTATAGATTTGATTATGATAGCCTCTCTAGATTATGGGTGCACAACCTAAATGCTGCTATGGACCAAATAAAATTCTTTTGTTATGAGGGCAGACCAAATCAAGTAATTGTTACACTTAGGTTGGTCGCATTTTTTTAAAACTTGAATTTTTAAGGAAAAATAAAATGCATATAAATTTTAATAGATATATTTATTGAAATTAACATTTTAATGTAATACGTTACATTTTTGTCAATGAACATTAAGACAGGGTACATGTGGAATTATCGGGCTGGAAAGTATGACAAGCTTAGGAGTTTGATTGGCTCAGTGCCATGGCATGTACAACTGCAAGGACTAGAAGTTGATAGTGCATGGGAGGTAGTTAAGAAGTGCTTGCATGAAGCAATGGCTGACTGTATACCTAGAGTCCAAATAATAAATCAACTAGGGGTTAAATGGATGAATAACACCATTAAGCTTGAGCTGCAAAAAAAGAAACAACTATGGAGGGAATTTAAGGAGAAAAGTGACCGGCAGGCACATGAACGGTACAAAGCGCAGGCCAGAAGGGTGACGAGTGTGGTAAGAAAAGCAAAAAAGGATTACGAAAGAACATTGGCCATGCAGGCTAAAGTGAATCCTAAACAGTTTTTTAGATATGTAGCAAGTAAAAGGAAAAATGTACATGGCAGAATGATTTTAAAGAATGCTGACGGTAGGGAGGTAATTGAATCAGTTGAGATAGTTCAGTTACTGAGTGAGCACTTTGCAAGAATATATCATCCAGGTGGTGACATTGCAGACACGAATAAACCAGTAGATTATACGGGAATTGTGGTGAATGAAGTGGAGGTGAGTAGTCTATTGCATAACCTCAATGTCAATACATCTGTGGGATTGGATGGTATACCAGCTCGTGTAGTATGAGAAGCAGCTAAAGAATTGTCAGTACCCTTGACCATTTTGTTTAATTTGAGTCTCGGGTCTGGGTTAGTCCCGAGCAGGTGGAAGGAGGGGAAAATAGTTCCACTGCATAAAGGTGGTTCCAAGACTGCTGTTGTAAATTACCGACCGATTAGCATATCAGGAATCATTGTCAAGGTCTTAGAGAAATTAGTCAAGAAAAGAATACAGGATTGGATAGATGAAAATGGAATATTGTATGGGGGACAACATGGTTTTGTGAAGGGTAGATCATGCCTTAGTAACTTGCTCATGTTTTATAACACAGTGACGGCTGAACTGGATAGGGATAGTGGGTTTACAGTGATACTACTGGACCTTGCCAAGGCCTTTGATAGGATACCACATGGAACCCTAATCAGTAAACTGGAGCAGATGGGGATGGATATAGGGTGGTGAGATGGATAGGAGGATGGTTGAAAGAGAGATACCAGAGAGTGGTTTATTCAGGAGTGGAGTCAAAAAGACGTCTTGTGACTAGTGGAGTGCCGCAGGGCTCTGTTCTTGGACCACTGCTTTTCAATTTGTTCATCAATGATATTGGAAAGGATTTGAGAGGAAGTGTTCACTTTTTTGCTGATGATGCAAAGTTGGGTAGAGCAATTGTGAGTGCACAGGATGTCAAAATTTTACAGGATGATTTGGATAGTTTGGAGGACTGGGCTAGGAAAAATGGATGTCAGTTTAATGTGGCAAAGTGTAAGGTTATGCACTTTGGGGTGAAAAGAATAGCAGCAGTATATCGCATAGGTGGAACCGTACTCCAGGAGATTGATGAGGCCAGGGATTTGGGAGTGTTGGTGGATAGAGAGTTGAAGTTTAGGGGGCACATTGCAAAAGTGACTAAAACAGCTCACCAAATCACTTGGCTTCTGAAAAATACTTTAACATGCAGAGACAAACAAGTTGTTGTTCCTCTGTATCGAGCCTTCATAAGACCCCATCTGGACTTCTGTGCCCAGTTATGGGCACCAGGGTTTCTTTGTGATGGGGAGGAAGTTGAGAGGGTCCAGAGAGGAGTGACCAAGATGATAGCAGGTCTGTGGAATGAACCTTATGAGAATAGGTTGAAGATTTGTGGGTTGCAGAAATTGGACGATAGGTGAAGGAGGGGTGATATGGTTTTTGCACTTTGGGGTGAAAAGAATAGCAGCAGTATATCGCATAGGTGGAACCGTACTCCAGGAGATTGATGAGGCCAGGGATTTGGGAGTGTTGGTGGATAGAGAGTTGAAGTTTAGAGGGCACATTGCAAAAGTGACTAAAACCGCTCACCAAATCACTTGGCTTCTGAAAAATACTTTAACATGCAGAGACAAACAAGTTGTTGTTCCTCTGTATCGAGCCTTGATAAGACCCCATCTGGACTTCTGTGCCCAGTTATGGGCACCAGGGTTTCTTTGTGATGGGGAGGAAGTTGAGAGGGTCCAGAGAGGAGTGACCAAGATGATAGCAGGTCTGTGGAATGAACCTTATGAGAATAGGTTGAAGATTTGTGGGTTGCAGAAATTGGACGATAGGTGAAGGAGGGGTGATATGATTGAGACATTCAAATTACTGAAGGGTTTTTATAAGATTGATCCAGAAGATATTTTTGAAAATATGACTGGTGGTGGGAGGACTAGGGCCATGCATGGAAGCTGGGCAAGAGCGTGGTTGACAAGGGTGTTAGAGCTAGGTTTTTTACTTGGAGAGTGGTGAATGAGTGGAACAAGCTTCTAGTCTGTTGTGGGTGCTACAACTGTGAATGAGTTCAAGGCAAGATATGATAGATACTGTGTGAATGTTGAATAGTTGTTTCAGATATGATGTTAGGGCCTCCCTCGATGAGTCTGTCGACTCCTTGGAGTTTCCCGGAACAATAATAATAATAATAATAATAACATTTTTTCAGATATCCACTAGTAAATTGGAAGTTACTGTTATCAATATCTCTCAAAGTTGCATCCATGAGATTTGTATGTAGTGGTGACTTTTTTAATTTCATGAGAGAGACTGTTTGTTCCACTACATATGTACCCCAAATAATGATGCAATTTTGAATGCTTCTCTTCTTAAATATTTATATTCCTCAGGATCATAGGGCTTATAAAAATCAAGATGAGAAGACACTCTATGTAATATCAATGGTGTTTAATTCTGTGCTTTGATACAGCAAAATGTAAAGGTAACCCAGAAGATTGCTGTAATACTGAGAAGGAAGCTGACCTGCAGAGATAAAATAGTTATCATTCCCAGAAGGTAACCCAGAAGATTGCTGCAATACTGAGAAGGAAGCTGACCTGCAGAGATAAAATAGTTATCATTCCATTGTATAAGACTCTGATCAGACCACACTTAGACTATTGTTCTCAAATTTGGTCCCTAGGATTTGAAGGGGATAAATTAACTGTGGAAAGAGTACAGAGGCAGATAACAAAGATGATTTCAGGACTGTACAATGTTAGTAATGAGGATAGGTTGAAGGAATGTGGACTGCAGAGTTTGGCGGATAGAAGAAGGAGAGGTGGTATGATCGAGACTTTTAAACTGTTCAGTGGCAGTTACAGGGTTGACACTAGGGAGTTCTTTTACTTGGTGGAACAGCAAAAAGGAGCGATGACAAGGGGCCATCTCTGGAAGTTACAAAAGGATGCATTTTCTTTGCATGAAGGATGGTTGAACAGTGGAATGCATTGCCTGATAGAGAGCAGTGAGAGGAAATAGGGTCAATGAGTTTGAGAGTTGTATGATAGACTTTGTGTTTGCTAGGAAGGTCCTATCACAATGAGTCTCTTGGCTCCATGGAGGCCTGAATAATAATAATATTATTTTCACAGAATTAACTAACCAATCAGATTTTAGTATTTGTGTAATACACATGCGCTATAGTTGATTTCTGTTAAGGTGCAGGTAATGTAAACAAACTTTCCTGCTTAATAAAAATATTTATTTACATCAACAATAACAATACATGAATCTACTGATTTGTTAAATCATATTATTCAATTTTTTTTCTCTTCTATTTATTCAATTTACACCAAAGGCCACATTAAATCATTGAATCACTAACATACGGCCTGCAGGCTGTATGCTGTGCATCCCTGCTCTAGACAGTTTAATATATCATATGAGGAACTACAATAAATAAGTAAGGAGGAGATTAATAGTGCTTGGAAGTTAGTATAAGATAATTTGAATGTAGCAGTATCAGAAGTTGACAGCTTTGCCCAACAGTCATTTGATCCAGACTGAAAAAGAAAAAGTAGAAAAAGGATCATATTGCATACTTGAGATTAGGTGAATAACTGGATTAGGCATAAAATAGATCAGTTTTGAAATTATACCAAAATGGCAAAAAGAAGATGGTGAGGAGATGAAAAGTCGTGGTCTTACTGCAATCACCTGAAAATAGTTGCTGGTAATTGCAGAGATAAGATCAGCAGAATATAATTGTGGAAATGTACAGATGGTACAATATAATGAAATTTCATGCCAGCTGGGGGCATAACGGTTAAACAAGGCCCCAAATGTTTTTGTTAGGGAACCAGAGTGAATAATTCTGAAAAGTTAGCTACTGGGATAAACTTGAAATCAACAAAATTCAAGATATTATTATTATTATTATTATTATTATTATTATTATTATTATATAAGCTTCTCAATAGAGTCAGAAGACTCATCACTGGAGATCCATTGTTCACACACTAGCCATTATTCGTACAATATCTATCACACCTCTCCTTAAGTGCATTCACTGATGAAGCACTTATAATCACTTCTGGCAACCCATTTCACATATGTACAACCATCCAAACAAAAAATCTGCTCTTAAACCTTTGCTAATCACACTTTTACATAATTTCCACTGGTAAACTCTTGTTTTCTCCCTTCATGCCATGTACTGAAAAAAAATCTTCAGTGTCAATCCAATAAAACCCCTTTAACAACTTATATGCTTCTATGCTATTAACTAGTAACTATTAACTACTTTTTGAAGTCCACAGACCATCAATCTATTCTCCTTAGGAGCATTACATAGACCTGCCACAATCTTTGTCACCTGCCTCTGGATCCTCTCCACCACTTCTTCATCCCCATGGCATCTGTTTGTGCAGTTCTACATGTAGCAGTCCAGATGTGGCCTTATTGAAGCCTTGTATAGTTGAACAATAACCTTTCTATTCCTGCTTGTTAGTGTGTTCTTCAGCAGGGATGTAATCTGATGTGTTGTTTTGGTTACCTTTGTGACATGCTCTCTAAACTTTAACACTTTGAGTCCTATCGATGTAAATCTACATCGATCACACATGAACCCATAATCCCATCGATGTATATTTACATCAGTAAATTAAAAATTCAGAAAATAATAATATATGATTGAAATTCATTATCAGACTGTACTGTAATTAAATTTGAACCTTCCGCTTCATTATCCATTAGGGTGGTTGACTTTTATCAGTAAAAAAGGGAATTTATATTAGTATATTGTAATGCCTGCCCATCGGTTGTGTTATGTACAATTGCATGTGTTCATGTTTATATTACATCGCACTGTCATAACTCTGGCTGCTATAATCTAAACGATATAAGAATTCATGACTCTCTTCTTGTGACCTGAGAGATCAGTTTGAATTTCTCTGTCACCATGGACAGACCAGGACCCAGTGGTGCCCAAAGCAGGGGTGTAAAAGTCCATTGCTCATTGCATTGGTTTTTGAGCCTTTCTTACAATAAGTTGACCATACACGTGCTGTGTGAGGAATAACAGTCCCTTCAACCATGAAGGAAAATAAGGTATTAGTATATGCTGATGATGATGTAGTGGACACTTTGAAGGATAATGATTCCATATACATCTTTTTTGACATTTTGGAAAAATTCAGCAAGATCAGTGGATTAACAACTAATGTAGACAAAATTAAAGTTTTTGGAGAGTGGGATCTTGGAGGCATTCCTTTTGGACTAACTCCTGAGAGAGAGAGAACTTCTCATTATACTTGGAATTCCCTTCTTCACTTTCTCAATATTACCAGTTCAAGAACTTATATACAAAAACATTGAAACCTTAAAAGACTGAAAGATATGGCCACTTTCCTTTTCTTCTAAAGCTACAGTACTCAAAACCATAATCTTCCTTGCTCAGTTATATATAAGAAATATTACAGACATCACAGAAGCTGAAGAAAAGCAATTATATAGTGAGCCTAAGCAATTTTTTTGGTTCAGCCAATACTAAGAAGTTTAAAAGGAATTTCTTCAACTCAAATAAGCATGGAAGATTTCGGCTTCCAGTCATAAAATTCTGTTATTTAAACAATACAGCTTCAAAGATCCATAAAATATTGCAGGCTAATCACACATATGCAAACCTTTTCCTGTACTACTTGGGTTTTAATCCTTTTTGGGATAAATGATTTTATAGGTCCAAATGCTGAGATTATTCCTGAATACCATAGCATTCTATGTTTAAGACTGCTACAACACTCTGGCAACATTCTTTCCATTAAAAAAAAAGTAAAATTTTGTATAAAGAAATCTTTAATCTCTTTTGCTGTGAACTTCCACAGTTGGGTACTGACAACAATACTTTGTTTCATAACTTATTGAAGTTCCAAGGATACCCTAACAGGAGGGATCTTGCCTGGAGAATTGCATATGGTTGCCTTCCAGTCAATACCATCAATTGGAGATACAGGTAACCCTCATATAACACTGTACTTATACAACGTGCTTTCAATATAACACGGTCTACAAATTGTAGTAACCCTTGTTCAACGCGGTACTTATACAACGCGGTTTTGACAAAAACACAGTCTAGAAATTGTAGTAGCCCTTTATCTTTTCATATATTTTTCACCGCACGACTTAAAAATCAAATTTTATCTTTGTTAAATTTATGTCTGCCCATATCGCACAGGTAGTTATAAGGAGCGATTTTATATTAGGGGAAACACCCTTTGGCACGCATGTATTGTTGAAAAGACAATTTTCAACAACAAACACTGTATACCGTATAAATTTTTTATTGTTGAAAATTGTCTTCGTTTTCTGCCAGGAATGCGCATTAAAAATCATAAGTGTGTTCGTCTCAAGCTGACCACTTTATTTCCTAGTGAGTTACATACAATACGTAATGCTTTCTTTTTTTGTGTAAAAAATTATTTTTTTAGTAATGGCCACAAATTGCATTGAAAGGGAAAAAATGAATATTGAAAAGAAAATTCATCTCTAAGAAAATTTCTCTCGAAGAAAAAAAATTAAAATCATGGATCAGTTGAAAAATGGAGAAAAACCAGTTGTTGTAAGGAATTTGAATTTAAATGAATCAACAATTCAAACAATCAAACACAATGAACATAAAATCCGAGAAAGTGTTTATTGCTGGGTCAACGATAAGTGCAAAGCTCGTGTACGTAATGTTCTAAGAGAAAAATTAAGAAATCTCTAATGATTTGGAAAGAAGATGCACTCAAAAGAAAATTCCTTTGGATGAAAATCTTAAAATCACTCAACGTTTATAAACATTTATAATGCAGACCAGGTGTTCAATGTGGATGCATCCTGGTTATATTGGAAAAAAATGCCAAAACGCACCTCTATTTTAAAAAATGAAAGATCAGCTCCTGGTTCAAAGTTTCCAAAGACAGAATTACTCTACTGTTTCGTAGTAATGCATCAGGTCATTACATGACAAAACCAGCGTTTATTAACCGATCCTCGTGCTATGAAAGATTAAAATATGCACTATTTTTTTTTGCCTAAAACATTTATGCATTATGTACAATGAAGTTTAAGTACAATTTGTAATTTTTATACTTTTATGCTATGTATTTGTTTCATAGTTTATATGTTTTCTTAACTTACATGAATTACCTGAATTAAATAAAAATATATTTTTTATTGTTGTTTATATAATTTAAAAAAAAAACGATTTCAGAACATAACCATACTTTTATATGAGACTCAGATCACATCGTGTTATGTGATCTGAGTCTCACATAACGCGATTTATATAACGCGGCATTTCTATGGAACCTAACATCCGCGTTATACGAGGGTTACCTGTACTTTAACATCGGAGATCCAATCTGTGACATCTGTTACCGATTGGAAAAAGGAGTAAATGCATTGTAAAGCTGTGCTCTTGTCCTGCATAATTTGGAACAGATTATGTAATGCATTGGGCATTCCATTACTTACAACAGAACAGGTACTTTTTTTGCAGTATCTGCCGCCTGTCAGCAATGGGAAGATAAGAGTGGATTCAGGATTGGCTGAGAGAATGTGGACTGCAGAGTTTGGTGGATAGAAGAAGGAGAGGTGATATGATTGAGACTTTTAAACTGTTGAGAGGTGGTTACAGGGTTGACACTGGGGAGTTCTTTCGCTTGGTTGAACAGCGGGAAGGAGTGATGACAAGAGGCCATCCCTGGAAGTTATGAAAGGAAACTATGAGCAAGAGGGTAAGGAGTGGTTTCTTTGTTGTGGGAGTGAGAACGGTCAGTGAGTTTAAAGAGTGGTATGATACACTTTGTGTTTCTCGGGGGGGGGGGGGGGACCTCCCCTCGATGAGTCTTGACTTTATGTCTTAGGAAGGACCTCCCTCGAGAGTCTTTTGACTCCTTGGAGGCCTGAATAATAATAATAATAATAATAATAATAATTCTGATTTTTTTAATTAATGAATTAAAATACCATTTATGGAAGTTTGAAAGAAAAACAGTTTGAAAACCAGCAAAAATTTATAATATTGTATTGTGGAGGTTTTATTGTTAAGTCAGACAAATTTTCTATTTAGAAAGAAGCATTCTAGGAGATATCAAATTTATCACTAGATGATGTAGACCACTCACATTATGCAATATTCACCAGAGAAAGATAAAATTCTGTCTATTTTTGCTATGAGAGGTTTTTTAAATGGTTCCATCCTCTTAATTTAATGTGGTCTTATGGTCAGTTACAGGGATGACTGGAGAGCAATCCCAGGCAGAGAAGGCCTACTCAAGTTGGTTAACTCAGATAAAGCTAACCACCTAGTTATCAGTCATCTTTGCACTTTAGTTTCAATTGGTCTTTTGGCTGTTCATCTATATGAGATTGGTGAAAAAGGAAAACTGATAGCCTTTGGCTATATGATGATATAAAAGAGCTAAGGTCTTTTTTCTGTCTTTCATATTATCTATCTGTCTTTTCTTTCTCCTAATACTATCAGGCTCTCTTGCACTGTTATACTAACTACTCTAGGCCTATGATGAGCACCCCTTTACTTTTTCACCTCAATAAAGATCGCAACCAATCTGGGTTGTGGCCTCCCATAATAATGCATAGCATTATACATGTCCGTCAGGATATGTGCATTGCATTATGGGATGCTAAGACAACTGATGTGAAGTCATTAGCCTCTATATACAAGTAACCCAGTAATGAAGTGACTTCACACACAAACTTTATTTGCTTACATTTGGGTAAACAATGAAACTAAGAATATAATTTCTTGGCACTTTCATTTATAAATTTGAATGAATAGGATTGGATAATAGATTGGTGCATTGGATTGCAGATTGTCTATTTTATGTATCAGCAAGTTGTGTATGGTGGAGCAATACCCAGGAACAGTGGTGTAGCTAGAGCTTTTGCCGCCCGGGGCAGTCCCTGATTTTGCTGCCCCTCTCAATACATACCAAAAATACTACAAAAAATCAAAACATCATATAGGGAAATAAATTAAAATGCTATGTTTATTTTTGAAGTTAAACTTTAATTTCAACATTCTAAAATGTTATTTTTCTTGTTTTCTGTTAGCAAAATCGTTGATGACATTGGCGAAGTCTATTTCATAGAATGTAGGTAATTCTCAATCAATTTTATTTAGAAAACTTCTCTCACAACTAGCAACACTTACAGCAATTGTGAGGAACATTCGCAGTAGTATTACAATACAGTATTTGGAACTGAGTTCTCAAGACCATATTTTAGAATTAACTGCAAAAGTTCAAAAAAGGTTCAAAGTGCCACCCCCTATGCACTCCCCCTAGCTACGCCACTGCCCTGGAAAAGAAAATGTCGTTAGGTTTGCCTCAGTGTCTGTTTAGCTTATATGTTTACGATACTGAGAAAGGTTTGAAAGGTGATATGCAATTGCTGCATCTGATACAGAATTGAGAAAAACATTGAGGAGTGAATGTATATTATGACTACTAGAAGATTTGAGTAGACTGTATGAGTGTACAAGTGAGTGCAATTACCAGGTTAAATTTGGGATATAGTGATGGGATACAGAATACAGTTGGGGGAAATATCTTAAAGAAAGTTAAAGTGAAGTGAAAAGAACTGGAGTTATATTGGATAAGGAATACAATTGGATAAAGGAATACAATCCATCAACTAATCATTGATGTCATTGAGATATTGTTGAAAGTAGATGCTATACTAACCAGAATGTATTGTAATGGATATAGTATTTTCTAAGAAGACATAAAGGATAAAATTGAGAAAAACATTGAGGAGTGAGTGTATATTATTTTATTATTATTATTCAGGCCTCCATGGAGTCAAAAGACTCATCGTGGGAGGTCCTTCCTAAGAAACACAAAATCTATCAAGACTTATCGAGGGGAGGTCCCCTCCCCCTAAGAAACACAGAGTCTATCATATCGCTCCTTAAACTCATTGACCGTTCTCGCTCTCACCACACTCACAGATAACTTTACCCTCATCTGCCCAATGTTGTATACAGTCCCTCAGTACTTTCTCCAAGATATTAACAACTACTGATGACACACAAACTGGCGTATAATTAGACACTTCCAGTCTGTAACCGCCCTTATGCAATGGCATTATCTTACCTTCTTTCCATTCCATGGGCACCTTTCCCACAGCCAGACTTTCATTGAAAAGCCAGGTCAAAGGCACTGTCAGTTCCCTAGCACATTCTCTCAAAACTCGTAGTGAAATGCATCCAGTCCCACAGCTTTACTGACATCCAGAGTACTCAGTAATTGAAACACACTCTACTCCTGTACCTTTAAACCTCGAACCTGCCTATCCCTCTAGTATTAAAACTGACTCCTCCAGGATGAAATACTCCAATAAAGTGTTCATTGAACAATTCAACTATGTCCTCTGCATCAGTCACTCTATTCCCATTTTTATCCCACAATATCATTCTTCCACAGTCATTTCTCCTCCTACTGGTTACATAAGCTAAAAAACTCCCTACTCCCTAGGATTTTCTTTGGATCATAGGGCCAATCTCCTCTCATATTCCAGTTTTGCCTTCCTTACCATATAAGGAAGGCAAAACTGGAATATCACTCTTCTGGCCTGTGTCTTATATTCTTCATGCATCTTCTCTTCTCCTGTCTCCTTATATCTCTTCCATAGCCTCTTTTTTGCATGCAATTCCTGTTTAATATTGTTTGTCATCCACTTTACTCCAAATTGTGTCCTCTTCTTCACTCGTGGTATACAAAAGGACCTTCCAGATGAGTCTTTGACTCCATGAGGTCTTGGGGTGGTAATAATAATAATAATAATAATAATACAACTTACTATTGCTGCTAATAAATATTCTTTCACAATTTCCCATGCACTAATGATATCCTGGCCTTCCAATTCCTCCCTCCATGAAACTTCCCCAAGTTGACATCTTAGACTATTATAATCACCTACCTTATAATTCCACATATGTTCCCATCACTTTGATACTCCTGCATGTCTATTCATTTTCCAAGTCAAAACCATATGGTCACTCTCTCCAACTGGCGGAAGAGATGTCATCTCAGTTATTATCAACTCTTCTGATGCTATAACCAAATCCAAAACTCTTGAACCTCTTGTTCCCTCTATTACATGTTGCCTAAGACATTTGTCCCTCAAGAATTCTAGTAATTCCATTCCCTTATTGTTACATGCATCTTCTTCTCCCCAATTTATACTACTGTAGTTAAAATCTCCCAAAGCAATTATTCTTCTTGCACTTGCCAAACTCAACTGTCGAAACATCTCCTGGTCCCCACCCTCTGTGCTCCTATGTTTGTAGCAACACCCCACTAAATATCTTGTCTTGCCCACCTGTACCTCACACCATATGCTTTCAAAATCATTAATGTCACTGCTTTCCAAAGCCTCCACTCTTAGAGGACATAGGTCGTCAGTTATCATAAGCAGTACTCCACCACCATACTTTCCCTTCCTATCCTGCCGAAAAATACTGTGCCCAGCAACTTCTATTCCTGTTATTATATCCTCTTCTATCAACCACATCTCAGTAATCCCAATAATTTTTGGCCAGGCTGATGCTATCTGCGCCACCAATTCCTCTCCCTTATTCTGGATACTCCTGGCATTAGTGTAAAGATATAAATGCCATTATTTCTATACTCAGCATTATCCCCTCTATACTCCACTGGGCTCAGTGTTACCTGATATCATCCCTCCTCTCCTAAGTAGCCATTCCCACAAGAGGCCACCCCTGCTACTATTCTCCTTGGGACACACTGACTCGTTCAGACCTGCAATCTCTCCAGATGCCTACGTCCTTCCTCATTGAAATGCAAGCAGTCTCTTGCATACAATTCCTCTCTGTCCTCAAAAGCACTCCAAGCATCCACATATTCCAGTCCTCTCTTGTCACACATTCTAGCTATTATGTCTTTCAATATTACTGCTCTACTGCTCGTCATTATCATACCTAGGCAACACAAACACTATCTTTCCTCTCTCTGTCTTCTTCCATACAGCCTCAAGCAAAAATCTCATACCTCTCGCTGCCCGGCTTAAATTACCACTCAAGTCATTTGTTCCTACCATCACAATCATCTCATCCACCCTTTCACCTCTCTTAATTGCCATAGCCACACTTTCTATCGTTTCTCCTGGCAAACACTCCTCACGCATCCTATCTTGAACACCACGGATCATTGAGTCTCCATACATTATACCTCTTACCGTTCCCTCTCTCCTATTGTTTCCATTCTCTCCTCTTCTTTCATTCCCATATGTCTCTCTCATCCTCTCTCCTCTACTGCTCCTATACTCTCTTCTAGCATTCCCATACCTCTCTCTCATTCCCTCTCTCCTACTGTTTCCATTTTCTCCTCTTCTAGCATTCCCACACCTCTCTCATTCCGTCTCTCCTACTGTTTCCATTCTCTCCTCTTCAAACACTCCCATACCTCTCTCTCATTCCGTCTCTCCTATTGTTTCCATTCTCTCCTCTTCGAACACTCCCATACCTCTCTCTCATTTCCTCTCTTCTACTGTTTCCATTCTCTCCTCTTCTAGCATTCCCATACCCCTCTCTCCTACTGTTGACCTAGAGGATTTGAGTAGACTGTATGATTGGACAAGTGAGTGGAATTACCAGGTTAAATTTGGGATATAGTGATGGGATACAGAATACAGTTGGTGGTGATATCTTAGAGAAAGTTGAAGTGATAAAAGAACTGGAGTTATATTGGATAAGGATCTAAAATTTATTTATAATTATTATGTGTTCTCTAAAATTTAGGGAACACATTGTTATGATTGTGAGTATAGCACAACAGATTATGGCAATGATGCAGAGGAGACTGATGTGTAAATGCAAGGAGATTATGGTTCCATTATATAAAGCTTCCTTTATCAGATCACAGCTTTATATAATGTGCACAGATTTTGATCATCTGGTTTTTGGTCTCTTTCGATAAGGAATTACTGGAAAGGGTCCAGAGATGAACAATTGACAAAGCAGTTTCTGGTATTTGGAATGTTGTATATGAAGAAATATTAAGGAAATGTGATTTGCAGAATTTACTGGATAGGAGGAGAGAGGATATGATTGAGTCATATTTAGTAAGGGGTTATTAACAAATTAATGCAGAAAAAGCTTTTCAAAGAATGGTGGGGAAACAGGAGGAGGAGAAAAAGAAGAAGAGGCCATACCTGGAATCTGTATTAAAAAGGTATGAGTAGTGAGATGAGAATTAGGTTTTTTGTATGGAAAGCAGTTGGGTGATTGGAATGCATTACATGAGCATATGGTGAGCATGCAGATGGTGAATTTATTTAAGGCACAGTATGATGAGCTATGTATGTGAGAGAAGGACCATGCATAATGAGTATTTTGACTCCATTGAAGTCTGATAATAATAGTAATAAAATACCAAAAATAATAATAAGATTTTTTTTTTTTGTATATTACAACAATAAACCCAGTTTGTTTTTAAAATGTTTAAGTTCTGTAATTAAGAATCTTTACATATGTAAAATCTATGTACAAATTTTTATATAAATTATACAATGATGCTTCCCATTTAAGACAGCCTACAGAGAATGGTCTAAGAGAGAACACATAAATCAAATGCCTTGTAGAATGGTGATTGGCAGTGAGAATTGTAGGAAAGAAAAGCATTCAGGAGTAAGCTTTATGCTCATATAGATAAATGTGAATGAAAACATCATTGTATTCACTGTTGAGCTTTAGGAATAAAGGAATGGAGTTTGTGGTCTTGATCATATCAGCTGGTCAACATATCACTGATGTCATTAAGATATTGTTGACAGTAGATGATATACTAACCAGAATGTATTGTAATGGATATAGTATTTTCTGAGAAGACAGAAAGGATAAAAGTGAATGCAGGATATTAATAATATCATTGATATTATTAATGAGCTCAAATCCTCTAAGATCTCAGAATTGTATCATCTGTTTCAAGTTAAGGATAAAAGGAATGAATTGCTTTAAGTTTGTTTGGTGTGAGATTGAGATAAGCAGTACAGAAAGATTACATATGTGGTGGGGTTTTGTTATAGACCAGGAAATGAATAAGGTAATTTGATATATTCAAATGGATGGAATTGGTAAGTGACATGCAAAGGAGAATAGTAGCAATTAATCAAGAAATATGTTGAAAGTTTATTTTTCACTTGGTTAAAGTATAATAAATTTAGTTTAATCCTTTATCCAAGTGTGAGCAAACAAAGTTTGTGCCTGAAAGTATCTTCAGGACTGGGATAAGGTGGTACAACACCAGGGCACTCCTTGCAAAGGTGGAGCAAGCTACCAACACTCCTATCTCAGTATCTCCTATAATGCAAAACACATCTCCTTGCAGATATGTTTAATGTTATGAATTAAGGGAAGAGCCACAACCCAGACTAGTTTTGACCTTTATTGAGGTCTCTTCAGTGGGAGCTAGGCCCAAGTGGAGATACCAGGCAGAAGCATTAGCAGGTCATCTCTACCTATAGGAGTTGCCAAATGGTGTGCCACCCTTTTTTTAATAAATTACTCTGGATTTAGAGAAAGATGTTGAAAGTTTATTTTTCACTTGGTTAGAGTATAATAAATTTAGTTTAATCCTTTATCCAAGGGCGAGCAAACAAAGTTTGCACCTGAAAGTATCTTCAGGACTGGGATAAGGTGGTACAACACCAGGGCACTCCTTGCAAAGGTGGAGCAAGATACCAACATTTCTATCTCAGTATCTCCCATAATGCAAAACACATCTTTTCTTGCAGATATGTCTAATGTTATGCATTAAGGTAAAGGCCACAACCCAGACTAGTTTCGACCTTTATTGAGGTCTCTTCAGTGGGAGACAATTGAAAAATAAATTTTCAACATCTTTCTCTAAATCCAGAGTAATTTATTAAAAAAAGGGTGGCACACCATTTGGCAACTCCTATAGGTAGAGATGACCTGCTAATGTTTCTGCCTGGTATCTCCACTTGGGCCTGGCTCCCACTAAAGAGACGTCAATAAAGGTTGAAACTAGGCTGGGTTGTGGCCCTTCCCTTAATGCATAACATTAGACATATCCGCAAGGAGATGTGTTTTGCATTATGGGAGATACTGAGATAGGAGTATTGGTAGCTTGCTCCACCTTTGCAAGGAGTGCCCTGGTATTGTACCACCTTATCCCTGTCCTGAAGATACTTTCAGGCGCAAACTTTGTTTGCTCGCACTTGGATAAAGGATTAAATTAAATTTATTATAATCAAAAAATAAGCATTGATTTGAAGTGGGAAACAACAGGGCAACAACGTTGTGTTTAAAGCAACTCAAGGAGTTGCTTTAAACACAACACATGGTGAAGGTAACAAAATGGGCTCAAGTGTTGGATCTAGTAATAAATCTTGTAGTAATAATAGAATTTGTTAAAAAAAAAAAAAAAAATCAGCGGCAATAATGTCATGATGGAAGTTGGCAATCATGTTTATAGCATTTAGATGTGTTCGTGGTAATGTTAGTTATGGGAAGTAGTTGAGGAGATATAAATTGCAGGGTTTACATGGAGAGCAGTGAGTGATAGAATGCATTTACAGAGTATGCTGTGAATGAGTTTAAAGTTCAATGTGATATATGCTGCTGGTTGAGTAATGCCTCCCTCTGTCTTTGTCTATCACAGCGAGCCTGTTTTACTCCACAAGGATTTGCAGAGATGTGGCATAATAATAAGTGTAAATGACATGTCAGCTGGTCACTCAAATATCTAACACATACTACATTCTCTTCATCTCTGTTAAGTGGTTGTTGAGTAACGAGATATTATTTTGATTACTGCATTTTGTTTCCTTAATATATTTTTAGTCTAACAGCACTGCATCCAATGAGTGCCTTTAAATCATGATCTATTATTAGTCATGGTATTGTCTGTTTATCCAGTTGCATTCAAGAAGAGTTGCTTCATCTCATTTTTCATATTCATAAGCATTAGTACCATTCCGGAATAAGGGAGAGGAATTGGTGGCGCAGATAGCATCAGCCTGGCCAAAAATTATTGCGATCACTGAGACGTGGTTGACAGAATTGGATATAAAAACAGGAATAGAAGTCACTGGGTATAGCATTTTTCGCCAGGATAGGAGGGGAAAGCGTGGTGGTGGGGTGCTGCTTATGATAAGTGATGACCTATGTCCTCTAAGAGTGGAAAATTTGGAAGGTAGTGAGACAAATGATTTTGAGAGCGTATGGTGTGAGGTAGAGGTAGGCAAGACAGGATATTTAGTGGGGTGTTGCTACAGACCCAGGAGCACAGAGGATGGGGACCAGGAGATGTTTAGACAGCTAAGTTTGGCAAGTGCAAGAAGAATGATTGTTATGGGAGATTTTAACTTCAGTAGTATAAATTGGAGAGAGGAAGATGCATGTAACAATAGGGGAATGGAATTTCTAGAATTCTTGAGGGACAAATGTCTTAGGCAACATGTAACAGAGGGAACAAGAGGTTCAAAAATTTTGGATTTGGTTATAGCATCAGAAGAGTTGATAATAACTGAGTTGACGTCTCTCCCACCAGTTGGAGAGAGTGACCATATGGTTTTGACTTGGAAAATGAATAGACATGCAGGAGTATCAAAGAGACGGGAACTTATGTGGAATTATAAGGCAGGTGATTATAATAGTCTTAGACGTCAACTTCGGGAAGTTTCATGGAGGGAGGAATTGGAAGGCCGGGATATCACCAGTGCGTGGGAAATTGTGAAAGAATATTTGTTATCAGCAATGGTAAGTTGTATACCACGAGTGAAGAAGAGGGCGCAATTTGGAGTAAAGTGGATGACAAACAATATTAAACAGGAATTGCATGCGAAAAAGAGGCTATGGAAGAGATATAAGGAGACAGGTGAAGAGATGCATGAGGAATATAAGACACAGGCCAGAAGAGTGACTCGTGTGGTAAGGAAAGCGAAACTGGAATATGAGAGGAGATTGGCCCTAAGATCCAAAGAAAATCCTAGGGAATTTTTTAGCTATGTGGCCAGTAGGAGGAGAAATGACTGTGGAAGAATGATATTGTGGGATAAAAATGGGAATAGAGTGACTGATGCAGAGGACATAGTGGAATTGTTCAATGAACACTTTATTGGAGTATTTCATCCTAGAGGAGTCAGTTTTAATGCTAGAGGGATAGGACTGGTACGAGGTCTGGAGGTACAGGAGGAGAGTGTGTTTCAGATACTGAGTACTCTGGATGTCAGTAAAGCTGTGGGACTGGATGGTATTTCGCCACGAGTTTTGAGAGAATGTGCTAGGGAATTGACAATACCTTTAACGTGGCTTTTCAATGAAAGTCTGGCTTTGGCAAAGGTGCCCAGGGAATGGAAGGAAGGTAAGATAGTGCCATTGCATAAGGGTGGTAACAGACTGGAAGTGTCTAATTATAGGCCAGTCTGTGTGTCATCAGTAGTTGTTAAGATCTTGGAGAAAGTAGTGAGGGACCGTGTACAGCATTGGGCAGATGAGGGTAATGTTATCTGTGAGAATCAACATGGATTTGTGAAAGGACGCTCTTGTTTTAGCAATATGCTAGCCTTTTATAATAAAGTTACAAGAGCATTAGATGAGGGAAAGGCATATACTGCAATTTTCTTAGACTTGGCGAAGGCATTTGACAGGGTGCCACATGATAAGCTGATATTTAAGTTGCAGCACATGGGTCTGGATGTCAGATTGGTCAACTGGATTCAGGATTGGCTGTCTGATAGGTATCAGAGAGTTGTGTATGGTGGAGCAGTTTCCAGGAGGCAGAGGGTTACAAGTGGGGTCCCACAGGGCTCAGTACTAGGACCTATATTGTTTAACCTTTATATCAATGACATAGCCAGTGGATTGCAGGGGGATATTCAGTTGTTTGCGGATGATGCGAAGCTTGGAAGGATTATTAGTAATAGTGCAGATGTGGTAGCCCTGCAAGAGGATTTAAATAAGCTAGATAGATGGGCAAATGAATGGGGGTGTCAGTTTAATGCAGCAAAATGTAAGGTCTTGAGGTTTGGGAAACATCGATGGGATGCTGCATACTCTATGGGAGGAGTTATACTGGAGGAAGTAGGGGAGACAAGAGATCTGGGGTTGATGATTGATAGAAACCTGAAGTTTAGGGGACATATTGCAAAGGTGGTGAAGGTAACACAGAGGATTGCTGCTATTATGAGAAGGACACTGACCTGCAGAGATAAGAGGGTTATCATTCCGTTGTATAAGTCTCTGATCAGACCACACTTGGACTATTGTTCTCAGATTTGGTCCCCAGGATTTGAAGGGGATAAATTAACCGTGGAAAGGATACAAAGACGGATGACAAAGATGGTTTCAGGGCTGTACAAGGATAGTTATGAGGATCGGCTTAGAGAATGTGGACTGCAGAGTTTGGTGGATAGAAGAAGGAGAGGTGATATGATTGAGACTTTTAAACTGTTGAGAGGTGGTTACAGGGTTGACACTGGGGAGTTCTTTCGCTTGGTTGATCAGCGGGAAGGAGTGATGACAAGAGGCCATCCCTGGAAGTTACGAAAGGAAACTGTGAGCAAGAGGGTAAGGAGTGGTTTCTTTGTGTGGAGGGTGGTTGAGCCGTGGAATGCATTGCCTGATGGAGTGGTGGGAGCGAGAACGGTCAGTGGGTTTAAGGAGTGGTATGATAAACTTTGTGTTTCTCAGGGGGGGACTTCCCCTCGATGAGTCTTGACAGACTTTATGTCTTAGAAAGGACCTCCCTCGATGAGTCTTTTGACTCCTTGGAGGCCTGAATAATAATAATAATAATAATAATAATGTAGCATGGGTAACAACAGAAATCTCATTTAGAGATTGCCTTCAAAATTTTCTTTTGATTTTTTAGGATACAAGTATCATATCAAATAGCAAAATTGAGTAAAGTTACTAATCTCTAGTACTTTATTTATCATCTATTTTTGCAAATGATTGTATATGCAAATGACTGAGAAATTTCAATTTTTTATTTTTTAGTGTTCTGTTCCATGTGGAGAAGGAAAGAAATACAGGGATGTGCACTGTCCTCACTTAGACTCATGCAGTATTGATAACAAACCAGAAGAATCCACTTCCTGTTTTCTGAAACCATGTCTTGAGTGGATAGTAGGACCATGGAGTCAGGTATTTCCGTATATATACACACATACATATATGCTGAAAAAAGCATACATACCATGCATAATTAAATACAACTAATTACAGAATTATTAACAAAAAATCTGATATATGAATATGATTTATACATTGTATATGTATGTATAACTTAGAAAAATAATCTTAAGGAAGATTAGGGCTGCTATGAAAAAAAAATTAATTAAGAATACAAACATGATTTGGTATTTGGAGATGTAAGTTAATGGGAACTCATAAAGCTGAAAGCAAGTAGCTATGTAACTGATGCAGTGATAATTTATCAGAAAAAAATGTATTAATTTCATTGGCTGTCATATACCTCCCCACCACACATATACACACACACACTCTCTCTTATAACTGGTTCCTCCCTCTCTTAATTTCAGATTGACAAAGGCAGCCACTAATAGCATACAGTAATACTGAGGCTTTCACAAAGCTCTGCTTATTCTAAATAAAAAGATAACAATAAAACTTAAAATGATGAACATAAAAGAATCTAATATCTGTGTAAAATAATGACTGAATACTGATCACCATTTTTGTTGTTGTTTCTGTCATATACATTTGAAAAAATCTAATAAGTAAATGTTTATTTTCTTGGATATTACATTACTCTCTCATTGAACTGCACTTGACAACTAAAAAAAAAAAATCTCGAGAGAGGTTTAAAATCCCTCCCCGCCAATCTAGCTGATAAAATACGCATGGAAACATCCTGTATACTAAATTCAAAAAAAAAAAGCTAAGCAGCAACATAAACAAAATGGAAAAACAGGCCCTTAAATCCTTGAATAACCAGGACTTTTTAATCATTTATAATGCCACTGTCGTTTAGACTGGACAACTTACATAGAGAAAATGAACCGTTTGGTATCGGACCACAACACCTACCAAATGGTAAACTACAGCCCCCCGAAACGTATCAAAAAGAAAACAACTGAATTAATTAAATCCGTTAACACATGGCTGGAAGAAACAACAAAAAACCTAATGCCACATTATGCTCTCGTACCCAGAATTTATGGCCTGCCAAAAATACACAAAACAAACACCCCACTACGTCCGATTGTTGAAGGAATCGACAGCCCAAATTACCACTTAGCCAAAAAATTAATGGCCACACTCAAGGAATTGGTAGGTCAGTCCCCTTCCTACATAAAAAATACACAATGTTTCATAAATAAAATTAAAAACATTACACTCAATGACCAAGATTTATTAGTCAGGTTTGACATAACTTCCCTTTTCACCAATGTCCTGATCAATGATACTATCTTACAGAACCTATTTCCACACGACATCACGGTCCTCTTTGCCCACGTACTCTGCTTCAGATATTTCGTGTGGCAAAACAATTTTTACCTTCAAAAAGAGGGTACAGCCATAGGCTCACCACTTTCCTTCCTGATTGCTAACTTTTATATGGAAGACTTTGAGCAACGAGCTCTAGAGTCAGCATGCCTAAAGCCCAAAATTTGGCTCAGATACATCAACAATATTTTCATCATTTGGCCCCACAGCCGCGAAGCACTAAATACATTCCTTAGCCACCTGAACAAACAACACAAACGTATCCAATTCACCATTGAAATAGAAAAAAAAAAACTCTTCCATTCCTAGACACACTCGTCACGTCTTCCCTCAGGTTGTCTCTCCTTCTCAGTCTACCGCTAACCTACACACATACAGGCCAGTACATACACAAATATTCTTATCACCACCCAATGCAAAAACTAGGTGTCATAAGCACCCTTAAACACAGAGCTCAAACTATCTGTTCAAATGAACAGGCTCTAAACCAGGAATACAAGATCATCAACCATGCATTTATAAAAAATGGATACAGTAAAAAAACTATTCACAAGATCCTCCACAGAGATACTAGTAAAAACAAAAAAGATTTCAAGAATGCCATTGCCATTCCTTATGTTAGAGGCATTTTAGAAAAATTGACAGAACACTACACAAATACAACTTCAAAACCACCTTTAAACCCTCCAAAAAATTAAGACACCTAGTCAGTTCTTCCGAAGATCCTCTTCCACACCTAGCCCACCCAGGGGTATACAAAATACAATGCACATGTAACCTACCATACATAGGGGAAACAGGATGAACACAAACAACACATTAAATACCTCCATTTTGGAAAAACCGGCCTTTCTGACCATGCACTCCAAAACATAACATAGAATTGATTGGAAAAATACCAAGTCCCTACACCCACCAAAACCTGGTTCGAGAGGAAATTCAAAGAAGCATGTGAAATGCTCAAACATAATCCAAATCTGAACAAAAATGATGGCCTACCTATTCCAAGAATGTGGAGGACCCATCTGCAACCTTTATAGCAACCAGAACAAGCCAAAGAAAAATCCCACTACAAGAAGACTTGGTGAAGTGTTTTTTTTTTTTTTTTTAATTTATTTTTTTTTTTTTTTAACATTCCATAGCAACTTGAACTGTGCAAGTCCTGAAGAAAATCGTAGCATAACAATCAGAACTGTACAAATCCAGAAGAATCTTGGTACATGAGGACTTTAGCAGAGCTTATTGTAGTTTTTTATTTATTTTATTTATTAATTATAAATATATATATATATATATATATACCGCAAACCTACACACACAGACCAGTACATACACAAAAATTCTTATCACCACCCAATACACAATAAGGGTGTCCTCCACATTAAGGGTATCATAAGCACCCTTAATGTGGAGGACCCACTGCAACCTTTATAGCAACCAGAACAAGCCAAAGAAAAATCTCAATACAAGAAGACTTGGTGAAGTGTATTTTTTTTGTTTTATATATATATATGTATTTTAAAAAAAAAAATATATATATATATATATATATATATATATATATATATATATATATTTTTTTTTAGTTATTTATTTATTTATTTTTCAACTTTTATTTTATTTTATTTTATTTTATTATCGTTAGAGGTCAGGCTAAGAAAAAAATCAATTAACAGCATAGATTTAATTTACCAGTACAGAGTGCAAGAGCATGTAGCTTGGTTCCCTATACACATGTATCCTTCTGATGATGACCTCAATACAGGGGTCGAAACGTCAAGTGTTATTTTATTAATAATAAGTAAAATAATCATTTGAACATGTGTGTTTTGTGTCGCTAAATTTGGAAATATATATATATACAGGGTGTTCGGGATAAATTTGACAGTTTCGTAAGGAAAAAGAAAATCTTCTTTGTATCTATTAAATTTAATGAATTGACAAAAAAACATTACAGGCAGAGTTAATTACAATACTATCAACAAGATTTACTCAAAATAACCACCATTAGCATCGATCACAGCTTTAATTCTGCTTTGGAACCTCGAACAAGCTGATGCTACAGTCTCCCTGGGAAGGGCCGCAAAAACTGTTTTAATTTTATCCATTAACTGGGCTTTTGTATTACTGGAAGTGCGATTGGTGTCTTTTTCAACTGCGCCCCATACAAAATAATCCATGGGGTTAAGGTCTGGGGAGTTTGGAGGCCAAACATTTGGACTGGTGAAGTCGTAGAAATTTTCAGACAACCATTTTTGACTTTTCCCAGAGGTGTGGCAAGGGGCCGAATCCTGCTGCCATACATACGGCCTACCATTGGCTACCCTTGTTATCCAGGGCTTGACTACAGTTAGCAACTCCACGAACAAAGCCCGAATTCCAATGCCAGGGTTCTTCAACACCTGTTCCTGCAGATTTGCGAGGAATTCTGCTGTACGAACGCAATCAGATCGTCTGCTAGGGATCTTTCTTCTTGCTACATCCTCGTAGTCACCATTGCAAGTCTCTAGTTCATGCCTGATTGTTTTTACTGTATTCAGGGAGCATTGGGCAGCAGTCGTAATATCCTTATTTTGATGGCGGGCACGAATCATCATGATACAAGTTATTCTCTTCCATGATTCAGGTGGGTTCCAGCTATCCATCCTTTCTGACATCTTGTATATGAATGAAGAAGGGTCCAAACTTTTAAATGAAGAGAAGTGTGTGTTAATACATGTAACTTACGGAAAAATATAATTAATTATAAATATGTCAAATTTATCCCGAACACCCTGTATATATATATATACAAAAAAAAAAAAAAACTGTTTACCATACTCATTTGTTCATTTATAAACACCACCACTTTTTATATGTGGCACTTTTTCACTATATGTTGAATGATGATGATGATCAGCATTTGTTATAATAATATATGGATTTTTACTTGGCCAAGAAGTATTATGAATTTATTACAAATAAATATTCTAATTACGTAGAATATCTTTTGAATATACTTTCTAAGTGGGTTGAATGTTGCAGTTAAGGCTTGAAATTTGGAAGCAAGGATAGCATGTGGAGTATATAATTGGAGAGGATATCTTGAAGAGAACTGATGGTGAACATGGATTTAAAATTTAGAGTGAGGATGCAATGGTGAGGATAGCCAAATAGTATTATGAAAGTTGTTTGAAAGTTTTTTCATTTGGTTATATTATAAATTAAAGATGCAAGTGTAAGCAAATAAAAATTTACTCATGAAGTAACATCATGACTGGGCTACTTGTATATACAGGCTAATGATGTCACATTAATTGCCTTAGTATTCCATAATGCAATGCACATATCCTTACAGGCATATATAATGCTATCATTATGAGAAGAGCCACTACCTAGACTGGTTTCAACCTTTATTGAGATCTCATCAATGGAAACCAGGCCCAGAAGGATACCAAGGTTGAAGTAATGCAGAAGTCATTCAGTCTGGGCAGTGGTCCTACCCATAATGCATAGCATTATACATGTCTGTAAGTATATGTGCTTTGAATTATGGAATACTAAGGCAATTAATGTGAAGTCATTGGCCTCTACATGCAAGTAACCCAGTCTGATGTTACTTCACATGCAAATTTTTATATGCTTACACTCGGATAAAGGATTAAACCAAGAATATTATTATTATTATTATTATTCAGGCCTCCAAGGAGTCAAAAGACTCATCGAGGGAGGTCCTTCCTAAGACATGAAGTCTGTCAAGACTCATCGAATTGTCAAGACTCATATAATTTCTTAGCATCTTTAATTTTACAGTATTTTAAAATACTTTAGCCAAACAAGCAAAAAAACAAACAAACAAAAATAAAAAATCTTAGAAAAGTTTATTGCTATATGGCAAGTAATAAAAGGA
Source organism: Typopeltis vanoorti (assembly GCF_054136105.1). NCBI lineage: Eukaryota > Metazoa > Arthropoda > Arachnida > Uropygi > Thelyphonidae > Typopeltis > Typopeltis vanoorti. The sequence continues at coordinate 9,690,254 of NC_143560.1, read as the reverse complement.
AAAATAATCATGAAAGAATATTCTTAGTGAATGCAGATGGCAGGAAAAGAAGGGAGAAAAGGTGAAGGAACTAGGAGACTGGTATAAATTGTTCTACTCTGGAGCGAATAAAGAGGAAAAAAATGGTGCTGGAATTGTGGTGTGTGGCAGAATGAAGGGTGAAGTACTGGAAATGGGTAGGAGGAATGACAGGATCATGCAAATGAAACTGGGTCTTGGAGAAGAGCAACCGGTCATCTTATGTGTATATGCCCCACAAGTTGGCTGTACAGCAGAAGAGAAAGATGAATTCTGAAACGTGCTAGATGAAGAAATGAAGGAACTGGAAGAAAATGAGATGGTGATTGTCAGAGGAGACTTGAACGGACACATAGGGAGACAGAATAGGGACTGTGAAAGGGTGCATGGTGGCCATGGAGTGGAAATGATGAACCAGGAAGAAGAGAGGATTTTGGACTTTGCAGTAGCTTTTGATCTGGCAATTGTGAACTCGTTTTTCTGTAAGAGGGAAGAGCATTGGATTATATTTAGAAGTGGTGTCGTGACGTGTTTTCTTGACGTTCGAATCTGCCATCTTGCTAAAAGTCACTTTCATAAAATAAGGAAAACTAATTGCAAATTAATCACAGATCTAAGGGTAGAGAAATTTCTATTATACTGCGCCACTCTATCCTTAGATAAGTCTATATGAATTAGTAGGATCAATTCAAAATTAGTTAGCAGTCTTTTCATTCATTCAGGCCGATGGTTCTATTTTCTTTCTGGGATTCCCGCTAGATCCGAATTTTTGTGAACGGTGCAGTAAAAAGAAATTCAGGCAAACACAATATTTAAATTAACAAACAAAACATTTAATATATGGTTATATAACAAATACATGTATTCCACTTTTAAATATGACAACTCAGTCAAGTTAGTACATTAGGTCAAGTCATTCACAATAAATCAATCTTCCAAACTTTCACATACAAATTCACAGTTTCGGAATCACAAAGTTTCTTTACTCAATTTATTACAATAGAATTTCTTATTTAATCAATTTCCATGTATCTCTCAGCTACACTCTACGATTAACTCATAACAGGCACTAACCACGGCAGATATTATTTCAATATGACTATATTTTCAACTCTCAGCCTCGATGATATACTACAGTTAATGTTAGAAACAGCGCAACGGAACTAATACTTAAATCTTCATACACCGAGATAAACTAATATGACTGTCCTTACCAGAAATAATCTTCAGTACTTCCAATATTTTGTGAGCACACTTTCAAAATTATATTTATTACACTTGCGAAACACATTTATAAGAATTCTCCAAGGTTATAACTAAACATTATTAATCGCGCTCTATAACTCCAGACAACAACTATAAGGTACATTAATTATTCTTGTTTATCAATCATCAACTAGTTAAACTCCGTACAATTCCTTTTATGGTAGCATAGAAATAAGTTGTAATTCTAGACTGACTGGATTTATTCAGAATTCTTCTTTGAATGTCCAGTTCTCTAAATTATCCGACTACGGCATTAATTTCCTTTTATTACCACGGCTGATTTTGCTTTCAGCCAACTATAAGATTCACTTATAAAAAATATCCAGTCAACTCCTACGCTTAAGAACCTTTTATTTATTTCTACTTCTCTAGTTTACCTCCTTGCTACCTTTTAGTTCCAAAATTCCGTTCCGACTCCTTACTACGTATCTATTTTCTCCCCTTATTCTGGTCACGCTCCCTTCACTCGCGCTCGTTTATTTCAAGTGTCTCTATGACAACCGATAAACGTAAACATTCTCGCGAATGTTACATTAGGCTATACAACTACATAGAGTTATTACATAACATTAAGCTTTCACAAAAAGAATAAATAGAATAATCGCATTTCAACAAATGCGTAGTTAAATTACAAATATAAGACTTTATAATATTGACATAAGAACAAATAAAATAGCTTAATAACATTTAATACAGAATCTATTTACTATTAACACATTTCTTGATTAAGCAATTAAATATTTGACATAATTAAGGTAGTTATATGATATCAATTATAATTTATGTTATTTACATTAAATAATATTTACAAATATAGTTCTTGTGACGGAAATTCATGTTGGATTCTGAATCAAATAACATTTATTCTATTTTCTACATAATCAGAATTCAACAAAGGCTTACTCTTCCTTGGAAAAATTTTTCTTTAAAGAAAAATTTTTCACTCTAAACCTTTAGGTGGTGGAATCAGACTTCTACTACCTTTTTCTGGGTCTTAGGTTATACCTCATTTGGATGAAACTTGGTTCCTTATCATGATTTGTGTATTTATTCTCATTCTGTTCCTCATTAAGTTTCTTATTACTGTCATTAACAAGTTCCGCGTGTCTTTTATGTCTGTAGTATGGGACCGTCTCTTCCAAATTCAATTCATGCTCTGTATTAATATCACTGTGTTTTGGCTGTTTTGTAATATTTGTGTTCCGTCTGTAATTACTTCTTCCATGGTAATTCCTTTCCTTTCCCAATATTGCTTCTAGAGAATCTCCTAGGCAGACCAATTTGTCAGGTCTCTTCTTGAACAATTTCAGTCGGTCTGAGTGGACAACCAGAGTTCTTTTCATTCCTGTAGATTCTCTTATTCGAAAGTTGACAGGAGATGTCTTTTCAACAACTTCATAAGGTCCTATTGCACATTTTCCAAACTTTCCTATTCTCTTGTTACTATGATCTTGTCGCAAAAGTACTAAGCTTCCAGGTTTTAATTCCTTATAGGTTCTTAGTTTATTAGCATAGGCTCTAGCCTTTTGTGAGCTGTTTTGACTGGCTTCTGCTACTAGATCATATGCAATTTTGTTTTCAGAGATCATATTGTTAAGATACTGATCAATGTCTGGGAATCCTGAGTTTGCATGTGTGTTCTTGAAGTCACTGGGAAACAGTGGTTCAAAACCATATAAAACTACAGCAGGGGCTTCTTTTATGGCAGCATGCAGGGCTCTCCTACAGGCAAAAAGGGTGTGCGGAAGGAATTTATCCCAATTATACAAGTGATTATCAGCAAGTTTGGATAGGGTTTGTTTCAGCGTACGATTCATCTTTTCACACATTCCATTTCCTTGGGGGTGATAAGGAGTAGTGAAAAGCTTTTTTATCTTCAGTAACTTACATAATTGAAGCATAACTTCAGCTGTAAAATTTGAACCTTGATCAGTGAGAAGTGTTTGGGGGGGTTCCATATCTTGAAATGATCATCTTGAACAACTTGTCAGCTACAGTTTGCGCTGTTTGATTCTTCATAGCTGTGGCTTCAGGAACCTAGAGAACATATCTATTACAACAAGTATATATTTGTTTCCTTTAGAGGTAGTAGGGAGTGGACCTATAATATCCATGGCCAAAGCTTGAAAAGGGCGACTAGGAATAGGGAAAGGTTGAAGAGGAGAAATTGTCAAAGAAAATTAAATTCCTCCGTAATTTGATTTTCTTTGACATAGATGACATGAAAACACATAACTTTCAACATCTCGTCTCATTCCCTTCCACACATATCTATTTCTAATTCTCCCCCATGTCCGGAAAAAACCCTTGGTGTCCTGCTAGATCAGCATCATGAAAGGTATATAACATCCATGGTATCATGACAGTAGGAACTACTATTTTGTTCTTCCAATTTCCGGCGATATCATGTTTTGCCATCAGGAGGCCATCATCATCCAAAAATAAGGACTGCAAAAACGTGTGTTCCTCCAAGACTCCTTCCCCATTTTTGATTCGTCGATATATTTCTCCCCATGTTGGATCCAATTTTTGTGCTTCTATAATGGAGAATTTGGTCCAATTCTGAAGGTGTGGGGGTTTCCTTGTGTTTTCTTGTCCCTCATTTTCTTCGGCTATCAAGTTCACTATCTTTTCTTTCGCACTGATATCCTGATCTACTTTATCATCTAGGGCCCTGGATAAGTAGTCAGCAACTACATTGAGTTTTCCAGGAATATAACGTATCTGTATTTGGAATTCTTGTAATTCTAATGCCCATCGAATAATCCTTTGGTTTTGATCCTTCATCATGGATAAAAAGGTTAGGAGTTTATGGTCTGATCTTAGGAAAATTTCTTGTCCTAGTAACATGTATCTGAATTTCCTTAAGGCATGTACAATAGCTAGTGCTTCTTTTTCAATAACTGAGTAATTTTTTTCTGATGCAGATAGTTTTCTACTTAGAAAAGCAATGGGTCTAATTTCTTCCTTCTTCTTTTGTTCTATCACAGCTGCAATAATATTATTCGAGGCATCTGCTGCAAGATAGAAGGGTTCTCCAAGAGTGGGATGAGTGAGAACAGGAGATCTAGTTAATGCTAAATTTAAAGATTTATGGGCAGATTCTTGTTCCTTTCCCCATACGAACTTTTCTCCCTTTTTAGTCAATTTAATTATGGGCTCCATTATTTGAGAACAATTTGGAATAAATTTTCTATAGAAGTTTACCATTCCTAAGTACCTTCGTACTTGTCTCACGGAGGTGGGTATTTTAGCTTTTAGAATGGCAGAGATGTTTTCTTGAGTGGGGATTATTCCAGCCTCACCGACAACATGTCCTAGGCATTCAACCCTTCTCATGAAGAATTTACATTTTGAGCACTTCAACGATAGATGTGACAAATTTAATCTATTTAATACATTATCTAAAATTTCTTCATGTGATGTTAAATCTGGGGTGTAAATCAATAGGTCATCTTGGAAACATATGACTCCCTTTCCTAACATGTCTGAGAGTACAGTGTTCATCAGACATTGGAAACTCATAGCTGAATTTCTGGCCCCCTGAGGAAGTCGATAGAGTTGGTATTTTTGCCATCGAGTGGTAAAGGCAAAAAACTGTCTGTCCTCCTTTCTAAGAGGTATCTGGAAATAGCCAGAGTTTAGGTCTAATTTTGAAAAATATTTTGCTCCTTCTAGACTAGTCAGGAGTTCTTCTATGTTACATAGAGGAAAGTCAATGGGCTTAGTGACCTTATTAATCTCACGCAGATCTAATATAAATCTGAGACTTCCATCAGGCTTTTCTACTAATAGAAAGGGACTATTCCATCTGGAATTAGACTTTTCTATGATCCCAGCTTTTTCATAATCATTCAGAAGGATCTGAAGTCTATCTAGATATTTAAGAGGGGTTTTGTACTGCTTAGTATAGATAGGCGTGTCTGAAGTGATTTCAATGGAATGCTCTACTTTGTTTGTACAAGTCAATGAGCTAATATCTTCAGTGAATGTTTGAGGGTATTTTTGAAAGATTAATAGAATGAAATTCTTTATTTCTGCTCTATCAGTTTTTGATTCTGCTAAATTAATAGCTTCGTGCAATAATTTTCTTTTCTTATCACTCAATCCGTCTTCAAGGTTTAAGGTCTCAATCTCCATCTTGTCACATAGTTTCCTTTCATTGTCTTCATTGTATATTGATTTATGACTCACGCCACACAAGGAAATGGTTTCAGAGGCAAAGTCACACATGAATTTATTTTTCTCTAGGAAATCTAGTCCTAGTATGATTTGGTCATTTGTGTCAGCAACTTCAGGAAGGATAATGAGATCATGTGAAAACTCCACTGGAAAACAAGGTATGGAAATTTCAGCATTTAATTTTCTTGTAGCAATCAGTTCAACTTTAGCAATTCCCGTGATTTTTACTGGTATCTGAATCAGGGTGATGTTATCAAAAAAGTCATCAACAAGTTTATTCACCATAGAGTTAGAAATAACTGATATATGGGCTCCAGTATCTAACAGAATATTGCACAGAATTTTTCCAATCAGACCTTGTACAAGGGTTAAAGGCAACTTGCTATTCTCCTTGGCCATCGTTACACTTTGCATTCTATGGAAATCGTAGTCTAGTGAATCTGGTTTGTTAGTTAAGGTGATAGAGTTATCTACATTGACTTCCTCATTCTTAATCTCTTTCCCTTTTTTACAGTTTGAAAGGTATTCAAGAATTGGTAAAGGTGTAAGTTGATCATTACAATCTTGAGTGAGTGATTGTCTTATGGAGTATATTTGTTGCATTTCCTCCAATATTTTCTCTCTTTGCTTGGCCAGGCTGTAACATGCTTCTAAACTGACAGCCCTTTTTTTGTAAATGACCTCTCTTAAATTTTTATGCAGTCCCAGTCGAAATTGTTGAAACACAATCCAATCTAAGTGAGGCTTCTCTGTAGGGGACACCCTCATAGATCTAGCAATGTTCATCAACCTGTTAAAATAATTAGTCACATCTTCCTTGTCATCTTGCATGCACTTGTGGAGTTCTATAAGGGTTTTAACGTAGCACCTAGTATGAGAAAAACTTAGAAATTAGTTCATCCTTAAATTTCTTGTATTCTAAGGTTTCCTGAAGTATTGGAGATGAGAAAAAATATGTCTTAGCTTTACCAATTAGTTTGTTTCTAAGTAATACCAACAATTGAAAGTCTGTCCAACCTGCTGTTTCTCTGAGTTTCTCAACGTAAGTAAAAAAAGATAATACATCATCAGAGTCTTCTCCTGAAAATTGGGGAATTACTTGTTGGGGATTCATACTTCTAAAAAATTCACTGTCTTCCATCTCTGAATTGGAAGTAACAGCCATAGTGAAAATTGGAGTATCAATTCAAATAATATAATCCTTTAATTTCAAAAAAAAAAACTTTATCTTTGCCTGATTTCTGATTACAACCAGTTCATTGTCATTTATTCAATTTACTTTCTAAATTTTCAGGGAGCAATTCCACAATTATTATTACCAAGTTAAATTAAATCTGTTAATCTACAGCTGTTAAATTACTTTATATCAATTAAATCACATCCTGTCGACTGCGCCATTTGTCGTGGCGTTCTATTTTCATGTTATGTTCTAAATCCGCCATCTTGGTTCAAGTCACTCTTATCAATATAATAACTAATTGCGAATTGATCACCGATCCAAAAGTAGGGAAATTTATAATTATACTGTGCCACCCTATTTTTAGATTAGTCTATATAAAATAGTAGGATCAATTCTTAATTAAGTTAGCAGTCTTCTCATTAGGCCGAATCATTTATTATTATTCTACTTGGGGCACCCGCAAGATTCGAATTTTTTATGAACGGTGCAATAAAAGGGAGTTCAGGCAAACACAATATTTAGATTAACAAAATAAAACATTTAATATACGATATATAGCAAATACATGAATTCTACTTTTAAATGAAACAATACAAATAACTTAATACATCTTGCTAAGTCACTCATTCCAATTCAATGTTCTAAACTTTAACATACAATTCACTGCTTCAAAATTATAAATTTTCTTAATTCAAGTTAATAAAACAAAACTTCTCATTTGATCAGTCTGCACACATCTATCAGTTGTACTTAATGTTTAAATTCACAGCAGGCACTAATCAAGGTAGACATTATTCCAAGCAATCTTATTTCAGACCTTGAACTTCGAAGATACGCTATAGTTAATGTTAGAATAAACAAACATGTATGACTATTCTTACCAGATACAATCTTCAATACATCAATTTATTGCAAGCACACTTATGAATTAACTTATTAGAGCTAGCGGAACACATTAAATAAAATTCTCCAACGCTTTAACTGAACTACTGTTAATCGCGCTTCACTACTCTTAAAAAAACAGCAATAAGGTACTGATATCCTTCCTTGTTTACTTTCCTGCAACTAGTTAAATTCATTATAATTCTTCTCAGGGCAACATAGAATTAAGACATAATCCTAAATTAACTGGAACTAATCAGAATTTCCCATTGAATGTCCAGTTCTTTATTTATCCGATTACGACATCAGTTTTCCTCTATAACAACAGCTGATTTCACTTGCAGCTGAGTATAAGATTCACTACGTTTCTTGCTACTTCTAAACACTATGCTCTTGAATTTCTGCCCTAAAGAATTTACAATTTTCTTTCACTTCCTTGCTTATATCCTACTTTCCTTCAGACTCTGCAAAACTCTTTCCTTTTCTCCCATTAAAATTCTTATTGCCCCTTCTTTCTCCTTTCTGGTTCCAAGGTCACCCACTCTTCAACTCGTGCTTGTTTATTTCATGCGTCTCCATGACAACGCATGAACGCAAACATTTCGCTAATGTAATACAACGCTCTACTACCGGGGTCGGCAACCTTTTGAGTCGGAAGAGTCAAAAATTACAATTTACAAAATTTCAAAGTTTTTAAAGAGCCACAAGATCTTATTGTCTTCAAGGCATTTTTGCACGGCATTCACTATATCTTCCCCTCTAGTTTGTTAGATACTACAAATATTAGATACTTGGTTTACGAGTAAAGGTGTTATGACCATCTATGCCGAAATCAATGAAAATTGCCAAACATATAAACTTCCGAGAGCTTCCGACGGACTGACGACAGTGATCATGCGTGTCACGGGGGAGGGGCGCGGTGAAAAGCGAGTACAAGTGGCTGAGAATAGAATCGGTGCCTAATCCTCGTTAATCGATTCAGAACGATTTAAAAAATTTTTTTTTTTGATAAATTAAATAATATTTGCGTATGGAACTAAAGAGCCGCATGTGGCTCGCGAGCCGCAGGTTGCCGACCCCTGCTCTACTACTACATAAGTGATTATATAACGTTAAATTTTCACAAATAAGAATAAACAGAATATTTGAGTTACTTAATCAGCTCTTTCATTACGTATTATTTATAATAACACTTTTCGTTACTTTACATATATATTTCAGTTATCATAAATTTCTACACATATTATTATTTAATAAATTAATAGTAGGTTAAGTTTAGAATAAATATTTAAATAGTAATCCTTAATTAAGGAACAATAAATAATCTTTATACAAATTATGATTAATACATAATAAGCAATGTTAAATGTGAATGAAAAAAAATAAATTACACAACATAGTTTCATTCACAATTTAACACTATCATAACTATCCACCAGTATCAACCTGCCATAATTATTTTTTCTCTTGCTTGTCACATAGCAGAAATATTCCCTTGAATTGACTGGCCAATCTCCTCTCATATTCTACTTTTTTCATTTCTAATCATGCTTATCACTTTTCTGGCCTGTAGCTTATATTCTTTATGCATCTGTTCACTACAAACTGTCTTCCTTTGTAACACTGCTTGCTTAATTTCACTGTTCATTCATGTCACGCCTCCTCTATTCAATTAATTCTTGGTAAGCAGTTATGCATTGCTTCCTCTTACTTGCAACATATCGAAAGAACTGTTTTGGATTTTCTTTGGCCTGCACTGATAATTTCCTTTCATACTCTGCTTTTGCCCTTCTTACCACCCTGGTTATCCTCCTGGCCTGTGCTTTGTACTGCTCATGTGCCTGCTGCTCACCTTTCTCCTTGAATTCTTGCCACCTTTTTTTCTTTTTTTGTAGCTCCAGCTTAATGATGATATTCATCCATTTAACTCTTACTTCATGACTCTAGGATGCAATCGGCCATTACTTGCCTCAAATATGCCTTTACCACTTCCCATGCACTATCACCATCCAGCCCTTGCTGTTTCATACCATAGCACTGATCCAAGCAATCTCCTAAGCTTGTCATAATTACCAGCCCTGTAATTCCACATATACCCTTTCTTAACTGAAAATTCCATACATTTAGCCACTTCCCTGGTCAAGACCCATATGATCACTCTCTCACCAGTTAGTGGGAACATGGTCATATTGGTTATAGACAAATTCTCAGATGCAATTACTAGATCTAGCACTCTCAAACTCCCAGTATATTCCATCACATGCTGTCTGGGGTAATTATTTATTAATAACTGCATAAATTCAATTTCCTTCCTCACATGTATCCTTTCCTCCTTCCAATCTATGTTCCAATAGTTGAAATCCCCTATAATAATTGCCCATCCTTCTCTCATTGAGCTTATTTGCTGATGCATACTGTCCTCATCATATTTTCCATCTCTTGGTCTATAGAACCATATATTATTATTATTATTATTATTATTATTCCTCAGATAAGCTCTGCTAAGCTTCGAGGAAGAAAATTATTTTACTTGCAAGTATCTGTTATTCACAATTTCAATGTGTTATATATATAATTATATATATATATATATAATTATTTTAAAGATACCAAGCAATTTTAAACCTGGTTTTACTCCATTTCCCAAGTAAGCAAACAGACTAAAAGTCAAGTTTGCGCCTGCAATTGATGCAAGTCTAACTGATCCCACAGGTAGTGCAGGACCAGGGCAACTCGTGGCAAAGGTGGAACAAGCTCCGATCACTAATCTTAATATTTACCCTTAATGCCAAAACACATCTCCAAGAAGGGGATGTATGATGTTTTGTATTAACCTTCCTACCGGCTAGGACGTCTATAGACGTCCAACTAAATCTGGATAAGATTCAGCCCACCTGTTGAAAGAACCTGGATTAGAAGTGCAATTTGACTGTCATGTCCATTAGAAAGTGTGATAATCCTTCACGCTGAAGAGAACGGTTAATCGGATTATCTCGCGTTCGTAGCTGCAGTTGCCTATAACAAGAAACGCACTTCCTTTTTCCATGCTGGATAACTGGATTTTAGTTATATAGGATAGAATAAAATAGAGAAATTATTTATATTTTTGTTTTCTCTTTTTATTCTACAATACAATTTTAATGTCTGGGCAAAATAAAGATCTTGCATAATTTCTTCACTTAAATATTGCCTTACCTTGGAGAACCAATTTAATTTTTTAATTTTTTTGCGCTAATTTTTTTCTAATCGCTTACTAGTCAAATGATTTTTCTTTGTTCTCGAAGAAATTAATTCACGATAATTATTTGAAATATTCTTTAATAAAAAAAAGAAAATAAAACCGGCTGCCGACGTTCCAGTTTATATTATTTTTATTTTTGCACAAAACCATCGAAAGCGAATAATACTTTACAGATTTTCTTTAGGACATGCTGGAGCAACTTTGCTTTATAGAGAATAACATGAAATTGTTTAATCATAACCCTAAATTGTTTCTTCATGTTGTATAGTAATTTATTGTTCTTTGTACACAATCTTGGTTTCCTTGTAGAATTGGTCATTACAAAATGAAATTAACAGTTATGATTAATATTTTCTGCATAATTCAGATATTTTATTCTCCAATTTTTAAAGTAAGTGATACATTTGCTTATTTTTATCATTCAAAATATGTAGATCAAATGTGAAATTTCACTTCCTTTCACAATAGAATTGAACTTTATTTCACCTCTGATAGTTTAACCCCCCCCCCCCCGTTGTATCACTATCACACACCCGAAAACTGTTATGAAACATAGGTACAGTTTTTATTTAATTCGTTATTTTTCTCTAGTAATTGTTCCACATAACTTTAATTTTTCGATACTGAAACTATGTGGTGATTATTATAAATTAGCAAATTATAAATCAGAAAATATACATATTATTTCCTCATTATTATAAATCAGGAAATTATGTGATATTCGGATATAGGTGAAATTAATATTTGAAAGCACTGTCATCCTTCAAATGCATTGTCAGAATAAAGTGAAAAACCAAACAAGAAATTTCTGCCTGTAAAATATTCAGATATTGCTTGAGGCTCTTCAGTGTGCTGCATGTTCTATTGTTCTGTTTCTCACTGGGGGGTTAGTAATCTCCATTAGCTTTGAGCTGGGCAGAAAGGAAGTACTGGGCAGAAAAGAATAATTAGTAAGTATATTCAAGACACAATTCATTTACAAGATGGCAAGCAGCAGCAGTAGCAGTGACACTCATTGTAAGAAAAGAAAACTTCGTGGGATGCAGAAAAGTTGGAGCCTTCGCCTTTCGAGCAGCTCTTGTTCTACTGATGAGGAGAGAAATCTTTCTAGCTCTGAAGATAGCGATTCTGCCTGTACTTTAGATATGTCTTCGTGCAGAAAATGGGTGATCGCCACTGAACGTACACCAGCTTGTCCACGGTTTCCCTTCATAGGTAAGCCAGGAATTACTGAAGACTTTGACTCCAGTAATATTTTAAGTTCTTTCCGTCTATTTTTAGACGATGATATTCTTTCCTTCATAGGGGAACAGACTAACCTTTATGCTTGCCAACAACATCAGCAAGTTGAGTACAGTCCGCATTCTCGCAGTAAACTTTGGAGCCCAATAGATATCAACATGCTCCTTACATTTATAGCACTCTTGATTGTGCAAGGTATCGTGAAAAAGCCCGCTCTCGAAATGTATTGGTCTACAGACTGGATTCTGAACACGCCAATGTTTCGTGATGTTATGACTGAAAAACAGTTCAGTCTCATCATGAAGTATTTGCATTTTCAGAATAACGAGGAATACGATCAGGCAACACATCCTTGCCCAGTCCTCAACAAAATTTATGATTTTCTGATGAAAATCCGTCAGAAATGTAGATCACTCTACATTCCTGAGAGAGACTTGAGTATCGATGAAAGCCTTATGCCATTCAAAGGTAGACTGAAATGTAAGCAGTATATTCCCAAAAAGAAAGCGAAGTATGGAGTAAAATTTTTTATGCTTTGCGAATCCGAAAGTGGATATCTTTGGGATTTCAAACCTTATACGGGAAAGCAAACTGTAATCGAGCATGATAAATATTCGGATCTCCCCTTGTCGATGCGTGCAGTAATGCAGTTACTAGACCCTTTACTGGGGAAAGGTTACTGCATTACAATGGATAATTATTATATGTGTCCTGAACTCGCTGATTTGCTTTTACAGCATCGTACAGATAGTTATGGTACTGTAAATGCAAAAAGGCGAGATATGCCTCCAGATCTGGCTCCAGGAAAGCTATCGAAGGGGGAAATCCGAGCTTATCAGCGAGGGAAAGTCTTTGCACTACGTTGGAAAGACAAAAGAGATGTTTTTCTGCTGTCTTCCCTGCACAATCCATCAACGGAATCCGTGGAGAAGCATGGTTTGAAGAAAGAAAAACCTATTGCTGTGTGTGCATACAACGACACTATGGGTGGAGTCGACAGGTGCGATCAGCAGCTATCATTCTACTCTGTAATGAGGAAACAGCATAAAAAATATTACAAAAAAGTGTTTGGACATGTATTAGATTTTGTTATTTGGAACAGTTTCCTCCTGCACAAGAAAAAATGTTTGTCTACCATAACATATCTAGAATACAGAATAGAAATTGCGAAAGCATTGCTGCATGCACATGCGCCTTCTTCAGCAAGCAGAAAAACAGGAAATCCTGCCAGACATCTGAGGTTGAACGCTGCTAACTCCAACCATTATCCGGAAAATCTACCACCAACGGCTAATAAAAAAAAACCTGCACGCAAATGCTATGTATGTAATAAAAAAAATATCAGAAAGGAAACAAAAATCTGGTGCCCTGAGTGTAAAACTGCTTTGTGTGTTTACCCTTGCTTCAAGATGTTCCACACTGTTCAAGAATTTTAAATTCTGAACAGTATGAAATAAAGAATGTTTGTTTTCAAGGCCATCAAAACAGTCCTTTTCAGGACTACAAATATTGATAGAGGGATACCCGAATGTACTGTTTCTTTTTTCATCTTGAAGGCTAATTTTTAAGTTCTTTTTATGACACAGAATGATATTTTCGAAGGAATAAAATATAAGAGGAACTGGAAAGAGTATTCCAGGTAAAGTATTTCACCAAAACAATAAAAAATAATGAAATAAAATCTACCCTATATATATATAGATAGATAGATAGATGTAATAACTTTTTTTTTTTTTAAACTTGGGGATATTGTATATTAGGATAACCAAATTATTTTATAAACTTGGTTATAAATTTCAAAATAACTGGAAAGGCGAGATATGCCTCCAGATCTGGCTTCAGGAAAGCTATCGAAGGGAGAAATCCGAGCTTAGCAGCGAGGGAAAGTCGTTATTTTATAAACTTGGTAAAAATAACCAAGTTTATAAAATAACTTGGTTATCCTAATATATATATATATATATATATATATATATATATATATATATATATATATATATATATATAAAATGATAAGCCTTTTTAGTCATGTTTTTCGAAACGTTTTGAAAGTCAGGGGCTACCGTGAGTGTCGAGTCTTCAAAATTCGAGTCATCAGAATTCAGGGGCGGGACCCCCTTTCGAGTTATCACAATTGAAGGAGAACTGGCCTACCATACCAGAACACAGGGGGGGTATAGCCCCCTAGTTAATAAATGAAATATATAAATAATAACGGGAACATTTTCACCTTGCCAACACTCAACATTGATGTGATATGGGTTCCAAATTTCTTGTTTGAGATATATATATATATATATATATATATTACAAAGTTTTGTAATAAAAATTTCTGCTACAATGGAGTTTGGCAGAATCAACAATATTATTACTACCTTATTTCTGTTTCTCGTGTGGGAGAAAAACAGTAAAATGTCACTCTTATAATTATATGAGATGTTATAATGGCAAAAATAGTATGAAAAAAGTCATTTGCACTTTCTCTTCAAAACACAAAGAAAGAACATTGTAAATTCAGCCAGTGGAAAAGAAAATACTACATATTTTTCTTCTATTATCTGATTTTTTTTCTTGTAGTACAAAGAAGAAATCACTGCATAAACATGAAGTCTGTAGGAGGGAAAAAATCTGGAAATTGGTTACATTATAACGAATAGAGAAATCATGTCAGAAAAAATATTCACGTAAGATTCTAATCTCACCAGACATAACAATCTCTTCTAGATTAGATATCTAAAGTAACTGAACCTTTGCTACTATTTTACACTAAAATGAATGGGTATGTTCCCCAAGTGATTTACGTTTGTAACAGTTGTCTTACGAACGATTTATGAAATAAATTATCTGAAATATCCGCAGATTGATTAGGTATATACCCCCCCTCCCCCCCAAAAAAAAGAAGATTATGAAACGCATATGCACCTTTTCTTTTAAAATAATTCAAATCCTCTTTTTCAAGATAATTGTATGAAATAATTTATAATTTTTTGATAATAAAAGTGAAATTGATTATTATAAATTAAGAAATTATTTTGGCATAAATAATGTATAAGCATGTAAACGAAATGTCAGCATTTCTGTTAGGATATAGGTAATCAACAATCGAAAAGAAAACAAGACATTCTTGGTGTATTCTGCACTAGAGCTTGAGGCAATTTAGTGCGACTTTAGTGTTCTCCCCTTTCTTTCTCAATAGCACTGAGAGCAATAAGTCTTCAGCTTTTCTTCCAGCTAAGAGGATATATACCAAGTATTTATAAGACGTAGATTACTTCAGAAATAGCGTCCAGCAGCAGAAGTAATATTTAGATTTTTTAAAGAAAAACAAACAAAAATAATACTACCGAACTTTCTTTTGTGTGGTATGCATATAAACAATTTTGCATGGTGAAAATATAGCATATTATTTCTAAAATTTCACATAATTTCAGCGGGCAGTAGAACAGCTGGTTTTACATTGCAAATAAATAGAACAGAATTAGAAGTTTCACAATACAATCTGATTGCCGTATATCTTTTGTCAAAATGGTAAAATGAAGTAATTGATTTTGAATGCTGTCTAGAAAAGCTTTCAAACCTGTGAGTTCTAGGAGAGGATAAGGAGGGGGGGAAGCATTAGAAAATCTTCAAAATGAAAAAGAATTTTGAATCATTCCGTATATGATATTTTTCCCATTATATTTTCAACATATCTACGAGGATGTGCACTAGATATTATCGTAATATGCATAATACAAATAAATAAATAAATAAATGACGAAGGCGAAGAATCACTGCTAAAATATCATTGGATATAAATTTTTGATACCAAAAAGACACAATCGGAAACCGAGTAATGCAATGTAGCAATTTAACATTTTTTTTTTGTCTTTATGAATAACAAAAAATGGTTTCTAAAACTGAAATGAGATGATCCATATAATGCTATTTCGCTAGAAACGAAAGAAAAGGGACATATTTATTTCAATAAATATTGTTTAAAAATATAAATATTTGACATAATATTTTCAAAGCAAACATTTGAAATTTCTGAAATTCGAAAAAAAAATATTCAATTATTATACGTAAAGTGAAAGATCAATCAGTGCAACTCTTCCAGTTCACTGATTTGTAGAATTACCAAGTATTTATAAGACGTAGATTATTTCAGAAATAGCTTCCAGCGGCAGAAGAAGTAATATTTAGATTTTTTTAAAAGAAAAACAAACACAAATAATACTACTGAACTTTCTTTTGGGTGGTATGCATATAAACAATTTTGCATGGTGAAAATATAGCATATCATTTCTAAAATTTCACATAATTTCAGCGGGCAGTAGAACAGCTTGTTTTAGATTGCAAATAAATAGAACAGATTTAGAAGCTTCACGATACAATCTGATTGCCGTATATCTTTTGTCAAAATGATAAAATTAAGTAATTGATTTCGAATGCTGTCTAGAAAAGCTTTCAAAACTTTATAGAAATTTAGAGTAGGTATGCAATTCAGTTCCAGGAGAGAATAAGGAGTGGGGGAAAGCATTAGAAAATCTTCAAAATGAGCAAAAATGTTGAATCATTCCGTATATGATATTTTTCACATTATATTTTCAACATATCTACGAAGTTATGCACTAGATATTATCGTAATATGCATAATACAAATAAATAAATAAATGACGAAGGGGAAGAATCACTGCTAAAATATCATTGGATATAAATTTTGGATACCAAAAAGACACAATCGGAAACCGAGTAAGGCAATTTAGCATTTTAACGTTTTTTTTTTATTTTGTCTTTATGAATAACAAAAAATCGTTTCTCAATCTGAAATGTGATGATCCATATAATGCTATTTCGCTAGAAACTAAAGAAAAAGGACATATTTATTTCAATAAATATTATTTAAAAATATAAATATTTGACATAATATTTTCAAAGCAAACATTTGAAAATTTTAAAATTCGAAAAAAAATTATTCAATTATTATACGTAAAGTGAAAGAACAATCAGTGCATCTCTTCTGGTGCACTGATTTGTAGAATAAAATAAAGCAAATTCACTATCACTAAATAGATTCATTGCAAAAGCTGATCAGTGGGCATTTCAGGATTGATTTTTTTTTCGCATATGTGAAATTGGTTTCAATTTTTGGGAAGAGACACAATAAATCATTTTAGAGGCAAGAAAGGTCAACTAACTTAGGACAGTAAATGAAATTCTAAGCAACACAACAGACGTAAAGACAGGGGGAGGGGAGACAAAGGTCACTCAGCAACAGTTAATCCACTAATGCTATAGAATAGCCGTAACGAGATTAACGGCGGAGGAAGGTAATGGCATGATAAAAGGTAGAATGCCGACGAAGTTTTGATCCATGAAAAAAGCTAGGGAGAGTTGAATATTTAATCCACACCGGCCGGTTGGGAGGTTAAAGGCAAGGGGCCACTACCCAGACCAGTTTCGACCTTTATTGAGGTCTCGTCAGTGGGAGCTAGGCTTAGAAATACCAAGATTTAGTAATACAGAGCTTGTAAGTATTTCGCCAAAACAAGTTACCATAAGGTGTTTTAACCTTATTAAATAAAAATCTCTGGAGGAGATATAAATGTAGAAAGTATTTTTACCTTGGGTATAAATATGTTAAAGATACCAAGCAATTTTAAACCTGGTTTTACTCCATTTCCCAAGTAAGCAAACAGACTAAAAGTCAAGTTTGCGCCTGCAATTGATGCAAGTCTAACTGATCCCACAGGTAGTGCAGGACCAGGGCAACTCGTGGCAAAGGCCCTGGTCCTGCACTACCTGTGGGATCAGTTAGACTTGCATCAATTGCAGGTGCAAACTTGACTTTTAGTCTGTTTGCTTACTTGGGAAATGGAGTAAAACCAGGTTTAAAATTGCTTGGTATCTTTAACATATTTATACCCAAGGTAAAAATACTTTCTACATTTATATCTCCTCCAGAGATTTTTATTTAATAAGGCTAAAACACCTTATGGTAACTTGTTTTGGCGAAATACTTACAAGCTCTGTATTACTAAATCTTGGTATTTCTAAGCCTAGCTCCCACTGACGAGACCTCAATAAAGGTCGAAACCGGTCTGGGTAGTGGCCCCTTGCCTTTAATACAAAACATCATACATCCCCTTCTTGGAGATGTGTTTTTGCATTAAGGGTAAATATTAAGATTAGTGATCGGAGCTTGTTCCACCTTTGCCACGAGTTGCCCTGGTCCTGCACTACCTGTGGGATCAGTTAGACTTGCATCAATTGCAGGCGCAAACTTGACTTTTAGTCTGTTTGCTTACTTGGGAAATGGAGTAAAACCAGGTTTAAAATTGCTTGGTATCTTTAACATATTTATACCCAAGGTAAAAATACTTTCTACATTTATATCTCCTCCAGAGATTTTTATTTAATAAGGCTAAAACACCTTATGGTAACTTGTTTTGGCGAAATACTTACAAGCTCTGTATTACTAAATCTTGGTATTTCTAAGCCTAGCTCCCACTGACGAGACCTCAATAAAGGTCGAAACCGGTCTGGGTAGTGGCCCCTTGCCTTTAATACAAAACATCATACATCCCCTTCTTGGAGATGTGTTTTTGCATTAAGGGTAAATATTAAGATTAGTGATCGGAGCTTGTTCCACCTTTGCCACGAGTTGCCCTGGTCCTGCACTACCTGTGGGATCAGTTAGACTTGCATCAATTGCAGGCGCAAACTTGACTTTTAGTCTGTTTGCTTACTTGGGAAATGGAGTAAAACCAGGTTTAAAATTGCTTGGTATCTTTAACATATTTATACCCAAGGTAAAAATACTTTCTACATTTATATCTCCTCCAGAGATTTTTATTTAATAAGGCTAAAACACCTTATGGTAACTTGTTTTGGCGAAATACTTACAAGCTCTGTATTACTAAATCTTGGTATTTCTAAGCCTAGCTCCCACTGACGAGACCTCAATAAAGGTCGAAACCGGTCTGGGTAGTGGCCCCTTGCCTTTAATACAAAACATCATACATCCCCTTCTTGGAGATGTGTTTTTGCATTAAGGGTAAATATTAAGATTAGTGATCGGAGCTTGTTCCACCTTTGCCACGAGTTGCCCTGGTCCTGCACTACCTGTGGGGTCAGTTAGACTTGCATCAATTGCAGGCGCAAACTTGACTTTTAGTCTGTTTGCTTACTTGGGAAATGGAGTAAAACCAGGTTTAAAATTGCTTGGTATCTTTAACATATTTATACCCAAGGTAAAAATACTTTCTACATTTATATCTCCTCCAGAGATTTTTATTTAATAAGGTTAAAACACCTTATGATAACTTGTTTTGGCGAAATACTTACAAGCTCTGTATTACTAAATCTTGGTATTTCTAAGCCTAGCTCCCACTGACGAGACCTCAATAAAGGTCGAAACCGGTCTGGGTAGTGGCCCCTTGCCTTTAATACAAAACATCATACATCCCCTTCTTGGAGATGTGTTTTGGCATTAAGGGTAAATATTAAGATTAGTGATCGGAGCTTGTTCCACCTTTGCCACGAGTTGCCCTGGTCCTGCACTACCTGTGGGATCAGTTAGACTTGCATCAATTGCAGGCGCAAACTTGACTTTTACTCTGTTTGCTTACTTGGGAAATGGAGTAAAACCAGGTTTAAAATTGCTTGGTATCTTTAACATATTTATACCCAAGGTAAAAATACTTTCTACATATATAATTATTATATATATATATATATATATATATATATCTTCTTCTGGTTCCCATCTGCCATATGGCCGCGGGAGGGTAGCTAAATGCTACCATTCTAGGGAGAGGTGATTATGAGCAAGGTGGTTTCCCCGTTGCCTTCCTTGCCTATATATATATATATATATATATATATATATATATAATTATTATATATATTAGAGAGCAAAATAACTTTAGCTCTCTAATATATTATATATTAGAGAGCAAAAGGAAAGGATGAAAGAAATGATTGTTGTGGCAGGTACGAATGATTTGAAAGGAGATAAAATGGAAATGATAGAAGACCTGAATGAATTGTTTGAGGTAGCAAAAGAAAAGAGTGAGAGAGTTAGAATGATTAGTCTTTTGCTACAGTATGACAGTGAAATGTTTAAAAGGAGGGCCATAATTGCGAATGACTTTATGCGTGGGTTATGTATGACGAGTGGTATGGGATTTGTGGACGTGTGGAGTGAGTTTGATGGGCGAAAGGATCTATATAAGATGGATGGCTTGCATTTGAATGGTTATGGTGTAAGAAGACTTGAGAAAGTGTTGCTGAATGTAGTGGATGTGCAAATTCAGGGAAACTAGATTCGTTAAGGGGTTGGAGTAGATATACAGTCCTTAGGGAGGCAGTTGAATGTAAGAATGAATATAATATGCTAGAGCAAATAAGGACAACAAACCAGAGTGGGATTGTTAATATAAGGCATCAAGGTAGGGTTGGGGTTAATGGGGGTCTTAAATTCATGTCCACTAATACTAGGAGTATTAGGAACAAGAAGGAAGAGTTTTTGACCATGGTTGGCACTTCAAGACCACAGGTTATTGGTATTAGTGAAAATGGCTAACTGTAAATGATACAGCTAGTGGGATTGAATGTGATGGGTATAGTGTGTTCAGGAATGACAGAGAGAATAAAATGGGGGTAGGAGTATTGTTGATGATAGCTGATGAGCTACAGCCAAGAAGAATAGAAGTTGAATTGCAGCATAGAGAAAAGAGCACATTTGAGGCCATTTGGTGTGAGATTGTGGCTAGCAGAACCAAATATACAATTGGGTGCTGCTATAGACCAGGTGATGGAAAAGATGGTGGTGACCGTATGCACAAGCAAATAGAAGAAATGAGTGGAAGGAGGGTGATTATTATGGGAGATTTCAACTATGGTCGCATTGATTCTCCAATCAATTGAGGAGAGTACACACGGGAGGAAGGAATTGGATTTTATGAGGTTATTAAGGGATAACTATCTGCGACAGCATGTAATGGAAAATACTAGCGGTCAGAGAGTGCTTGACCTAGTAATTACATCTGAGGATTTGGCTGTAATAAATATGACCACATTGCCACCAATCGGTGAGAGTGATCATAGGGTCTTGACTTGGGAGGTGGCTAAAGGTGTAGAATTTTCAATTAAGACAGGGTACATGTGGAATTATCGGGCTGGAAAGTATGACAAGCTTATGAGATTGATTGGCTCAGTGCCATGGCATGTACAACAGCAAGGACTAGCAGTTGATAGTGCATGTATGAAGCAATGGCTGACTGTATACCTTGAGTCCGAATAATAAATCAACTAGGGGTTAAATGGATGAATAACACCATTAAGCTTGAGCTGCAAAAATAAGCAGCTAAAGAATTGTCAGTACCCTTGACCATTTTGTTTAATTTGAGTCTTGGGTCTGGGTTGGTCCCGAGTGGGTGGAAGGAGGGGAAAATAGTTCCACTGCATAAAGGTGGTTCCAAGACCGCTGTTGTAAATTACCGACCGATTAGCATATCAGGAATCATTGTCAAGGTCTTAGAGAAATTAGAATACAGGATTGGATAGATGAAAATGGGATATTGTATGGGGGACAACATGGTTTTGTGAAGGGTAGATCATGCCTCAGTAACTTGCTCACGTTTTATAACACAGTGATGGCTGAACTGGATAAGGGTAATGGGTTTACAGTGATACTACTGGACCTTGCCAAGGCCTTTGACAGGATACCACATGGAACCCTAATCAGTAAACTGGAGCAGATGGGGATAGATATAGGGTTGGTAAGATGGATAGGAGGGTGGTTGAAGGAGAGATACCAGAGAGTGGTTTATTCAGGAGTGGAGTCAAAAAGACTTCTTGTGACTAGTTCAGTGCTGCAGGGTTCTGTTCTTGGACCACTACTTTTCAATTTGTTCATCAATGATATTGGAAAGGATTTGAGAGGAAGTGTTCACTTGTTTGCTGATGATGCAAAGTTGGGTAGAACAATTGTGAGTGCACAGGATGTCAAAATTTTACAGGATGATTTGGATAGTTTGGAGGACTGGGCTAGGAAAAATGGATGTCAATTTAATGTGCCAAAGTGTAAGGTTATGCACTTTGGGATGAAAAGAGTAGCAGCAGTATATCACATTGGTGGAACCATACTCCAGGAGATTGATGAGGCCAGGGATTTGGGAGTGTGGGTGGATAGAGAATTGAAGTTTAGGGGGCACATTGCAAAAGTGACTAAAACAGCTCATCAAATCACTTGGCTTATGAAAAATACTTTAACATGCAGAGAGAAGCAAGTTGTTGTTCCTCTGTATCGAGCCTTGATAAGACTCCATGTGGACTTCTGTGCCCAGTTATGGGCGCCAGGGTTTCTTCGTGATGGGGAGGAAGTGGAGAGGGTCCAGAGACGAGTGACCAAGATGATAGTAGATCTGTGGAATGAACCTTATGAGAATAGGTTGAGGATTTGTGGGTTGCAGAAATTGGACGATAGGCGAATGAGGGGTGATATGATTGATACATTCAAATTACTGAAGGGTTTTTATAAGATTGATGCAGAAGATATTTTTGAAAATATGACTGGTGGTGGGAGGACTAGGTTCCATGCATGGAAGCTGGGCAAGAGCGTGGTTGACAAGGGTGTTAGAGCTAGGTTTTTTACTTGGAGAGTGGTGAATGAGTGGAATAAGCTTCCAGAGTCTGTTGTGGGTGCTACGATCGTGAATGAGTTCAAGGCAAGATATGATAGATACTGTGTGAATGTAGAATAGTTGTTTCAGACATGATGTTAGGGCCTCCCTCGATGAGTCTGTCGACTCCTTGGAGTTTCCCAGAACAATAATAATAATAATAATAATATTACAGCATCTATGTATGCAATTTATCTGAGACATAAAAAATAAATAAATAAATAAATAAATTATTATTATTATTATTATTATTATTATTATTATGTATATTCTATATTCAAAAATTCTGTATAATCTTTATCATAAATATTAGAAGAATATGTGTTGTAAACACATAATACAGAGGCAAAAAAGTATTTTTAAAAATTTTAATTGAAATCCAATGTAGAAAATGTAGCACTTTGTGCTGAATTCTGTAAAACTATAAGTTGCAATGTCACTCAAGATGTTTACTGTATGTGTAAATATTTTAGCAGATCAATAAAAATATTAACATAAAAAAAAAAAAAAATTATGTGATACCTCCAAGGTGTCAAAGGACTCATCGAGGGAGGGCATCCTACTCTACAACTCTCTGTCACTTAATCCACCAACTGCATGGAACACTACTACCATCATGCTCTACACACAACACAATCTACTGGTGTCTGTAAATTGCATGTGTTCTCTTGTCTGATTTGTCTGTATGCAGGATATAAAACTGGAGTTTTTGGGAGAAAAAAACCCTGCTACCTTCAGTTGAAAAAGGCCATATAAAGATTCCTTTTGTCATTACGAGAATTGAACTTATAATGTTTCCAACTGAAGGGCACAACGTACCATCATTCTTCCAGTTGTGCTACAGATGTTCCTTGGCAGTATGTGTACTTTTCAATTCAGATTATAATAGCGTGAACTTTGTTATACATAAAATAGTGGACATATATGTATTTCTGAGTTATGCACTAGTAGAACATTCTGTAGAATTCTCATGTTAATTATTATATGTGGTACTGCATTATTATTAGGAACATATGTGTACAAAAATAATTACTTGATTTTTTTTCCAGTGCTCTGCAACATGTGGAGGAGGATATCAAATTCGTCACATCAAATGCATAAATCAGACATCTCAAGAACCTGTCACAGGTTGCAGTTCTGAAAATAAACCTACACATCGACAGTCTTGCAATCCTGATGAATGTCTTGAAAATAACTCAGGTACTAAAATAGTGTAAGAACTTTAAAAAAAATGTACTATAGTTAAATTACTGTAATCAATGAGCGCAGTGAATTCAAAAAATTCATTTATTTAAAATTTAGGTAATTTAAAATGCAACATTTTAAATAACCTTCTTAGTTTGAACATCTTTATTTTCACTACTTTACCTTTCTGTTTATATACTGTGCATTGATCTTGCTTTCCTCTCTTCTTCTTACTTTAAAAAAATACTTTAAATGATATTTTATGACTAAATTATATATATATATATATATAACTTATAACAATTGGTGTTCCGACTTCTTTAGGTGAGAAAGAAATAACATAAGACTTATAAAAATAACAAGGTAAAAAACATGGACATTCCAGCTTAATAAAAAGAAGCAGAGTAGTAACAGTCATTTGTTTAAGTTAAGGGATATTACATCCCATATTGTTTCTTAGCTGAATAAGAAACTCAAAAGAGTTTCATGCCGAATATAGAAATTATATAAAGTTCGGCGATTCCAAGCATAAGCAAATACCTGGATAGCAGCAACTGACCCTTAAGGTAGTGAAAGCTGAGGCAACTCATAGCAAAGGTGGAGCAAGTTCCGATCGCTATTCTTGGTATTTACCCATAATGTGAACTTAGCTCCTATAGGATGTAATATCCCTTAACTTAAACAAGTTATATGTCACTGAATTGAAGCCTTTGGCTCTTCATATATTTAGTAACAGTCATATCTGAATAGGTGACCATGTGCTACTGTTGGCATGAGTTGAATGTGTGTGACAGCTAATTTTAGAGCGCCAGTATTGGATTACTGCAATATGGGAATCAGGCAAATTGTAGCTTAGATTGCTGTTCAAGTGTGAAGGGACCAGAACTATTTCTTTTGATTCGATAATTCGTCTTTCAAACTCTAACCTCGAAGAACGGCCACACCAATTTGATTGGGACCGCACTACCAATTTATATATATGCAAGGATGAATTTGAAAAAATTCATCTTTCAAATGAATTCTTTCAAAAGGAAAGGCTGGGAGTAAGAGTCAGTTCAAAAAGGGAAGAGAGCTGAATTTGAACTGTATCTGCCCATACAAGTGGGTTTTCTGTAAACCGTGAAATAAAGTATAGGAATAGGAAGACATGATTAAAGTGCCTAGAAAGGCTAGACATAACTGGTAATTAGTTTACGGAATTAACAACGCAAATGAAGTATATTAATTAAAGGTAACTTTAATGATTCACTTCAAACAACTGAATAACCCCATCCAAATCTTCACCAATATTATTAATATATAAATTAAACAGCAATGGCCCTAAAACAGACCCTTGAGGCACTCCACTAGTGACTTTCCTTTTCCTGGATATCGCACCCCCATACACAACTTGTTGATACCTATCAGATAGCCAGTCTCCAATCCAATGCACTAATCTAATATCCAACCCCATCTGCTCTAGTTTGACTGTCAACTTATCATGAGGTACTCTATCAAAACCTTTTGCAAAATCCAAGTATATTACTGTGTATCATTCTCCTCTGTCCAAGGAAGCAGTGACTTTATTGTAATAAGTAAGTAGCTTACTAAAACATGACCTCCCTTTAGCAAATCCATGCTGTCCATCAAAGATTATATCATTGTTGTCAACCCAACTCTGGATCCTAGTTCTCACAAGCTTCTCCAACAACTTAACTACAACACCTGACACACAGATAGGCCTATAGTTTGATGCTTGAGTTCGATCACCTCCTTTATGAAGTGGCACAATCTTGCCTTCCTTCCACTCTTTAGGAACTTGACCAAGTGCAAGACTCGTATTAAAAAAATATGTCAAGGCAGGTGTCAACTCTCTGGCACATTCCTTCAGAATATGCGGTGATATATTATCAAGTACCATAGCCTTATTTACATCTAGTTTACTCAACTCCCCAAACACCTCTTGCTCACTTACAGTCAGTCTCTCCTCCCCATCATCAACTGCTCTTAATCTCTCCATGAAGTCACATTCACAAGATTGAAAGATCTTTATGAACTGCTCATTAAGTATCTCCACCACACATTCTGCAACAGCTGTCTTTATACCATTTTCTCCAATCAATGTCATCCTTCCATAATCATTCCTTCTTTTGCTGGCTACATATCGAAAGAACTCCCTAGGATTCTTTTTGGCTTCATTAGCTAACTGCTGTTCATACCTCTCTTTAGCTACTCTCACCAACCAAGTCACCCTCCTTGCCTGGTCTTTGTAGACCTCATGAAATTGGTTACTCCCACTTCTCTTATGCTGCCTCCACAATGCCCCTTTTCTCTGTATGGCATGCTTAATCTCTTTATTCATCCATCTCACACCTACCTTATTTAACCTTCTCACCCGTGGTATACATTTAGACATTGCATCTACTAAATATTTTTTGAAAATCCCCCAAGCTGCATTGATCTCTTTTCCGGCTAACTCCTCATTCCATGCTACACCTACTAGCTGTCTCCTGAGCTCTTCATAATCACCCCCCTTGTAGTTCCACATACACCCTTTTTTCACAGGGGTCCTTGCACTGCTAGCAACCACCCAGGTAATCACCTCATGGTCACTTTCACCAATTGGTGGATGATTTGACACCTCATTGATAATTACATCCTCCGATGAGATGACCAAATCCAAGACCCTTAATCCTCGTGTGCCCTCTGTTACATACTGTCTGAGGTAGTTATCCCTCAAAAACTCAAGAAACTCATTTTCTTTACTTCCAGTTGCTATCTCATTATTCCAGTCTATATTGCCATAATTAAAATCACCCATAATGATCACCCTTTTCTTATTTGCTTGGATTATTTGACTATACATTTCACTATCACCACATCCACATTATCAGGTCTATAACAACATCCCACTAAGTATTTGATTCTATTCACCTCTATCTCACACCATACTGCCTAAAATCCACTGGCCCTATTTCCCTCTTGCATCTCTACCTTGTATGGACATAACTCTTTCTCTATCATCAATAGCACTCCCCCCTCCCTTTTTACCCCTTCTATCCTCACGAAACACATCATACCTATCCATCTCTATTCCTGTCAGGATGTTGTCCTCATCTAACCATGTCTCACTTATTCCGACAATCTCTGGGTGCACAGACGCAATTAGTGCAACCATTTCATCCGTCTTGTTTCTTATACTTCTAGCATTGGTATACAAACACAACTCATTTCTGGATCTACAGCTAGTTCCACTGATACCACTCACTCGATGTGATCTCTTCATGCTGGACTGGGGCCATTTCCCTTTCTGCTTCTTCATTTTAGAACCCTTTGCAATTCCATCATTTCCTCTTGAGCCCTGGTCATCCCATTACTTTCCTGCCTACCCATGCTCTCACCTCCTCTTGGAGCATCCACCTTTCTCACGCTGTGTACCCCTGTCCACCCTGAGCCTCCCCGTTTCCCTGCTCCTCTTGCACACCCATTCTCTCATTTTCTATACTCATACCACTCACTTTCCCATTCATTTCCACTTTTTCAATCTCTCCTGTTTTACTCTCCTGCTCTTCCACATCACTCCCCTCTCCATCTGATTCATTCTCTCTATTCACTTCTCTACTTTCCAGCAGCAGTCTCTCCAAGCGACTCACACCATAACCACTCAAATGCAGTCCATCGCTCCCATACAGCTCACTTCGTCCCTCAAACTCATTCCACACATTAACAAACTGCACTCTCATCACCTCACACATTTCAGCCAGAATATCATTCATAATCCTTGCCTTCTGCCTCATTTCACCACAATCATACCTAGGCAACACACTGACTACCCTTCCTGTCACACTATTCTCCTTTATCTTTCCAAGCAGTCTACTGACATTCATTTTGACATGCTCTTTGTTCTCTCTCTCTCAAATCATTTGTACCAATTAATACAATTAACTCTTTTGCTCGTTCCCGCCTCATATTCAATGCCTCAATCACTCTACTCATTTTCCTGCCTGGAAAACATACCTTGTGCATTTTATCCTCCAGCACACCTTTAATAATGGAGTCGCCATACAACGCCACTCGCTCATCTTTCATTAACTCTTTCATGCCATCAAGATTTATTTTAATAGTTTTGACCGGAATTCTCTTAATTTCATTCTGCATCCATTTCATTTCTTGCTTCATCCAATCCAATTCACCTTACAAACCTCACAACACATTCTCTCTCTATCATTAAATCTTTCTAACTTTCTAACTCTCGACCCCCTGTTCTCACTTTTCCTCTCATTCATCCTTCTTTGTTTTCGTACTTTTCCAACATGCGTAAAACTTTCGCTATCATTCTTCTCACTTTTACTATCATTCATCTTTCTTTGGTTCAGTACTTTTGTTCCAACATGCGTCCAACTTTCGCCATCATTCATTCTTTTTTCGCTATCATTTATTCTTTCGATTTTTTTTTATTTGCGATTTCTGCATCACGCCATTTCTACTTTCATTTGTTCTCTCAATTTTGTTTCTTTCTGCCTCACTTTCATCCCTTTTAACATCTGTTATGGTTGTCAAAACACTCTTTTTCTTTTTTCCTGATTTTTTAACATTTTTTTGACCCTCTTTCCACCATCCTTCTCTTTCAAATGTGCACTCGCGACACAATCAGTACTAGCACTTTTGTCATGAATTTTATATTCACATTCATCAGTTCCTCGTTCAGGTCACACTTTGCACACACCCTTCTTCCATCCGCACTAAACATCCACAAATCCTTTATGTAATCGAAGGAATACATATAACAGACCTCACACTTAACGAAACGAGTGAAATCTAAATTAAAATCATGGAACGACAATGCCGCTGCCATTTTTTTTTTTTTTCTCTGCACGTTACTAGGTCTAATAATAACGATTTCATTATTTAGTTTAGGCAAGAAAAAACCCCCACACTAATAATAATATTAATATTATTATTATTATTGTTCTGGGCAACTCCAGTGAGTCGACAGACTCATCGAGGGAGGCCCTAACATCGTGTCAAGAACAACTATTCAACATTCACACAGTATCTATCATACCTTGCCTTGAACTCATTCACGGTCGTAGCACCCACAACAGACTCTGGAAGCTTATTCCACTCATTCACTACTCTCCAAGTAAAAAACCTAGCTCTAACACCCTTGTCAACCAGGCTCTTGCCCAGCTTCCATTCATTGCCCCTAGCACTCACACCACCAGTCATATTTTCAAAAATATCTTCTGGATCAATCTTATAGAAACCCTTCAGTAATTTGAATGTCTCAATCATATCACCCCCCTCCTTCGCCTATCGACCAATTTCTGCAACCCACAAATCTTCAATCTATTCTCATAAG
Organism: Typopeltis vanoorti; assembly: GCF_054136105.1. Classification (NCBI taxonomy): domain Eukaryota; kingdom Metazoa; phylum Arthropoda; class Arachnida; order Uropygi; family Thelyphonidae; genus Typopeltis; species Typopeltis vanoorti. The sequence continues at coordinate 9,661,047 of NC_143560.1, read as the reverse complement.
GTTAATTCCACAGACCTATCATCTTGGTCACTCGTCTCTGGATCCTCTCCACTTCTTCCCCATCACGAAGAAACCCTGGTGCCCATAACTGGGCACAGAAGTCCAGATGGGGTCTTATCAAGGCTCGATACAGAGTAACAACAACTTGTTTGTCTCTGCATGTTAAAGTATTTTTCAGAAGACAAGTGATTTGGTGAGCTGTTTTAGTCACTTTTGCAATGTGCCCCCTAAACTTCAATTCCCTATCCACCAACACTCCCAAATCCCTGGCCTCATCAATCTCCTGGAGTACGGTTCCACCAATGCGATATACTGCTGATATTCTTTTCATCCCAAAGTGCATAACCTTGGGATGAAACTTTGGCACATTAAATTGACATCCATTTTTCCTAGCCCAGTCCTCCAAACTAACCAAATCATCCTGTAAAATTTTGACATCCTGTGCACTCATAATTGCTCTACCCAACTTTGCATCATCAGCAAACAAGTGAACACTTCCTCTCAAATCCTTTCCAATATCATTGATGAACAAATTGAAAAGCAGTGGTCCAAGAACAGAGCCCTGTGGCACTCCACTAGTCACAAGCCGTCTTTTAGACTCCACTCCTGAATAAACCACTCTCTGGTATCTCTCCTTCAACCACCCTCCTATCCAACTCACCAACCCTATATCTATCCCCATCTGCTCCAGTTTACTGATTAGGGTTCTATGTGGTATCCAATCAAAAGCCTTGGCAAGGTCCATTAGTAATACTGTAAACCCATTACCCCTATCCAGTTCAGCCATCACTGTGTTATAAAGCATGAGCAAGTTACTGAGGCATGATCTATCCTTTACAAAACCATGCTGTCCCCCCTACAATATCCCATTTTCATCTATGCAATCCTGTATTCTTTTCTTGACTAATTTCTCTAAGACCTTGACAATGATTCCTGATATGCTAATCGGTCGGTAATTTACAACAGCAGTCTTGGAAACACCTTTATGCAGTGGAACTATTTTCCCCTCTTTCCACCCCCTAGGGACTAACCCAGACCCGAGACTCAAATTAAACAAAATGGTCAAGAGTGCTGACAATTCTTTAGCTGCTTCTCGTACAACACGAGCTGGTATACCATCCCATCCCACAGATGTATTGACATTGAGGTTATGCAATAGACTACTCAACTCCACTTCATTCACCAAAATTCCCGTATAATCTACTGGTACATTCGTTTCTGCAATGTCACCACCTGGATGATATATCCTTGCAAAGTGCTCACTCAGTAACTCAACTATATCAACTGATTCAGTTACCTCCCTACCATCAGCATTCTTTAAAATCATTCTGCCATGTACATTTTTCCTTTTACTTGCTACATATCTAAAAAACTGTTTAGGATTCTCTTTAGCCTGCATGGCCAATGTTCTTTCGTAATCCTTTTTTGCTTTACTTACCACACTCGTTACCCTTCTGGCCTGTGCTTTATACCATTCGTTTGCCTGCCGGTCACCTTTCTCCTTAAATTCCTTCCATAGTTGTTTCTTTTTTTGCAGCTCAAGCTTAATGGTGTTATTCATCCATTTAACCCCTAGTTGATTTATTATTCGGACTCTAGGTATACAGTCAGCCATTGCTTAATGCAAACACTTCTTAACTACCACCCATGCACTATCGGCTTCTAGTCCTTGCAGTTGTACACGCCATGGCACTGAACCAATCAAACTAATAAGCTTGTCATACTCTCCAGCCCGATAATTCCACATGTACCCTGTCTTAATTGAAAATTCTACACCTTTAGCCACCTCCCAAGTCAAGACCCTATGATCACTCTCACCGATTGGTGGCAATGTGGTCATATTTGTTACAGCCAAATCCTCAGATGTAATTACTAGGTCAAGCACTCTCTGACCGCTAGTATTTTCCATTACATGCTGTCGCAGATAGTTATCCCTTAATAACCGCATAAAATCCAATTCCTTCCTCCCCTCACTCCAATCAATGCGACCATAGTTGAAATCTCCCATAATAATCACCCTCCTTCCACTCATTTCTTCTATTTGCTTGTGCATACTGTCACCACCATCTTTTCCATCACCTGGTCTATAGCAGCACCCAATTGTATATTTAGTTCTGCTAGCCACAATCTCACACCAAATGGCCTCAAATGTGCTCTTTTCTCTATCCTGCAATTCAACTTCTATTATCCTTGGCTGCAGCTCATCAGCTATCATCAACAATATTCCTCCCCCTATTTTATTCAACCGGTCATTCCAGAACACACTATACCCATCACATTCAATCCCACTAGCTATATCATCTACAGTCAGCCATGTTTCACTAATACCAATAACCTGTGGTCTGGAAGTGCCAACCATGGCCAAAAACTCTTCCTTCTTGTTCCTAATACTCCTAGCATTAGTGTACATGAATTTAAGACCCCCATTAGCCCCAACCCTACCTTGATGCATTATATTAACTATTCCACTCTGATTTGTTGCTCTTATTTTCTCGGGCATATTATATTCATTCTTACATTCAACTGCCTCCCTAAGGACTGTATATCTACTCCCCCCTTAATAAATCTACTTTCCCTGAATTTGCACATCCACCACATTCAGCAACACTTTCTCAAGTCTTCTTACACCATAACCATTCAAATGCAATCCATCCATCTTATATAGATCTTTTCGCCCATCGAACTCACTCCACACATCCGCAAGTTCCACACCACTCGTCATACATAACCCACACAAAGTCATTCGCAATTATGGTCCTCCTTTTAAACATTTCACTGTCATACCGTGGCAAAAGACTAATCAATATAACTCTCTCACTCTTTTCTTTTGCTACCTCAAACAATTCATTCAGGTCTTCTGTCATTTCCATTTTGTCCCCTTTCAAATCATTCGTACCTGCCACAACAATCATTTCTTTCACCCTTTCCTTTTGCTCTCTAATAGACTCAGTTACATCCTTTATGGTTGCACCAGGTTGGTACGATTTTGTCAAATCCTCTACTATTACACCTCATACTAACGAGTCTCCATACAGCACTCTATTCTTCATTTTGTTCATGTTCACACTCATACATCTATTTTTCCTGTCATACTTTTCATTATTGGCTAGTTCATTCAGTCGACTTTTGCTCATACGCTCTAGCTGCTGTTTTGCCCTTTGTATTGCACCATTTAACAATGCGATCTCACTCATTGCATGTATCTCATCGTTTTTATTCTCAGTAAAACCATTATTCACACTCTCACAATTCTCTGGTACAACCTCGCCGTTTCTTGTCGTATCCCTATTTTCTTCATTCTGAAGTTTGACAAAAATATCACACTCACGATCTGACATACTCTTCAATTTCTCATTCGCCCTACATTTTCTACACACATTCACTCCTTTATTATCATCTAACCACACTCCGACCGCACTCCGCAAAGCGTACATTTCACAGCTAGTACACTGAATCATCTCTTTCATACTACTATTCTTTGATAAAGATGGCGAACCATCATTACTGGCCGCCATTTTTCCTTCGTACTGGAGCCATACTTACTTGCAACGTATTTTATCAAATTATAAATTATAACACACCAAAAACACACAAAAAGATGCACTAAGAGACGCAACGCAAACAAAACTACACAATATTAAATAAATTTATCAACGATAACTGAAAATAATACTTATCTTATCCGGAGCTTTCACGAACACTACACACTACGAATCCCTCTAGCGGCGACAGCCAGCTAGAGGGATTCGTAGTGTGTAGTGTTCGTGTATCGTATATCAGTAGCGTACAATGTTTACAGCCGCTCTTACTTAAACAATTACGCATATATACTTAATTATTCCTAGTAAAACTTATCTGAATCAGGAGCTCTTCAAATCGTGTCCGCAGTGCTTGGCCCACTAGCGCCCTCTCCCCTATACAGATAACCCTCGTATATTGCAGATGTTAGCGTCCATAGAAATTCCACATTGTATAAATCATGTTATGCGAGACTCAGATCACATAGATGACATATCCAACAAGAATATATTTTTATTTAATTTAGGTAATTCATGTAAGTTAAAAAACATAAACTATGAAACTAATACATAGTATAAAATTATAAAAATTACAAATTGTACGTAAACTTCATTGCACATAATGCATAAATGTTTTAGGCAAAATAAAATAAAGTGCATATTTTAATCTTTCATAGCACGGGGATGTGAGGATCAGTTGATAAACATTGGTTTGTCATGTAATCATCTGATGCATTACTACAAAACAGTAGAGTAATTCTATCTTTGGAAACTTTGAATCCAGGAGCTGATCTTTCATTTTTCAAAATATTGGTGCGTTTTTGCATTTTTTTCCAATATAACCCAGATTCATCTGCATTGAACACCTGGTCTGCATTATAAATGTTTATAAACTTTGAGAGCTCTTTGTTTAACAAGATCTTCATCCCAAAGGAATTTTCTAAGTGTAATCTTTTATCCAAATCATTAGAGATTTCTCCATTTTTTTTTCCCATTAGAATATCACATACACGAGTAAAGCGCTTTGCACTTATCATTGACCCAGCAATAAACACTTTCTCTGAATTTATGTTCATTTTGTTTGATTGTTCGAATTGTTGATTCATTTAAATTCAAAGTCCTTGCAACAACTCCTGGTGTTTCTCCATTTTTCAATCAATCAATGATTTAATTTTTTTCTTCAAGAGAAATGAATTTTCTTTTCAATGTTGGTTTTGCAGTTTCATTACTATAAAAATCATTTTTTTACATAAAAAAAGATTCCATATTAATTATGTATGTAACTCACTAGAAAATAAAGTGCTCAGCTTGAGATTAACACACTTATGAGTTTTAATGCCCTTTCCTGGCAGAAAACGCAATTTTCAACAAAAAACACTTTATACGGTAAACAATTGACATACATGTGTGCCAAAGGGTATTTCCCCTAATATAAATGTGTGATACCAGCAGATGCAAATATAACGAAGATAAAATTTGATTTTCAAGTCACACGGTGAAAAACATATGAAAAGATAAAGGGTTACTACAATTTATAGACTGTGTTTTTATCAAAACTGCACACTGTATAAATACCGCGTTGAACAAGAGTTACTACAAATATATCGAAACCATGTTGTACAAGTACCACGTTATACGAGGGTTACCTGTATATATATATATATATATACATATATTGTTCCCACACATGAGAGTCTGCAAAGCCTAATGCAATTTCTTTTTCTCTGGTGAACTGGATTCTGCTCTTCTGGTTGAAGTAGAGGAGAGATGAGCTGATTATGTCTGAGCTATGTGTCCATATAGAGGACATGTCATTATTTTAACTCAGCCAGAGAGATGGTTTAAGAATGACAGTGTCAAAAGCATGTTTCTCAAAATGTTCCATGCGAAAATCGGCAAGGAGAAGTGAGATGGAAGAAACCAGAACTTTACCTCCTATCTCTTTTGTATATTTTTTCCTTCCAAGTGAATTTATAGTAATGTTGGGGGAGGAGAACATTTTTAATTAAAGATAAGAGGTCATATGGTGGAGGAGGGATATTGATGAATAGAGAAACAGAGTCAGAACTGCTGTGATACTAGTATTGCTAAAATTAAATTTTGGATGAAAGATTTTATTGTTAGAAACTATATTGGTTTTTGCTGATTAAGAAAAGATATGGCTAGTAAGGGAAATAAAAAATCCAATTTACAGAAAACTAACTCAAATGGGGGGGGGACGTCATTAGATACAGCAAGTTGCCATTGCCGTATCTAAATTCTCTTGTTGTAAACATCTTGCTCAGAAACACACTATATTTGGTCACATTTGGAAACATCATACAGGTTGCTCCCTAACTGCAACAGTCAATCACAAAAGAATTCATTTCACTTAGAAAAAAATAAACATACAAGTAACAACAGTCTAGCCTTTCTAGACGTTTTAATTGCACATCTTCTTAATGGTACACTTTTCTTTCACAGTTTGCAGAAAACTAACTCATATGGGCAGTTCACAAACTGTCTTCTACTCTTCTAACAATATGGCATTTTAAAAAACTCTAGTTAACAAAACTATCAATTTCTCTTCCAACCAGACTTATATCACAGCTGAACTTACCCACATTCATCATGCCTTCTTATCTGATATCTACAGTTCTAACAAAACTGACAAAATACTTGTTCATTCCACATACAGATTACAGTAATCTTATCACTATTCCTCATCAAAAATAGCAATGATACACTTTTCTTTCACAGAACCTTAAAACGATATACATCTCTGTACTACTCTGTTCTGCTTCCCTAATAAAACAACTCTCTCTTGTCTCATTATTAAATTTATTATTATTATTATTATTTAGACTTTCAAGGAGTCAAAAGACTCATTGCGGAGGTCCCTCCTAGGAAACACACAGTCTATCATACCACTCATTAAACTCATTGACCGTTCTCGCTCTCACCACTCTATCAGGCAATGCACGCCATGATTCAACCACCCTCCACGCAAAGAAACCACTCCTCACACTCTTGCTCACAGTTTCCTTTCGTAACTTCCAGGGATGGCCCCTTGTTATCACTCCTTCCCACTGTTCAACCAAGCGAAAGAACTCCCCAGTGTCAATCCTGTAACCACTTCTCAACAGTGAGAATTGGCTAAATGTTTGGCTAATTTGTATGTGGGTGAATCAATGCCAGAAATTGGCATCCCTTATCCACTCCACCAGTGATCAGCCACTTCCCTAGACCTACCTGGAGTATATCAGGTCCCTTGCAGTTGTAAACTGTCCTACTGAGGCCAAACAGGCAGGACAGCTAATATCAGGATACCCTAACAGAAAGACTACATGATTTCATCAATATAGCCACTCAGGACTTGCAGACCATGCACTAGATACCCACCACAGAATACGCTGGAAGAAAGACACTTTACTACATAGTAGCAAATATAAATATGAAAGATTATTCCTGGAATCAGCCTCAGCTCTAAAAAACTTCGCAAACCCCAACAAATGTGGGTTCATGAGACTGCCTCAAATTTGGGAAGCTTGCATCTTAAGAACATCAACTCAACAGCCAAGACAACCTAATTTAGCCTGCCCTTTAAGACAACCTAATTTAGCCCACCTAGAGTCCTAAGGACCAATGCTAGTTGCCTTCTTCAGCCTCATTTGCTCATTGTTAGTGCCTGCATGCACATATCATAGTTTTATGTTCCCAGAAGATGGCAATGTAACATTGCCTAAATATTGGAAGGTATAGATTAAAATTTTTTAAATTAATATTTTAGTATACCTTGTCATTTCCTGAAAAATTTAAAGTCATGTATAACCAACGTATAAGTTTATCTACAAGAATTACATCAACTTTATTATCAGCAAACAACTGAATATCCCCCTACCCTTAAATAATTATTTCCTCTATCATTAATATACAAATTAAAGAGTATTGGCCCTGGCCATGGGGGAGGGTGGCTGACAGACCCCTACAAGTAGTATATAGAGGAGTAGAATCTAGGAGAATGAGAGTGACTAGGAGTGCCTCAAGGCTCTGTACATACTACTCATAGAGGGTCTGTCAGCCACCCCCCCCACCATCTATACTACCAGCATCGTATAAATTCCCATTTTCTCCAGAATGAGAATGCATGGTCATTCTTCATTGGAAGCAGAGCATGTACCTCGATTATGGATACATTTTCTGATGCTATTACCAGATCCTTACTCTTATAACCCTTTTGACCATTCGTGAAACTGTTTCCAGTTTCCCTTAATGACTGTATAAATTCCACTTGCATCTTGCCATGTCCCCTTTTCTTCCTCTAATCTTTGACCTCATAATTGAAGTCGCCCATAATAATTGCTTGGCCTGCACTCCCTAATTTTCCAGTGCATGGCATCTAAATCTTCCTTTGGACTCCCTGGTCTGTGGCAGCAACCACAATATATTTTGTCTTATTGACATCTATTATCTCACTATTTAGGCTCAAACAAACCATTTTCCCAGACCTAAAATCCTCTTTAATTTCTAATTTTATTGGATGAATAATGAATAATTTAAAAGGTGAGAAATATGCACTCTCATGCTAGTCAAAATAAACAATTGTTTCACTTCTCCTTTTATGCAAACTAAAATCTTTATTATCATCTTGGATTTTTGCACCTGAAAAACATGCTTTCTTCACTTTCTCCTTTAATAATCTTTTATCATTGAATCTCTGTACAATACCTTCTCCTTATTTCCAGTTTGTTGAACTTTAATACTTTTCCCAATCACTTTTTTTTTCATTCTCACTCCTGATGTACCACATGAAAATTGTTTCTCCAGTCGCTCAAGCTCACATTTTGTCCTGTGAAGGACATTGCATAAGCATGCTATTTCGTTCCTTACTGTCACCTCATCGTGATCCACATGACCTTCAGCCATGTGGATCACGATGACCTTCAGCCACCTCTTTCATGCTCTCATTTATATTTTGTGCTCCCAAACATTCATGCTCTCAGTCATATAGAAAAATCTACTGCAGTAATATTTTGTACAGTAAGTATAAAATATGATACTGTTTTTTCTTTGGGGAGGAGGGGGGCAGCAGTTGATCTTTAAAAAATAACCCAACCTAAATAAATATAATTTATAAAACTCCCTAAGATATGTTTGGAAACTAATTTTTAATGTTCCCACCCAACAAGCTGGGCTTTCTAGGACTTGAGACCTATTGAGGCATGAAAAAGCCTAATCACATCCACTTGTTTTTATGCTTGTGTGCATATCACAATTCTTATATTGTATCCCCTGTGATTGCTTCTATGACAGACATGAAACATTACTCATTGAAATAATGTTCAGTTAATCACCAGTGTTTTTTTGCATTCCAGTAAATCAAAAAAATTAGAAGAAGCATTTCCACCTTATCATCCTCGTGTCTATTATTATTCAGGCCTCCATGGAGTAAAAAAAGACTCATCGTGGGAGGTCCTTCCTAAGAACATAAAGTCTGTCAAGACTCATCGAGGGGAGGTCCCCCCCTAAGAAACACAAAGTCTATCATACCACTCTTTAAACTCATTGACCGTTCTCGCTCCCACCACTCCATCAGGCAATGCATTCCATGGTTCAACCACCATCCATGCAAAGAAACCACTCCTCACCCTCTTGCTCACAGTTTCCTTTCGTAACTTCCAGGGATGGCCACTTGTCATCACGCCTTCCTGCTGTTCAACCAAACGAAAGAACTACCCAGTGTCAACCCTGTAACCACCTCTCAACAGTTTAAAAGTCTCAATCATATCCCATCTCCTTCTTCTAACCACCAAACTCTGTAGTCCACATTCCCTCAGCCGATCCTCATAACTATCATTGTACAGTCCTGAAACCACCTTTGTACCGTTTCCACAGTTAATTTATCCCCATCAAATCCTGGGGACCAAATCTGAGAACAGTAGTCCAAGTGTGGTCTGATCAGGGTCTTATAGAATGGAATGATAACAGTTTTATCTCTGCAGGTCAGAGTCCTTCTCATTATTGCAGAAATCCTCTGTGTTACCTTCGCCACCTTTGCAATATGTCCCTTAAATTTCAGGTTTCTATCAATCATCAACCCCAGATCTCTTGTCTCCCCTACTTCCTATCCAGTATAACTCTTCCCATAGAGTATGCAGTGTCCCATCGATGTTTCCCAAACCTCAAGACCTTACATTTTGCTGCATTAAACTGACACCCCCATTCATTTGCCCATCTATCTGGCTTATTCAAATCCTCTTGCAGGGCTGCCGCATCTGCACTATTACTAATAATCCTTCCCAGATTCGCATCATCTGCAAACAACTGAATATCCCCTTGCAATCCACTGATAATGTCATTGATATAAAGGTTAAACAATATAGGTCCCAGTACTGACCCCTCTGAGACCCCACTTGTAACCCTCTGCTTCCTTGAAACTGCCCCACCATACACAACTCTCTGATACCTATTGGAGACAGCCAATCCTGAATCCAGTTGACCAATCAGACATCCAGACCCATGTGCTGCAACTTAAATATCAGCTTATCATGTGGCACCCTGTCAAATGCCTTTGCTAAGTCTAAGAAAATTGCAGTATATGTCTTTCCCTCATCTAATGTTCATGTAACATTATTATAAAAGGCTAGCATATTGCTAAAACAAGAGTGCCCTTTCACAAATGCATGTTGACTCTCACAGATAATATTACCCTCATCTGCCCAATGCTGTATACGGTCCCTCACTATTTTCTCCAAGATCTTAACAACTACTGATGACACACACACAGACTGGTCTATAATTAGACACTTCCAGTCTGTTACCATCCTTATGCAATGGCACTATCTTACCTTCCTTCCATTCCCTGGGCACCTTTGCTGAAGCCAGACTTTCATTGAAAAGCCAGGTTAAAGGCACTCTCAGTTCCCTAGCACATTCTCTCAAAACTCATGGTGAAATACCATCCAGTACCACAGCTTTACTGACATCCAGAGTACTCAGTATCTGAAACACACTCTCCTCCTGTACCTCCAGACCTCGTACCAGCCCTATCCCTCTAGCATTAAAACTGACTCCTCTAGGATGAAATACTCCAATAAAGTGTTCATTGAACAATTCCACTATGTCCTCTGCATTAGTCACTCTATTCCCATTTTTATCCCACAATATCATTCTTCCACAGTCATTTCTCCTCCTACTGGCCACATAGCTAAAAAATTCTCTCGGATTTTCTTTGGATCTTAAGGCCAATCTCCTCTCATATTCCAGTTTCGCTTTCCTTACCACACTAGTCACTCTTCTGGCCTGTGTCTTATATTCTTCATGCATCTTCTCTTCACCTGTCTCCTTATATCTCTTCCATAGCCTCTTTTTCACATGCAATTCCTGTTTAATATTGTTTGTCATCCACTTTACTCCAAATTGTGTCCTCTTCTTCACTCGTGGTATACAACTTACCATTGCTGCTAACAAATATTCTTTCACAATTTCCCATGCACTAATGATATCCCGGCCTTCCAATTCCTCCCTCCATGAAACTTCCCGAAGTTGAAGTCTAAGACTATTATAATCACCTGCATTATAATTCCACATAAGTTCCCGTCTCTTTGATACTCCTGCATGTCTGTTCATTTTCCAAGTTAAAACCATATGGTCACTCTCTCCAACTGGTGGAAGAGATGTCATCTCAGTTATTATCAACTCTTCTGATGCTATAATCAAATCCAAAACTCTTGAACCTCTTGTTCCCTCTGTTACATGTTGCCTAAGACATTTGTCCCTCAAGAATTCTAGAAATTCCATTCCCTATTGCTACATGCATCTTCTTCTCCCCAATTTATACTACTGTAGTTAAAATCTCCCATAACAATAATTCTTCTTGCACTTGCCAAATTTAGCTGTCTAAACATCTCTTGGTCCCCATCCTCTGTGATCCTGGGTCTGTAGCAACACCCCACTAAATATCCTGTCTTGCCTACCTCTACCTCACACCATACGTTCTCAAAATCATTTGTCTCACTTCCTTCCAAAGCCTCCACTCTTAAAGGCCTAAGTCATCACTTATCATAAGCACTACCCCACCACCACGCTTTCCCCTCCTATCCTGACAAAAAATGCTATACCCAGCGACTTCTTATATCCCCTTCTGTCAACCACGTTTCAGTGATCGCAATAATTTTTGGCCAGGCTGATGCTATCTGCGGTACCAATTCCTCTCCCTTATTCTGGATTTTCCTGGCATTAGTATAAAGCATATAAATGCCATTGTTTCTATACCCAGCATTATCCCTTCTAGACTCCACTGGGCTTAGTGTTACCACATCGTCTCCCTTCTCCCAAGTATCCATTCCCACAAGAGGCCACCCCTGCTATCATCCACCCTGGGACACACTGACTCGTTTCGAACAGCAATCTCTCCAGATGCCTATGTCCTTCCTTATTCAAATGTAAACGGTCTCTCGCAAACAGTTCCTCTCTTTCCTCAAACGCGCTCCAAGCATCCACATACCAAACCTCTCTTGTTACACATTCTCGCTATTATGCCATTCAATATCACTGCTCTTCTGCTCAGCTCATCATTATCATACCTAGGCAACACGCACACTATTTTTCCTCTCTCTGTCTTCTTCCGTACAGTCTCAAGCAAAAATCTCATATCTCTCGCTGCCCGACTTACATTACCACTCAAGTCATTCGTTCCTACCATCAAAATCATCTCATCCACCCTTTCACCTCTCTTAATTGCCATAGCCACCCTTTCTATTGTTCCTCCTGGCAAAAAAAAAACTCCTCACGCATCTTATCTTGAACACCACGGATCATTGAGTTGCCATACATTATACCTCTTACCATTCCCTCTCTCCTATTGCTTCCATTCTCTCCTCTTCTTTCATTCTCATAGGTCTCTCTCATTCCCTCTCCTCTACTGCTGTTCTCTCTTCTAGCATTCCCATACCTCTCTCTCCTCTTCTAGCACTCCCATACATCTCTCTCATTCTCTTTCTCCTACTGTTTCCATTTTCTCCACTTCTAGCACTTCCATAATCCTCTCTCATTCTGTCTTTCCTACTGTTTCCATCCTCTTGTCTTCTAGCATTCCCATACCTCTCTCTCATTCCATCTCTCCTACCGTTCCCATTCTGTCCTCTTCTCGCACCTCCATATCTCTCTCTCTCTCATTCCGTTTCTCTTACTGTTTCCATCCTCTCGTCTTCTAGCATTCCCGTACCTCTCTCGCATTCCCTCTCTTCTACTGTTTCCCATTCTCTCCTCTTCTAGCACCCCCATACCTCTCACTCATACTCCCTAAATTCTCTCTCTCTCCTACTCTGATTCGCCTTGCATTTATCTCTTCCATTCTCCTAATCTTATCTTTCATACTTCTGCTCTCATTCACAAGACATTCCACCTCCTCTTTCAACTCATCTATCTCCCTCTGCAGGTCAGTCACTCTTAATCTAAATTCACTCTCCCAAACAAAACCATCTCCTAAACTTTCACAGTCACTCGCACCTTCCACACTATCAACTATTATTTTCTCATTCATATATATCTTTTTTTCATTCTCTCCTATCACACTACTTGTCTTCCTACATTCATTCCCCGTTCCTGGAGCAACAAAGTCGGATATCGATATTTCTAATGCATGTCTAAACATGGATGATGTAGACAATGATATATGCTATTGTTTGAGAGTGGTAGAATCCATATTGGTGGTCACTAATTAATTATTGAGTTTTCTGATAGTGAAAAAGGTGATTATCGATGATTCTCCATTATTTTTGAAGGAATTAAGGTACTATAAATCAGATGATAGCTTGATGATTAGCTTTTATCACCTTGCTTTGAAATAGCTTGAATATAAGCTTGTTTCCTAATTGTAGAATATATACTGGATGAGAATGAAAGGCTTTAAAGATAATATGGGATGTCTATTAATTCTAAAGCACAAGTTTTTAAGTGCAGTTTGAGAAGATACTTACCATCAGGGAAAACTTGTAGATATCAAAGATTCTTCTGGTGCTCACTAATAAATACCTTTTATTTCATTCACACCAAACACAGAAAGAAATAAGTAATAACATTTATTTAAAGCCATATATGTTGGTCTGAATATTACAGACCATTATCAGTGGCAATGATAGTTAATTACAAGAAAAACATCAAGAAATTATATTCTTGATTTAATCCTTTATCCAAACGTAAGCAAACATGTTTCCATGTGAAGTGTCTTCACAGTTGTTGTAGAGACTAATGACTTCATATCAGTTATCTTAGTATCCCATAATACAAAGCACACATCCTTTAGGTGTGTATAATGCTACTACTCACTGTATAAGGCCTTGATCAGGCCTCGTATGATTATTATGCACAGATTTGGTCACTGGGTTTTCATGGTGATGAGGATATGTTGAAAGAGTCCAGAGAAGATTCACAAAGGTAGTCAGTGGTCTTTGGAATGTGGAGTATGAGGACAGATTGAGAGAATGTAAGTTGCAAAGCCTTGTGAATATGAGGAAGAGGGGGGGGGAGGGATGTGATTATGACATATAAGCTAGACAGAGGTCATTATCAGGTTGATATGGAAGAGATTTTTCATAGAATGGTAGAGGGAGTAGATTAGGGATCTGATAAGGGTCTTCCAGATCATGGGCATCAGATCCTTCAACTCGCCAGAACTGAATTATAGTGCCAACTATAGAACGTTCCTAAATAACAACAAGTGAGATCATCCACGCTCTATGAATGTATTGTACGCGCTCTGTCCTTTGTTTAATATAATTGGAATCGGTTGATTTTAGTTTTTTACTTTTTAGTGCCTTACATCAGTTATGTACCCTGAAGATACCAACAGACTTAGTTGGTGAAACTAGTTGGTATAACTTAGTTGTTTATTACATACACTTGATCAATATAATCCCAATAAAAGTTTTTCCAGAGCTTTTTGGTCAAGAAAATTAAACGTTTTTTAACATAATAATATCATTATTTAAAATGCTATGTATATGCTTATATTTTACAATAAACGTTATAAAGCTTTTTTTAGCTTTAGTGAAACAAATAAAGTCAACCTGTTTTTATTTCTTTATTATGAAACAATTTCTGATTTGTTCTTTATTTTCTCCAAAAAAATATGGTCACTTTTTTTTTTTTTGGAGAAAATAAAAACAAGTAGGAATAAAATTCAACCAAGGGTTGAAACTTGGTGTAAGTTGAGCCCATCAGTAATGAGAAACAACACCCCGTCGTGAATGTGTTAAAACTAAGAAATATATAGCGAATGTTGTTATGGAATTCAGTTGAAGAGAATTAGCATTTCAACTCAACAATTGTAGTTGTCCCTGTCTTTGGGTCACGTGATCTTTTGTTAATACCGCACCAATCATATCCACATCTTCATAGCTGCTCTCTCATTTAAAACAAAATTTAACTTGTATTTATTGTAGTACAGGTATCCCTCGATTAACGTGGTTAATTAATCCCTCGATGTCACTGCGTATATCAAAATCGTTAATCAAATCTAATAATCAATGGTAAAAAGTACAATTCGTCCCTGATCGATTACTGTACTAATAGTTCATTTTATATGGTACTCTTGTAGGAAAGATAAAAAATGAATGCAAAGTAAATGTTTAATAAATACTTGTACCTACATTAGTTACTGCAATTTTTTTTAATCAAAAGAAGTTATAAAGAGTCGTTTGAACAGTTTTAATTTTTTTCTTATCGGCATAAATTCTACGATAACAAGCAAAATGACTCTCCAGACCTCAGAAAACAAGCATTCTTCGATTAACATCAGGATCCATATCCATTACTTGCTGCTTAAGTGATTCTAAACTGCGAAATATTCCATCCAGTTCTTTGACTGTTATTTCTTTTGGAACCTCATCTTCACATTCGATTTGTTCGTTGTCTTCATATGTTGTTCAATTTCAAGAAGATCGTTGTCACTGAAATCTTTTGAATTTGAATCCAATAATTCTTTAACATCTTCTGCATCAACACCATCAAAACCGAGGTCTTCACCAATTGCAACAATTTCTTTGACCACGTTGTTTACATGATTTTGAAAACAACCTAAGTCATTAGCGCATTCTGGCAGAAGGTTTTTCAAACAGCTTTCATGCAACTAGAAGACACTTGCTCCCAAGTCACAAATCTTCTGAATTGCATGTTTAATGTTAAATTTTTTCCAAAATTCGTGGAGCGTAATCCCATTTTCTCCCGTTTCTACTGCCTTTGAGAATGGCTTTTTAAGAAAATAGGCTTTGAAAGTTGCAATGACGCCCATGTCCACGGGTTGTAGCAATGATGTTGTATTTGGTGGGAAAAATAAAACTTTCACATTCTCACAGAGATCATTAAGAGAATTTGGATGAGGCTAGCAGCCTAGTGGCGTGAGCATGATTTTGCGTTAATCAAAACTCTTGCCGCATATATCAAGGGATTGCCACAATTAATTTCACCGCGATAATCAAATCTGCGTTAAGCAAGGGATACCTGTATTTTTTTTATTTAAAAGTTGAATAATTTATAAGCGTATAAAAGGATATCACCTGTAAATCGTTGACGTGCCAGCAAAATTCTTGCACATGCCACCTCCGGCACGCATGCCATAGGTTCGCCATCTATGATCTAAGTGGATGAGCATGAAAACTTTTTAGATTTTAGTTTTTTTTTTCCTTTAATTCATCATTCCAATTGGAAATATTACCAATTAATTTATTGACTTTTTATTAATTTGGCTTGAAGTCAGATCAGATGAGAGAGAACAATAAGTGGAAACATATGGAAATCTTTCTAAATATTCTCTCTAAATATCTTGTATGACTACAGCTTTGACTTTGTCAGCCCTGGTAATAATAAGATTATTTTTTAGAGAATTAAGTGATTTAACTTGTTGTGGCATGGGAAGGACTGCCCTAAAAGTGAATTTCTGTTTATTTACAAATGCCAGGAGCATCAGAAATAAGGAAGATGAAATTGTTTCATTGAGTTTATTCACCCAAAAATTATTGGAATAAGTGAAACATGGTTGGATAAGGACGACAATCTGACTGCAACAGAAATGGAAGGGTATGGTGGTTTCTGTGAGGACATGCAGAACGAGGGGGGGGGGGGGTGATAACATGCAAATTATATCTGCACAAAGTGAAGATGCAAGATGTAAATAGTGGCAGTGATTTTGAGTCAGTATGGCTTAAGGTGGAGGTTCACAGGAAGTGATATATATATATATAGTCAGATGCTGCTATAGGTCACGGAATGTGGAGGGTGGTGATGAGTGTAGGTAACCTCAGTTAGTGAACAAGGGTAGGGTGATTATTATGAGGGATATTAATTATGGTGGTATAGATTGGAATGAAGAGATAACATTTGGGAATAAAGAAAATGAATTTCTTGAGAGACAACTATTTTAGGCAGTATGTAAAGGAGAACACATGAGAATTGAGAGTTTTATATCTGATCATTTCATCAACGGTTTGATTATGAGTGAGGTTTCCCACTTCCTTCCAGTTTGTGCAAGTCATCATGAAATGATTACCTGGCTTGTGGCTAGTCATATGAGGACTTTTGTGAGGAAGGTTGTCAGCATGGATATATGGAATTACAAGGCTGGTGATTATGAAAAGCTTAGGAGACACCTTGCAGCTATAGCATGGAATAAGGTATTAAGTGGAAGGGAGATAAATGCTGCATGGGAACTGAACAAAAGATTTTTTTTATTATTTATTATTATTATTAAGGGTATCTCCATGGAGTCAGTAGACTCATCGCAGGAGACTCAAACTAGCAAAACAATATCTGTCATATCTCTTCTTGAATTCATTTACAGACGAAGAACTCTCAACTAAGTCAGGCAATGAATTCCATTCATTCACCACCCTCCAGGCAAAAAACCTTGTTCTCACACCCTTGTTAACCACACTCTTCTTTAATTTCCAGGGATGACCTCTTGTTCTTCCTTCACTATCACACAGCTGAAACATTTCCTCTGCATCAATCCTATAAAAACCTTTCAGTAATTTAAATGTTTCTATCATATCCCCTCTTCTCAGCCTATCAACCAACCTCTGCAATCCACAAGCTCTCAATCAATCAATATAGGGAGCATTTTTTTACATCACTCACCAACTTAGTCACTCTTCTCTGAACCCGCTCCACTTTAATAACATTGATGTGCAAATGCATTCTGAAGGACAAAAGACTGAATAAAATAGGTGTCAAATGGATGAATAAAGGGATTAAGCATGAAATCTGAAAGAAGCGGTAGCACAAGATGAATAATGGTAGCGTTCATTTGCATGAGGAGTATAAAGATCAGGCCAGGAAGATGAATAAGTTGGTAAGAATAGCAAAACTACAGTATGAGCAGAAATTAGCAATTCAGGCCAAGAAAAGCCCTAGAGTTTTTTGATATGTGTAGAGAACATAGGGAATGGCTTGTTTGTGAGTTAGCAAGCAGTATTTGATGAAATAAATGAACTTGATGCCAATAAGGCACTAGGATTTGATGACATATCACCACATCTTAAGGGAATGTTCTAGGGAATATGCAGTAGTATTAGCATGACTATTTAATAAGAGTTTTACAACTGCACTGGTTCCAAGAGAGTGGAAAGAAAGTAAATTTGTTTCACTGCATAAAGGTGGCAATAATGTTGTGGCTACAAATTATAGGCTAAACTATATATCCAGAGTTGTGATTAAGGTACTGAAGAGATTGTTGTGAAATAGAATACAGAAATGAGTTGATAACAGCAGTATTCTCTGTGGTTGTCAGCATGGGTTTGTTAAAGGGAAATCATGTTTTACTAACTTGCTTATGTACTATAACAAGTTGACAATGTCTTGAACAAGGGAGATGCATATATAGTGATATACTCAGGTTTTTCAAAAACTTCTGATAGACTGTCACACAAGCTGTTAAATAAATTGAAACAGATGGGATTGGATAACAGACTTCTGAGCTGGATCAATGACTGATTGTCAGATAGGTATCAGAAAGTTGTATATGGCAGTGCAGTATCCCAAAAGAGGAAGGTCACTAGTGGTGTGCCACAGGTCAGTTTTGAGACCCTTGTTGAATTTGTATATTAATGATATTGGGATGGGTTAACTAGTGATATGCAGCAAAATTGGGAAGAGTAATGCAGAGTCAAGCAGATGCCATGGCCTTACAGGAAGACTTGAATAGATTGCATGGATGGGCAGGTGATTGGAACATTCAGTTCAATGTTGCAATGTGTAAGGTTTGAAATTTTGTAAGCAACGATGGAGTACAAAGTATACATTTGGTGGGAAACTTTGAAGGAAGTAGAGGAGATGAGAGATCTGGTAATGGTGGTGAACATGGACCTGAAATTTAGGGGCCAACTGCCAAATCATGAAGTAGTGGCATTGGGTAATGGCAATGATGCGGAGCACCTTGACATGCGAAAATAAAGAGGTTTTGATTCCATTGTATAAGGCCTTGAACAGGCCTCACATGGATTATTTTGTACAGATTTGGTCACTGGGTTTTCATGGTGATGAGAATATGTTAGAAAGGGTCCAGAGAAGATTCACAAAGGCAGTAAGTAGTCTTTAGAATATGGAGTATGAAGGTAGATTGAAAGAATGTAAATTGCAAACCTCATGACTAGGAGGAGTAGGGGGAAGATACGATCGAGACATATAAGTTAGTCAGGGGGTTATTATAAGGTTAACATGGAAGAAATAGAATGGGAGATTGGAGGTATTACAAAAGGCCATCACTGGAAATGTATAAGGAGGGTGTGAGCAAAACATTCTTTGCATGGAGAGTAGTTGTTGAGTGGAATACATTGCTTGGGTGTGTTGTTTATCTACACATATTGAATCAGTTTTAAGGCACAGTTGGATGAGCTTTGTGTGTGATAGTCTATACCTCCCATGATGAATCCTCTGAGTCCATAAGGGGTCAGATGATTATTAATAGTAATAATTAAATATTGATGGAGTTAGGTTAGATGGTGTTAGTTTTACTTTGAAAACATCATTGCTGAATGAAAACATCCTTTGTTAGCAGTCTCAAAAGGAACTGAATATAAGTCTCTCTCTCTCTCTCTATGTGATGAAAAAAGCCCATACAAGGTAATCTACTTGGAGAGAAAGCATATTCATGAACTTTAGCTAATACTGACTTCTCCTCCTGATTAAGAGGATGTGCTGATAGATTTACTACTGATTTATTCTTGATGTCTGTAATATTACTATAATGACCAATAGAGTGGTCGACTAGTAAATTAAATTTCTGCATACGAGAGCTATTAGTAGAGTTTAAAACACTCTTTATAGGAATCCAAACAAATGTGTAAAATGATATTTAAAAATTGAGTAGATAACAGTTCAGAAGTAAAGTTATGAAGAGAATTAATTTTGATATTTTAACATAACTTTACTATAATTACTAGACTTTCGGCAAGATTCCATCACACTATCCATAGAGGGTACCAGTTAGGACTTGTAAAAGCCTGACTTTTATAATGTTTGTGGTTGTCTTCCTACTGGTACTACCTGTATCTCTTTGTGCCCATAAAGATGCTTTGTTACTACTTACTAAATAGCTTGAGGAAATTACAACATAATAGAATATACATTAAAATAAATTTTAATACACTTTCAATATTTTGGCAAAGTCACATTGCCATTATCACAGGTACTTAAATACAAGACACGTGCACGCAAGCACAACACACAGTAAATGAGGAACGAAGCAGAAAGCTATTCTTTCTCCTAAAAGTCCTGATGGTAATGTTGGTATTCTTGGCCAATTGGGCTGAAGGTCTTCTGATGTAGGTTTCCCAAATTTGGGGCAGTCTCATGCTACCAAATTTGTTTAGGTTTGGATTGTTTCTTATCACAGGTACTGAGGTTGATTCCATGAATAGCCTTTCGTATTTGAATTTACTACGGTGTATTATCATGGCTTTCTGCCACCGTATTCTATGGCGGGAATCCAGCGCATGGTCTGCAAGACCAGAGTGGCTGTATTTGTGAAATCGGATGTAGTCCTTGTATTCTGAAATTCTGATATTAGCTGTCCTGCCTGTTTGGCCAAAGTAGGACAGCTTACAGCTGCAAGGGACTTGGCATACACTAGGTAGGTTTGGGGTGGGAGGTTGGTCTTTAGTGGAGCGGATAAGGGATGCCAATTTTTTATAAGCTCTGTAACAACAAGTTAAGTCATGTTTTTTTTTTAGGATTTTTGTAATTTTTTCCGAGGTGCTTCGGATATAGGGAATGGTGATGGATTTAGAGTAATCCTTGTTGCGAAGGGGGTTGTGGTTTATTGGTTTCAATATTTTTTGGATTTTTTTGGGGGGTAGCCATTGGCTACCCCCCGAATGTGGTTTACTTCTGTTGAGAATGTGGTTTAGTTCTGTGGTTAGGGCATTGTTATTTGAACAGATAAGTTTAGCCTTGTTGTGTAGTGTCTTAATGACTCCATATTGTTGTGAAGGGGGAGGGAGAATTGTTGGTGAATGAATCTGCCTGTATGGGTGGGTTTTCTATAAACTGAGAAAACCAAGGTTCCATCAGACTGGCAGGAAAGAAAGGAAGGCAGTTGTTTTTTTTTATTCCAGGGTGAACTTGATTCTGGGGTGTTGGTTGTTTAAGTGTGTTAGGAAGGAAAGTTGGTGAGATTGTACTCGATAAGGAGGTAGGTAGCCCAATCTAACAATAGAGCATTCAGCTTACCCGTGTAATCCTTTTGGTAAAGCAACACTGTGGCGTTCCCTTTATTCGCTTTGGTGATTATTATTTCCTTGTTTTTCCTTAATTCTTCCAGAGATTTAATTTCCTGATTGGGCATGTTGGTTCTTGGTGGTTTTGCTTTGGTCAGAACATAAGCCACATCCAGTCTAATATTGTTGGAGACGTGGTTTGGAAGGTGGCATATCCCAAGTTCAATTTGTATCGTAATGTCTTCAGCAGGTATTCTTCTGGGCGCAATAGCAAAGTTGTGGCCACGTGAGAGACCGTCGAGTGCTTCAGGTTTCAAACTAATTGACGAAAGGTTGACTACCGTGTCGGTAGAAAGTTGTGGTTTGGAGTTAGAGTTCTTTTTTAAATTCTTGAATTTTTTTGATGTCGTTCCCGTACTTCTTTTAATTCTTTGTCCGCAGCAGTGCACGAGATGTCGTATAAAATAGACCAAATCTCGTGGTTTAAGGTGCTGGAAAGCTCATCTTCGAGTGCCTGAATAGCTAAGTTAGCATCGAACAGAGAATGGTGAGTAGCGCCGATTTGTTCCCTGAGCAAAGCTTGGCTGGCACGGTTATAAATACAGAGAGCCTTTTGGGAAACGAAACGGTACTTGAATTTGACACAGTTTGGGATTACCTGGTTATCCCGGCAGCGTTTTAGGAAAACGAGACGATTCAGTTGTCTTGATAGCTTCAACTTCATGTTACCGTAAAGGCGGGCCTTGCGTGCGATGGAATTTCCGTGAATTATCGTAATTCTCGTGGAAAGGCTTAGACGTTGGTTATACATTCTTACTAAATAACTTGAGGAAATTACAAACGTATAATAGATTATACATTAAAATAAATTTTAATACACTCCCAATATTTCGGCAACGTCACATTGCCATTATCACAGGAACTTAACACGTTCGCTGCCACGCTACTTCGTCATAGTTTGTTCTGGTACGCCAAGCAATTTCACTTCTTCAAGGTCAGTACGGGTAATCTCATTGCCAGCGGTAAGTGAAATACGAGTATACTCGTAGTTGGCTTGTGCAGAGCATATACCTTCTACGAGTATACACAGTTTTGCTGCTAGCTCCACAAGCCAAGCATTTTCACTTCTTCAAGGTCAGTACGGGTAATTTCGTTGCCAGCAGTAAGCGTCATATGATTACACTCGTAGCTGGCTTGTGTGGCTCATATACCAACTACGAGTATACTCGTAGTTGGCAGCGAACGTGTTAAATACAACACACGTGCACACAAGCACAACACACAGTAAATGAGGAATGAAGCAGGAAGCTATTCTTTCTCCTAAAAGTCCTGATAGTGCTCCCTCTGCAAGAATTAAAGAAAAACAAGGAAATAAGAATCACCAAAGTGGATAAAGGGAACGTTACAGTATTGCTTAACCAAAAAGGATTACACAGGTAAGCTGAATGCTCTATTGTTAGATAGGGCTACTTACCTCCCTATCGAGTACAATTCCACCAACTCACAAATTAGAAAACTCCACAGGCTCCTTACTTCTTGGCCTGCAGAAGTCACTAACAAATTAAAACCGTTTAACTCCATACCCCCCCCCCCCCCGTATATATATATGGACTCCCAAAAATACATAAAGAAATTGTGCCATTACGTCCCATAGTGGATGGCATCGATTCTCCCACATACAAACTAGCTAAACATTTGGCCAAAGCCCTCACACACTATACTGGCAACACACCTTCACACAAAAAAACTCAGCCCACTTCAAAGCCAGCATAGAAAACTTTACACTCAAACACACTGATGTAATGGTCTATTTTGATGTCTCCTCCCTATTCACAAATGTCCCATTCAAAGAATACTTAGAGCTAATTGGTGGGGGGGGGGGGGGGTGGGGGGGGGGGGGGGTGGGGGGGGGGGGGGGTGGGGGGGGGGGGGGGTGGGGGGGGGGGGGGGTGGGGGGGGGGGGGGGTGGGGGGGGGGGGGGGTGGGGGGGGGGGGGGGTGGGGGGGGGGGGGGGTGGGGGGGGGGGGGGGTGGGGGGGGGGGGGGGTGGGGGGGGGGGGGGGTGGGGGGGGGGGGGGGTGGGGGGGGGGGGGGGTGGGGGGGGGGGGGGGTGGGGGGGGGGGGGGGTGGGGGGGGGGGGGGGTGGGGGGGGGGGGGGGTGGGGGGGGGGGGGGGTGGGGGGGGGGGGGGGTGGGGGGGGGGGGGGGTGGGGGGGGGGGGGGGTGGGGGGGGGGGGGGGTGGGGGGGGGGGGGGGTGGGGGGGGGGGGGGGTGGGGGGGGGGGGGGGTGGGGGGGGGGGGGGGTGGGGGGGGGGGGGGGTGGGGGGGGGGGGGGGTGGGGGGGGGGGGGGGTGGGGGGGGGGGGGGGTATCCTAGCTGTCTCATAAGCTTGTCATAATCACCAGCCTTTTACTTCCACATATATACTTTCCTCACAGAAATCTGCACATGGTTAGCCACAACCCAGGCAATCACTTTATGATTACTCTCGTCAACTGGTAGAACATCACTAAATGTTTTGAAACTCCATTTAGAATTGCATCCTCTGATAAAATGATCAGATGTAAAACTCTCGATCTTTGTACCCTCCTTTATATACTGTCTGAGATAATTATCTCTCAAAAAATTGAGAATTAATTTTTCCTTATTCCCAAATGCTATCTCTTCATTCCAATTTATACCACCATAATTAAAGTCATCCATAATAATTACCCTTCCTTTGTTCATTAATCCAAGTTGTTAATACATTTCTTCTTCACCACCTTCCACATTCCTTGGCCTATAGCAACATTCAACTAAATATGTCTTCCTGTCAACAACAGAATTATAAGATGAGATATTATATTGGGTAATAGGTGGCGAGAGAACAAAACATCATCACCTCTGGAAATTGTACAACGATCATGTGAGTAATCAAGTAAAAAGCAGATTTTTTTGTCTGGAGAATTGTAAATGAGTAGAATACTAATAATAACACCTTTATGATGATGTTTTAGTAATTGCTGAGTTTGCAAAATATATTATTTTTACAATTAAATAAATCTCCATATATATCAGCTGCTATCAACAGTATCCATTGGTTTAAAAAGACCTAGTGGGCTTTTCAACTGATGATGAGTGCTAGATGTTGTTATGCAGAAGTAGGTTTTTGACCATTTCAGGTTGGATTTTTTTTTATCCTGCAAGGCAAACTAGTCAGAGAACATAAATTTTTGAAACATAACAGACTATAATGTAAATAGAATTGATTACTATCATGATACTGTAGTCCACCACCACTTATCCGTGGGTTTGCTATTTTAGGTTTCAGCTATCTGCACCCCCAGTGAACCCCAGTCCATAAGTGTTAACTGGATACTAGATGCAAACATTATTTCAAAGCTAGATGATTGTAGAAACAATGAAAGCTTCATAAGTTGACCTGATAGCTTACAAGAATACAATCCTCTGAACTAACTTAAGTAGTGCAAGCTAAGGCAACTTGGGAATGCTGAGGATTGTATTCTCATAAGTCCTCAGGTCAACTTATGAAACTTTTATAGTTTCTATAATCATTTGTTGAAATAATGTTGGAACCCACAGCGTTTCAGCTGTGGGTTCGAATCCTGCCGTGGGCATGGATGTTTGTGATTGTCTGTGAAAATAGTAGTGGTGGCAGTGGTCAGTAGATGGCATTGGTGTAGTTGCATTTTGTTGTAGTTGGTGGAGACAGAGACTATAGAGTAGGTGCCCTCCCTTGATGAGTAGTCTATGGACTCTCTAGAGGTGTCACATAACAATAATAATAATAATAAAAACTGCATACCATTCTGAGTAATGGGATGAAATCTTGCACCATCCGGCTCAGAATGTGGATCAACCCCTTTGTCTAGCATATCTGAGCTGTATGATACATGCTATCTGCCCATTAGTCACTTAGTAGTAGCCATCCAAAAATATTAAATAGAAAATTCCAGAAATAAACAATTCCTAAGTTTTAAATTGCTTGCCGTTCTGAGTAGTTCTCGGTTATCAGATTGACTGCTGTGATATCCCAGTGCTTGTGTTCAAGTAACCCTTATTTTGCTTATTAATGGCCCCAAAGCGCAAGAGTAGTGCTGGCAATTCAGATATGCCAAAGAGAAGCTGTAAAGTGCTTCCTTTTAAGTGAAAAGGTGAAATTTCTTGACTTCATAAAATAACAAATAATAAAGAAAACGTATGCTAAGGCTGCTAACATTCCATTCAGATAACTTTTATTACAGTATGTTGTTATAATTTTACTATTTTATTATTAGTTATTGTTGTTAATATCTTACGGTAAGATATATATAGTAAGATTTTTCCTATATATCATAAGTATGTATATATAAGAAAAAACATAGTATATATAGGATACAGTACTATCCACGGTTTCAGGTATCTGCAGGGAGTCTTGGAACATATCCCATGCGGATAAGGTGTATGTGTTGGGGGGGGGGGGGGGGGCTACTGTATTTCTTAGATTTATATGAAATCTTGGTCATGATGTACCACTGAGCCTAACACATTAAAGGGAATCATTCAGATTTTATAACCTTTTTGAATAGCAATAAAAATTAATGTATTGTTAATAAATGATTGACACATGGAAATGGCAGAAAATAATAACTTTTTTTTTTTTAATTTTTCTTTTCATTTCAGCCTTTACACAGTGTCAAGATCAACTAGAAACTTCTCTTTGCAAATCTCTACGACATATGTGTTCCACATGGTATTTTAAAGTGAAATGCTGCTATACCTGCAACAAACATGATACATTAAAAGGAAGATTGCATAAACCAAACCGTGCAAGAAGATAAGATTTTATTAACACAAAACAGTTATCAGTATACTCTGTGCTATGATTAGTCATAAGTGCCAAGTGGAACAGCTTATGAAAAGACAAAGCTTGAATCAAGTGATTTTCTTTAAGTGAAAAACAAACATTTGACAAACTTTTCACATTTAGAGTGAATGAACTTATCATTATTGTGGTTTAATTCCAGAATAGTACAGTTAAATGCAGTCCACATAATAGTGGTCTCCTGTCATTTACGATCATCCTGCGTGGCTTGTGGGACTTGTGAACTTTGTTCCGCCATCATACTTGGTATTGCAGAAACTATTTTAATCATTAAAAGAACTGCGAGAACACTCACTTCAAGGTTAATATGGAAGTTGTATAAACTGAAGGTGTAAACATTTTCTTTCTTCTAATGAGTACACATAATCCAGTTTATTTAAAATATCCTTATTCTGTTTTTAAATTTTCTTAAAATTTCAGTTAACTTATTAACTAAAGCCTCAGAACTAAGTTATGTCACTGTAAATATCTTTTGATGAACATTTAAGATCTGATTCCTTTTGTGTTCTTCAAAAGGAGTTTTTTAAACAAGTATTGTAGAATGACTATTAGTAATATATTATTTAAAATTAAAACATATGAATAAGGTATCAAAATTATGCAAACAGCATTGTTTGCTTTCATATAAGCCAAAAAAGAGGTTAATGTATTTTTCACAATAGTCACTGTTTATTCTAAGCATTTAGTATATAACCCACTGTACTATATTATATTTAGTCATACAGGGTGTTATTTTATAACAAACTTTTGGAAATTTTTGATGCTGACATGCATATTCCCATTCACCAATTGTATTGTTTTGCTCTTGCCAGATTCACTAGTAGCTAATAACTGATCCTCATCTATAGGAATTTTTTCTTTTTAATAACAAAATTTTAGGTCACTTTTGATGCTGAGATACATATTTCCCATTTAGTAAGAGTTTTATTTTGCTTTCTGCCTGCCACCAGTGGTCAATAATCAATGCTCATTTTTAAAACTCAAAGATATGAGCTATATTGTGTTATTTGTATGACAGACATTAAGCATCTGCAAGTCTATCATGATAAACCTTAGCATCTGTAAGATTATATAAGGTTATAGAAATAGTTATCTAATTTGATTAATTAAATTAGATATGTACCAAGCTTCCCAGATTCAGATTGTCACTCTTTACAGCAATGGATAAGTTAAATGCAATAAATAATTTGCAAGAAAGTTGTAAAAACAAATTCATTACAATACATAAGTATGTTCCATCTTCCTTTACATATTAGACCTGATGGTCTGTTAAAACCTTGTGAGTAGGTATTTATGAGCAAAATTTTGGTAAAGGCAGTTAACCTTATCTTCACAGTTTGCTATTGTCTGGTAATTGCATGCACTTACTGACTTATTTTTCTCTTTTAGAAAAGGAAAGTTGAGCATTCTTGGATGAATCCCTCACTCCAAAATTCATTAAAAGTTCTAATTTTGTATCCTACATGGGATCCAACAAAGTGTCATCATACCTGCTGCACTACAGAGGTGCTTGCATGGTTTGCTGTATTATAAAATTTAATTATAACAAGCTGTGAATATATCACACTATTTCAAACAAGTATGGCTCTCTTTCAAATTAGTTACAGTGCCATATGCAGAATTTTGAACCAGGAAATGTACAAAATTGTCAAACAGGAAGCATGCAAAATTATTTACCAGGAAGTTTAAAAAATTAGTAACTATGTACAACATTGCTATTCATTTTATCCATTTTAACATACAATACATCATCACTGATAGTTTCCAAAGCAAAAACATATTTCAGTCTTTTATGTTTCAAATTTCATCAAAAAATAAATAAATAAAAAGTTTTCTCATTCTTCTGAAAAACATTTAGGGCACAAAATAGTTTTGACTCAACAGAAAAGTTGTCCTGATAATGCTTAACAAAAATGCTTTTCTACTATCTTTTAGAAGATAGTTACAGATTTGAAGACTTCTTGCACAGCACAATTCCTTTCATGATGCATCATCATCATTTATTACCATCATATTATTTTGGTTTAAGCCAGTAAAAATACAGTAATACAGTTCCATGAATACAATGATAGAATGTATTCCAAGTTACAATGGTACTATGTATTCCAAGAATAGAGTGATACAATTCCATGAAGCATTTAATTAATAAATTCAAAATAATTATTTATATTACTATGTGTGACACTTCCAAGGAATTTAGGAGTGAACTTTATTGCAGGAGGGCACACTCCATTCCATACAACCTGCCATCTACTCTACTTAATCTTAACCCTACCTTTATGAAAAGTAACTTCATGAATTTTAAATCCACAGTTCAGGGTAAATTTTTGGTGATCACAGAAGTAGCCACTATACCAAAGTGATCAGAAAAAAAATTTTAGCTCAAGAAAACAGATGGTTTTGATACTGTCAAATATATAGTACTGCAACTAGAAACAATTTACTTCTTGCAACCTCTGTGTGTAATTATATATTAATTGCATGCATATCTAAGAAACCAAATTGAAAATTCATTATACAACTTTTAAAACCTCTTTTACAATAGTTTCACTCATGTGTTCATTTTTTTTTAAAAAACTCTTCTTTGTTCTGCTTTTCCTGTAATATTTGCACAGTTCATTTGTGCATCAAGACAAAGCTAATTTAACACATTTCTAGTTTCATCAACAAAGAGATAAGCCATTTTCAAAACCACAGTTAGTTAAAAAAAATTGATGGTGAAGGGAAAATTTGCTTGGTATGTGTTGCTTTTTCATGAAAGTTACGGTATGTTATTATTATTATTTGTATTTCTTTTCATTAATAAAGATCACTTTTAAAAAATTTTAAATAGCTCTGTAATTAAGAAAAAAAAAGGGAGGGACAGAAATACATTATTATTATTATTATTATTCAGGTCTCCATGGAGTCAAAAGACTCATCACGGGAGGTCCTTCCTAGGAAACACAAAGTCTATCATACCGCTCCTTAAACTCAATGACCGTTCTCGCTCTCACCAGTCTATCAGGCAATGCATTCCACGGGTCAACCACCTTTCATGCAAAGAAACCAATCCTCACCCTCTTGCTCACTGCTTCCTTTCATAACTTCCAGGAATGGCCCCTTGTCATCATTCCTTCCCACTGTTCGACTAAGGAAAGATGTATCATCATCATGTAGTTTAATGGTGATTAAAACAACATTGACTTAAACTGTATTTAATTAACATTTCCTTATTTAGCATTATTTTGACAGAAAGCTTCAATAGCTCAGTTAGTATAGACAAGTCCTTTGGTTGAAAAGATCCTGGTTTTGAATCCCATCTATGATGTAAGGAATCCTTATCAGGTCTTTTCAGTCAAATTGTGAGTTAGCTGGTTTCATATGGAGTTAGAGGATTTTTTTCTCCTGGTTTTTTTTGTCCCATAGAACAGGCAAACTAGCCCCATGAAAACACAGTTCATTGAATTGCTTAAAGCCCCTAATCAGGGGACTCAATGATCCTATTATCATAATAATAAAATGAGTCAAGTGACCTCATTTATTATTATTAATTGACCTCCATGGAGTAAGTGGGATCATCATGGATGGTCTTGTTTACACTTAACATTGACAATACATCATGGTAATGAATTCTACTCACAACTCTCTCTCAGAAGGAAAAAAAAAAAACACTCATTTCCTCACTTATAACAACTCACAGTTTTATAACTTACACAGATGGCCTAATTTCTTGCTACTTTACATATAAATTCCCTCACTATTAATGCAGTAAAGTCTCCTGATCAACTCATCTTGAGAGGCTCATTTAAATGACAACATATCATATTGAACCTTAAACATTCCTTATTCCTTATATTCACAACATGTTTTAGTAATGTGTTCCATTTGCTTATAGCTCTCAATATAAAAAATTCTAATCCTCACATCCTTCTTCACCACTCTTACGCAACCTCCAAGGATGGTCTCTAATTCTTCCCTGCTCATCCTCTACTCTTTTTGTTATCTCCTCACTAATTAAAACACTTGTCGTATCACCTCATTTCCTCCTATAAGAGCCTCGGTAGCTCAGTCAGTATAGACAAAGCCCTTTGGTCAGAAAGACCTGGGTTCGATTCCCATCCATGACGTGAGGAACCTTTATCTGGTCTCTTTCAACTAAAGTTGTGTTAGCCAGTATCATACAGAGGTAGAGGGTTTCCCCTCCCCCCCTTAATCCCTCACCAGAAGAGCTCAACCAGTCCTAAGCTACAGTGGAGACATGGGGGGGGGGACCCATATGAATAAATAAAATAAAAATTTCCTCTTATCCACCAAACTCTGCAATCCACATTTCTTCAACCTTTCTCCATAGCCAGAATCCTGGTATTAGTCACTTGTCTCTGGACCATCTCCTATGTTTCCACATCACATTGAAATCCAAGTTGACCAAATCTGAGCACAGTAGTCCAAATGTGGTCTGACGAGTACTTTATACAGTGGCACAACCACCTCCTTATCCCTACTCATCAATGTACTTCTTATCACACCAGCAATATAAAGTGCAATGCTTGCAATATGCCCTCTAAATTTCAGTCTGCTGTCAAAAGATCTCAAATCTCAACCACTTTCTACAGTACAGTTCAATAAAGAGAGTACATGGCCTCATATTTATGCACTCCAAGATGCAGCGCCTTGCACTTATTAATATTAAACTACAAGTCCACTCATTTGTCCAAGTTAAAAGTCTGTTCAAATCTTCCTGAATTAAATTAACATCAGCAGTGCTCCTTATAATTTTCCCCAACTTTGCATCATCAGCAAACAATTGGAGATCCCCAGTTAATTATTATTATTACCACGGGCTACTCCAGGAGTCCTTAGACTCATTGAGGGAGGCCCTAAACATCATGTTCACGCAGCTGTTCAACATTCTCACAGTATCTATCATACCTTGCCTTGAACTCGCTCACTGTCATAGCACCCACAACAGACTCTGGCAGCTTATTCCACTCATTTACCACTCTAAAAGTAAAGAACCCAGCTCTAACACCCCTGCTAACCACGCTCTTGCCCAGCTTCCATGGGTGTCCCCTAGTTCTCCCACCACCAGTCCTGATCTCAAAAATATCATCTGAATTAATCCTATAGAATCCTTTTAGCAATTTGAATGTCTCAATCATGTCTCCCCTTTTCCGCCTATCAACTAGTTTCTGCAACCCACAAATCTTCAACCTGTTCTCATACGGTTCATTCCATAGTCCTATAATGTGTGATGAAGTGAGAGTAAGGAAGGACATAGCATGTTTATGTTGCATCCTTCACAGGACAAAACAGAAATTAGAGTGACTGAAAAAAAAAACTATTGTCATGTGGTACAGCAGTTGGGAAAATTAAAGAAAAAGTGAATTCAAAAAGTATTTTTGAAGTTCAATGATAAGATGGCATGGAAATTCAATGATCAGATATATACTTAATGATCAAGTGATGAAAACATGTTTCCCAGGTGCAAATATCAAGGATGTAGTGAAACTGTTAGTTTGCAGAAGGGAGAAATAAAGAAATTATTGTTATGGCAGAAACAAATTATTTGAAAGGGAAGAAATATGCAATGAGAGAAGATATGAAAGAAGTGAAAATTAAGAGTAAGAAAGTAAAAATTGTGAGTCTGCTGCCTTAGTATGATAAGGCAGAGTTGAGAAAAAGAGCCATGATCGCTAATGAGTTAACAAGATTGTGCAGGAGGAATTGTGTGCAGTTTATTGATATATGGAGTGAATTTGATGGATAAAAGGACTTATATATGTTTGAAGAGAGAGTTGTTTGGAAATGTAAGTTTGGAAATGCAAAACCAGGGAAACTAGAGATATTATGGGGGGGGAGGGGGGGGGCAATCAAGCATGTGTCTGGCCACCCCCTGTGATAAATGTGAATGTGATTTCACAGATTTCTGATTTGAATGTGTTGGTAATGACATTACACATGGGTAATTGTGGGTACAAGAAGATGTTGAAATGCATGTACGTGAATGCCAGAAGTGTCAGGAATAAGAGAGGCCAAAAATTGTAGGCATCAGTGAAACTTGGTTAACAGAAAATGATATAGTTACAGAGATAGAATGTAAAGGGCATTCGTATTTTCAGGGAAGAGGACAGGAGGTGGGATGTTGCTGATGATAGATGAAGAATTACAATCAGCAAAATTAGAAGTTTTTTAGGTCTGGGAAAGATGGTTCACTAGAAGCTGTCTGGTGTGATAGAAGCCAATTAGACAAAATATATTGTTGGTTGCTACCACAGACTAAGGGGTCCATAGAATGATGTAGATGCCATCTATTGGCTGCTTAGCACAATGAGTGCAGGCCAAACAATTATTATGGGGAAACTTTAACCATGGGGACATAGATTGGAGGGAAGAAGGGGGGGGGGGGCACGGCCAGATGCAACTGATATTTATCCAGCTGCTCAGGGATACTTACCTGAAATGACATGCTATAGAGGTGCCCAGGGATTTGACAGTGTTGGATTTGGTAACAGCATCAGAAGATATATCCATAACCAAGGTAATCATTCTGCCTCCAATTGGGGAGAGTGACCATGCAGTGTTTGTTCTGGGAATTTGCCAAACATGATTGGAATTCTCTATCAAGAAAGGATTTATGTTGAACTATAAAGCTAGTAATTATGACAGACTTAGAAATCATCTTGGAGCAGTGCCATAACTTGAGAAGGCAAAAGGAAAGAATGTCTGCAGTGCACAGAAAGTGGTCAGATATTGTTTGAGAGAAGTGGTATCAGATTGCATATCCAAGGTCAGGAGGATAAAGAAACTGAGGATTAAGCAGATGAGTAAAGATATAAAACAAGAACTGAAAAAAAAAAAAAGAAAAAAAAGAAAACATTGTGGAGAGAATCTAAAGAAAAAGATGATCAGCATACTCATGAGCAGTACAAAGTACAGACAAGAAGGGTGACTAGTGTGGTAAAAAAGGCCAAATCAGATTATGAAAGAGAATTAGCTAAGCAGGAATCCCAAAAGAATATTTTCATCATTTAGCAAGTAAGAGGAAAAATGACAATCAGAGGGTGACTTTAAACAATGCTCATGGCAGGAAGGTTTATTTATTTCGTATCCAAACACAAGTGGTACAGTAGTAAGTAGGCAGAAAGGTGACAGAGGCAAAAGAAATAGTTGCATTGCTGAGTGATCATTTTGCAAAGGTGTGTTATCAAGGTGGAGATTTTGCAGTTGATGTGACAGATATGCATATCAAAATTGAAATAGATGAACAGGACTGTGTTCAACATGTTAAAAAATATGAATGTGAACAGCAGTAGGATTGGATGGTATATCAGCATCCATGTACTACTTGAATGTGCAAGAAAATTAGCATTGCTTCTGATGCAGTTGTTCAGTCTAAGTCTCAGCAGGGTTCCAGGGGAGTGGAAAGAGGGCAAGATAGTGCCATGCATAAAGGTGGCTCCAAGACAGGTAACAAACAACAGACGAATTAGTATCCCTGGAATGGTGGTTAAAGTATTGGAAAAGTTGGTTAAAAATAAAATTCAGAAATGGGTGAATAGGAATATGATACTTTATGGGGGACAGCATGGCTTTGTAGAAGGGAGGTTCTACCTCAATAATTGATTCATATTTTATACTAAGGTGACAGCAAAATTGGATAAAGGAAATGGATAAACTATGATAATGCATACCAGTCATCTGACTAGTAATGAGGCTAATAGACTAAGCTTTGGCTGATATATTATGGATATAATGACCTGAAAAAGTTGGTTTTTAGTAGACAGAAGTGGAAATGGATCCATCTTGCTTACAACTGATGTGTACATCTAGAAAGGAAATACCTTTTGATGATTCTTTTTCTATTGTGAACTTAATATGAGATTGTAGGCTGTTGATTTTTTGTAGAAATGAGTGGAGTCCTTGTTCTGTGTAACTCCAAAATGCAAAGATGTCATCAATGTACTCAGCCAAATTGTTGGTTTTGGGTCAAGAGAGAAACTTTCTTCTAGGTTTTGAAAAGAACACTGGTCATCTGACTAGTAATGAAGCTAATAGCCCAAGTTTTGAAATAGCCAAGGTGATCTATCATGCACAACCATCAGAACTGAATATCCCACCATCAGAATTAAAAGCTCTAAAGTCCTTAAAAAAAAAATAATAACATAATTATCACCAAATCTGACAAAGGTAATACCGCCATAGTCTTAAATGCCAAATCATATGATTAAAAAATGAAATTACTTTGTTATTGCAATACATACTCCAAACTTAATACTAATCCTACCAAAGTCAACTCAAAAAACTCAACAAATTATTAGATAAAAGAACATATCATGCAAGACCCCCCAATATATTGCTTACCAAATTCACATAAAAACAACTGTCCACTTAGACTTATTGTGGATTCAATTGGCAGTCCTATGTATAAAATATCAAGATTTCTGTCTAACCTTCTCTGCTCCCTCAGCCATTTAGCTTCTTCCATACAAAATTCGATATTTTCTTACAAGAATAAAAGACATTAAACTATCAGATACAGACAAGTTGGTAAGCTTTGATATTGTCTCTCTCTTCACAAATGTCTCTCACAGAGAGACAATAGAATTTCTATGGTCTTTTATCTTGAATGCCTAGAAGAAAAAATTCTCTGTCTTGACCTAAAACAATTTGTCTATGGTACATTGATGACTTTTTTGCAGTTTGGAGTCACAAAGAACCAGAATGCCACTCATTTCTACAAAAAAAATTAATCGTATTAAGGTCACACTAGAAAAAGAATCATCAAAAAGTATTTCCTTTCTAGATGTACACATCCAGGATAAGCAAGATGGATCCATTTCCATACAGAGGTGAGTATACATAAACAAAAAGAGATCAGGGAGTAAAAATGAGAAGTCATCCCTTGAAGTTGTGTAAAGGCGTACTAAAGAGGGAGGTGAGGAATACATTTTTTTTTACATAGTGAGTGGTAGTTGATTAGAATCATTGTTGCTGGAATATGTTGTGAATTCTAGGAGTGTGGATGAGTTTAAGGTTCAATAAATTACACTCCAGTACACATCTCTAAAGCCTAACACATCAATGTTATGCTTTATAAGATTGCATGCATGCATCTGTATATCCATACAGTGATGTGTTAATGATATAACTATAGAATAACATGTAATACCACAGTAAAAATAAATTTATTATGTAAATATTTCATCTTACTCATTGTAAGACATCATCAGTACAGTGCATGCATTAAATTGGAATCTCTCTATGTATAGAGTTGCATGTTTATGGATTAAAACTATTGGGCTGAAAATAATTAAAATTAGTTAAAAATAAAATATATATAAGAGATTACAAAATTTAATATATATAAATATATATAATTAAAGATAACAATTTCCCCCACATCTGGAATAGTGAGGTGGTCATTATGACTGAGATTAGATTGATGAAGTAGGGCGCTTTCTTTGTATAAATGTTCATGTTTATATATGGATCTATGCAGCAGTTTGGTGTTTTCCCATTAATTCCATGTTCTGCAAGGCCAGATTTGGGAAGTTTTGATGAGCTGGATGTGGTCTTGATGTTCAGAGATACATTTATTATTTACAGATCTTCCTGTTTGTCCATATTAAGACAAGTTGCATGAATATGGCACTTAGTGTATGTGTGTGTGTGTGTATATATATATATATATATATATATATATATATATATATATATATATGCCAGGTAGCATCATTGGTGATAGTTTGTTTTTTGAAGAAGGTAGTAGGTTATGAATTTGGTTGATGGGTTTATATATAGCAGTGAGTTGATATTTTTTCATAATTTTTTCCACATGTTCAGCAATGCCTTTAATATATCGTATAGGAGTTCTGTGGGCTTCTTGTCTGGGTTGCTGTATAGGAGAGTAGTTAATTATTTTTTAGGTTATTCTTGGATACATCCATTGAGGATAACAATTTCCCACACTTTTGGAATGGTGAGTCAGTCGTTACAATTGAGGTTAGGTCGATGAGTGGGGCTTCAGCACTTTCTTTGTATAAATGTTCATATTTATACAGGCTGTTTCTTTGACAATTTCCAGTTCTTGTTTTAAGATTCTTCAGAAGAACAAATCTTATGTGCTATTGATAATAGGGATTTTATGAAGCTGTGTGTTTGAGATATTTTTGAGATGGATGGTGGGCTGATGTATTGTGGATATAACAACCTGAAAAAGTTGGTTTTCGGTAGACAGAAGTGGAAATGGACCCATCTTGCTTATCTTAGATGTGTACATCTAGAAAGGAAATACCTTTTGATGATTCTTTTTCTAGCATGAACTACAAGGATGTAGGTTGTTAATTTTTTGTAGAAATGAGTGGCATTCTGGTTCTTTGTGACTCCAAACTGCAAAAAGGTCATCAATGTACCACAGTCAAATTGTTGGTTTTGGGTCAAGAGAGAGAATTTTTTTCTTCTAGGTGTTCAAGATAAAAAACTATAGAATTTCTATCCCAAAAATTTCCAATTTGGAGTCACAAAGAACCAGAACACCACTCATTTCTACAAAAAATCAACCTACATCCTCATTAAATTCACACTAGAAAAAAGAATCATTAATCTCATCCATACTCCTACAATTCACAACACATTCCAGCAGCAATGATTCTAATCAACCACCACTCACTATGTAAAAAAAATTTACTCCTCACCTCCCTCTCTAATACACCTTTACACAACTGCGAGGGATGACTTCTCATTTTTACCCTCTCATATCTTTTTGTTTATGTATAATCGCCTCTGTATTTATCTGGTAAAAATCCCCTCACTAACTTCAACATCTTAATCATATCGCCTCTTTCCCAGTATCCATGAGACTCCAATTTACATTCTCTCATCCTCTCCTAGTAGCTAATATTCTAGAATCCTGATATGCTTTAGTCACTCACTCTGGACCCTTTCCAGAGTTTCTATTTCACAGTGGACACTAGGTAACAAATTTGAGCACTGTAGTCCATATGAGGTCTGATAAATACTTTATACAGTGGCACCACTACCTCTTTATCCATATTTATCACAGTGCTCCTTATAGCAGAAACGTGCCATATACTCTTTGCAACACTCTGAATGTGTCATCTGAAATTCATGCGACTGTCAACCATCATCCCCAGATCTCTGATGTCATTCACCTATTGAAGCATGGCTCCAACTGAGAAACTACACAGTCTTAAACCATTGCACTTTAAAGTGCACTTATCAACATGATAACTGCAATCCCCACTCATATCCAAGCTACGAGTCTATTTAAATCTTCCTGAATGGAGTTAACATTGGCTTTACTCCTTATAATTCTACTACACCTAGCATCATGAGCGAACAACTGAAGATGCCAGCTAGTCCACATGAAATATCATTAACAATATTAATTGTTAATGATATTTCATGTGGAACTTGTGGCACACCTCTTATCTTTCGCTTCTAGGACTGCCCCACCATACACAACTTGTTGGTATCATTCAGAGCCAATTTCCTGTCCATCTCACCAACACTTGCATACAAATTTTGCTTATCCAACACATTCATCACTTGACATCTCCGTGACATCATATAGCAAATATCATTTACTATATGATAATAAGATGGAGGACTCTTTTGATGAGTCCTTGATCCTTGGAAGAGCCTGTATAATAATAAATAAAATTGAGGTTATGTCATAACATTTATGTTTTGTTTTAGAGATTCCTACTAAAATGGTTATGGTACTATTTTTTAACCCACTTCAGGTCTCTAATAGGCAGAATGGTGATGATATCATGTACCTCATAAAAATGTTGATAACTATTGATGACACAAACCACAATTATGGTTTTGTGTGATCTAATATTCATTTAAAGAAAGTTCCAGTGTAATACACACACATATATATTAAAATAGTGTCTGTGCGGTTAGCTGAGTGGCTATGCGCTTCGCAACCATATGCCTGGAGAATGAGTGTCCTAGGTTTGATTCCTGTCGATGTGAAGAACTTAAGGATCTTCCTCAGCCATAGCCAAGTTAGCTGGACTTGGGCATGGACAGCAGGGTTTTTTCCCTAGTTTATCCTGGGGTTTTTCCTCCCGCAAAGCAGGCAAACCAGCCCCACATGATCACATGCTTTGACAGACATGGGATACTATCGGGAATAAGGAGCAACCAACCTATTCTGCGGGATTATCAGTTACGGATGCTTACATGGTAAAATATGTAGGCCTGCACAAAAGCATAACATACGATTAAAATAGTTTCCTTATTTGACATTTAACAAGACTATTTTACATGTAGAAAACCCTAAGGTTTTTAGTAATTTTGTCACCTTAAAGATGGTGTGGAAAGCAGTTTTCTTTTGCTGTCAGGTATTCCTATCAAGTGGAAAAAAGCAAGATTAACACAACTTAGAAGTTTTTTTATTACTATTATGATTATTCAGGACTTCATGGAGTCATAACACTTGCAACAGGCAGTCCATTTCACTCCCTACTCACCATTCCAGTGTGCAATTTTCTAGAATGCTTTGTTGACTCTTACTCTAATATTTGAAAAATCTCCACAGTACCCATCAGTTAAATGCCACTTGCACTTCATCTTCTATTTACCGAATTCTACAAATTACATGCAGTTCCACAGTCCTGTTTTATTTATTTATTTATTTTTAATCCTTTATAACTTCATTCCTCTTCAAATCCCACTGACCAGGTTGAGGCACAGTAGTCACGGTGTGCTATGATTATGTCCTTATATAATGGAACTGCCACACATCTGTAATTGTCAACACTGTATTTCCCCTGAATTGCAAATTCTGTCCACCAGCACTGCAAGATCATTTGAATCCACTGCTTCCTCCAGAATAGTTTCCCCATCCTTCTTCCCAATAAAGCATGCAAGTCTTCCAACTGTGGATTCCAAAATTCAAAACTTCAACACAGTCCTCATGCCTTCCACTTAATTTCTCACTACATCTATTTCCCTCTCTCTCTCTAAGCATCCTGTTCTACCCCAAGATTCATCCATAGGTCAAAGCCATTCATTATAACCACTACATCTTCATCAGTCACACTATTCATCATTAATTCATATACATCTTGCATGTTCTCTTTACCCTCAATCATGCCACTCCTCTCTCTCTCTCTCTCACTCTCTGTTAGTGCTTACTCATACTCAATGCACTATGCTTTTTTAATAAAAATGAAATATTGTACTTTTTTTTTATGATAATTTCAATCATGAAAAATAGTCAACATACACTGCTTGGAAAGAAGTCAATGGACAACTCCATGGCAAGGTGAATCATGCCATGTAAATCAGTCATATGTTTGTAGCCAATATAAATTGGAGGAATATGATGCTTCCAAATCCGTGCAATTGTGCTCAGGTAAAATGGCTGCAAGAAGGGAATTGATGGAATTTCAAAGAGGCGTTGTGATAGGATGCCACATTGCAGGCCTATCTGTTTGGCAAAATTTACAAATTGGGCCATCCCAGGTCAACAACCAGTGATACCGTACTGAGATGGAAGCACAGGGAATCAACTGCAAGTGCTACCTGCAGTGGATGACCCACCACACTCACTGAAAGTGACTGTAGGGTGATATGAAGGATAATACGTAAAAAATGCCATTTGTCAGCTGACATGTTGAATGAAAAGTCCGGGCATTAACTGGAACATGAATCTGCACAAAAACATTCAGAACTGTGGCTCACAACATGAGTTTCCATGGTAGGACCACAATATGCAAGCCCCCACCTTACCTGAACCAACATGCAGCATCATCTTCAGTGGTGCAAAAAAGAATGTACAGTGAGAGCTTGGAAAGCTGTGTTATGGAGCAATGAATCATGTTACATCGTCTACACCGGGCATTAACTACAGGTGTGGTTAATGCCCGGTGAACATCTCATACCAGATGGTATGAGATGTGATGATATGGTCCTGTTTTTCTTGGTTTGGCCTCGGTCCTCTGTTTGTAGTACCACAAACATTGAACTCTGAGAGGTGTCTGAACATCCTGGACAATGCAATGCTTCCTACTTTGTGGCATTTCTATGGAAATTACCATTATCTCCTCTTTCAGCAAGACAAAAGGCTGCTTCATGGTTTGTGGACATGAATGTCACTACACTTGACTGATCTCCATAAAGCACTAATATCAATCCTACTGAACATCTGTGGGATGTGGGATGAATTGAGCATCGAGTGAAGAAATGGATGTCTGCCCCACAAAAGTCCAGGACCTCACATTATATGCCTACAGGAAGAATGGTCCAAAATTCCCAATGATCGCTATCGTAAACTTGTGGAAAGTATGCCTCATAGGATTGTTGCAGTCATCACAACAAAAGGACGTCCTACATCTTATTAAGGTGAGCAACCATGGCTGTTTGCTGTTCACACTATGGCATCCATTGACTTCTTTCCAAGCAGTGTATATTACTTCAGTACTATGAGAAGAATAAAGGTTAGAAAATCCAGGAATCTTACTCTAAAGAGACCAAACATTGTACTATTTTTCAAGTCATTTCGGACTTCTAATAAGCAGAAATGCTTATATGAGATGATGAAAATCATCCCTCTTCTAAAGATATGACAATCAGTCATGCCACATGAGATGTCAAAGAAAAAAGTTTCTTTGAACAATATTACGGGAAACGTATGAAAACCATAACCTGATACCGTTTTGTATGTAAATAATTCAAATTTTTCTCGTTGGTGTGAAAAGTAGACAATGTCAGGAAATACTCTGACTGGAAGTACGGTACTTAAATTATTTTCCCTTAAATTACTAGTATCCCACACTAACTAATGCATGCAATATTTGGAGCTTCTGGTGAATAAATATATGCCTAGGATTTCAAGGATAAATAGAGTGGGAATGAAATGGATGAATAAAGAAATTAAGTCCAGAAAGATAGCAATAGAAATTGTAAAAAAGGAATGGAACCAGCAGCAACACAAAAGAATATAAAGTGTAAGTTAGCAAAATGATAGATCTGCTAAAGAAGGAGAAACTCTAATATGAATATTCTAATTGTAAAATATAAACCAAATAGGAAGATAAGACTGGGTAGACCTCAAAAGAGGTTATTAGATTGAAAATGATACTAGAACAGTTCATAAGATCTATATCCATATTTCACATTATGATGATGAATATTCTAATTTCTCTTTCTTTAAAGGAGCAGAATGAGTATATTGGATGGAACTGATTATTACTGCAGAAGATGTAAACTGTTTAGTACGATTAAATTGTTCAAGTACAGACCTAATGTGTCATATGACACATTAGGTTTCAGACTACCATCATATAGTGGGTTCTGTTGTACAGCAAATCATTACCTTTTATTTTCTCTTGTAGATGCATGTAACGGTTTAATAGCATTTTTAAGCAGTCTTTACACAGTATTGTTCATAAGTGACATAAGTAATGCATTTATTTATGTTTTATGGAAACAAAATGTTCAGAATATTTTTGCAAAACTTTTTCGCTGAAATAGATTTTTTTTTTTTTTCGGCAATAAGATTGTCACATTTACAGATAATTAGTATTAACTGGTGTAGCACTTTTCACGTCACAAGAACCTATCTTTGTTTTTAACAACTGCAAACATGTGCAAGCTAAGTTTAACCTATTGCCTATCTCAGTTTTGTTACATGATCATCACCTAATTTAATAATTTTAATCTTACAATCTAATGTAATAGGTTTACGAGTCGTTTTCTTTTCACTGGAAGCAACAGTATTCTTACTCTGATTATTATTTGCTATCATTAACGACATTCAAATAATAGTTATAAACAGTAAATAATTCACAGTGAAACACATAGATGCAGAAAGCAATGATGTCATAAACAATCTGAGTTCAAGAAAACTGTGCATCAGTTGATTCATGGCAGTTTTATATTGTTATAACTGTTGTATGAATAAATTTGGCATTATATAAATGGGCATTGGTCAGAGTGAAAAAACTCTTGTATGAACAGATTGTCATAAAGCAAAATGTCATAAGGCAAAGCCTTACTGTGTTTCCCAATGGTGAAATAAAGAGTGTCACTCTAAAGGGAAGGAGAGTTTGAATATGGTTGTAAGTGGACTAGAGGCACTCTTAA
The DNA here is from genome assembly GCF_054136105.1 of Typopeltis vanoorti. Taxonomy (NCBI): domain Eukaryota; kingdom Metazoa; phylum Arthropoda; class Arachnida; order Uropygi; family Thelyphonidae; genus Typopeltis; species Typopeltis vanoorti. The sequence goes on along the minus strand of NC_143560.1, from coordinate 9,618,873 downwards.
CCAAATGTCAATAAGGACTAGGTCAGAAGTGATTTTGTTGCATGGATAGGAAATGTATTAGGCAATAATTTCTGTATTCTAGAAAAGTAAAAATTATACTAGACAACAAATTACACTCTTGTTTTAATCTTTTGCAAACTTGGTTTGCTCAACACTTAGGTAAAGGATTAAACAAACAATATAATTTTTTGTCTAGTATAATTTAAATCATGATTTGTTTTCAGTTAAAGAAAACAATTCCTGTATTATTTTAACCTTCCAACATGGAGTGTACTGTGATGCACATCATAGTGTATGTAATCTACTGTTGTGAAAGACATACATCAGAATTAAAATCAAACGTAGAAGCATTCTGAGATCTCAGCACAAATCCAAATGGAAGCATGGGAAAATTAAACTCCTCTTAAAGAAAGATTAATAATTTGATTTCTTAAATTTTTATGATTGTAGTATTAATTCTTAAAGTTTTACATATATCTCTCTTCATACCTTACAATATATACTAGAATCATGTATTTTCATTACTCAGCTATTTTATTACTAACTGCAAAAATAAATGGTAACAAGGAGAATTCAAGTTTTGGCTACCTGACTATTTTTTGCCTTTGCCAATAGAGAGTAATACACTAGCATATCATCCATCATAAAGAGATAAGGAAACACTGATGTACAAAGAGTATTACTGATGGGGAATAATTTTTCAAAAAAAAAAAAAAAAAAAATCCTGCAGCTGAAGTTATAAGGTCAACAACAGCTCATAGCAAATGCATGCATACACACACGCGAAGGTGGTCTAAAAAGTTCTCGGCCTTGACCATAGATGGCAACATTATGCAAGATTTTTTTTTTTTTTCTAAGTTTCATCTGTGATAAGCATCCATGTGAAATTGCAAGTCATTCTATCCAGTAGTTTGTTTTATACAGCTGTCTGAAGCAAAAGTATTGTCTGTATCCCTTGAAATGGATAAAATTGAGTATCATGCAGTTATAAAATTCTTTGTAAGCAAAGGTTTAACGCGAAAAGAAATTCATCCGAAGTTCATAAAAGTTTATGGGCACTCTTCTCCTTCGTTTTCGACAATTAAGAAATGGACTGCCGAGTTTAAACGTGGCCATACCAACCTTGAAGATGATCCATGTGAAAGACGACCAAAAAGTGTAACAACACCGGAAATCATTGATCAAGTGCACAATATGGTATTGCATGACCGGTGAGTCAAAGTGCATGAAATTGCTGAGCCTGTAGGCATTTCAAAAGAACGTATAGGATATATTTTGCATGAAGAATTGCAAATGAAAAAGATTTGCGCAAGATGAGTGCTGCTCTTGCTCACAGCAGATCAAAAATACGCTTGCATGAAAGTCTCTACACAGTGCTTGGAGCGTTTTAACAAGAATAAAACTGATTTGATTTTATTCATCAATTTATTACTATGGATGAGACTTGGATTCACCATTACACACCAGAAACCAAACAGCAGTGGACAGAAGCCAGTTGTTTAGCACCAAAGAAGATAAAGTCAGTTCCATCAGCAAGAAAGGTCATGGCATCGGTGTTTTGGGATGCTAAAGGCATTTTTTTTATTAATTATCTTGAAAAGGGTAAAACAATAACTGGGGAATAGTATTCTGATCTTTTAACCAGACTATATGAAAAAATTCTTGAGAAAAGACCCGGTTTGCAGAAGAAAAAAAATCATCTTTCATCAGGACAATGCACCTGCCCACGAAGGTGTTTGGCAATGGGAAAATTAAGGGATCTGTGCTATGAATTGTTGGAACATCCACCCTATTCCCCAGATTTGGCTCCTTCTGACTTTTATCTCTTCCCAAACTAAAGCTCTTGCTTGCTGGTCAGCGTTTCTCTTCGAATCAAGAGGTGATTGTGGCTGTAGAGGGGTATTTTGCAGATCTTACTGAGTACCACTACAGGAACGGGATAATGGCACTGGGCCATCACTGGAATAAATATATTAGTCTTAAGGGAGATTATGTTGAAAAATAAAAATATTTTTGACACTATGAATTCGTTTTTTCATTGTTGGGCTGAGAATTTTTCAGACCACCCTTGTATGTGTGTGTGTGTGTATATATATATATATATATATTTTTTTTTTTTTGAAACATCTTCCACGTTTTTAGTATGATAAATTGCATTAAAGGTTAGGTAATTTGGAAGCGATACTCTTCAAACTAAAGAAGCAACATTCTTGAAACAATTCAGATCTCCAAGCAGAGTGCTGGTTTCATACTGGCGAATGAAAGCCATCTCGCTTTTCAGTTAATACCACAGAAGAATTTGAATCTATAGCTTCTTAGAGAACATGGGCACTATCCACACAGCCAAACTGGACTCGCAAATAGATACATATACATACACATTGATTGACAATGCATAACATGCTGCAAGTTTGTTTGTTTTGTTTTGTTTTTTTGTTTAAATATGGACTAAAACCTCTTCTTGTACTTTCTCCTTTGAAACATATACTGCAAAGAAAGATAAAATACAGATTAGACCTATGACCCTGAACAAACAAACCAATCTGATCTTTAAAATCTGTGAAGATGCTTTGTTATATAAATGTGTGTGCACATTTCTCTTCTCTCCACGTGAATTTGTGCACATTCACATGGAGAGAAGAGGCAAGGAATAAGAAAAGTCTCATTGACTGTGTTATTGTTGATAGTGCTGTTTTCTACCTGATGCAGGATATCAGAATATACAGAGGATTTGAATTGGAAGTGATCACCATTTAGTCTTGAGCAGGATAATATCTTTCATATTGAAAAATTTCATATCTTTCAAATATTCTTCTTTTTTAAAAATAAAAAAGAAGAACATATAAGAAAGTTTTAAAGTGAATAAAACTTGAGCAGCTCTCAGATGTGAACTGTAGACTAAAATACACAAACATTATTGAAAATAAAAATGAAAGAATTTGAGAACAGGAACCAAACCTTGGAGATACAAGAGCAAGCCCTGAAGAAAACATGGACTGATTCAACCAGAGGCATGTGATGAGGTTGTTTGCAAGGATAGAAAAATCAGAACTCCATAGTGGACACAGGAAGTTAAAGAGGCAGTGAAAGAAAAAAAGAAAGCATATCAAAAGTTCCTGGCAAATAAGTCAGCTTGAGCATTTAGAGAATATAGAGACAAATGTAAGAAAGCTAAACACTGTGTAAAACTAGCTAAACAAAAGTCATGGGAGGACTTTGGCAAGAACATAAAAAATAAATATCAAGAAGGTGGTAAGATATTCTGGAGGTTGTTGAAGAAGCTTAGAAATGGAAGGAAGAGTGCTATAAAAGGAGTTAGAGATGATAAAGGTGACATGAAAACGGGAGAAAAAGATATCCTTGAAGAATGGAGTAATTACTTTGAAAAATTGCTAAATGAAACAAGCAGTGATAGCAAAGTGGTAAAAAACACTCAACGGGCATGCAGTCAAGAATACATATCCATACTTGAAGTAGAAAAAAGCCTGAAATGTGGAATAGATGATATTGATATGAATAATAATGCATAATAATAATGATATGAACTAGTATAGATGATATTCGACCAGAAATGCTCAAGTATGGAGGTATTAGAGTCTCACAGTGGCTGCACTGCATAGTTCAGAAGGGCTGGAGTGACAAATTCCAGATGATTGGAGTAGAGTAGAGCTCTCAAAGTACCCATATATAAAAAGGGAAATAGACTGAATGTGAGAATTACAGAGGTATTTCTGTATTGAGTATTCCTGGTAAGAATTATGCAAGTATACTTAAGAAATGGTTGAGAAGGATTGTGGAAGAAAAGCTTGGTGAAGAACAAGCTAGATTGGTAATATAACATGGGAATATAACAGAGATCTGTATTTAAGTTTTGTAGATCTGGAAAAGGCACATGACAAGGTGGTGGCAAGAGAGAGAAGCTATTCAAAACGATACAGTTATATGTCAGTGGAGCATTATTATTATTATTGTTCCGGGCAACTCCAAGGAGTCGACAGACTCATCGAGGGAGGCCCTAACATCATGTCAAGAACAACTATTCGACATTCACACAGTATCTATCATACCTTGCCTTGAACTCATTCACGGTCGTAGCACCCACAACAGACTCTGGAAACTTATTCCACTCATTCACTACTCTCCAAGTAAAAAACCTAGCTCTAACACCCTTGTCAACCACGCTGTTGCCCAGCTTCCTTCATGGCTCCTAGTCCTCCCACCACCAGTCATATTTTCAAAAATATCTTCTGGATCAATCTTATAGAAACCCTTCAGTAATTTGAATGTCTCAATCATATCACCCCTCCTTCGCCTATCGACCAATTTCTACAACCCACAAATCTTCAACCTATTCTCATAAGGTTCATTCCACAGACCTGCTATCATCTTGGTCACTCGTCTCTGGATCCTCTCCACTTCCTCCCCATCACGAAGAAACCCTGGCCCATAACTGGGCACAGTAGTCCAGATGGAATCTTATCAAGACTCGATACAGAGGAACAACAACTTGTTTGTCTCTGCATGTTAAAGTATTTTTCAGAAGCCAAGTGATTTGGTGAGCTGTTATAGTCACTTTTGCAATATGCCCTCTAAACTTCACCTCCCTATCCACCAACACTCCCAAATCCCTGGTCTCATCAATCTCCTGGAGTACGGTTCCACCAATGCGATATACTGCTGCTATTCCTTTCACCCCAAAGTGCATAACCTTACACTTTGGCACATTAAATTGACATCCATTTTTCCTAGCCCAGTCCTCCAAACTATCCAAATCATCGTATATAATTTTGACATCCTGTGCACTCATAATTGCTCTACCCAACTTTGCATCATCAGCAAACAAGTGAACACTTCCTCTCAAATCCTTTCCAATATCATTGATGAACAAATTGAAAAGCAGTGGTCCAAGAACAGAGCCCTGTGGCACTCCATTAGTCACAAGCCGTCTTTTAGACTCCACTCCTGAATAAACCACTCTCTGGTATCTCTCCTTCAACCACCCTCCTATCCATCTCACCAACCCTATACTATATCTATCCCCATCTGCTTTAGTTTACTGATTAGGGTTCTATGTGGTATCCTATCAAAAGCCTTGGCAAGGTCCAGTAGTATTGCTGTAAACCCATTACCCCTATCCAGTTCAGCCGTCACTGTGTTATAAAACGTGAGCAAGTTACTGAGGCATGATCTACCCTTCACAAAACCATGTTGTCCCCCATACAATATCCCATTTTCATCTATCCAATCCTGTATTCTTTTCTTGACTAATTTCTCTAAGACTTTGACAATGATTCCTGATATGCTAATCGGTCGGTAATTTACAACAGCGGTCTTGGAACCAACTTTATGCAGTGGAACTATTTTCCCCTCTTTCCACCCCCTCGGGACTAACCCAGACCCGAGACTCAAATTAAACAAAATGGTCAAGGTTACTCACAATTCTTTAGCTGCTTCTCGTACAACATGAGCTGGTATACCATCCAATCCCACAGATGTATTGACATTGAGGTTATGAAATAGACTACTCACCTCCATTTCATTCACCACAATTCCCGTATAATTCTACTGGTACATTTGTTTCTGCAATGTCACCACCTGGATGATATATTCTTGCAAAGTGCTCACTCAGTAACTCAACTATATCAACTGATTCAGTTACCTCCCTACCATCGGCATTCTTTAAAATCATTCTGCCATGTACATTTTTCCTTTTACTTGCTACATATCTAAAAAACTGTTTAGGATTCTCTTTAGCCTGTGTTATAAAATGGCCAATGTTCTTTCGTATTCCTTTTTTGCTTTTATTACCACACTCCTTCTGGCCTGTGCTTTATACCGTTCGTGTGCCTGCCGGTCACCTTTCTCCTTAACTTCCCTCCATAGTCGTTTCTTTTTTAGCAGCTCAATTTTAATGGTGTTATTCATCCATTTAACCCCTAGTTGATTTATTATTCGGACTCTAGGTATACAGTCAGCCATTGCTTCATGCAAACACTTCTTAACTACCTCCCATGCACTATCGACTTCTAGTCCTTGCAGTTGTACATGCCATGGCACTGAACCAATCAAACTCCTAAGCTTGTCATACTTTGCAGCCCGATAATTCCACATGTACCCTGTCTTAATTGAAAATTCTACACCTTTAGCCACCTCCCAAGTCAAGACCCTATGATCACTCTCACTGATTGGTGGCAATGTGGTCATATTTGTTACAGCCAAATCCTCAGATGTAATTACTAGGTCAAGCACTCTCTGACCCCTAGTATTTTCCATTACATGCTGTTGCAGATAGTTATCCCTTAATAACCGAATAAAATCCAATTCCTTCCTCTCGTGTGTCCTCTCCTCACTCCAATCAATGCGACCATAGTTGAAATCTCCCATAATAATCACCCTCCTTCCACTCATTTCTTCTATTTGCTTGTGCATACTGTCACCACCATCTTTTCCATCATCTGGTCTATAGCAGCACCCAATTGTATATTTAGTTCTGCTAGCCACAATCTCACACCAAATGGCCTCAAATGTGCTCTTTTCTCTATCCTGCAATTCAACTTCTATTCTCCTTGGCTGCAGCTCATCAGCTATCATCAAGAATACTCCTCCCCCCATTTTATTCTCCCTGTCATTCCTGAACACACTATACCCATCACACTCAATCCCACTAGCTATATCATCTTCATGCATTATATCAAGCAATACTTAGTCTTTATTTGAGTTGTAAGTCAGCAGTTAGAATCAAAGGAAGTACAGGAAGATAGTTTAATGTTAAATCTGATGTCAGACAAGGATGTACATTATCTATATGGATCACATTATGAATAAAAGTGGTTAAATTGATATCAAAATTGGAGATGATGTTATACTTCTAAATAAATCCCTTAAAAGTTTACAAGATTACCTGACTTAATTGAATAACTGTTATAATAGATATGGTATGAAGGTCAGAAATAACAAACCAAAGACAATGAAAATAGGCAGAAGCGTTGAAAATATCAACTGAATTGTGAATGGAGAACTTATAGAACAAGTAAAACGTTTCAGCTACTTAGGCACAATTTTTTAGTGAAGATGGTAAATTAAATATGGAAATAGACAACAGAATCAACAAAGCTGGTATGGTAGGAAGTCAACTGAAGAAATTTATATGGAATAAGAGAAAAATTAGAGAAAAACACTAAATTAGCTGTATACAAGACAGTGTTCAAACCAATTTTAACTTATGGATCTGAGAGCTGGGGCAGAAGTAAAACATTTGACCAAAGACTAGAGACCACAGATATGAGTTCTGAGAAAGATTAGGGGCATGAACAGATGGCATCAATAGCAATATCATATTAAAAACAAGGATATCAGCAAAGAACTTGACATTGTTAGCATCAAAGAATATGTAAGCAGAGGTAATCTGCTGTGGTATGGTCACTTAAACAGAATGGGAGAGGAAACATTAGCAAAACAAGTGTTCTCTGCCATGTTGGTAGGAAAAAGACCCAAAGGAAGACCAAGATATAGATGGATTGATGCAGTAAAAGGTGTCTTAGAAGATAGAAATATAAGATCTGATAATGTTGGAGTCATGACAGGTAACAGACTGATTTGGAGGAAAATTGTAGATAGGAAGTTAGTAATGATGTAAATTTTTCAAAAGTACTATCATATCCTGTACACCCCCTCCCCTTGAAGGTATAAGTCAGAAATATGATAATGATGTTTGTGTGCATATGCATATATTTCTATAAGCATAACTTATCTATGTAAAGACCTCAAGGAATACTGCCACAATTAATTATTTAAAATATTTTTAATATCAATTCTACATGTAAAATCTGGAAACCTATGACATGTCTTATTAACATGGTAGAGTAATATTAGATAATCTGGAGCCCTGCTTAGAGACCAAACATGGAACTCTTTTAGCTACTTTAGGCTCCCAGTAAGCAAGATAGTGGTTTAACACCAGATAAAAATATCTACCATTTTAAGACATTCAAAAACCATCTATGCCATGGTGGGATACGAATCCATAACCTGAAGAGCAGAGATGCAATTAATTCGGCCATTCATATTTCTTATCCATACAAAGCACAACTATAAACTGTGAGAAGGACTATCAAAGCTAAAGACAATAAATGATAAATGTGAAGAACTCCACTGATTCATACTATGTAACAGTAGCTACAAACTGCTATTTGAATACTTTATAAACAAAGACTTTTTCCCACTTGCAATTTTTTTCACATCTGAATTTTTGAGAAACTGAAATCTTATTCTTTCATTAAATACATATAGTGTTCTTAATTCCTTTTTTCACCATTCTAAAAGATTCTCAACTTTACATCTCTTTCATCATATCATGACATATCTAATTAGACAACTTACACTTAAGTTCTCATTACTAAATTCACATTTCTTTTTACCATGCACACATCTCCACTAGCAATCGTCATCATTGTCAGCCATTGTCGATCCACTGCTGGATGAAGGCCTTTCCTAGATTACTCCAAAACTCTCTGTCCATGGTTTTCCTTTTCCATGTCACTCCTGCAAATCTGATGATATCATCAATCCACCGTGATTTAGATCGCCGTCGTGGTCATTTTTCCTCTCGTGGAATCCAATCCAATACTTCTTTTGTCCATCACTGATCTTGTCTTCAAGCAATATGTCCAGTCAATTGCCACTTCAGATGTTTCACTCTTCCTATGATATCAGAGATTTTGGTTTGATTTCTTATCCATGTATTCCTTTTGTGATACCAAGCATGTTTCTTTCCATACTAAATCATATTGTTCTTAAGTTTTGAATTTCCTTTGCATTCAGTGTCCATGTTTCACAGCCATATGTCAGTATAGGAAGAATACACTGGTTAAAAACTTTTCTCTTTACAATGGTAGTTGGCTTTTGAATATTGAATGCAATTTTCCAAATGCTTTCCACCCAAGCATCGTGCACCTTTTAATTTCATCCATGATATTTTGTTTCATTGATATCTGTTGTCCTAAGTATATGTAATGATCTACTTATTTAATTTCTCATTATTGAATTTTATTATTTCTGGTTGGACATAGCTATTGAACATAATTTGGGTCTTCTTTAGGTTTATCCACTAGCAATATTTCTGGTTTTCACACACTGTCACTCTTTACTCGAATGAAGCCTATATCTAGTAAATCTAGTAAACTCTCACCCTCTTTCCTTCATCTTTATTCCAAACATATACAAAGTTTCTTCAACCATCCTCCACCTGCAGAATGCCTAACTTTACCCTTCAATACTCTACTGTTTCACCATCTCCAAAAGCACTCTTCTATCCTGTGGCACCACTTACACTTTTTTTGTTATTATTCCTACTAAAATAATTTTTTGTATGCTGTTGTAGTTTCCTTAGCATTAGTTTATAAACAAAGTTGTCCACATTTTTAGTGTACTCTGAGTGACAATGATTCACTGTCATCAAGCAGGAGATAAAATATTTATTACAATGGTCAATGTGACTATTTCTGCTATAGACAAATCTCAACTTCTTCTTGCTTAATTCCAAATTCAACTTCTTCTTGCTTAATTACAAATCCTAGCATGTGTCCCCAAATTATTAGTTTCATACTTAGAACTTTTATTACAATTCTTCAACTTAATGTGTTGTTTCACCATCATTATCACTAGGTATCTCAATGAGGTCTTAAGACTCATCAGAGGATGCCCACACTAACCATTATTCACAGTGTCTATCGTGTTTTTCCTCTAACTTGTTTGTTTGCTGACAATGCACTCACAAACTGCAAACTTGCATCTACCTCTAACAACCTATTCCACTCATTCACCACTGGTTACTCACAATCTGGGCTTATTTGCTCTTCTTTGCCTCACACATCTTGTTCTTATCCTCCCTCATATCTCCTTTTGGGTCATTTGTTCTGAAACACAATTATATCATTCACTTGTTCTACTTGCTCATCAATACACCTCTAATTGTGAAATCACTGTATTTTTATAATCTACTTTACCTTATTTTATGTCGACTACGTCATTGTAAATATTCTACTTTACTCCACACTCTGTAGTTAAACGAATTTGTTTTATGATTGCGCCAGTTAAACTACTTATTGAGTGTGAGTTTGTAAGAAATATAAACAAAGACAAAGCAGATATTCCCTGCTAACTCTTACCTATGCTTTATCTTAGTCACGACTTAAACTTTTCATTTTTAGCATATCATAAATACATTCCCCCTTATTAGTCAGATATATACAGGTTCATATTTTTCAGACTAGTTCACTGACAAATCAGTCTCAGTGTGTTTCACAAATCAATTGATTTAAATCTAGAATTCTATACACACTGCTCAATTTACAGATACACATTGACACAATGAAATCTCAAGTCTTAGATAACCACAAGTAATTCTCTTACAATTCTATCATATATTCTAAACATAACTTCTGGTATTCTTACTAGTTATTCTTGTCCATTAAACAAATAAACTTGTCAAGTGTATGCTTTATCAACAATAACTTGCATTTACAGCAATAAGCCTACAACTTATTCATTTATAATGATAATATTTATGTTAACACAATTGGCTGCGGAACAAACACAGAATGTGATTTGTCCAGAAGTACTTACAAATTTCTCCTGACGAATTACATAAGATATATTTCTTTCATTCACTACAGTCCTTACCTGATTCCTTTTCCTCTGTCTTCACGATTTTTCTTTCTTCAGACTGTGTGCTTGTTCTGTGTCTTCAGTTGTTGACAATCTTCAACCTTTGGAGTCTATTAACTAGTAATGTGGTGGAGATAGCACTCATCATTTAATGAGCACTATCTCCGATTGGCAATTTGTACAGGCTTCCAACCGATTTCTTTTCTTCTGTCATCAAACTCACTGAATGGCCGTTCAATGCTGCCACATCCTTAACTTTCGGAGTCTATTAACTAGCGATGTGGCAGCATTGAATGGCCATTCAATGAGTGATATCTCTGTTGAGCTCTGTGTGGCTCTGGTGATGAACAGCTGAACCTCACATGACGGTGGACCCAGGGAAGATGACAAAAACCCTAAGATGGCTCTCTTTCAATGACCAACAGTGGACTTCACATGCCAGTGGACTCAGATAAGAGAAGGTGAAAACCCCAAGATGATTTCCTCTGAGACATGATAGCATATATATATACACTCCCGGACTGTGCAGTGCACATGCACAATGCTTGATATTACCATATATGGAACTGTGCTAACATCAGGATCGATGACATCACACATTTGGTTTAACAGTTTTGTAATAAAATTATTACATACAAAAGATTTTTGTTAAGTTTACACATAATGAAAATTCTATATACCGTATTTGCCGGCATATAAGACGCACTTTTTTCTTTGAAAATAGGTCTGAAAAACAGGGTACGTCTTATACGCCGATACTCAGTTTTTTATTACTGTCATTTCTGAAAATTTTCTCTGTTCCGAGTTACGCAATTTCTTTCTTGCTTCCTTGCGATGTGTGAGAGCATTCCAGTTACTGGAATACATTCTAGTATTCCAGTTATGGATAGATAACATTTGGTCTAGGCACTCTGGCAAACTGTTGAAGAATCCTGCCCTGGTAGTATGGGATCAGTTTCATTCTCACAGAACAGATGTTAAAAATAAACTCAAGGAATTGAAAACTCAGTTAGCTATAATTCCAGGAGGTCTAACTAGTCAGCTGCAACCTTTAGATGTCTGTATTAATAAACCATTTAAGGGATTTATGAAGGAGAAGTGGAGCACTGCATCCAGAAGACTGCTGGATGCAGTCTTCAGGTTTTGAGGTTACGCCATCAAGAAGAAGCCTATCATTTCGCAAGTTTGTGAGTGGATCAAAGCTTCATGGGATGCTGTGAAAACTGAGACAGTGGTTAAATCATTTAAGAAGTGTGGCATTAGTAATGCACTGAATGGTACAGAGGACAATTTGTTGTATGAGGACTCAGATTCTGATTTAGGAGAGGTTTCAAGTATCTCTTCATTTAGCTCTGGAGATGAATTTCTGGGTTTTGACAAAGAAGATTAAAAGGTGGGTACACTTTCCTAGTTAGATTAGGCATTTGTTGAAAGTAGACCTACTTATTACTTTATATTTGAAATACTGCAAATTCATTATAATGTTCAGCGATAAAGTTTTTTCCTAAAACGTGTACAAAAAAGGAGGTGCGTCTTATACGCCGGCCAATACAGTATATATATATACATCTTTAAACAAAACTTGTAAAATAAACATGAAATATCATTATTTAAATTAAAGGGATATTAAATCCCACATTGTTTCAAAACCGAATAAGAAACTCAAAGATCGGAATCAAAGAGTTTCATTCCGAATATAGTAAACTATAAAAGTAACGGTGGATACTAGCGTAAGCTAAAGCATGTAGTATACAAACTAGGGCAACTCGTAGCAAAGGTGGGTAAAGCTCTGATCATTATTCTTAGTATTTCCCATAATGTAAAACACATTTCCTAGGAGATGTATGATGTTATACATTACGGTGGAAGGTCACTATACAGACCGGTTTCGACCTTTATTGAGGTCTCATCAGTGAGTAGGCAGACCAAATTAATACTGAGGGTATAGAACTTATATACTTTGCTATACGAGTTGTCAAAAAGGTGCACCCATTAAAATTACTTAAATAAAGAGCCAATAGGCTTCACTTCGGCGATGTAAATTAAGGGGATGCTACGAGTTGCCCTAGTTTGTACTATGTGCTTTAGTTTACGCTAATATCCGCATACTTTTATAGTTTACTATATTCGGAATGAAACTCTTTGATTCCGATCTTTGAGTTTCTTATTCGGTTTTGAAACAATGTGGGATTTAATATCCCCTTAATTTAAATAATGTTACATCACTGAAGTGAAGCCTATTGGCTCTTTATTTAAGTAATGAAATATCATTATTCGTGTGACATTTTACAGTATATCACCACATACTTTTTCACCCATTTTTGCTATCTTTAGCTTTTCTTTATTTCTTTGTGTGTTTAATCACATTTCCTGTTATATTAGAAGCATTTTTCTAGTCTCTCCAACCCCCCCCCCTATTGTGCAGCTCACAAATGCCTTAAAATTCCAACATCACGGTATTGCATATTCCCCCCCCTCCCCCCACTGCTATCACCATCTTGCATTCTAACTTCCATTCTTGCTTGTATTTCACTTAACATGTCACTACCTGACACATTTCACTTGCTATCTCATTTGATTTTCTGCTCATATTTAACATTCCACATTTCTCAATCTACCTAATCATCATATATTTCTGTGAAATTCTAGCCATCATCTCTTTTTCCTATAAGCTATTCTGCAGAGTATTAGAGCGCAAAAACAGAGGGTGAAAGAATTCATAGTTGTGGCAGGTACGAATGAATTGAAAGGAGATAAATTTTTTATGAGAGAGGACTTGAAAGTATTGTTAAAGGTAGCGAAAGAAAAGAGTGACAGAGTTAGGATGGTGAGTCTGTTGCAGAGGAGTTTAGAATTCTGCACATCCATTTTCATTTCAAAATCCAATTTTGAAATGAAAATGGATGTGCAGAACCAGGGAAACTAGAACTACCAAAGGGGGGGAGTGGATATGCAGACATCAGTGAGATAGTTGAGTGTAAGAATGCATATAATGTACCTGAGCCAGTATTGAGGACAAGAAATCGGAATGGGATAGTTAGAATAACTCATCAAGATAGGGGTGAGACAAAGGGACCTCTGCATTAAATGTATACTAATGCCAGGAGTATTAGGAACAAGAAGGAAGAATTTTTGGCCTTGATTGGCTCTTCCTGGCCACAGGTTATTGGCATTAGTGAAATATGGCTGACGGAAGATGATATAGTTAGTGGGATAAAATGTGTAGGTTATAGTGTGTTTATGAGGGACAGAGAGAATAAAATAGGGGAAGGAGTGTTATTGATGATAGCTGATGAACTGCAGCCAAGGAGAATTGAAGTTGTATTGCAGGATAGTAAAAAGAGCTCATTTGAGGCGATTTGACGTGAGATTAAGACTGGCAGAACAAAATATACAGTTGGGTGCTGCTACAGACCAGGTGATGGAATAGATGGTGGAGATAGTATGCATAAGTAAATAGAAGCAATGAGTGCAAGTAGGGTAATTATTATGGTGGATTTCAACTATGGTAACATTGATTGGAAGGAGGAGAGGACACATGTGAGGAAGGAACTGGTTTTTATTCAATTATTAAGGGATAACTATCTGAGACAGCATGTAATTGAAAATACTAGGGGTCAGAGAGTGCTTGACCTAGTAATTACATCTGAGGATTTGGCTGTAACAAATATGACCACATTGCCACCAATCAGTGAGAGTGATCATAAGGTCTTGACCTGGGAAGTTGCTAAAGGTGTGGAATTTTCGATTAAGACAGGGTACATGTGGAATTACTGTGCTGGAGTATGACAAGCTTAGGAGATTGCTTGGTTCATTGCCATGGCATGTAAAACTGCAAGGGCTGGATGTCGATAGAGCACGGGAAGTGGTCAAAGAGCATTTACAGGAGGTTATGGCTGATTGTATACCTAGGGTCCGAATAGTAAAACAAGCAGGGGGTTAAATGGATGATTAACACCATTAAGCTTGATCTGCAAAAAAAGAAACAACTGTGGAGGGAATTTAAAGAGAAAGGTGACCTGTAGGCACATGAATGGTATAAAGCGCAGGCCAGAAGGGTAACGAGTGTGGTAAAAAAAGCAAAAGCAGATTATGAAAGGAAACTAGCTATGAAAGCTAAAGAGAATCCCAAACAGTTCTTTCAATATGCTGCAAGCAAAAAAAAAAAAAAACTGTACGCGGCAGAATGATTTTAAGGAATGACGATGGTAAGGAGGTCACTGAATCAGTCGATATAGTGAAATTAGTGAGCAAGTACTTTGCAAGAGTATATCATCCAGGTGGTGACATTGAGAAAATGAAGGAACCATTAGTTTATACGGGAATTGTGATGAATGAAGTGGAGGTGAATAGTCTATTACAGAACCTTAATGTGAATACATCTGTGGGATTGGATGGTATACCGGCACAGGTCTTATGTGAAGCGGCTAAAGAATTATCAGTGCCCTTGACCATGTTCTTTAATCTGAGTCTCGGGTCTAGTTTTGTCCCGAAGGTGTGGAAAGAGGGGAAAATAGTTCCACTGCATAAAGGAGGATCCAAGACTACTCTTGCAAATTACCAACTGATCAGCATATCAGGAGTCGTTGTCAAGGTCTTGTAGAAAGTAGTCAAGGGAAAAATATAGGAATGGATTGATGAAAATGAGATACTGTATGGGGGACAGCATGGCTTTGTAAAGGGTAGATCATGCCTCAGTAACTTGCTCAAGTTTTATAAAAAGGTTACGGCTGAACTGGATAAGGGTAATGGGTTTACAGTGATTCTATTGAACCTGGCTAAGGCATTTGACAGGATACCACATGGAATTCTAATCCGTAAACTACAACATATGGGAATGGATATAGGGTTGGTGAGATGTATAGGTGGGTGGTTGATGGAGAGATATCAGAGAGTATTTTATTCAGGAGTAGAGTCCAAAAGACGGCCTGTGAATAGTGGTGTGCCGCAGGGTTCTGTTCTTGGACCACTGCTGTTTAATTTGTTCATTAACGATATAGGGAAGGATCTAAGAGGAACAGTTCATTTGTTCGCTGAAGTTGGGTATGGCAATAGTGAATGCAGAAGATGTCAAAATCTTGCAGGACGATTGGATAGATTGGAGTTCTGGGCTAAGGAGAATGGATGTCAATTTAATGTGACAAAATGTAAGGTTATGCATTTCGGGGTGAAAAGATTAGCAGCAGTATACCACATTGGTGGAACTGTATTCCAGGAGATTGATGAGGCAGGGACTTGGGAGTGTTGGTGGATAGGGAGATGAAGTTTAGGGGGCGCATTGCAAAAGTGGCTAGTTCAGCTCATCAACTCACTCGGTTGCTGAAGAATACTTTGACGAGCAGAGACAAGCAAGTTATTGTTCCTCTGTACCGAGCCTTGATAAGACCTCATCTCGACTACTGTGCCCAGATTTGGTCACCTAGGTTTCTTCTTGATGGGGAGGAGGTAGAGAGGATCCAGAGGCAAGTGACCAAGATGATAGCAGGTCTATGGAATGAACCTTATGAGAACAGGTTGAAGATTTGTGGGTTGTAGAAATTAGTTGATAGGTTGAAAAGGGGAGACATGATTGAGACATTCAAATTGCTAAAGGATTTCTATAGGATTAATTCAGAGGATATTTTTGAGATCAGGACTGGTGGTGGGAGAACTAGGGGACATCTATGGAAGCTGGGCAAGAGTGTGGTTAGCAAGGCTGTTAGAGCTGGGTTCTTTACTTTTAGAGTGGCAAATGAGTGGAATAAGCTGTCAGAGTCTGTTGTGGGTGCTATGACGGTGAGTGAGTTCAAGACAAGGTATGATACATACTGTGAGAATGTCGTATAGTTGTGTGGACATGATGTTTAGGGCCTCCCTCGATGAGTCTAAGGACTCCCTAGAGTCGCCCATAATAATAACAACATATAAGTTCTATACACTCAACTTTTTTTCCAACATATAATTTCTAGACACATTACATTGAATGAAATTTTTCACATCAAATTCAAAAAGAGGACTCACCATTTCATCACTCTAACACACACACACTGTGAACTTATGCAGAGTTCAAGTGTATAAGAATTTATTTCGTATATAGTCCTGACTCAGTAATAAAATATTTGGCTTTAACAGTAGTCATTAGTATTAGATATACAAAGAAAAAGTACTGACTAGTTTCATACAATAAGGACTAGTGGCTTCTTTAGGATAACAGTTTTGTAACCTTTAAGAAAGGACTAAAAATTAAAACAAACTTCAGGTAAACTGTTAAACATAAACAATCCAATTGAGACATTAGTGGCACACATCAGTTGCCTCTCTGGAGAGTTTGGAGGTAACTGTTGGAGAAGCTGAATTCTACAATGATGAAAGATCAGATTAATGATTTTCAGACAATTTAAAATGAGATGTTTATGATGAAAAGAGCTTTCTGAGTGAACAATTGCAGCAGATTCCTTGATTTGATGGGAAAAGAAGCTGTTCTCTAGATAAATCATGCTGGCCTATCATAACTGATAGTGTGATTTATGATAGATGAATGATGTGCAAGTGCAGCTTTTTCTTTCCTTCTATTCTGTGTGTCACATCACTGAGATAGTCCTTTTTATTTCAAAACTTCTGCTTGTCTGACATGCTATTATTGTTATTATTACTATTATTATATAGATATTTCCATGGAGCCACAAAACTCATTGCTAGAGAGCTATTATTCACACAATACCTATCATGCTTCTCCTTCAACTCATTCACTGATGAAGCACTCACAACTAATTCTGGCAATCCATTCTGCCCATTCACCACCCCTCCAAGTAAAAAATCTAGTCCTAACATTTTGCTAATCACACTCTTACAGAACTTCAACTGGTGAATCCATGTTCTCTACCACCTTGCCATGTACTGAAAAAATAGTCTCCAGTGTCAATCCTATAACTCTTTTAATAACTTATATGCTTCTACCATATCTCCTCTTTTTTGCCTGTCAGCTAGTTTTTAATGCCCACAGACCATCAATCTATTCTCAAAGGCAGCATTCATATACCTGTCACACTCTTTGTCACTAGTTTCTGGATCCTATCCATTACTTCATCACCAAGGAATCTGGGTGTCCAGATCTGCATGCAATAGTCCAGATGTGGCCTTATTAAATCCTTACATAGAGGAACAATAACCTTTCTATCCCTGCTTGTTAGTGTGTTCTTCAACAAAAATGTAATCTGATGTGCTGTTTTGGCTAGTTTCACAATATGTCCTCTAAACGTCAACTCTCTGACCACAATCATCGCCAAGTCCCTTGTCTAATCAGTTTCCTGCAGTTCAGTTCCATCAATATAGTACACAGTTTGTGATCTCTTCTTCCCAAAGTGCATCACCTTAAACTTGGCAACATTAAACTGGCAGCCATTTACCTTTTCCCATAATGCTGGTCTACTGAAGTCTTCCAACCTGTACCTTTGTTTACCATTGCTCTTTCCAGTTTTGCAACACTAGCAAACAACCAAATATTTCCTGTCAAATTGTTTCCTATATATCACTGATGTACAAACTAAACAAGAGAGGACCAAGCACCTGCCTTCTAATCCAAATCACCAGATTCATATGCATCCCCACCTGTTCCAATCCATGCTACAGAGCTCCATATGGAATCCTGTCAAATGTCTTGGCAAAGTCAAGTAATATTAATGAGTAGCCATTTCCCCTATTCAATTCCATTGTCACTCCATTATAAAAAAGTAAGCAACCACTAAGACAAAATCACTCCCCCCCCCCACTTCCACAAAACCACACTGTACCTTATTGAGTATCATACTCCCATCCACTTAGTCCTGAATTCTGTCCCTCATCAATTTCTTCAATACCTTCACACCACCACCTCTCCTGAGATGCTGATTGGTCTATAATTGGCTACTTCTGTCTTGGAGTCTCCCCTGTAATACATAAAACCATAAGAACATGGAATTCTGTAAACACCTGGATGTTTGAAGAGGAGGATTACTATCTTTCAGATATCTTAGGAGACTAAAAACAATTTGGAGGTCTGTAAGCTACTCTTATATTATGACTCTCGAGGTAGGGTATCAATCTGGATGGAAAGATTTATTATGTATATAATGAAAACAGAGTCTCTGTAATGAATGTAAGGATTTTGGCAAGAGTAATATCAGAAAATAGCATCCATTGGATAGTGTTCTTGGAATATCTATTAGGGATAAACGGACAGAAAAAATACTTTTGTTCACCATTTAGCTTATCTTCATCGTTGAAAAAAAAAAAAAAAAAGATTGTACTTGTTTTAAGGTGTGAATCATGCCTAATTTATGGGAGGGATGATGAATAGACAAAGCATGAAGACAGCATCCAGTATAGTTGGCTTTCAGAAAATGTTCAAAGAAATCCAACCTTCTGGTTATCTTGAGATTAGAACATCAAGAAAAGGAGATTTGCCTGCACTTTCTAATTCTAATGTGAATCAAATTTTTGAATGGAATGAAAGTTGCTTAAATGCTCAATCTGACCCAAAACCCTACTATCTGGTGGTCATATCTTGATGACACATTTATATTTTTTGGAAATATAATCTACCTGATTAGACTGAACTTAATCTTAAATAAATAACCATCAAATTTGGTGGTTATATTTTAATATATTAGAACAGTAAATCCTATTAAATTTAAGAAGTCTTTTAAGGTCTTTCATAAAGAAACTAAAAAATAAAGATTTATATAAAATTCTTTAATGGACTATTAAATACTACAATCAGAACATCAAGTTCTACTCCCAATGATTTTATGTCTTTCAGCTACATCACATATCCTTAGACTAGTGAAGTATCATAAACAGCATCAATGATATATGTAAGATTTATATCAACAAGAAACAGAATTTCTTATTGTATGTTCGAATTTTTATAGTTTTGTCTGGTGAACATCAGGCGGAATATAACCGTCATCTTCTTCTATTTGGCGAGTTTTCTTTGATTTGAATTTTGTTTCTAATTCTTCCACTTCTGCCAATTCCATTTCAATCTTGTTCCAATTTTCAAAGAAAAATAAGCGCTTTTCCTTTTCTTCCAATTGCTTCTTCTTTTTCTCTATAAGTCTTAATGTTTCTTCTTTTATATATTCTTCTACCTGTTTATCCAGTGCTTTCTGTCTCACATATTCCCATTCTTTAAAGTGCTTGGTTTGTACAATGATATCAGAATTTTCATACTTGGGTATTTCTTCTAGTTTTTCTAATATTAAAGAATGCAGATCCTTACAAGAGACAGCACCCTCAGTATCTTCCAATTTATGAAGTTTTGCCTACAAAATTAATTGCACTAATTAGCAATATTATATATAAACCAAGAGGTCGTATAATTTTAGTTGAATAGTGGAAAAAAAATGTATGGACAGTTATTGTCTAATGCTATAGACAATAACTGTCAATACATTTTTTTTCACAAAGATCACAAACAATTCCACTTTTTTCTTGTGATTTTTATGAAGTGTGCTCAATAATGTTTTGAAAATGAGGCAATATTATTTTAAAATTGCCAACCTAAATGGGCATGCAACGCCAGTGGTTACTATGCACATTACAGAATAAGTCAAAAGTCTCCTTAAATAATTTTACGCAGTTTACATTAAGTACTGGAGAACTTTTGGCCAATCCTGTATATTTAATCAAATATTAAATTACAGGTATCCTTTGCTTAATGCAGGATTTGATTAATGCAGTGAAATTGATTGCGATAATCCCTTTATATACGTGCCTTTAAATTTACCATGAAAAAACATGCAAGCCTTGAGGAGTGTTTCCTTGGCGAGAGAAATGGTTTGAAGCTTATTGCAAGAGAAATAACTTAGCTTTCAAAGCTCTTTTGCTTTTAGATAACACACCTGATCATCCAAATTCTCTTAATGATCATGTGTGAGAATGTGAAAGTTTTATTTTTTCCAGCAAATACAACATCACTGCTACAACCCATGGACATGGGCATCATTGCAACTTTCAAAGCCTATTTTCTTAAAAAGATATTCTTGAAGGCAGTAGAAACAACAATGGGAGAAAATGTGATTACGCTCCAAGAATTTTGGAAAATTTTAACATTAAACACGCAATTGAAAACATTCATAACTTGATGGAGAAAGTGTCTTCTAGCTGCATGAGAGGTGTTTGGAAAAACCTTTTGCCAGAAGGTGGTTTTCAAAATCAACAATGTGGTTGAAGAAATCGTTGCAATTAGTGAAGACCTTGGTTTTGATGGTGTTGATGCAGAAGATGTTAAGAATTATTGGATTCAAATTCAAAAGATTTCAGTGAAAATGATCTTCTTGAAATTGAACAACAATGCACATATGAAGGCAACAAACAAATGGAATGTGAAGATGAGGTTCCAAAGGAGATAGCAATCAAAGAACTGGATGGAATAGTTCTCATTTTAAAATCGCTTAAGCATCAAGTAATGGATATGGATCCATAGGTTAATCGAACAATGCTTGTTTGCTGAAGTCTAGAGAGTCATTTGGCTTGTTATTGTAGAATTTATGCTGATAGGAAAAATCTAAAACTGTTCAAACAACTCTTGATAACTTTTTTTTGAAAAAAAAGTTGCAGTAACTAATGTAGGTACAAGCATTTATTAAACATTTACTTTGCATTTGTTTTTTATCTTTCCTAAAAGAGTACCATATAAAACAAATTATTAATACAGTAATCGATAGTGGACAAATTGTAATTTCACCAGGATACGTATACTGTATCCTTTATTATATGAGTTTTAAAAGAAAGTCATTTCAGTGCAGTTATTTTGTATACAGATCTGTTTTTTAAACATCATTCTATTAGGTTATATATACAGGTATCCTTTGATTAACGAGATTAATTAATCCCCTAATGTTAGCGAGTATATCAAAATCATGTTAATCAAATTATTATATTCGATTAATACAATTTTGATATGTGTGCTAACATTGGAGGGGATTAATTAATCTTGTTAATCAAAGGATACCTGTACATATAACCTAACAGAATGATGTTTAAAAAAACAGATCTGTACACAAAATAACTGCATTGAAATGACTTTCTTTTAAAACTCATATAATAAAGTTGTTAAGACTCATATAATAAAGTTGAAGAGTTGTTATAACACAGTTGTTGAGAGTTGAGTTCGAGGTTATATCGTAGTGTGTACTGTTCGTGCAAGCTCCTGATAAGATAAGTATTATTTTCAGTTATCGTTGATAAAATTACATAATATTGCATAGTTTTGTTTGCCTTGCATATTTTAGTGTGTCTGTTTGTGTGTTTTTGGTGTGTTATAACTTATTATTTGATAAAACACGTTGCAAATAATTATGGAACCTGTACGAAGGAAACTGGCGGCCAGTAATGATGGTTCGCCATCTTTATCAAAGAAAGGTAGTATAAAAGAAATGAGTCAGTGTACTAGCTGTGAAATGTACGCTTTACGGAGTGCGGTCGGAGTGTGGATAGATGATAATAAAGGATTGAATGTGTGTACAAAACGTACGGAGAATGAGGAATTGAAGTGTATTTTGGATCGTGAGTGTGATATTTTTGTCAAACTTCAGAATGAAGAAAATAGCGATATGACAAGAAACGGCGAGGTTGTACATGAGAATTATGAGAGTGTGAATGTAGAAAGTGTGAATGATAGTATTAATGGTTAATCAGAGAATAAAAAAGATGATATAGATGCATTGAGTGAGATCGCGTTGTTGAACGGTGCGATAGAAAGGGCAAAACAGCAGCTAGAGTGCATGAACAAAAGTCGACTGAATGAACCAACCAATAATAAAAGGAAAAATAGACGTATGAATGTGAACATGAACAAAATGAAGGATAGATTGCTGTATGGAGACTCGTTAGTACGAGGTGTGTTAGTAGAGGATTTGACAAAATCGTACCAACCTGGTGCGACCATAAAGGATGTAACTGAGTCTATTAGAGAGCAAAAGGAAAGGGTGAAAGAAATGATTGTTGTGGCAGGTACGAATGATTTGAAAGGAGATAAAATGGAAATGATAGAAGACCTGAATGAATTGTTTGAGGTAGCAAAAGAAAAGAGTGAGAGAGTTAGAATGATTAGCCTTTTGCCACGGTATGACAGTGAAATGTTTAAAAGGAGGGCCATAATTGCGAATGACTTTATGTGTGGGTTATGTATGACGAGTGGTGTGGAATTTGTGGACGTGTGGAGTGAGTTTGATGGGTGATGGCAATGTGGTCGTATTGTTGATGATAGCTGATGAGCTACAGCCAAGGATAATAGAAGTTGAATTGCAGGATAGAGAAAAGAGCACATTTGAGGCCATATGATGTGAGATTGTGGCTAGCAAAACTAAATATATAATTGGGTGTTGCTATAGACCAGGTGATGGAAAAGATGGTGGTGACAGTATGCACAAGCAAATAGAAGAAATGAGTGGAAGGAGGGTGATTATTATGGGAGATTTCAACTATGGTCGCATTGATTGGAGTGAGGAGAGGACACACGGGAGGAAGGAATTGGATTTTATGCGGTTATTAAGGGATAACTATCTGCGACAGCATGTAATGGAAAATACTAGGGGTCAGAGAGTGCTTGACCTAGTAATTACATCTGAGGATTTGGCTGTAATATGACCACATTGCCACCAATCGGTGAGAGTGATCATAGGGTTTGACTTGGGAGGTGGCTAAAGGTGTAGAATTTTCAATTAAGACAGGGTAAGTGTGGAACTATCGGGCTGGAAAGTATGACAAGCTTAGGAGTTTGATTGGCTCAGTGCCATGGAATGTACAACTGCAAGGACTAGAAGTTGATAGTGCATCGGAGGTAGTTAAGAAGTGCTTGCATGAAGCAATGGCTGACTGTATACCTAGAGTCCGAATAATAAATCAAGTAGGGGTTAAATGGATGAATAACACCATTAAGCTTGAGCTGCAAAAAAAGAAACAACTATGGAGGGAATTTAAGGAGAAAGGTGACCGGCAGGCACATGAACGGTATAAAGCGCAGGCCAGAAGGGTGACGAGTGTGGTAAGAAAAGCAAAAAAGGATTATGAAAGAACATTGGCCATGCAGGCTAAAGAGAATCCTAAACAGTTTTTTAGATATGTAGCAAGCAAAAGGAAAAATGTACATGGCAGAATGATTTTAAACAATGCCGATGGTAGGGAGGTAACTGAATCAGTTGAGATAGTTGAGTTACTGAGTGGGCAATTTGCAAGAATATATCATCCAGGTGGTGACATTGCAGAAACGAATAAACCAGTAGATTATACGGGAATTGTGGTGAATGAAGTGGAGGTGAGTAGTCTATTGTATAACCTCAATGTCAATACATCTGTGGGATTGGATGGTATACCAGCTCGTGTAGTACGAAACGCCGCTAAAGAATTGTCAGTACCCTTGACCATTTTGTGTAATTTGAGTCTCAGGTCTGGGTTAGTCCCGAGCGGGTGGAAGGAGGGGAAAATAGTTCCTCTGCATAAAGGTGGATCCAAGACTGCTGTTGTAAATTACCGACCGATTAGCATATCAGGAATCATTGTCAAGGTCTTAGAGAAATTAGTCAAGAAAAGAATACAGGATTGGATAGATGAAAATGGGATATTGTATGGGGGACAACATGGTTTTGTGAAGGGTAGATCATGCCTCGGTAACTTGCTCACGTTTTATAACACAGTGACAGCTGAACTGGATAGGGTAGTGGGTTTACAGTGATACTACTGGACCTTGCCAAGGCCTTTGATAGGATACCACATGGAACACTAATCAGTAAACTGGAGCAGATGGGGATGGATATAGGTTTGGTGAGATGGATAGGAGGGTGGTTGAAGGAGAGATACCAGAGAGTGGTTTATTCAGGAGTGGAGTCTAAAAGACGCCTTGTGTCTAGTGGAGTGCCGCAGGGCTCTGTTCTTGGACCACTGCTTTTCAATTTGTTCATCGATGATATTGGAAAGGATCTGAGAGGAAGTGTTCACTTGTTTGTAGATGATGCAAAGTTGGGTAGAGCAATTGTGAGTGCACAGGATGTCAAAATATTACACGATGATTTGGATAGTTTGGAGGACTGTGCTAGGAAAAATGGATGTCAGTTTAATGTGGCAAAGTGTAAGGTTATGCACTTTGGGGTGAAAAGAATAGCAGCAGTATATCGCATTGGTGGAACCATACTCCAGGAGATTGATGAGGCCAGGGATTTGGGAGTGCTGGTGGATAGGGAGTTGAAGTTTAGGGGGCACATTGCAAAAGTGACTAAAACAGCTCACCAAATCACTTGGCTTCTGAAAAATACTTTAACATGCAGAGACAAACAAGTTGTTGTTACTCTGTATCGAGCCTTGATAAGACCCCATCTGGACTTCTGTGTCCAGTTATGGGCACCAGGGTTTCTTCGTGATGATGAGGAAGTGGAGAGGGTCCAGAGACGAGTGACCAAGATGATAGCAGGTCTGTGGAATGAACCTTATGAGAATAGGTTGAAGATTTGTGGGTTGCAGAAATTGGACGATAGGTGAAGGAGGGGTGATATGATTGAGACATTCAAATTACCGAACAGTTTTTATAAGATTGATCCAGAAGATATTTTTGAAAATATGACTGGTGGTGGGAGGACTAGGGGCCATGCATGGAAGCTGGGCAAGAGCGTGGTTGACAAGGGTGTTAGAGCTAAGTTTTTTACTTGGAGAGTGGTGAATGAGTGGAATAGGCTTCCAGAGTCTGTTGTGGGTGCTACGACCGTGAATGAGTTCAAGGCAAGATATGATAGATACTGTGTGAATGTTGAATAGTTGTTCTTGACATGATGTTAGGGCCTCCCTCGATGAGTCTGTCGACTCCTTGGAGTTTCCCGGAACAATAATAATAATAATAATAAAGGATACATATACACTAGTGCTTCCCTATCATTGTAGGATAATGAAAGACTTTATCTTTTTTTTTTTGCATACTTATTTGGCATTTTTATTTGTGTGTGTGTGTTGTGAATTATTACAGTAATCTACTGTTCATCTGATCATATCAGGAAGGCAATTTGCCATTCTAATAACTGAAGGGTCATATTGTTTGTCTGGTGTTTTATGCATAAGGATAGCTGTCATACTAAACCATGAAAGACTGTATCGTTATAAGACATAAAAAATGACTTGACAAATAAACAAAAGTAAAAACTTGTATAGATTATGCACAAAAAGGTGTAAAAAAGTTCCTAAAATAGAGATGAAAACAAGGCATTAAAAGGCTACATACAAAATCATGGTATAAATAAATAAATAAATAATATAAACAATCCATACACAGTGAAAAATATTAATTTACGGTAAAAACAAAATAAGCACTTGGTGAGGCTGATAAAATCTTGCCTGAATTTATAGGGTTCAGACAGATTATGAACGTGGCTAAAATAGTGACTGCATTCATTAACAAAATGAGGGCGGTTGATTAAAATAGGACTGATGTTTAGTCCAGCACCACAAAACTCACACATGACTAAACAGAAAGGAGTGTGTAAGGTAACTATGACCTATGAGGAGCTTAGCAATACTGCAACAATTTCAGCTTGATTCAACACAGCTTATTATTGGTCTCTCTATTCCATGATGACTGCCACTGGGATAAAAGTTTGTATCTCATGATCTGCTGGTAATTGGGGTGTGGAACAAGCAGATGGTGGAAACCTGAGAAAGGAGCTGAGCTAGCTGCAACATCTACATCCTCTCAATCCCGATGCAGCTTGGGAATCCAACAGAAACGTATATCCAAGTGTAGTTTCTATAATTAGAAAGGACACGTTGGATTCAAGAGAGTACTGGATGTTTCTGTAGTTCTAGTCTTCTTATCAGCTATAGGGGGGCCCTCTATGAATATTTATATATTATGCTCCTTTGGTAGCTATGCAATCCTATGTACTTTAATGTAAGCTCTCTATAGAGTACAGCTCAGCAGTCAAGCTGTTACATTCTAGTGGGATTGAAAAAGATATTGTGCTGGTTGGGAAGACAGCAGAAGATTCCATTAGGACCTCTGACTTTGAACCATCAGTGTAAACAGACATAAAATCAGACTATTCCCTTCTATGTGTTTGAAACAGCTGCTAGTAGACAATAAGAGAGGTAGACTTCTGGGTAGCTCGCAGAACGAAAAACTGCATGGTAATATGTATGAATGCCACAGCAGCAGTGTATTTAGAATGTGTCTGTACTATGCTGTCTACTAGAGCTTGTAAGAGAGCTTTTATTCATTTTATCAGTGTTATAGGGATTCTCCCACTTTAAGCAAAAAACATTGATCACGTGGGATGGTCTGGTAGGGATTTTATTTTAGTAGCATATAACAGAGACAGCTGTTGCCATCAAAGCAACAAAGGTGGTTCATTTGCTTAGACAATAAGAGAGGTAGACTTCTGGGTAGCTCGCAGAACGAAAAACTGCATGGTAATATGTATGAATGCCACAGCAGCAGTGTATTTAGAATGTGTCTGTACTATGCTGTCTACTAGAGCTTGTAAGAGAGCTTTTATTCATTTTATCAGTGTTATTTTTATTTTAGTAGCATATAACAGAGACAGCTGTTGCCATCAAAGCAACAAAGGTGGTTCATTTGCTTAAACATTCAGAGTAAGGATTGGTCAAGTCTGAAATGCTCCAGTTGTTATTCTTATGACTTGATGGAAAGTAGGGTCTAGCCCTGACAGGGCACTCTCTAGGGTAGATGCATAGACTTGGGATCCATAATCAAGTTTGGATCTAATTAGTGTCCTGTATAATCAAAGTAAAGAACATCTTTCAGAATCTAAAGAGGTGGAAGATACTGTGTGTCATTGCTTTATGGCACTTATCTTGCAAATGAAGTATGTGAGGAAGGAAAGTGAGTTTCTTGTCAGAGTTCTGGGTCAAGATGAAGAACACATCTGTGGCAAAAAATGTGGATGAATTGTTTTCTGTTGTAAAAATCTAAACCCATTTGCAAGCACCCATTTTGAAAGATGTTCAATGGCTTGCTGCAGCTGTCTTTTTCTATGATCCTTGTATTACATGAATGATGAAGTTATCCACAAAGAGGCATTACTTATAGTTGGAGGAAGTTGTTTGGTTATTGAGTTAATTTTGATTGCAAACAGCACAACACTTAAAACAGAACCTTGTAGTATGACAGCAATGGGACTCCATCTTGGATATATGGCTGAGATAGAGTGATTTCCAGTCAAAAGATTCATTCTGATAAAAAAGTGCTTCATAAAAATAGGGAGATTCCCTCTGAGACCAAAATTGTGTAATTTTTCAATATTCCAAATCTCCAAGCAGAGTTGTATGCTTTTTCAGTATCAAAGAAAACTGATACTAAGTGCTTGCATTTTAGGACAGCATCATCTCTAATGATTCAACAAATAAGATTAAATCATGAGCTATCATATACAAGAGAGATAAACCAAGGGGTCCGACAGGGATGTCCCCTCTCAGCAACTCTTTTTAATATCTACTTAAATGAAATAATAATAAAATGGAGTAAAAATTTACATCAAGGAATTAAACTTTCACCTACAGTTAACTTAAACACTCTCCTCTTTGCAGACGACCAAATAATAATTACAAATTCTGAAGATAACTTACAGAAAGCTATTTTAAATCTAAATGAGATATCCAAAGATTATGGTATGATAATATCAACGGAAAAATCAAAAACTATGTCCTTTAAAGGACAAGATCCAGCAAGAACTAAAATAGTATTAGATAACAAGATCTTAGAACAGGTGAATTCATTTAACTACCTAGGATGTATGATCACTTATGAAAATGAAAAAGATATAAACATAAAAATTGCAAAATATTTAAAAATAACAGGAGTAATTAACGCTATATTTAAACCAAACCTAGTTCAAAAACAAACCAGGCTAAAAGTATACAATACATTAGCCCTACCGGTCTTAATGTATGGAAGTGAAATCTGGACAATAAAACAAAAAGACAAACAAAGATTAACAACAGCAGAAATGAAGTTTATGAGAAAAACTGCAAAGTATACCCTATTTGATCACAAAAGAAACGAAGATATTATGAAAGAATTAAACCAAGAACCAGTAATTGAAAAAATTAAAAAATATAAACATAGATAGATGGAACACGTTCAAAGAATGAAAACAGAAAGATTACCAAAACAAGCCTTAAAGTACAAGCCATTAGGAAAAAGAAAACCAGGACATCCTCTTAAACAATTCAACGATGAATTCTAAGGCCGGAATAGGCCATACTAGGCCTAAATACTTGATACGTATGATGATTATGATCATCATCTCTAATGGATGCTTCTAGCCAGACTAGAAGATGAAAATTAACTTTTTTTTTCCCCCAGAGTAACTGGGCAATAGTAGTTTATTGAATTCTGCATCTTTCCCTTGCTTCAGAAGGCAGTAGTAATAATAATAATAATAGCCTTTTGCCAGGCATTCAGAAACTCGTCCTCACAAAATTTTCTGTTGAAAAGGTGCAGCAGCTGATTCATTGCTGATGACAGATATTTTATCATAATGAATGTTATCTGGTCCACCAGCAGCTGGGTGACATTTAAGCAAAGTAGCTTTAATTTCTTATTTTGTGAACAGCCTGTTGCATTCTTCAGTACTGTTCAGAGAAATCAGAATTGTTGTTTCTCTGCTTTGCAGTTTTGGGCAAGGAACTTGGGGAAGGGGGGGGGGGGATAAGAAGATATTGCTAATGTTTTTGCAAAAATCTCTCCAAGTGTGTTGGCAATTGTGTGTACATTATGTTCAAGAGTAGAGAGCTGGTGAGTGGAGCATCTGCCTTTCATTTTCCAGATTTTATCCCATACTTCTCTGCTCTTGATCTGTTATAGAAGATGTATTGTTAAGATTATATTTGGTCATTCAAACATATAATTAAACTGAAATATATATTGATCTTTAATTCACCATTGATTTATAAACATCTAATGACAATAAGTTATGCCAACGGGGCTGTTCGGCTTCTTCTGGGCTTATAACGGTAAGAATAATGCAAAAAAGCTAGACTTAAAACGATCTAACTTTCTTAAAAAGATGCAGAAACTTTAACATTATTCCCAAGTTTTTAACATTTAAAGAACAATTCCACTCAAGAAGAGCGAAACGAATATATACCAAGGCATCCCTGGCCCTAATACGTAAAAGAATACAACAGTCAGATTTGAACTTAACAGAATAGATTTCGTGCTTCCGACTTTTTGAAGTTATTTCTAATAACATAGAGGGCAACTTATGGACACTTCTAGATAAGATGATTTACAACAGTTTCAACAAGGCTTTTCTAATTAGTAAAAAAACTCAAAAAAAATTCAACACGCTATATGAAAAGTATTACAACTCCGGACCGAGCCTCTCTGATGAAAAAGTAATTTTTAACCTTTCGGACCATATATTGACACAACCAGAAATGGGTTGAAATACTTAAGAATTCAATTTCGCCATCACCCCAGATCATATTCCTAAGGTCGACATCATCAGTAACATAGAGAAAGCATTCTCATCCTTTCCTGAAACAATGGCAAATGATCTGAGATTAAAGAGTGCTATTATCCTTTCAACTTCAAGGCTACCTAACCTAAACATAACACCCCCAAGAAAAAAGAGCTTTCTCAAACATGAAAAAGGATAAACAAATAACAATTTTAAAAGCAGACAAAGGTAATGCCACAGTCATTTTAAACACTGTGGACTACATAGGCAAGATTGCAGAATTACCATCAGATTCATCAACATATCACATATTAGTCAGACCTAACATGGAAAAACCACAAGGACACTAATAACTTATTACGGAACATGACTAGTTGGTCCACAGACTTACAATGGAATCTGAAGTCACTACACCCATTGACGCCACAATTGTATGGCGCCCCGAAAGTCCACAAAAGTGGAGTTCTGCTATGCCCGATCATTGACGGAAGAAATGCTCCCACATATTTATTGTCTAAACACCTCTCTAGCCTCTTAAAAGGACATATCAGAAAATCAGACACTTACATTAAGAATTCAAAGTACTTTATTGAAAAATTGATCATAAAGAGAGACATTCTCGCTAGCTTGGACGTGGTATCTTTATTTACCAACATCTCAGTAGAAGATGTTATCAGTATCTTATACAATCTCTTCCCTGAAGATATGGCTCACCTTTTTCATCACTGCCTTAAATCTAATTATTTTAAATGGAATGAAATGATATATGAGCAAATAAATGGCTTAACTATGGGCAGTCCCCTTTCACCACCCTGTGTAGATCTGTTCATGGAAAAGCTAGAAACAGACATCCTCTCAAAATTAGACCCAAAATCTTTAGTGTGGTGGAGGTATGTAGACGATGTCTTCATAATTTGGAGGGACATAAAAACAGCTCTTTTGGACTTTTTAACCAAAATAAATTCTTTCCATCAAAAAATACAATTCACTTTGGAACTGGAAAAAGATAGTCAACTACCATTTTTGGATACCCTAATCAAGAAACTAGCAGATGAACATATCAAACTAACAGTCTACCGCAAACCAACACACACTGGACGCTACCTTCATTTCAAATCAACTCACCATATTTCCCAGAAGCTCAGCATAATACATATGCTCAAAAATAGAGCAACGAACATCATCTCAGAAGAAAAAGAACTCTATGATGAACTTACTCAAATATCAGAGACATTAATAAAAAATGGCTATTCAAGAAATTTAATCAACAGGATTCTTCATAGTAACCCCTCACGACAACAACAATCTACTATCACTCAATACAGATCATTCATTGTTATTCCTTATGCGGTGCAGTGTCTAAAAAGATCGCAAAACAACTTTTTAAGCCTTTCAACATCAGAGACGAGTTCAAACCGGTCAAGACTGTCCGTCACGTTTTAAGATCACCAAAAGACATTAATGCTTTTTTCAAACACGCTGGCATGTATAACATCCCATGTGCTTGTGGTCTAAACTATATAGGACAGACGTTGAGATGCCTCGAAATCCAAAAATAATAATATATATAGGAGATATTAATAACAACAGAACAGACAATTCAGGTCTAGCCCATCATTTCATGATTACAAACCATACCATTGATTGGGATAGCAGCTCCATGCCTTATCTAGAAGGACTTCCATTGTAGAAATTTCAAGGAAGCTGTAGTAGTCCTCTGTTCTGGAGAAAATCTTAACAGAAACCAGGGAATGATAACAGCTGACATATAGAAAACCTTAATAAGATCTCTCAGTCCACCAGAATTTATTTTCGCTCAAAACTACAGAGCATGCTCTCACAACAGTGACTAACACAACATGCTCCATGTGTGTAATGTTACACGTTCTGTTTTAATTTTTAATTTATACAATAGTGTTACTCCATTTTCTCTGTACTAGCCACTTTGAGTTTTCTCTTACCGTTATAAGCTCTGAAGAGCTGAACAGCCCTATTGGCAAAACTTTAATTGACCATTGATTTATAAACATTAGATGTTTATAAATCAATGGTCAATTAAAGATCAATATATATTTCAGTTTAATTATAGAAGATGTATGTTAGATCCAGGATTTCTTCTGGCTCAAGAACATTTGAAAACGAAGAGGTTTTTTGTTATTGTGGAGTATTGTGGAAGATACTCCATGCTTTCTTCTGTGCTTCCCTAGCTGTTGTGCAATTATCATTACATCCATGGTTTAGGAAAACATGAAAGCTGACTAGATGTTTTAGGAACTGCAGGTGTTGCAGCTGGTATAATACACTGACACATGGTTCACTGCATTAATGATAAGGAGATGAACTGATCGTTGCAGAATTGAATCCTGTAAAAGCAGAGAAGGTGGGTCAGTCAGCTTGCTTAATTTTCCATTGTGATGTAGTACATAGTTGCCCATGTAAAAAGACTGATATCAAGAAGAAATCGTCATGTCCGTACAAGTTGTCTTCAATTTTACTTGAACAGTGGGAAGATTGGCAGAATGTTTGGATAGACATGTGGAAAAAGGTGTTGCTTTTGGTACAGGGCTGTACTTAGGCATAGGTGCACAAGGCTCAAAAAAATTAGGGCTATTTAAGAGCCCCAAAACACTCTAGCACCTTGGGCCCCACCCACTTCGGGAAAAGTGTACAACCAGGTTTTGGTATTCAAGAGGGAAAGATTATTGTCAGATGAACAACTCTTCTTCTGATGTTTGTGCAGTCATGTCTGTTTAAATCTGCCTTTAAAAGTAAAGGGGAGGTAACTACAATATCACATCATTAAGGTCATCTTGAGAGATACCTGTTGCAGGAGGAAGGCAGATGCAGCATACTGTTATCAGAGTTCAGACTGAGAGTTGAATGGTTTAACATATTTCTCCAAGCAAATATTTTCAAGCATGATCTATATTAAAAATAAATCAAGAAACTATGCTGATGTTGAGCGACTCACTCAAGAAAAATCAGCAGTAAAAATCACATTAATTCATACTTAACTGGATGTTTGTTTTTTCAGTATTAATAAATAATATCTCAAAACATATTTTTAAATAAAACACAACTATTCCATTTCTTAACCCCCTACCCACCCACCCCAGCTTGAGCTGAGGTGTGTCTCTTCAGACTTTTTTTTTTTTAATTAGACCCAAAATGGCTTTTAACTCAAAAAAAATTTGCTGACCCCTGCTCTAGAGTCAGGAAATCACTGAGGGAGGATGCATCTCACTAAAACCAAGTTGCACTTTCTCTTGAATTCATCTGCACTCAACTTACAAAGACAAGCTATTCCAACCAAGCACTGCTCTATGAGAGAAAAATCTAGCTCTCCTCCTTCTTGACTGCATGTATTTTCAACTTCCATGGATGTCCTCTTTCTTTCTCCCATCCTCCATAAACCATAAAATGAAATACTCCATCTACTGGTATCCTGCATGACCCTTACAGAAGTTTGAAGGTCTCTATCATATCACACCATTTTTTCCTGTTTACTAGCATCTACATTCCACGAATTGTCATTCTCTCGACACAATCTACATTCCACAGTGTCCCGATATCATCTTTATCACTCTCCTTTATACCCACTCCACTGCATCAGCATCACCTTGAAAACTAGATCAGACTGTCACACAACAATCCAGATGAGGTTATCAAAACCTTGTTAGGAGGAGGCAAAGTGACTTCCTTATTCTTACATGTCAATGTTTATTTGTTTTCAGCATTGCAATTATTCTCTAAGTTGTATTCATAATTTTTATTATATGGCCCCTGAACAACTTCCCTTCCTTAGCCTCATCAGTTTCTTCAAGCACAGTCCTGCTAATATGCTGATGTCCAAAACCTAAGGACAGGCACTATTTCTAAATATTAAAATCGCAAATTCAGATGAATCAGACTGCAGCAATTTGTATAGCTGATGATTTTGAGTATAAAGCAGGTACACACTCAACAGGATAAAAGGCAAAAAGCTGTGCTAAGAGAATTGTGTCTGAAGGAAGCTCTTTTCCTGAAGGAATAGTGGCAAATTTGAATGTCTTGTAATGTCTCAAAAAACATCATCTAGATGATTTCACGCAGGGAAGAATTATTGGAAAGCTTGAAGGTGGCTGCAGAATTATTGATATTGCCGGAGAGTTTGGAATCTCACATCCAGGCTCTGGGCAGTGTTTCCTCACTCTACATGGAGACATGAAGACAGATTTTTGGTTATAACAGTAAAACATAATCAACACACCACAGTCACACCAGGTCAACTTGCAAGTTGACCTGGTGTGACCCCATTCAAGTACAGGTAAGCAATTCAGTTACAGACTGTGGCAAGATCTACAACAACTGGGCCTATATGCCTGCATCCCTTTATCCACAGTTCATTATACAGCATGTTTCTAGTGGTGTTGTATCCATAAAAATTGGACAAGAGATCAATCATCTAAAGTATTTTTTTACAGATGAGAGACATTTTAGTCTTTCCTCTGATTCTAGACAAAACTTGACCTGGCATGAAAGCGGTGCTGATTAGTATCATGAGAATGTTCTCGAAAGTGATAGCTATATCAGTGATGGGGTCATGGTGTGAGGAGGTATTATGTTTAATGGATGCAATGAGCCACAGTTGTTGGAAAAAGGAAATATGACTGGTGAATGATACTGCAACGAAGTTCTTCAATGTTTTGATTGCTCTGTGGTGCTGTAGGCAAAGAATTCATTTTTATGGATGATAATCCATAAAAAGGAATTGAAAAAATGAAAAATAAAAATCCATAAAATCCATGTGAGCTTCTGGAGACCAAGGATATTAATCGTATCAAGTGGCCAGCATGCTCCCAGATCTCAACCCCCATAGAGCACATTTGGGATACAATAAGGAGATGCATTGTTGCTTGAAATTCCCCTCCAGAAAACACACAAGGCTTTATCCTTACTTTGAAGAAGTAGGCCAGATTGCCTCAAGAACTCCTGAATCACTTGGTGTAAAAGAATGGTACGACATCGTGAGAGCTGCACTGTACTTCAGGACAGACATAATACTGAAATGTCTCTCTACATAGTTTTCTGTAAGCACTGTATGTTAATTCCTTACCTTAGTCCTTAAGAAATTTGTAACTTTTGCCAAAAATGTATTGCACTTTAATTTGTATGAAGCTTATAACATACTTTTAGTGTGATATAATTTATTAGTATGCTGACATAAATTTATTCCATATTGGGCTGTAGTCATGAAAAGTTTTTCATATACAGGTAAAACTGTAGTTCGTCCTTAGCTTTTGGACACCAAAAGCTAAGGACGGACATTGTATAATATGCCAATGGATATCTCATTACACCAAATTGCATAACTTTACATTTACTAACATCAAACTGATATCCATAATTCCAGCTTATACAAATCATTCTACAAATGCCGCATGGCAGTTGCATTCCTGGTTACCCTGCCTATGTTTGCATCATTGGCAAATGGCTGTATGTCTCCTGTTAAATAATTCCCAATGTCGTTAATTGAATAACAGTGAACCAAGACTAATTTCTGGGATAAACCACTTTTCACCTTAAATCTTGCCGAACCACATTCCCATACACTACCTTTTGATATCTATCATTCAGTCATCCTCTTATTCAAAGTAATAGTTTATAATCTAGTCCCATATGCAAAATCCTTTCATGCTGAATCCTGTCAAAAGCTTTAGCAAAGTCCAAAAGTATCATGGTGTATCTATCCATTCCTTCTGTCTAACTTGATCATCACATAATTAGAAAATGTTAGCAAGTTACTCAAATATGACCGTCTCTTAGTAAATCAATTCTATTCATTGCAAAGTACAGATTCCCTATCCACCTATTTCTGCATGCAGTCTCTTACCAACTTTTCCAAAATCTCCACCATCACTTCAGAGGTACTGATGGGTCTATAGTTAGACATATCATTGTACCACTCTCGTGTAATGGGATTATCATATATTCCTTTCAGCGCTGTGGAATCTTCCCTATGCCAAGACTGAAATTATACAGCCAAGTCAAAAAGAACAGCCAGTTGCCAAAAATGTGCTGCAGTGTAATTTGTACAAAATCAATAACACAATTTTTGTGGTATATTCGGATGAATTTATTTTATTATATTTGGATGAAATGCAGCTTAAAAGAATAGGAGATAGGCAGGATGGGGGAGGCTGTTCATTTGAAGCAGTCTGGTGTGAAATCAAGACCAGCAAGACAAAATATACTGTTGGTTGTTGCTATAGGCCAAGGGATTTGGTGGATAATCTGGAAGACACACATCAGAAAATTAGTACAATAAGTACAGGTCAGGTGATTATTATGAGGGCTTCAACTATGGAGATACAGATTGGAAGGAAAAACCATCACATGGCAGGAAGGAAATGGAATTTATACACCTACTTGAGGCAGCATGTGATGGATGGGACTAGGGGTGTGAGAGTATTGGACCTGGTCGCAGGATCAGACGAGCAATCCATAACTAATGAGATCACATTGCCTTTGATTGGTGAAAGTGACCATTCAGTCCTAACCTGGGATTGTAAAACATGAGGAATATTTTGTCAAGAAAAGGTATATGTGGAACTACAAGGCAGGTGGTTATGACAAGATTAGAAGGAAACTTAAATTTTTGACATGGCATAAAACACTGCAATGGAAGGATGTTAATAGTGCATGGGAGACAGTTAAGGGGCATCTAGAGGAATCAATATTAAATTATATACCTAAGGTAAGGAGGATTAATAGGGAGGGGACAGATGGATGATTAATATCATTAAGCATAAGCTGCAGAAGAAAATGCTTTGGAAAGTATATAAGGAGAGAGAAGTGACCAGCAAACTCATGAACAGTACAAGGCTCAGGCAAGAAAGGTGACCAGCATGGCAAGGAAAGCAAAATCAGATTACAAGAATCAAGCTGAGCAAGCCAAAGGAAATCCCAAAGAGTTCTTTCATTATGTGGCAAGTAAGAGGAAGAATAACTATGGAAGATTAACCTTAATGAGTGATGATAGTCACAAAGTGACAGAGGCAGACTGAGCAACCACTTTGCAATGATAAATCATACAAGTGAGGTTAATGCTGTGACAATTGTGACAGACACATGTAGGAACAGAGGTCAATGAAAAGAAGGTTCTTAGGATATTGCAGAATCTCAATGCCTCTGACTAGGTTCTTTAATTTAAGTCTCAGCTCTGGTAGAGTTCCATGGGAGTGAAAGAGGACAAAATAATTCCCTTGCATAATGGAGGTTCTAAGACGCAGCAGTAAATTACAAGTCAATTAGTATCTGAGGTGTGGTTGAAAATACTGGAAAAATATTGGAACAGCAGTAAATTACAAGTCAATTAGTATCTGAGGTGTGGTTGAAAATACTGGAAAAATTGGTCAAAAAGAGATTTCAAGAATGGATGGATAAAAATCTGATACTGTATGAGGGGCAACATGGATATGTGAGGAGTTGGTCATTCCTTAGTAAAAACCTTTTACTACAGAGTAACAGCTGAGAAGGATAAAGGAAATGGCTACACAATGATTCTGGATTTTGCAAAGGATCTGATAGTGGAACTCTCTTATGCAAATTAGAATAAATGGAAATGGATATAATGGATGTAACACTGGTTAGGTGGATAAGAGGGTGGTTGCTAAACAAATATCAAGAAAAGTGGTATATTGAGGGGAAGAATCAAGGCAGCAACAGGCGACTAGTGGTGTGCCACAGGTTCAGTGCTGGGACCACTACTGTTATATTTGTACATAAATGATATGGGAAATAATTCAGTTGTTTTCTGATGATGCAAAATTAGGAAGAGTAACAGTTAATCAAGGTAATGTGGAGAGCTTGCAAGGTTATTTAAACAGGCTGTCGGTATGGGCAAAAGATAATGGTGTCAGTTTAATGTGGAGAAATGTCAAGTTATTCATTTTTGGATAAATAGATTACAAGCTGTGTATCACATTGATGGCACTATACTCAAGAAAATAGATGAAGCTAGAGATTTAGGGGTGGTGGTGGTGGTAGACAGAAAGAGAAAGTTTAGAAAACATTTTGCTAAGGTAGTGCATAAGATTGCTTGGCTATTAAAGAAAACACTAACAATTAGAGATATGGAAGTTGTTATTCTTCTTTATAAGATCTTGATACATCCACATCTGGATTACTGTACTCAGATCTGGTCTCCTGGGTTTCTTGGGGATGAGGAAGTGGTGGAGAAGATTCAGAGGCAAGTGACCAAGATGATGAGTGGTCTGTGGAATTTCCTGATCAATTCAGGGTGTGTGGATTGCAGAAGTTGGTTGATAGGAGAAAAAAAGAGGAGATATGATAGAAATATTTAAGTTGCTTAAAGGATTTTATATGACTGATGCAGGGGAAATGTTTCAGCACTCAGCAAGAGTGGCCAGAACAAGAGGTCATTGCTGGAAGCTGAATAAAGGTGGGGTTAGTAGGGATGTGAGGACTAGATTTTTTGTTTAGAGAGTTGTGAACGAGTGGAATGGGTTGCCAGAGTCATTTGTGAGTGCTTTGTTTGTTAATGGGTTAAGGAGAGGTATGATAGATTATGTGGATAGTTTAGGTCTTCTGCGATGAGTGTTTGGACTCCATGGAAGTGCTTATACAATAATAATAATTATTATTAAGAGAGAGACCTCCAGGTGTAAAAATAGTCATATTTAAAATTCTGAATATTTTTACAAATTGTTTATGTTAGTACATTATTAGTTTTGGTTTCATAACATGCATTGTCGGCACTTGGATGTGTCCATTACTGATGTTATTTTGTCAAAATGAAATGTGAAGCATTTAAAAAAAAAGTATGTACTTACTGGATTTGGATAGTTGTTACTTTTAGAAATTTTTTTATGGTTTAAAATTATTAAGTGCTGTGTTTTGTAAAGGCATTCTCGTAACGCTAATGGAGACGACAGGTCAGCCAAGGAGTTTGATGAGTAATTGACAGCTGTCAATTACTCATCAATGACAGCCAATTGACAGCTGAGAGCATTCGGTATCGAGGTAAAGGAAACAACAAGAGCGCGTTTGGTATCAAAGTAATGGGGGATAAACAACAGAGAGCTAATGGAAGTTTAAGAATGCAGATGGAGGAATTTTGTTCTTACGAAGTTTATTTAGTTGTATGTGACAGTGGGAGGAATATTATTAGAAGTTCCGAAAAGGGAATCTTAGAACTGTGAGCCTTTAAAGTGGAGGAGTTAAGACTGTAAATAAGTATTGGTAAATAAAAGAAAATATTGCGATTGATATTCTATAGGAATGTTTGAGGAAATGCTGATTGAAAATTTCATCTGTTTTATGGATGCCAGATCTGTTATTTCTACTGGAAAAGGAGAAAGAATTTAGCAACTTAGATAAAGCAGTACAAGAAACCTTTTTTGCTGGTACAAAAATTAACAAAACTGAACTGCATGAGGTAAGAGTACTTATACGTCGGTGAATTCAGAATATCTTACTTCAGAGTCAGGAGGAATAATGTGTGCTACATAAGGTGATGAGAAAGGATTCTATGGAAAAAGAAGAAGAGAATCTTATATCTTCAGAAAAAGGCCTTAACAAGGAAATTGACTATGAACATTTTGTGATTGTGTAAACAAGGTGTTTAGTCTAGTAGACGTGATTAAGTATATGTTAAACAAACCAGTAATAGAATGAGTCAGAGAATGGGTGATCTCTAAAGTGTAAGTTTATTTTAAAAGGCCTTGGATCCAGTTAATTTTGTAGTTATTTGTGTAATTTTATTTGAAGTGTATATATTGTTTTTGCTTTAATAAATATGTATATTTTGTATTTGGTCTTGAGTCAGTGATTTTTCGGATTCTGAAAGAAACAACTAAAAGTCATTGCACAATCGGAATTGAACCCTTTGCATATAAATAAAAACACTCGAAAATAGAAATAATCGTTATAGAGAAAATCTCATAACAAATGAGGATTGATAAAAAATTAAATAATCCCTCTTTATAACAAATGGCTACAGAGATTTAATCTCTTTATAACACGGGGAGTCAGGAACTTATCGAAGGAGGCCATACTATTCACACCAGCTGTCATACCTGTTCTTGAATTTATTCATGCTATTTGCACACACAACATCCAACAGCAATCCATTCCAATCATGCACTACTCTATGAGAGAAAAATCTAGCTCTAATCCCCTTCTTGCGAGCATTCATTTTCAACTTTCATGGATGCCTTCATATCCTTTCCCCACCCTCCATAAAATCAAAAATTCATTTTAATGAAATTCTGTATAACCCTTTCAGAAGTTATACAGGTAGTTATATAGTAAGTATCAATCATATCACCCCTCTTTCTCCTGTTCGCTAGTGTCTGCAGCCTACAAATTCTCAATCTGTCTTCATAATCTGTATTCCTCAATCCTGACATCATTTTGACACTCTCCTTTGAACTCTTTCCACTGCATCAGAATCACAACAGAAAGGAGACCAGACCAGCATGCAATAGTCTAAATGAGCTCTTATCAAGGCTTGTAAAGAGGCAAAATGACTTCCTTATCTTTACATGTCAAGGTTCGTTTCAGCATTTTTTTCTGAGTTGTATTTACAATTTTTGCTATATGACCCTTGAACTTCAACTTCCTGTCTACTAAAACCCCAAGATCCTTAGCCTCGTCAGTTTCTTCAAGCATAATCTCACCAATATAATACAACATTTGATATCTAATCACACCAAACTTTACATTTATTAGCATTGGAATGATAGCCATTTTCACATGCCACAATTCAGGCTATTCAAATCATTATGCAAGTACTGCATATCAGCAACACTCTGGATTATCTTACCTATCTTTGCATCATCAGCAAATAGCTGTATGTCACATGTCAAACACTTCCCAATGTCATTAATGTACATATTGAATAACAATGGACCAAGGACTGATCCTTGAGGCACACCAATGGTTACCTAGAATCTTTCAGATTTACCCCCGACAAGCATACCACTTTTTGATATCTGTCATTCAGCCATCCTCTTATCCATGCCAATAGTTTATTATCCAATCTCATATTCATCAATTTATGCAAGAGTATTCCATGCTATATCCATTCCTCTTGTCTAACTCAGTGGTAACGCTATTATAGAATAAGAGCAAGTTGCTAAAACTTGACTTTCCCTTAGTAAACCCATGCTGTTCATTGCAAGGTAGAGATTCTGTGTGAACCCATTTCTGAAAGCAAGCACTAACCAACCTTTCCAAAATCTTCACCACCACTTCTGAGATACTAATTGGTTGGATACATCAGTCTTTGCACCACCCTTGTGCAATGGGATTATCATACATTATTTCCAATCCTGTGGAATCTTCCCTGTTCTGAGACTCAAATTATATAGCCTAGTCAAGGGAACTGATATCCCATCAATTCCTATTGCAAAATTCTTATTCAGTTTGTGCAACAGCTCTAGTATTTCCTCATATGGTGAAGAGGATTGAACTCGAAAAGTGAGTTGTCTTTAACTTGCAGAGCTAGTTTCTTTTCATATTCGGACTTGGCTTTCTGCACAACACTTGTTACTCTTCTGGCCTGCTGCTTATAATTATCATAACTGACATCATTCTTATGCAGACGATATTCCTTCCACATCATCTCTTTCTTATGAATCTCTTGCTTAATTAGATTACACATCCAAAAAAAAAATAATAATGAACGAGCTGTATACAAGACAGTGTTCAAACCAATTTTAACTTATG
The DNA here is from genome assembly GCF_054136105.1 of Typopeltis vanoorti. Classification (NCBI taxonomy): domain Eukaryota; kingdom Metazoa; phylum Arthropoda; class Arachnida; order Uropygi; family Thelyphonidae; genus Typopeltis; species Typopeltis vanoorti. The sequence continues at coordinate 9,577,054 of NC_143560.1, read as the reverse complement.
GATCTGAGAGCCTGGATTAGAAATAAAACATTTGCTCAAAGATTGGAGACCACATATGTAAGAGTTTCAAGAAATATCAGGGGAGTATACAGATAGCATTAATGGCAGAATCATATGAAAACTGAGGACATTAGGAAGGAACATAATATTGTTAGCAGAGCTAATCTCAGGAAATACACCACTATATGGAGAAGAAAGGTTAACAAAACAGGTAAAGACGCAGAGGAAGACCAAGATCTAAGTGGATTGATACCATAAGAAGCAACTTGTGACTAAAATATAAGATCAGACAATACTGGAGTTCTCACAGGTGACAGATTAATTCGGAAGAAAACTGTCCACAGAAAATAAGTAATGATGTAAATTTTCATGCAGTACCATTGTAATATCCTGTATGTCTTCTGAGGACACATATCAGGAATTTGATGGTGACGGTAAATCCTTGGAGTGTACATAACAATTTCCAGTGTTGAATTCTGTCAAATGCCTTGGCATAATTCAAAATTATTGTAGCATATCCATTCCCCATATTTCAGTCTGCAGTCACTATTATAAAACATGAACAACTTGTTAAAGCAAATAATAATTTTAACAAGGCCATGATGCCCTCTAGAGCAGTGTTTCCCAAAGTGATACACATACCCCTGGGTGTACGTGAAATGTCTTTACGGAGTATGAGGGCACGGCCCACAGGTGACAACATATCCTTTAAAAAACAACATAGCAAAGAAGACTTAAATTCTGTTTAAGTGACCACACCAACTGAGATTAGATCTGCTAATGCATCCCTGAATATTAACAATAGCAAGTTCTTTCCTAATAGCCTCATTATTAATATGATACTGCCAATGAAGCCATCTGTTCACTCATTTATCATTTCTCAGAATTCTTATATTAGTAGTCTCAGTCTTTGATCAAGTGTTTTATTTCTAACCTAGCTCTCAGAACTACAAGCTAAAATTGGTTTGAACACTGTTTTGTATAGCTAATTTAGTGTTTTGACTAATTTTTTTCTTGTTCCACATAAATTTATTCAGCTGACTTCCTACCACATGAGCTTTACTAATCTATTATCTATTTCCATATTTGCCATCTTCACTACAAATTGTGTCTAATTAGCTGAAATGTTTTACTTGTTCTATAGTTTCTCCATTTAGGATACAATGTTTTTAATGTGTCTGCTTATTTTCATTCTCTGTCTTTTTATTGATGATTTTCATACCAAATTTATTACAACAGTTATTCAATTTAGTCAGAGAAGTTTGTAGACTTGTATTGGATATATTCAGAAATATAACATCATCTGCATAATGTAAAGGGCTAAGATTAACATTAACAATTTTGATATCAGATTTAATACCGCTTTCCTTCATAATGTGATTCATATAGATAATGAATAACATAAATGGTACAAAATAAATACTTTGATAATTATGTGTTGGAATGAATCAATGCTATAACTTCTCACAAATTGCCTTTACCTGAGACAGAGTACGCTGATGTTACTAAAAGTTTAAAAGGGGTATGCAGGTACTTTAAAAATTGGGAAACACTGGTCTAGAGGATTGAGGTGCTATTTTCTTTCTTTCTTTCTTTTATTTTATTTCTTTAATGGAGAACTTATCCATGAGAGGTCGGTTAACGTATTACACTAGTACCATGGATGGGCTTCCAAGGTGCTAGTGTACTACAGGTTGTATATCTACCTCCCTCTTAGTGCACAACCTTAGCCTCTTAATATCTTAATGATAACCCCAGAGATAATGCTTTGTCTATAATGGTTGTTTTTTTTTGTACTAGCTTCATCACTGTATAATAGAATTATCCTACACTCCTTCCACCAATCACAAACTGCACTTGTGTCCTAGTTGAATAACCAATCTCAGAGACACTGCTAATTTTCTTACACATTCCTTCAGTCCACTTGCTGATATCCCATTCAATTTGGCTGCTGTGTTTGAATGAAGCTCTTGGAGTAGATTTAATACTTCCAAATATCCACCTCTATCTTTTAATCTAGTTCCATCTTAGGATCCAGACAGGTAATGGTCAGCCTGGGGTGTGTACTTTACTGAGGTGATCACTTAACAACCCAGCTATTTCTAAAGCATGTGACATTTTCCTATCTTCCACATTCACTAGGGTTATGATGATGACCCCGTTGAGCTTGTATAACAATTTCCAGTGTGGAATTGTGTCAAATATCAGATACAAAAATTCTTTCCTTCTTTGCCTGTAGGGCTAAATGCTTTTTCATTACTGTTATTATTATACAGGTATCTCCATACTGTCACAAGACTCATTACCCTCCTCTTTCTCATTTGACAATCTCTAAATCACTCTTCAATTAATAAGCTAATTCATTTCATTGTACTAAAGCTCAATCCAGTTTTATTTCTTGTAAATAAATAAACACTTTTCTTCCAGAGTTACTTTTGACAACACCAAAATTAGAGATTTTGGTGTTGTCAAAATTCTCTTTAATCTCTATTAAAGTGAACTCTAGTCTCAAATGTCTTTGTAATAAACATATAAATATTGCCTTCTCAGCATTCATAATATTATGTTTCTGTTTTGTTTGAGACATTACTTTACTCTAAACAGCTATTAACTCCATGCAAATCACAAATCCACCCAACCATTAAATACTATTCACACATTTTGGATGGCGCCTCCCAAGAACTCCTTAAAAATACTTGATTCGGTAGATAACAGAGAACTTAAGCTGATTAATGACTGATTTCTCACTAATTCATCCCACTTGCTTTCACAGAAATGTAGTTACTTCTGTCTGCATTTTCTACAAATACTTTTATGGATAATTATCATCAGAATGGGAATCAATAACTCCCTTCAATTTATCTTGTAAAACATGTGCAGCAGTTATTCAAACCAAAGTCATTCAACCCTCAACTAACAGAACATATTTTTCTTCATCTTCATTTATTCCTTCTGCTGATGTTTGCTAGAACAATCTTCCTACTTATGTACATTGCTTGGAAAGAAATCAACAGACACCACATGGGCAAGGTGCATCATGCCATGTAACAAGTCACGTGTTTTTAGGCAGTATAAAGTGAAGGAATATGATGTCCCAAGTGAGTGCATTATAGGAGGGGGTCACTACCCAGACCGGTTTCGACCTTTATTGAGATCTCATCAGTGAGAGCCAGACCCAGAGATGAGACCTCGATGAAGGTTGAAACCGGGGTCTGGGTAGTGACCTTCCCATAATGCATAGCATTATACATGTCCGTAAGAAGATGTTCTTTGCATTATGAGATACTAAGGCAAGTGATGTGAAGTCATTAGCTTCTTTATATGAGTTGCCCCAGTCCTGAAAATAGTTCAGGTGCAAACTTGTTTGCTTACACTTGGATAAAGGATTAAACCAGGTATATAATTTCTTGGTATCTTTAATTTATATCACACTTGCTGAACATAACTGCAGGGTGCTATGAAGGATAACACATAAAAATTTCCATTCGTCAGCCAACACATTGAATGCAGAGTTCTGGGAATTGACTGGAACACTCTGCACAAAAACATTCAGAACCAAGGCTCATAACATGGATTTCCATAGTAGGACTGCAATATGCAAGCTCACATTACTTGAACCAATATGCAACATTGTCTTCAGTGATGCAAACAGCATGTACAGTGGGATGTGGAAACTTAGAACACTGTGTTATGGAGTGAAGAATCATGCTATACCCTCTACCAAACAGATGGATGGGTGCAAGCGTGGCAGATGTCCGATGAACATCTCTTACCAGATTGTGTAACCTCAACTACGAAATTCGGAGGTGGGGGTGTAATAGCATGATCCTGTTTTCATAGTTTGATCTCAGAACTCTGTTAGTGATGCCACGAGCAGTGCATCTCCAAGAGGTATCTGAACATTCTGGACTAGGTAGTGCTTCCTACTTTGTGGTGTTCCTATGGAACTGACAACTGTCTCTTTCAGGAAGACAATGCATGTGTCATAAGGCTGCAACTAACTGTGTGGTTTGTAGAAATGAATATCACTGCACTTGACTTGCCTCCACAGAGTGCTGATCTCAACCCTATTGAACATCTGTGGGATGAAATGGATCATAGGGTGAGGTTAATGGATTTCTACCACACAACAGTCTAGGACCTCATTACATGCCTACTGGAAGAATGGTCAACAATTCCCATTGATCACTATCTACACTTGTGGAAAGTATGCTCTGTTGGATTGCTGCAGTCATCATAGCAAAAGGAGGTCCTACATCTTATTAAAGGGCTGCCATGACTGTTTGTTTCTCACACTATGGTGTCTGTTGACTTTTTTCAAAGCAATGTATGTCCTAATGAGTACAATCTATGTCTTCAAATCCAATGTAACAAGTTTCTACTTTCTTCACACCTGATAAGGTGAATAGCCTCTCATTGACAGGACTGCTAAAAAATAATAACAACAATAATCCATTGATCATGCACTGCTGATCCTTCTATTCCTTCTACTTATGCAGTTTTTCATGCAAGTTGTTTTGTCAGTCTATAGTAATCAGATGCCTTATCATTTCGCATAAGTCCTTTTTTGATTCATTGCTCTCAAATGATCTGCCACCTTCCAAGTTAAAATTGCATCACTCTCTACAAATGGATGCAAAACAGATATCTAGCTATGGGCCAAAGTTTTTTCTCTTTTTTTTTTTATATATTTTTATTTATTTTAACCATTTTATAAATATATTACTCCCACTCGTGAGAGGCAGAAGGCCCCCTCCCTATAGTTATTCACTGAACTACCAAATGCATACAACAGCTGTTTGGAAAAGCTATGGGCCAAAGTTTTTTCTCTTTTTTTTTTTATATATTTTTATTTATTTTAACCATTTTATAAATATATTACTCCCACTCGTGAGAGGCAGAAGGCCCCTCCCTATAGTTATTCACTGAACTACCAAATGCATACAACAGCTGTTTATTATTCATTAGTTATTTATACTTTGCAAACAAATCTCTTATACACGTCTAGAATTCGCATGCTATTCGCTACAACCAGCAACTTCCAGGACACATATATGTGGGTGGTCTGAAAAGTTCTCGGCCTCAACCATAGATGGCAACACTATTGACAAGATTTTTTTCTAAGTTGGTACATCTGTCATAAGCATCCATGTGAAATTGCAAGTCATTCTATTAAGTAGTTTTTTTATACAGCTGTCGGAAGTCAAAGTGTTGTCTGTATCCCTTGAAATGGATAAAATTGAGTATCGTGGGGTTATAAAATTCTTTGAAAAAGAAGGTTTAACGCCAAAAGAAATTCATTCGAAGTTCTTAAAAGTTTATGGGCATGCTTCTCCTTCATTTTAGACAATTAAGAAATGGACTGCTGAGTTTAAACGTGGCCGCACCAGCCTTGAAGATGATCCATGTGAAGGACGTCCAAAAAGTGTAACAACACCAGAAATCATTAATCATGTGCACGATAATGGTACTGGATGACCAGCGAGTCGAAGTACATGAAATTGCCGAGACTATAGGCATTTCAAAAGAATGTGTAGGTTATATTTTGCGTGAAGGACTGCAAATGAAAAATCTTTGCACAAGATGTGGGCTGCGCTTGCTCACAGCAATTCAAAAACGAACTCGCATGAAAATCTCTGAACCGTGCTTGGAGTGTTTTAACAAGAATAAAACTGATTTTGTGCAGAGATTTATTACTATGGATGACACTTGGATTCACCATTACACACCAGAATCCAAACAGCAGTCAAAACAGTGGACAGAAGCTGGTTGTTCAGTGCCAAAGAAGACAAAGTCAGTTCCATCAGCAGGAAAGGTCATGGCATCGGTGTTTTGGAATGCTAAAGGCATTTTGTTTATTAATTATCTTGAAAAGGGTAAAACAATAACTGGGAAATATTATTCCGATCTTTTAACCAAACTAGACGAAAAAATTCATGAGAAAAGACCTGGTTCACAGAAGAAAAAAATCATCTTTCATCAGGACAATGCACCTGCCCACAAAGGTGTTCTGGCAATGGGAAAACTAAGGAATCTGCACTATTGTTGGAACATCCACCCTATTCCCCAGATTTGGCTCTCTCTCTGACTTCTATCTTTTCCCAAAACTAAAACTCTTCCTTGCTGGTTAGCATTTTTCTTTGAATCGAGGCGATTGCAGCTGTCGAGGAGTATTTTGCAGATCTTACTGAGAACCACTACAGGGACAGGAAAATGGCACTTGAGCATCGCTGTAATAAATGTAGTAATCTTAAGGGAGATTATGTTGAAAAATAAAAATAATTTTTAAATTATAAATTCGTTTTTTCATTGTTAGGCTGAGAACATTTCAGACCACCCTCCTTTACTACCACAAATATTAATTATTAATTCGTTTTCCAGTAGTGAAAATATTTCTACTTACACTTGTTCTTTTCTTTACATTTCTCATTCTCACATGGCTTAATTCAAATATACAAACCAAATATAGTATTCTCCTTCATTATTGTTTTCTAATATATCTTAAAACAAACACATTGTCCCCCCCAACCCGCTACACAAATTTGGTTTACAATTAAAGAACAGTCATGATACATACCATATCTGCCAAAATGCAAGCACAAAATTTCCACAGCGTGCAGGCTTTTCTTTTGCCCATTCAAACAGAGTAACAGTGAGAGAGAGCTACAATCACCCACCATGAATATGTTAAATGACTGCCACTTTCATTAAACAATGTCTTCCAGTTTAATACTTTAAAAAGTATAATGATATTTTTAAAATAATGATATTTTAATGATATGATAAGAAGTTTAAAAAATTCTTATCGTATCATCAAAGTTGGTGTACATGAAATTCTGCTTCTGATGCTTCCTAATCATTACCTCTCTCTTTCCTTTGTTTTATGGGAATTTTACGGGACGATTACACTAGATAATTATGATTCATTACTAATTTCTTTAAAGTCAGTATTAAATCTGAGATCCTTTCTCCTCTAAGTTTATGTATATATGTATTACTTCCAAAACTTTATATGTTGTATTATTAAGTTGTTTTCTTCTCCTAGTCAATATCTCCCATTTTAAAATCCTCAATGAATAATATTATGCTTTTCCTTAATTTACTACCTAAATGGTCCACATCTAAACTCTTTTTGCCCAAATTTTTGAAAATCAGTGGGTTTCCATCCTTAGTCATCAAGCTGAGCATATAGCTATCAATGATTTTAAATATACTGGAGCAAGAGTTTGGCAGACACCTGCTGCCATCATGTTTTAAAATCCTAAAATGTATATTACTGTCTAAAATAGTAGTTTGTATGGTTGCTTTTTCAGGTACAGAGTTAAAACCCCGAGTTACTGTGAGGTGGGGGTGTGGTCTTTTTGCCTGCACCAAAGATAGAACAACTGAACAGACCTAAAAAGAGATCCTTTAGTTGACTACTAGAATAAAAAAAAATGGCCTTTCTTTAAATGATCTACCATTACCAAAACTAGAAACTTTGCCATAAGATTACACAGGCACTGTCAGCATATATTATGCTTGTTCATCACATGCATTCTCCAAATGGCTCACCTGTTTTGCTTTTTTTTTTTTAATTTTTTTTTTTTTTGGAGGGGGAGGGATCTCTTCTGCTTCCACATGAGACTGGGTGACTCACCTTTTAACCAAAAGCTTAATCAGAGCTGTTTGCTTATATTTTGTTTGGGCAAGGGCAACATTTTGGCAATGTAATGATTGTTACTGCGGGGGTGGGGAAGGATAATAATAATAAATCTCTAACAACAGTGACTATATGATGGGGTTATTAGAGCTCACTTATTTCTCCTGATGCTAAAGTTTCACTATGAATTTGGTTATTTCAGTTAGAAAGAGAGAGAGAGAGGCTTGAGTGTTTTCCCATTAACTCCATGGAAAAAAATGCTACAATCCATACAAACTTGCTAATATCAAAAACTAATATGAAAATTTTGAGAAAAATTCAGTAACTAATGGCATAATTAGAAAAACCATATTTAAAATGATAATACCAGGAAAAATTGAAAAGTAATATTAAAAAAAGTAATATTTAGGAATGCAGAAACAAAGTTGTGATAAGGTTATTTTAACAGAATGAGAGAAGATAGATTGGCAAAAGAAAAAAAAAGGAGAGAGAGAGAATACCCTGGGAAAAATGAAAATAGAAAGCAGCATTAATACATATGCCTTTAGAATTCAGCCCACATAAGAGCTGGTCTAATGAGAGATTTAATAAATAAGAAAAGCAGCAAAAGTGCTGGACTGTCATTGTATCTTTCACATATCTCTTAAGATCACATCTTAGGAAGTGATGAAGAGAATGATGATTCCTTCCTATCTAAATCGGAATAAAAACAAAGCGTGTGCACAGACATACACATTTTTTTTTAAGTGACTCTCGCCCATGAAAGATTTTTGTAAGCCTTTCATGAGTGCATTTGTACCATGGGTGGACTAGGGATTTTTTTCTATTTTTTATTAGTATCATTTTTTTTGTATTTTTATTTATTTTTTGACAGTCTGAAAATCTTGTTCTATTTTCAGAGACCAGATATGGAACTTTTTTCAAGCCACTTCATGCTTCCACTATGCAGGAGAGAGAAATAGAAATAAGAAACAAAAATACTTTTACCATTAATATCTCTGTTAACTCAGATTGTTCTGCAGGCAATGAATTCAGGAATCCTTTGAAGTTTGAAACCTGAAAAATAAATTGAAATTCAATGTTTTTTTGTTAGGGGAAAATATTTTTAATGGACAAAAATCAAAACTGGATTCTGTTTTCAAGTTATATAATTTTATTTTGAGTTATTCAACAAATTTTTCATTTAACCAAAGTTAATTTTTCCTCCTTGGTTTCATTTTAGAAATTTTGATGTTGGAAGTTTTTTCCCACTTGGTTAGACTATAAGCAAACAAAGTTTGCACCTGAAGTATCTCCAGGACTGAGGCAACTCGTGGTAAAGGTGGACCAAGCTCTCATCACTATTTGTCTTAGTATCTCCCATAATGCAAAGCACATCTCCTTGCAGGGCCAACCCAGACCAGTTTCAACCTTTATTGAAGTTTCGTCAGTGGGAGCCAGACCCAGAAGTGGAAGCAATGGAGAGGTTCCACTGACGAGACCTCAATAAAGGTCAAAACCGGTCTGGGTAGTGGCCCTTCCCTTAATGCATAGCATTATAGATGTCAGCAAGGAGATGTACTTTGCATTATGGGAGATACTAAGACAAGTAGTGATGAGAGCTTGGTCCACCTTTACCACAAGTTGCCTCAGTCCTGAAGATACTTCAGGCGCAAACTTTTTTTGCTTACACTTGGATAACGGATTAAACTAAATTTATTATAGAAATTTTGAAAGTAAATAATACATAGTTTTAACTATTTTCTTAAATCTAAATGCAGGAAATGTGCCTTGAGTTCAAATAGCAGTTGAGCCTTAGTCTCTTTCTCTACTAAATGCAATTTCTGCTGTTCTTACTAAACCTCGATGATACATTTTTAGGATCATCCAAAGCTAAAGCAGATATTCTGGTATCAGTCTTTTCCTCCAACTCCTGCAATGAAGTCAACAAAAAATTACTTCTAACATTCCCAAGAATACACTCCATGCCTCCAACAGAAAGAAATCAAGAAAGAAAAGGAATCCTGAATAACTTGGCACCAACAACTCATCTGGTACTGATCGTATTCCTCCTACTGTACTTGTGCTCCAGAATTAACATATTTCCTACTTGAATAACAATCTATCCCACAGTATGAAAGTTGCAAATTACAAAGAACAAAAGTGAAAAATGAAGTCTCAACAGCTAAAAAAAATTATGAAGAGTCTGGAGCTTATAGAAAAGTAGTAAAGACAAATCTCTGACTGTTGAAAAATATGAGAAGTGTAGGAATGCTATTTCAATTCATCAAGGGATAAGATGGGAAAATTAGGCAAGAGGATATTATAAACAGATGAAAGAATGCATTATTAGAGCATTCAGAAACAGAGAATAATGACATTGTAGAATAAGAGAGGAAAAAAAGTGGTATGGAGAAGACAATGTAATCAGAAGAAAAGGAAATGGATATGGTTATTCATAAAATCAAAATTGGAAAACCACAACAAGACATGTGAGTTAGTTTTAATATTTTAAAATTTTACAATTTTAATATTTAAGTACATGATTAAGGATAGCAAGACACTGCAATAAAGCATACTAAGGCTTTCTGTGGAAAAAAAAAAGAAGACTCCAAGAGATTGGATCATTGTCCCTATCTATAAAAAGAGAAAAAATAAATTATGCCAGAATAACAAAGGTTCACTTCTTAGCAAAAATATATACCCAGATGCTAGAATAAGGATGAGAACTGAAAAATTATTATAAAAAAAAAAGTTAGTACAGATTCCAAACAAACACAAGTACAGGAAGTTCTTGCTTTATGAGTTCTTTTTTTTTTTTTTTTTTTTTTTTTCAAGTATCAACAAAAAAATCAAAAATATGAACATTAATTGCAATAAATAAATGCAAAAGGTTCATAAATTATGGCATTTCAAACCACACATAGCTATACAATACATTACTACTCTGTGTATGTTCTGGAAGACAAGAGCATCTCACTGACTCACAGAGCATAAAGCAATTACCATGATGATCTTACAAAGAGTGGCTGTGTTGCTCTTCATTTTTGTGCCTTGTTTTATTTCAAAGTTATCAATCTCATTAATACTATAGTATGCCAAAAGAAATTAATAATACAAGAGGGATGTTAATAAAAAGAAATAGCAAAGACAAACTATCAATATGTATACATTTGATGATGATGAAAAATAAACATTCTTTAATTTTTAGAACTATTTCTTCCAGTATAAAACTACAAAGATGTCAAATAAAAACTATGCTTTTATTTTGAATAGTTTCATAAAATACTTTGTTTCGCTTCCTTTTGAAACAACATGAATAAACTAGAAAGTAAGTAATAACGGTTAACATTTCTAGTAAAAATATTTTAAAATATTTAAACAATGAAAAGCATTAGAAAGTTTTTTAACTTGGGTATATTATGTATTCAAGATACCAAGTAATTTTATATAAACTTGGTTTTTAATCCTATTTCCCAAGTAGGCAAACAGACAAGTAAGTCAAGTTTGCACCTGCACGTAATGCAAGTCTGAGGCAACTTGTGGTAAAGGTGGATAAAAGCTCTGATCACTTTCCTTAGTATTTTTCTCTTAATGTAAAACACATCCCCTTGTGGAGAAGTATGATGCTATGCATTAAAGGCAATGGTCACTACCCATACCAGTTTCGACCTTTATTGAGGTCTCGTCAGTGGGAGCCAGACCTGACAATGCTAAGATTGAAGTAATGCAGAGCTTATGAATTTAACCTAAACAAGTTGCCACAAGGTGCTTTGACCTTATTAAATAAAATCTCAGGATGAGAGATAGATGTAGAAAGTTTTTTAACTTGGGTATATTAAGTATTCAAGATACCAAGTAATTTTATATAAACTTGGTTTTTAATCCTATTTCCCAAGTAGGCAAACAGACAAGTAAGTCAAGTTTGCACAAGCATTCATTTGCTGTTATGCTAGCTGCTGGTTCGTGGGTTGCTGTAACATACTATTGGTAGATACAAGTACTCATGATGAATTATGAAAGACCAAACTTGATGTAAAATCATTCCTTGTTTTTAGTTACACTGTAGAGGATGCTTCATCATTTCAGCTGATTCTTTGAATGCTCTCAAGTAAAATTGGTAATCAATGTGGTGCATTTCTCTCTCCTTGAAGTGTTCCAATAACATATTTCACCAGATCTGCCAGCCAGTCCTATGTAGTGTAGACCACAATTGCAACTGATCTTGATCGAACCAGCAGCCAGCACCTGGTGTTTTTGAGTGGCAGATTTTTATGAGGCAAAATTTATGAGGTGTCAGGTGTTCAGAAATTTTGTTGAGTGGGTACAAGTTGACTTTTAAGTTTTGTTGGCAAAGCAATTTTGCTATTTTATCTGTGATTGATTGTATATATGGAAGTATCCCTGCTCCTTTGTAATTATTAATTTTGATTGTTTTAGAAGTTGAAAGAGAATTTTTTTTGACTAATGTTCTGTTGTTGCCATTTTTTGGAAGGACAGAATTAAGATACTATAGTTCTTGGTTTCTTTTATCTATGTTGGTGGAAATTCTGTTGGCTCTATCACATAAGGAATGAATGATGCCCATTTTTTTTTTGCATAGCAAAGAGAAGCCCATTGCTAATTCTTCTTTTTGTTCAAAAAGACCCTCTTCAAATTTGAAAAAAAAGTATTTATATAATTGCAAGCTTGGACATCTTTTTACCAACATTCCTGTATTAACATTCTTTACTAAATAACCTGTAAATCTTTTTTTACTAACATTCCAAGAATAGAAAGCATACAATTACTTCAAGATATCTTGCCAGCAGACAAAGTACTCTTTAAAAACTGTATCAACAGTACTTTTTTCAAATTTGAAGAGGGATTTTTTGAACAGAAAGAAGAACTAGCAATGGGCTCACCTTCGCTATGCAAAAAATGGGATTCATTCATTCCTTATGAGACATCCTATCAGGGCTGTCCAACCTTAGGTCCGAGGGCCGAATTAAAAAAAAAATTATCCGAGGGCCACATCACAATGCGTATCTAGTAATTTGGTAAGCAGCTGCGACAATCTCAACAGCTGAAAAAACGAACAACACTAATTGCGCACTAATCGCCCTCTCATGTTCCCGGTGAACACCCAGAGCATGCGCGTTTGAACAAAACAGTGTAAGAACGCTTCTTTGACACATCTAATATTTGAAAAACATGTGGGTATATAGTGATGTTAAAGCACCAAATAAAATTACCAACATCAAGATTTAACATTAGTGATAGAATTAAAATATCTAATACGCATTCGATTCAAATTGCCATTTTATTTTTCATCATCATCAAATTCCTGCCATCTGCCCTCAAGGGGTGTACAGGATATGATAGTAATATTGAAAAATTTACATCATTACTAACTTCTATCTACAATTTTCTTCCAAATTAATCTGTTACTTGTCAAGACTCCAACATTATCAGATCGTATATTTCTATCGTCTGAGGCACTCTGAACCGTATCAATCCACCTATACCTTGGTCTTCCTCTGGGTCGTTTTCCTGCCAACCTGGCAGAGAACACTTGTTTTGATAATCTTTCCTCGCCCATTTTGTTTATGTGACCATACCACCTGAGATTAGCTCTGCTAACACATTCCTGAATGCTGACAATGTGAAGTTCTTTCCTAATATCCTTATTTTTAATACGATATTGCCATTGATGCTATCTGTTCATGCCTATAATCTTTCTCAGGATCTCATATCTGTGGTCTCTAGTCTTTGGTCAAGTGTTTTTTTTTCTGACCCAGCTCTCAGACCCATAAGTTAAAACTGCTTTGAACACTGTCTTGTATACGGCTAATTTAGTGTTCCGACTAATCTGTCTCCTATATTCCATATGAATTTATTAAATTGACTTCCTACCATATACCAGCTTTGTTGATTCTGTTGTCTATTTCTATATTTAATTTACCATCTTCACTAAAAATCGTGCCTAAGTAGACGAAATGTTTTACTTGTTCCACAGGTTCTCCATTCACAACACAGTTGACATTTTCAATGATTCTGCCTATTTTTTGTCTTTTTATTGCTGACCTTCATACCATATCTATTACAACAGTTATTCAATTTAGTCAGGGAATCTTGCAGACTTGTAGCTGATTTATTTAGAAGTATAACATCGTCCTCATAAAGCAAAGAGCTGACATTAACATCTCCAATTTTGATATCATGTTTAATACCACTTTCCTTCATAATGTAATCCATATAGATAATGAATAACAGAGGGGATAATGTACATCCTTGTCTCACACCAGATTTAACATTAAACCATCTTCCTGTACTTCCTTCAATTCTAACTGCTGACTTACAACTCAAATAAAGACTAAATATTGCTTCATATAATGCCCCCTTTTCATATGCCTTTTCAAAATTGACAAAACTTAAATACACATCTTTGTTATATTCCCATGATTTCTCCACTATTTGTCATAAAGTGAAGATCTGATCCTGACAGCCTCTATTTGACCTGAAACCAGATTGTTCTTCGCCAAGCTTTTCATCCACAATTCTTCTCAACCGTTTCTCAAGTATACTTGCATATATCTTACCAGGAACACTCAGTAGGGATATACCTCTGTAATTCTCACATTCAGTATTATGTCCCTTTTTATCCAGGCATTCTGAACTATGCAGTGCAGCCACAGTAAGACTTTTATACCACCATACTTCAGCATTTCAAGTCAAATATCATCTACTCCTGCTGGCTTTCCACATTTCAAGCCTTTGATGGCTTTTTTCTACTTCAAGGATGGATATGTATTCCTGACTGCATGCCTGGTCAGTGTTTTTTTTTATCACTGTGCTGTCATCACTGCTTGTTTCATTTAGCAGTTTTTCAAAGTAATTACTCCATACTTCAAGGATATCTTTTTCTCCCATTTTCATGTCACCTTTATCATCTCTAACTCCTTTTACAGCACTCTTTCCTCCATTCCTAAGCTTCTTCAACAACCTCCAGAATATTTTGCCACCTTCTTGATATTTATTTTCTATGTTCTTGCCAAAATCCTCCCATGACTTTTGTTTAGCTAGTTTTACACACTGTTTAGCTTTCTTACATTTGTTTGTGTATTCTCTAAGAGCACATGCTGACTTATTTGCCAGGAACTTTTAATATGCTTTCTTCTTTTCCTTCACTGCCTCTTTGACTTCCTGTGTCCACCATGGAGTTCTAATTTTTCTATCCTTGCAGACAACTTCACCACATACCTCTCTAGCTGAATCAATCAGGGTTTTCTTCAAGAATTGCCCCTGAATCTCCAAGGTTTGGTTCCTGTTCTCAAACCCTTTCATTTTTTGTTCAATAATTTTTGTGTATTTTAGTCTACAGTTCACATCTGAGAGATGCTCAACTTTTATTCGCATTAAAACTTTCTTACATGTTATTCTTTTCGATATGAAATTCAATTTTATCCTGCTCAAGATGAAACAGTGATCACTTCCAATTTCAAATCCTCTGTACACTCTGATGTCCTGCACCAGGGAGAAAACATCACTATCAACAATAACATAGTCAATGAGACTTTTCTTATTGACTATATAATAATAACTAATCCATGTCCTGAGCAGAAATCCAATAGATATTTGCCATTATTATTAGCTTTACTCTTTTCTCCAAATTTTCCCAAAATATTTTTATGTTTCACCATCATTTCCTACTCTGCTATTTAGATCCCCAACAAGGGCCAACTTTTCCTTTTACATTGTGTCAGTTGCTTTTTCTAAAGCCTCAAAAAATTCCTCTACTTCTACCTTAGTAGAACCTTCTATGGGACCATAGGCACAAATAAGTCTCATTGTCCAGTACCCCATTCTCATATTTGCCCAGATTACTCTACTTGAGACTGACTGCCATTCAAGAAGATTAGCCTTGTATTTTGCGTTGAATACTATGGCTAGTGCTTCTTTTCCTTGATTGTCATTGCCTGAATATAACATTTTGTATTTATTGCTCAGAAAGATCTCACCAGTTTTTGTCTTTTTTGTTTCAGTCACCCCTATTATGTCGATCTGGAACTTATCTAATTCCTAAGATAGCTCCATTTCTTTGCCATTCAGGCTTCTTATGTTGATAGTACTGAACTTTAACTCTGGTGATGTTGAGTTGGAGTGTGTTTTCAGATTTGTTCCATTAGCTGACTTTTTGCAGTTGGCTCTGGTTCCCTGACGAAAACAATGGAGGCCTTGTTTAACCGGGTGACGCCCCAGCCGACATGAAATTTTGTCATTTTGTACCAACATTTCGTAATTTGGTTTAACCAATAAGAATACAATTTGGTCGGCTAAATCCCAAATTGCCAGCCCATCCTCGTTCGTTTACCCTGTTGGGTATCTCGAGGAGATACCCAACAGGGTGCACCACGAGAAGGTGAGGATTGGACATTAGGTCAGAAGCTCTGGCCGGTTCTTCGCATTCCTTTAAAGGCTATGTGAAGGTCTCCTCTCAATTATACAGCTCTGACCCTTATTATTTTTTCACTCATGAAAACAAAACCCACAGGTGGGCCGCATGCGGACTGTGCTTTGGACAGCCTTATGTGATAGAGCCTACAGAATTTTCACCAACATAGATAAAAGAAACTAAGAAGTATAGTATCTTAATTCTGTCCTTCCAAAAAATGGCAACAACAGAACATTTGTCAAAAAAATTCTATTTCAACCTCTAAAACAATCAAAATTAATAATTAGAAAGGAGCAGGGATTCTTCCATATATAAAATCAATCGCACATAAAATAGCAAGATTGCTTTGCCAAAAAAATTTAAAAGTCAACTTCAACCCACTCAACAAAATTTCTGAACATCTGAAACATCATACATTTTCAAATCTGCCACTCAAAAAAATCAGGTGTCTACAAGATCAGTTGCAATTGTGATCTACACTACATAGGACTCACTGGCAGGGTAAGATATCTTGTTGTTGGAATACTTCAGGGAGAGTGAAATGCTCCACATTGATTACCAATTTTACTTGAGAGCATTCAAAGAATCACCTGAAATGATGAAGCATCGTCTATAGTGCAACTATAAATAAGGAATGATTTTACATCAAGTTTGGTCTTACTTAATCCATCATGACAAGCTTGGATCTACCAGCAGTATGTTACAGCAATTCATGAAACAGCAGCCAGCATAACAGTGAATGCACACTTTTCATTGTTCAAATGTTTTAAAATATTTTTCACTAGAAATGTTATCTGTTATTATTTGCTTTCTAATTTCTAGTTTATTCATGTTATTTCCAGATGAAGTGAAACAAAGTATTTCACAAAACTAGCCAAAATAAAAATACAGTTTCTATTTGAAATCTTTGTTTGTGGTTTTATATCAGAAAAAATAATTGCAAATATGTCCTTTCCGTACAGAAGTCTATGCAAAAAGATTATTTAATTTGTTTGATTTTAAAGTGTTTTCATTTCTTTGAATAAATAAATCATTGTTTAAGCATAAACTATCGTGTCATTGACCTTTATTTTGCATTATGTAAAGTGAGAATTTCTTTCCCATAAATGAGTTTTCATATCACACAAGGAACAAATTAACTCATAAACTTGAGAATTGGTTTGAACAATATACAGCTAATTTAATGTTTTGACTATTTTCTCTCTTATTCAATATAAATTTATTCAAATTAAGTGGATATTGAATCCAACATTATTTCAAAGACGAATGGAGACACTACAAGAGCTTCATGTCGAATATGGAAACTATAAAAGGTTCGGCAGATCCAAGCGTAAGCAAACCTTTCATGACAGGGGCAACTCGTAGTAAAGGTGGAGTAAGCTCTGATCACTATCCTTAGTGTTTCCCCATAATGTAAAACACATCTCCTAGCAGACATGTATGATGTTATACATTATAGGGGAGAAGGTCGCTCACTACCCAGATCGGTTTCAACCTTTGTTGAGGTCTCGTCAGTGGGAGCCAGGTCAAAAACCGGTCTGGGTAGTGACCCCCCCCCCCATAATGTTAGATTAGCCTCGTATTTAGTGCTGAATACTATAGCTATTTTTTCTTTTCCCTGATTGTTATTGTCTGAATGTAATATTTTGTATTTATTGCTTAGAAAGATCTCACCAATTTTTGTCTTTTTTTGTTTCAGTATCCCTATTATATCGATCTGGTACTTATCCAATTCCTCAGCCAGCTCCATTTCTTTGTCATTCATGCTTTTTATGTTGATAGTACTGATCTTGGACTCTGGTGATGTTGAGTTGGTGAGTGTGTGTGTGTGTGTGTTTCAGGATTTGTTCCAGTAGCTTGGATCAAAGCTGTATAACTGAGAGGCGACTTCATATAGCCTTTAAAGGAATGCACAGAACCAACCAGGGTTTTTGACCTAATGTCCAATCCTCATCTTCTCATGGTGCACACTGTTAGGTATCTACATAAACGAATGAAAATAGGCTAGCAATTTGAGAGTTGACCAAATTGTATTCTTATGGGCTAAAACCACAAATAAAAATGATGGTACAAATATCGTTTAGGTTAGTTTATTTATGAATTAGCCTAAGATTTTATTTGAAATAAAATTGTTTTGAGATGAATTTCTTTCCTATTGGTATAAATCAACCCTTTTATCAGTTATCACTTTCTCAATGCTGCCCTTAATCTTGCTCCTTCTGATGGAAAGTCTCCATGTCAGATTCAGCAGTTTCATTGTCAGAAATTCTATCAAACTTATATGCTTTACTTGCCTTAAAATTAACTGATCTCCTTAATATTTTTCCATCTTGGATAATTTTTTTTTTCTTTTCAAATTTAGTCTTGGTATTAAAGGTGTTGTTATTCATATACAATATATACATGAAAACACAAAGTAAAAGTATTGTTTATTAAATATACTGTCATATATTTCAGTGTGAAATGAACAGACCATTGTCAGTGGTTTAAAAAACAGTTATTACAATGCAAACAACTGATTTATTCGAAATAGAATGAGACACACGATGTTAAATCACCAATAGTGTTATGTTTTCACTGAAGGTTAATCATAACAGTGTAAAATAAACTGCATGTTATTATTATGTGACACCTCCAGGGAGTCCAAAGACTCGTCGAGGGAGAGTGTGCCAACAGCATCGAACAACTGAACCCTTCCAACTACTAACCGCGCTCAAACTTGCTTAACTTTTGTTGAGCCATTAGTAGCAGAGGCTCTACCAATCGACCAACCTTTGCTGGCAATTATATAACTTATAATTTCATATTCAACAGATCATCAGATAGATGTAGTATGTAATTGGTTTCTTAAGACCTTATATCTTTATAAAATATCATTCTTTGTCTTAATAGTAAAAAACACCTTTAATGTGTTATTCGAATCAAACTCTCCCATATTTTTGATAAGAATAAGCAGTCAATCTCAACTATCAAACAATATATGAAATTAAATGGCATCTCCAAAAAGGACTACACAACATCTATTTGACTCTTATAAACCTAACCCAAACAACATGGAATCAATACATCGAGTTCCCATACATCTCCAGCATTTCAGAACCGATTTCATGAATTCTGAAGAAATATGATTTAGTAGCAACTTTTTAATAAACTTAATAAAATTTTTATTA
Organism: Typopeltis vanoorti; assembly: GCF_054136105.1. Lineage (NCBI taxonomy): Eukaryota > Metazoa > Arthropoda > Arachnida > Uropygi > Thelyphonidae > Typopeltis > Typopeltis vanoorti. Next base: position 9,557,829 of record NC_143560.1, on the reverse strand, counting down.
ATTTTTAATAAAAATAATAAACTCTCAATGTACTTCCCCTCTTCAAAAGAGAAAAATGCCTTCCTATGTCTCTTCCAGGTGTATACCACGTTCCATGTGACTACCATCTTTCCTACTTTGGACAAACTGGACACTCAATAGAAAAAAGAACAGAACATCAATCATATATTTTCCATAAAAATCCAATAAGTCTGGATCAGCTCAACACTGAATAGAGGCAGAACACAACATTCTTTGGTCTAAAACATGCCTTCTACATAGATGTCGGTACAAATCTGAATGCCTATTGAAGGAGAGTGCTGAGACCATGCTTCACTGCCCTAACTTGAATCAAAATGACTGCCAGCAATTTGGCAATCGAAATATATATATATATATATTTTATTTTACAGCGTTATGATTAACCTTTTCTTCAGTGAAAGCATAAGCTATTGGCGATTTAACATCACGCAACTCATTTTATTTCAAATAAATCAATTGTTTGCATTCTACCTTGTAACAACAATTTTATTTAAGCCACTGATTATGGTCTGTTAATTTCAGACTGAAATATATGGGAGCATATTTAATAAATAATACTTTACCTTGTGTTTTCATATATATATTATATAGAACTATGGCACAAGTTTCTCTAAAAACAAGTGTTCTTATTCAAATAATACCTTCTTAGCCTATCAGAATGGGTGATTATTATCCTATTTAGAAAACTAATATCCATTATCTTGTAATTTACAGGTGATGTAACACTGTTCTAAGGGGATCTAATGCTGTTGCACCTAATTTTTCTGTTTTACATTAAGATTGATCCTTTAGCAGAACTAAGTCATCTCAACCGTTTTACCTTTCTTAACTTATTGATTGCTGCTCAGTTATTTCAATATGTTGATTCACTCTAGAACTTTATAATCTCCAAAGATGAATGACATTTATCTAAAACACTGAGTAGATATTCATCAGCATCATGAAATCCAGAATCTGGAGAAGATAGATAAATATGCATTCGTGAAAGAGAATCAAAAAGCAAGATCCTCTTTCACCAATAGATATTTATCTAGAGCAGCATTTCTCAACCTTTCTAAGCCCAAGGACCAGTAAAAATGCCTAAAACAATTCTACGAACCACTAAGTTATGTAATTTTTTTAATGTATGTGGGGATTATCAACATTTTGGAAAAACTGTGCCTTTTATAACATAATAAATCTAAAAGCATGTTTTGAATACATATGGAAACATAATTAAGTTGCAAGTAAACAATTAAAAGTGTATCATCACTGAACAAAGTTTTAATTTTTATTAAACAAATAAAGGTATCAGTTTCCGATTTGCTGTGGGCAAATGAATGGGTATATCAGCACTGTCCCACTGAAATCCCCATTCATCTATCCACAGTAACTTTTATATTTTATATGCTATCCCCATTCATCTGCCCACCCTCATTTAGCTCACCCCACAACAACTGTTGTAGTGCCATTGGTACCATGGGAAAATGAATGGGGAATGTCAGCACCGTCCTGCTGACACCTTCATTAATCTGCCCACAATGACGTTTATCTTTAATCCCCATTCATCTACCCACGGCAACTTTTATATTTTCTATGTTATTCCCATTCATCTGCCCATACTCATGAAGTATGGGCAGTTGAATGGGAATGAACCCCACAACAACTTTTATCTTCACGCACTCTCTGATTCGACCTGCAACATGTAAACTGTTCCATTCGCTAAGTGCGTTGTGAGAAGAGGGAAAATGTTGTTCTTATCTTACTCCATTCATCATAATACAGAATACGAACTTGACATCCATGGTTTCCATCATGAATGACATCCCTTGTCCTGTCCAAACTATTCCCTGCATATACCCAAAAATTTCACTCAGAATATCCCAAAACCATTAATGCCCCCCCCCCCCCATCCATCCATCCACACACACACACACACACACTTCCAGCTGAGATGAATCGCCTTATTTCCCTGATCCATCCCCTGATTCCCCCATCCACACACACACACACACACACACTTCCGCCCGATATGAATCACCTTATTTCCCTGACGAGTTTTCCATGACTATCAAAAAAATTCAAGACATCCTGTTATGTGAGATCCTTCCCGATATCTATAAACAGTCCAATCGATGATGTCAGTCACAAAGTGCCATCCATGTGGTTAGGCGCATTTTCCCACCCAAGACCATATGCCGTATATACTTTACGAATGTGATTTGTACTAATCGTGTTATGATAGTGATTTTAATTATATCAGTCCTGTTTTATCCAGAAGCCAACAGTGGTTATCATAAATCTGGCAGATTCATTAATCGTGTGGTGGTTTTATTTATATCCGTCCTATGTGCTGCTTGTATTCATTATGTTGTAATGTGTGTTTCTGTACAATCCATGACCATATGGATGCTGTTGTCTGCATGAGACGGATTCAGTGTGCTCGGCTGCATATTCCCACAAGCAACCATATACGGAACTTTGCTAAACAGGACACGGGAAGCTATCCTCCTCGCCAGCAGAGCTGAGCCTCATCATGACGTCACTATGTGTAATTTTCATTTCATCCACGAGTTTGGAAATGGATTAATTCCAAAACCAGTAACAAGAATAATCAGAAAGTGTAGTCTAAATAAATAATATGATATAATTAAGTTACTGCTTACTTATAATGAGATGGTTCAGCTTCTCGGCCTTTGCAGAGTTGCTGGATATCTGGCTCAATATTCGTCAACTTCAATCGAGGATTGGCACACACACACTAAGATGATTTCTGTATTTTGTTTTTATTTGAAGGAGTGATGAAAATCCTTTCTCACAAAGATAGGTTGTAGAAAACTGCATGACGATTTTCAGTGCTTCTTCAGATAATTCGGGAAATTCACTTCTCATTCACTTCACTGAAGGCGAGATCCAGAATCGAGCCAAACCAAGATCACAGAATTGCAATTTAAGCCCACTGTCACTTGAAAGCTCAATTAACTGTTCGCTTTTCAATAACGAAAGGTCGTTTTCATGACTATAAGCCTGAAATAGATCTTGAACGTACAGAAATTTCTTATAAAAGTTATTCGGAAAATATGTTCCAAAATTCTGTTTCAGAGTTCTGAGGTGGTCACAAATCCATTCAAGAAACTCAGAATCAACAAAAAGATCATTTTCCACTAAAAAGATTCCAATGTTGGAAAAGGTGCAAATTATCTGTCTTTTACATAACTAATGCACAACACCAGTTTTTTTTTTCCTCGAATGCCTTTATTTTGTAGTAGGCATCAAGAACAGTTAAAGAATTTCCCTGAAGGGAGAGATTTAGTTCATTTCATTTCGAAAAAATGTCTGAAAGATAGGATAGTGTTGATAACCATGCTTCATCAACCAGGAGTGATGCAAAATTATGTTCATTTACAAACAATAAAACTTCATGCCTTAATTGAAATGATCTTGTTAGTACTTTGTCCATGGAAAGCCAGCGAATTTCAGAATGAAGCAAAAGTTGTATATATTCACTGCCCATTTCATCGCCGAGTACTGAAAATAACCTGTTATTTAACGGTCGAGCCTTAATAAAATTAACTAGCCTTACAGCGTTCTATAGCACAGTTTTAAATTCTGGTGGCATTCCTTTGGAGGCCAACCTTTCCCTATCTTTGAAACAATATACCCGATTCATATCTGGAGCCACTTCCTTGACCATAGAAACACCCCTCAACTATGCCTGCTTTTAAGGGCATGAGCTCCATCTGAACAGAAGCCCATGCATTTTTTTCCCACTGGATCCCTTTGTGTATTATGTAATTATTGAGAGTGTGAAATATTTTTTCTCCAGTTGTTCAGGATGACAAAGTTCTACAAAACAGAATATCATTATGAATGTTGTTATCGTGCGCATATCTTACGTAGCATATTAACTGCGCATCATTTGTAACATCAGCAGTCTCGTCTACTTGTAACGCATAATAAGGGCTCTCTTAACTCTTTCGATTAACTGAGATTCTATGTCACCTGCCAATATCATTAATTCTGCAACCTACAGTGTCATTGAAAGAGGAGTCAAATCAACATCTTTTAGTAACTTGTTTCCAAACATAGATTTTACCACATCTTTTATAGCTGGAAGTAGTAGATTTTTCTTGATAGAATGAGGTTTCCCTGTTTTCACTATGCGCAAACTTAAGAGATAGATGCTTCCAGTGCCCTGCTATTAATCAAACCCATGGCTGAAATTACATCTTTCCCATGATTTAATGTTGCAAAGCGTCACGGAAATTTTTTTTTTTCTTCAATTTGCTTATTTTTCACATCACAATGTTTAGTTTCTAAATGTCGGAGTTTCGCAGGTTTCGTGCACTTATTCGACAACACTTCAAAACACACTGAGGTTTCTGTTCACTTTCATCTCCACACCAAGTAAACCGGAATTCCAAATATGAACTGTTATATTTCCTACTGTATTTTTTCTTTGAACTGCTTGTTTCTTCTACTTTAATAGTATCAGATTTACTCGCCATTAAAACACGTGTATCATAATTAGGGTAAGCGTGAGCTGTTTCATTTGCTCTTCTTTTCAAAGTCCTAGTTCTATGCCACTTTTCAATTATTAAAAAATGCTTCCGAAAAATATATAAATACTGGGGTTAACTCATAACACACTTTGTCCAAGTATCATTTAGCACTTCTGAAGGTATACTGAGCCTTGGTTGCAGGAGGAAAACCTTCAGTAATAAAAATCAATAAACAACAAGCATTTGGTTGTGGATAACACATGTTCACTTCAAATCTGACAAAACAGCAAGGGAAGACAGAAGCAATAAAACTATATTGTTTTTCACTTCACCCCTCTTATTATTCGTCATTCTGCTGCTACAAATTATTGTAGTGCCAGAATGACGAGTAATAAAAGAGGGGTGAAGTGAACAACAATATAGTTTTATTGCTTCCGCCTTTGAACATTTTGATGCTATTTGTTGTTTTTTTTAGTCTCCATTTGATTTCAATAATTTTTACTTACTTATTTAATTTTAATTTGTTTGGATAACTAAAAAATATATATTTATTTAATTAATTGAAGTCTGCCTGCAGACCACCTGTCCCATCGTAGTGGACCACAGGTGATCTGCGACCTTGATGGGACCTGTGGTCCCATTCAGGTTGTGGATCTACACCACGGGTCCCAAGATGGGACCCGTGGTCTAGATCAGTGTTTCTCAACCTGATCTAGACCACGATCTAGAGGATCAAAAAATATAAACAGAAAAGAACGGTTTTCTTTAATACTAGGACTGCAAAATGATAAGTGAATAAGAAATAAGGCAAGAACAAGTCCCAATCTTTCACTTTTTCTATTTTTGTGGAAAAATAGAGTCAATTTGTTTTATTGACTCATTCAGTGACACTCGAACAGATTTTATCTACACCCCCCCCCCTCACCAAAAAAAAGACAAAAGATTGGGACTTGCATTCTCATTGCAATCCAAGTATTAAAGAAATGGCTTTCTTTTTTTGTTTATGCTTTTTGACCCTGTTTCACCAACAGATATTCACAATGCCCATATTACATTCTATTTGTATGTTAAGATAAAATTAGGTCTTCAATTAGACAAGTGTTTCTGGGCATCGATACCTACAAATTACTTCATCAATGATATGTTTTGTTATTCTGTTAATTTTTTGGCCCCAAATAGAATAAAATTCTAGAAACATTGATAACATTCTACAAATACTAGCATGAAGCTGTTTCTATGTTTGTGGAAGAAATCTTTCTAGGTTTGTGGAAGAAAACCTATAATTTCAGCAACCAGATGGAAACACCTCTCAGGCAACTACACTGATGTTCACCTTTTCTCTGAAAGAAGTTCTAATTTAACACAAGTGACACGACCTGACAAAATCCTCAGAATCTTAGCTTAATGTTGGCCAATAATATCTGTCAGACACATGCATTGTAAGGTGTTTTCCTAAATCCAGCATGTCCTGTCAGAGGAGTAGAATGATATCATTTCATGTAGAGCTATTACTTTAGGCTCATCTACTGGAGTCTTCTTAACATGGGCTATTCAAATCATTAACAAAAAAATTCTAATATTGTAAATTTATTAAAAAATTTTAATTTACTTTACTCCTGAAGTTAGCACCATGAAATATTATTATTAGCAGTAAGAGAAAGCACCCAAGGAGTCAGGGACTTAAGAGAGGCCACAGAACACCTACACCAGCTTTCGTAACTTTTCTGGAATTCATTCACATCACCTGCACTCATCACCTCCAGAGGCAATCCATTCTAATCATGTACCACTCTATGAAAGAAGAATCTAGCTTCCATCCACTTCCTGAATGCATTCATATTCTCAACTTCCATGGAAGTCCTCTTCACCTTCCATAAAATCAAAAATTCAGTTTACCTGTATCCTGTCCACCTGGTAGCCTGTAAGTACCCTATCAGAAGTTTATGTCTAAATCATATCACCCTACTTTCACCTGTTTGCTAGTCTGGAGTCCACAAATTCTCAATTTGTCTTTATAATCTGTATAACACAATACACTCCTCCTCCTCCTCCTCCACTGTACCCAAGGTTTGTTTCAGCACTGCAATTATCTTGTGGTAATCTTTGCTATATCCGTAGAACTTCAACTTCCTATCTACTAAAACGCCTGATCAGTTTCTTCAAGAATAATCCCACTAATATAATACGTTATTAGATATCTCATTACATTTTCATGGCAAATTTATTACAGATGCTATTCAATTTATAGAGAATCCTGGAGACTTGCAATGAATGTGTTTAGGAGTACAACAGCATCTGTATAAAGCAAAGAGCTAAATTTGATATCTCTGATTCTAATATCAGGTTTAATGCCACTTTCTTTCATAATGCAAATCATATAGATAATGAATAAGAGTGAAGATCATGGGCAGCCTTGTCTTATACCTGATTTCACATCAAACAATCTTCCTGTATTTCCATCAATTCTAACTTCTGACTTGTACCTTAAATATAGACAACGTACTGCTCTGTAGAATGTTCAATTTAATCCATATCAGCATAGCATTTTGAAAATGCTTTTCTCTGGGTACCTTGTCATATAAATTTATGTCATATAAATCATGGAAAAATAACCCTTGTTATTTTTCCATGATTTCTCCACTATCTGTCATAAAGTGAAAATCTCATCTTGATGTCTATTTGGCCTCAACCTAGCTTGTTCTTCAAGTTTCTCTTCCACAATTTTTCTTTCACTTCTCTTCCACAATTTTTCTCAGCCTCTTTTTTAAGTATGCTTGCTTAAATATCGCCTGGAACATTTACTAGAGAAATTCTCTGTAATTCTCAGAATCAGTTTTATTCCCCTTTTTATAGATGGGAACTATGAGAGCTTTAAAAAATCATCTGGAATTTGACCTTCTGATCAGGTTCTCTGAATTATGCAGTGTAGCCACTACAAAACTTTTATATCTCCATATTTCAGTATTTCTGATCAAATATAATCTACTCCAACTTTCAGTAACCCCATATTAAGTCCACATGTAACTTTTCCAATTCTTCTTCAAGTTTGATTTCTTTTTCATTGATACCCATTTCTATCCTCAATTTTTCTGACGTGTTCTTCTTCTAGATGTAGAGTTAGAATTTGCTTCCAGTTACATCACAGCTCACCCTGGTTCCCTGAAGAAAACAGTACGGTTGTTGTTGTTTAACCAGGTGATATCCTAGTTGGCGCAAACTCTCATCGTATATTGTGCCATCACATTTATGTCTTGTTTTAAGTCAATAAAGAGCAAAATTTGGTTGGCTAAGTCCCAAATTGCCAGCCTATCTTTTGTTCAGTGCTCAGTGGATACCTACTAACGGGGTACACCACATGAAGGTGAGGATTGAACATTAGGTCAGAAGCCCTAGTTAGTTCTCTGCATTCTTTAAAGGCAATGTGGAGGTCTCTTCCCAGTTATCTGGTTTTGACCATTTGCATCTACAATATTCAGAGGGGATCCAAGTTAATTGAGACTAAAATAGTTAAGCAATTAGGATTGGAAATATGAACTGAATTGCCATTCTTTCCATTTATTAAATGTTTCCAATGCTTATGAGTCTACAATATATTTAATTAGAACCTCTAGTTCACTAGAATTAGAAGAGGAGAAATTAGAAGACTCTTTTCAATTGCTGGCTTTTGTCCTTATTAAAGGATTGATCAGATCTTTTACATTTATCTCTTTTAAAATTTTCTCGAGTTTTCTAAGATCTGAAATCACTGACAGAAGTTGTCCTTGAGGTTTGAAAGCGACTCAAACTCTGATTCATCTTCTTGAATTCATCTCTCAGACTTGATATTTCATTCTTAACTAAAGGAGATGCAGAACAATCCATATTTTCTAGTTTTTTTTTTTTTTTGAAGGTTTAGAATTTTTTTGAAGCACCACCATCTCTACAGCCAAGGGCTGTAGAGATGGTGATCCTATCTGCTTGAGTAAGTAATTCTGTTTGTATTCAAATAAGGTTTTTACACATAAAACACTAAAATTGAAAATTCACTATTGAAAAATTACTTGAATCACTGTTCTCTAGACTTCCAGTGACACATTTATTAATGGAGAATTTTTTTTTTTCTTTGGCAGTGTACAGATTTTATGAGGCTGATTTCAACAAACTTCCTTACATTATGTCCTTTATTATATTATGATAATTTTATCTACGGTGCTTTCTATATTATTATTATTACTACGCAACACCTCCAAGGAGTACAAGGACTCATTGAGGGAGGGCACTCTACTTTTGCTTCACCACACACATCTCACCATCTCTACTATTACTTAATTCATTCTCTTACTATGACACTATCATCATCATCATCATCAACAGTATTTTTTGTCTATAAATTGTGTGTGGTCAATTTGCCTTTATGTGGGATAAAAAACCCTGCTACCTCCGTATGAGATCATCTAACTTACCTTCAATTGAAAAAGCCTATAATAAAGATTCCTCTTGTCAGGATGAGAATAAAACCCAGGCCTTTTCCAATTGGAGGTCACAATGTTCCGCTGTTCTTCCAATTGCATTAAAGAGCTTAAGCATTTGTTCTGCTTTGCATTACCTGACTGTTTAGAAGATCGAGTTCAATTCTTGTATAGTTCCCTCCCCAACCCCCCAAAAAAATTCTGTATATCACTTAATAAAGTGACAGAGAATTTACACTGATAGATAAAATTATCATAAATCATTAAAAACAGGGATTTTTAAACGCTTCTATATTTTATTATTACTTCTTTTTAATGTGAATCCCACCCATGAAAGGATGTTAATCTATAGTATATGAGTAATAGCATCATGGATTAACTCCCTACTGGCCAATGTGGATGAAATAGTGGGACCAAATTGCACTTCTTATCCATGTTATTCAATAGGTGTTACAGAATCGTATCCAGATTTAGTTGGTTGTCTATAGATGTCATGGCCGGTTGGAGGGTTAAAAATTAAATAATCAAAAAACCCTGCTCTAGATATCGTAAATTTTTCAAGCCATTTCAGGTCTCTAATAAGTAAGATTGTGGTCTCACACTGGGTGATAAAATTCATCTGCAACCTATATCATCTGTAATATTTACAAATATGAAATCCAACAGGCTGCTGAATTCAAACCCATTGATTGTTGATTGGGGAGCAGATCAACTAGGCCATCAAATATCAAAATTAGTTTGTTAATTAGGAAATATCAATATGGCAATAAAAATATATCAAATTACATAAATATAAAACACTTTTACCCCTTCATTCACAATAACAGGTTTATCTGTCAATAATAAGAAATGGTCCAGCAACTGTGATGCCTTTTCAAATTTTTCATATAAACCAAGTCCAATGAGTTGATATGTCCTTCCAAGAATATCTTGATGTTCTTTACCCACAAGATAAAGGGTTTTTCCTATTAAATGATTTGAATCCTGAATATCAAAGTGATCATCAAAGAATGGATTACGAACATATGGAACCCTTATATACACCTGAAAATAAGAGCAAAAGAACTTTATAATAAACAAAGCTAATCAAATGACTCAGAATGCACCTTTTTTTTTTATAACAACAACAAAAAATAAGAATAATTTGCCTTAAGTGCATAAGGTGTATTCTAAACCTCAAACTTTTCATTATTACATAAGCCAAAACCTTTATTTTGGTTAAATACAATTCTTATAAGGAGGGTGCTTTTTTTACAGTTATCTCTAGCCAACCAAACAAAAACTACTTAGCCAAAGTTCACGAAATCAAGTTCCAAGGCATATGATTTTTCCCTCTAGTTGAAATGATGAAATTTGATACTGTCTATTAAGCAACAAGTATGTACTTGGAATAAAAGCACCAGAATCTACAAGATGTCACACAGTAAAATAACTATTAAATAGAAACGTGCACTCAATGTATTTTTTCAAATCTACCAAATTCCAACTTACTTTTTGCATATTTATGTATTTTATATTTGTTTCTGTTTCCAGTTAGTGACAGGAAAAAGAAAATATTTGATTTTTTTGTGTCATCTTATGCATGATGGCCAAACATATCATGCAGGTAGCACCAAAGTGCAAAAGACATAAGAAAGCATTCTATGATCAAGCATTATCCATGATATTCTCAGTCAAGAGGATGCAGTGAGAGTAGCATAAAGATGCATAGCATATTTTTGGATCCTGAAACATTTGAACAATTTTTATTATTACAAATGAATTTAAATGATTCAATATAATTTTTTTATTAATTATATAGTTTAAAACCATATAAATTAATATAGTTTAAAACCAAAGCAAAACTAATGAATCAAAAAAGTTTATAGATTTTAAGGCAAAACTTGATATCACTGAATAAGCTGAAAAAGGTGACTGTGAGGGCTGTTTTGTATTCCAAGTTAAATTGTTTTTTTCATTTTAAATTTTTTTTAAAAAATTGCAATGCAGTGGATAGTTGTGCTTATAGGTGATAATAAATTTAGTTTAATCCTTTATCCAAGTGTGAGCAAACAAAGTTTGCGCCTGAAAGTATCTTCAGGACTGCGTTAAGGTGGTACAGCACCAGGGCAACTCGTTGCAAAGGTGGAGCAAGCTACCAATACTCATATCCTAGTATCTCCTATAATGCAAAACACATCTCCTTGCAGATATGTCTAATGTTATGCATTAAGGGAAGGGCCACTACCCAGACCGGTTTCGACCTTTATTGAGGTCTCTTCAGTGGGAGCCAGGCCCAAGTCGAGATATCAGGCAGAAGCATTAGCAGGTCATCTCCACCTATAGGAATTGCCAATTGGTGTGCCACCCTTTTTTAATATATTACTCTGGATTTAGAGAAAGATGTTGAAAGTTTATTTTCCACTTGGTTAGAGTATAATAAATTTAGTTTAATCCTTTATCCAAGTGTGAGCAAACAAAGTTCACGCCTGAAAGTATCTTCAGGACTGGGTTAAGGTGGTACAGCACCAGGGCAACTCGTTGCAAAGTAATTTATTAATTTATTAAAGAGTAATTTATTAAAAAAGGGTGGCACACCAATTGGCAATTCCTATAGGTGGAGATGACCTGCTAATGCTTCTGCCTGATATCTCGACTTGGGCCTGGCTCCCACTGAAGAGACCTCAATAAAGGTCGAAACCGGTCTGGGTAGTGGCCTTTCCCTTAATGAATAACATTAGACATATCCGCAAGGAGATGTGTTTTGCATTATAGGAGATACTAGGATATGAGTATTGGTAGCTTGCTCCACCTTTGCAACGAGTTGCCCTGGTGCTGTACCACCTTAACCCAGTCCTGAAGCTTTGTTTGCTCACACTTGGATAAAGGATTAAACTAAATTTATTATACTCTAACCAAGTGGAAAATAAACTTTCAACATCTTTCTCTAAATCCAGAGTAATTTATTAAAAAAGGGTGGCACACCAATTGGCAATTCCTATAGATGGAGATGACCTGCTAATTCTTCTGCCTGATATCTCGACTTGGGCCTGGCTCCCACTGAAGAGACTTCAATAAAGGTCGAAACCGATCTGGGTAGTGGCCCTTCCCTTAATGCATAACATTGGACATATCTGCAAGGAGATGTGTTTTGCATTATAGGAGATACTAGGATATGAGTATTGGTAGCTTGCTCCACCTTTGCAACGAGTTGCCCTGGTGCTGTACCACCTTAACCCAGTCCTGAAGATACTTTCAGGCGCAAACTTTGTTTGCTCACACTTGGATAAAGGATTAAACTAAATTTATTATACTCTAACCAAGTGGAAAATAAACTTTCAACGTGCTTATAGGTGATTATTACTATTTTTTGTTTATGAGAGCAGACGTCTAAAAAGACACATTTTTAATTTAAAGTTTTACTCTTTTTTTAATTATTAAAGTGATTTGCAACTGCTTTATTTTTATATACATATTTTTTAAAAAAGGAAAAGTCGTGAATGCATCTTTTTTTTTTTTTTACATATTATTTATTAAAAAAACAAAAATACTTTCCCACTGATCACCATCAGGAAATTTGCATATTGTGATTTTTTTTTTGTTCCAATTAATCATACACTTATGTTGATGTTAAATGGAGAGAATGTGTCTAGAGATAATAATTGCTAACTAAATTTATTTAACTAATACCCATATTTTGCCTTGATTACTAAAGCAGCTTCATGGAAACAAAAAATATAACTAAGCATGAACAGGCCAGTCAGCATTGTAGGATCCAGCCTTTCATACTGTATCTGTGTTTGCCTTCCTGCTAGTGCCTGTATGCACATGCTTAGTTACGTTCTTTGTGCCATGGAGATGCCTTGGTAACCAAGATAAAATACAGTAGATTCCAGTTAATTGGTCCAATGCTTAATCAGGGCAGCCATTTTATTGCGATAAGTCTGGAAGAGCAAAATCAAAATGAGAATATAACAAGAATTTGTTTCGTTTAATTGGTACCCAATGCCGTGGGCCAAATAAGAACCTCTACCACATGGAGTGCTAGAAAAATTATATAATATTACTTCAAAAATTTAGTGCCGATGACATCTGAAATGCTGACGAAACAGGTCTATTTTATCATGCCACACTGGATGGTTCCGTTGTTATAAAAAGCTACCCTATTTAGATCTGTTGCTGTCATTGATCTAAACAGTGTAGCTTTTGGGAACTAATAAATGAAACCTGTTATTTATTGAAAAAAGGGCCAGGTCTCAATGCTTTAAAGGGATTAGAATTAAGAGTTTACCAGTTCAGTACCATGTGAACAAAAACAAGACAACATCGCTGAATATTTTTAAGAATTGGCTAATGAGTCAGGACATGGAATTATAATGGAAATTTATTTTACTGATTCTTGACAATTACTCAGGAGGTCAGTACAAAAGTTATCTTTTATAGGCAGTACAGTTCAAACAGCAATACCATTCAAAACTGTTTTGCTCATTATGTTTTTAAGCATTCAATCATGGATAGACCAGATAGTGAAAACGATGTCTCATTAGATGTGAACCACATCAGAAACTATGACAAGTTTGCATCCATTGATGATAGTCTTCAATACTAAAATAAAAATAAAGATTTTTATTATTATATTTATGGCTATTTTGCCTGCTTCTATTTAGGAGTGCCCCTGTTTAAATGTCATTGGCTTTTTTACTCACAGATTCTTAGGGCATTGTAGATGTATATTTACAAATAAATATATGTAGCATAAAGGAAGAGAAATTTATACATACCATTTTCTGGGTGTTGTGGCTTTTCTTCTTTCTGCGATGTCCAAACTACTGTATGCGTGGGGGGGGGCAATGTTGGAGAATTAAATAGAAATGGAAAAAACCTGGGTTTTTTGAATAATATATATATACATATATATTATATTATTAGGGATGGGCGGAGCGTTTTTTTTATATTTATATAGGGTGGGAAAGGGTGAAGGGGTTTTGAAAACAGCAACTGATTTTTAGAGGGGAGGAAGGGAGTTGACAGGGTGCGATCCGTTTCGACTATGCTTGGTCGCCGTCTGAACATATGGAGGAAGTGGATGCTATCTGGGAGTTTTCCCAGAAATAATATCCATAAAAATAAAGATTTTGAGTACCTACCCAGGATGTTAAAAAATGTATTACTTAATCAGATTATGACTATTTCATGTGATAAGGCAATGCTATATCTGCACTAAATACCTATGCTGATTTTTAGTCACAACTGGGGCAAAAAAAAAAAGGGGAAAAAAAAAGACTATGCTTGATCAATTCCAACATCATCATTAACTGCTAACGAAATTATTTTTATAGCAAATATTTTACTTTAATTAAAGCCAATTGTTTATCTTAAAGTTAGTAATTTTTCTATCTAATAAATAAAAAACTTGCCTAATCTTCTATTTTGTCTTATGTACATACACCCAGAGCCGGCGCTAGGGTCTTTGATGCCCGCATGCAATTTCTATCTAAGTGCCCCTGTAATGATCCGGGAGTGTGTGGTTCTTTTACGATAATAAAAATTTAAATTATGTGAAATTTCTTAAATAAATTTTGACAGAACAGCCACACGTTGGTTCGCTAAATGTAACGAACCAGGTGTTGACTAAGCAAGATAATCGTTAAAAACCCGTATATTCAAAAAATTCTCAAAAGTTAAAGCAAATTTTGATAAAGCCACTTCACTTTAATCGTTGAATATAATGATACAGGGATTACAGCCTTCTCACCGACCCGAATCTCTAACAAAATTAAAATGAATTTTAATTAAAGTTAAAATTTATTTGAACTAAACTTTAAAAAATTCTTGCATTTTACTAAATTCTTAGTAAGTTGTAAAATTTTTTTAATAATTTTTATAAGTGGAACTATCTTTTAGGAAAATAAAAGAAACTCAAGATAGATGAGAAAATAAGAAAAGAATTCAGAAATAATAATTAGAACATTTTATTAATATTAATATAAGTATTCAAAAAATAAAATCTTTACAGAATAACAGAAAATAAATTAAATTACATAAATGTACTTGAAATTTTTTTATTAAAATTTTAGGGTTCTTGATTTCATATTCACCAAATTAGAAATAATGGTTTTAATGTCTAATTCCACACATACATCATTTTCAGTAGCTATTAATGCCAAACTAACAAACCTTTTTTGTGACATACTTGTTCTTAAGTATAATAAATTTAGTTTAATCCTTTATCCAAGTGTGAGCAAACAAAGTTTGCACCTGAAAGTATCTTCAGCACTGGGGTAAGGTGGTACAACACCCAGGACACTCCTTGCAAAGGTGGAGCAAGCTACCAACACTCCTATCTCAGTATCTCCCATAATGCAAAACACATCTCCTTGCGGATATGTCTAATATTATGCATTAAGGGAAGGGCCACAACCCAGACTAGTTTTGACCTTTATTGAGGTCTCTTCAGTGGGAGCCAGGCCCAAGTGGAGACACCAGGCAGAAGCATTAGCAGGTCATCTCTACCTATAGGAGTTGGCAAATGGTGTGCCACCCTTTTTTATTAAATTACTCTGGATTTAGAGAAAGATGTTGAAAGTTTATTTTTCCCTTGGTTAGAGTATAATAAATTTAGTTTAATCCTTTATCCAAGTGTGAGCAAACAAAGTGTGTGCCTGAAAATATCTTCAGGACTGGGGTAAGGTGGTACAACACCAGGACATCTTTCTCTAAATCCAGAGTAATTTAATAAAAAAGGGTGGCACACCATTTGGCAACTCCTATAGGTAGAGATGACCTGCTAATGCTTCTGCCTGGCATCTCCACTTGGGCCTGGCTCCCACTGAAGAGACCTCAGTCTGGGTTGTGGCCCTTCCCTTAATGCATAACATTAGACATATCTGCAAGGAGATGTGTTTTGCATTATGGGAGATACTGAGATAGGAGTGTTGGTAGCTTGCTCCACCTTTGCAAGGAGTCGCCCTGGTGTTGTACCACCTTACCCCAGTCCTGAAGATACTTTCAGGCGCAAACTTTGTTTGCTCACACTTGGATAAAGGATTAAACTAAATTTATTATACTCTAACCAAGTGAAAAATAAACTTTCAACTTGTTCTTAAGTAGGTTTTAATCAATTTCAACTTGGAAAAGGAATGTTCACCGCTCGCTACACTAACAGGTAAGGTTAATAGTATTCTTAAAACAAATGAAAAGTTAGGGAAAAATAAATTATTGGTCACAATAAAATTAAGAATATCGAAAGGGTTTTGAATATTTAAATTATCCTTTCAAAAAATATCCCGGAAAGCACATAACTCATCATATAGTTCTATTGCATTTACGTCTTTATTGTTGCCGTCCATCAAGAGAATCTCTAAAACGCGTCACAATTTTTTGTTAAATCTTCATTATTAATTTGTAGTAATCTATACAATAAATTGAAATTATCATAATATGTTTTTAGTTGTTCAAAACATTCTATTAACGAACACATTGTAACATCTAGAAGTGTATAAAACACATTCACTCTAAATTTATCTTCTGGCGATTGTGCCATTTCGTCATGATGCTCATAGTCGAATTGTCGTGTCTTCCTTCGTCGTCGAACTTCGATACCAGTTTTAAATTCTTGTTCTCCATCCACCTGTTCACTCAGTTATTTTGCCGTTTTTAGAACTTCTTTAAAATTTGTATCTCATCGATACTCTTGTAAGAATATTTTTAAGTTTTTGATAGATTCTAAAGCAAGCATAATGTTCATATTTTTGTTGAAGCATTTTACTCACAGGGTTTATTCTGTTAAGTAAATCATACCAAGTTATAAGAGAGCAAATAAAATTGTAGTCCTTTATTTTAGCACATAATGTTTGTGATTCATGCTGAGTTTCTTTATTAAAATTTTAATTATTTAAAATTTCAAAAAGTGCATCATAAATTTCTCCTAACTGACATCGTAGAGGACGGATTCCATTAATTTTACTTTCCCATCGCGCTTCTGATGGCTGTTTCAATGTTAATTTTTTTTATGAACTTTAAAAGGATTGCCCAACGTTTGTAATAGAATGAAATGAATTGTATTTCTTGAATAATTGCAAAGAAACTAATTGTATCTGCATCATTAATGATTAAATTTAGAGTATGAGTAGCACATGGCACGTAAAAAGCTAGACGATTTTTGTTTAAAAGCAAATTTTGGAGCCTATATTTGCCCCATTGTCATATCCTTGACCTCGCATGTCTTTAATGGGAATGTTCCATTTTTCCAGTTGTTCCATTATTGTTGCACATAAACCACATCCTGCAGAATCTGATGTATCTGCAAAACCTAAAACGTTTTCCCTGATCTTGACAATTCCATTGTCACAGGAAACAAAGCAAATAATAATGGTCATTTGTTCTGTTTTACTTGCATCAGGTGCGCAGTCTAAAATTATGGAATAATATTTTGATTTTAGAATTGATAATAAAATTGTATCCCCGATTGCGTTACTTAAAGTTTCCAATATTTCATTTTGACTGTCTTTACTCAAACAGCGTACTCTACTGTTTTGTTGTAGGGCCTTTTCAACATGATTTTCCATGATGGGATCAAACTTCCCAAACAGTTCGACTAATTTTAAAAAATTGCCATTATTTCTTTCATATAATTTATCAGATGATCCGTGAAAAGCTAAATTTTGGCTACCAACAAATTTTATAATTTCAATCAAGCGTTTTAAAACACTCGTCCAATCTTTCTTTTCCATTTCATACAAGCTGTGAGTCTGAAAATCAATAATAGTTTTGTTTTTTTAAATTTTTATCAAGTTCCTTCCATTTTAAGAAATTTTTCATGTGAGTTAAACTAGTCTCATGTCTATGTAAAGTTGTACTTACATTTCTCCAATCGTTATAACCTTCTACAAGATTCAGTTGATTCAGTAGGTGTGACAAGTTTGCAACAAAAGAAAAAAACAGAATTTAAAGTTTCGGAATAAATGAGCCATGTTCTTGGCACCAGCTCCCTTTTTCCATTTTTCTATTATAATACATGTCGCCAAATTTACGACCATATGTATCTCTGTGATATATTATATTTTTATTTTGAACAGGCCCCATTTCAATTAAAACAACTCGTCATTTTTCATCAATATTTCCCCATTGACCTGGATCTTCTAAATTCACAGAGACTAACAATGTGTTAGTTTCGTGGTCAACTACAACTAAATCTTGTTGTAGTTGACTAAATCCTAACTATTTTTCACTTAAATCATGTTCAATAATTGCAATAGTACCTTCATGCAAACTGGATGATGTGCATGGTTCTTCAACTCTGATTTCTAATGTATCGAGTTGGTTACAATCTGCATCAGAATATTTTAATATTTTAACAAATTATGACCATATGTATCTCTGTGATATATTTTTATTTTGAACAGGCCCCATTTCAATTAAAACAACTAGTCATTTTTCATCAATATGTTCCCATTCACCTGGATCTTCTAAATTCACAGAGACTAACAATGTGTTAGTTTCGTGGTCAACTACAACTAAATCCTAACCATTTTTCACTTAAATCATGTTCAATTATCTTGTTCAATAATTGCAATAGTACCTTCATGCAAACTGGATGATGTGCAAGGTTCTTCAACTCTGTGATCCTTCAACTCCTTACTCAGAGAACAAATTGCCGCCACTCGCCGTTTCCTGAGTGAAGCTAACTCAGCTATACAGGCACTCGAAGATGACCTTTCAAACACCTTAAGCCATGAAAAAGTTGAAGAACCATGCACAAGGACTACATCCGGTTTCACCAATACAGCCACTCTGGTCTTGCTGACCATGCTCTGGATACCTGCCATAGAATACGGTGGAAAAAAGCCAGGATAATACACCGTAGCAAATACGGATATGAAAGGCTTTTCATAGAATCAGCTTCAGCCTTAAGAAACGAGCCAAACCTCAACAAATTTGGCTGCATGAGACTTCCTCAAATTTGGGAAACCTACATCAGAAGACCTTCAGCCCAATCGCCCAAGAATACCAACATTGCCCGCTAGAGGGCACCATCAGGACTTTAGGAGAAATAACAGCTTCATACTTCTTGCTCATTTATTGTTTTGCTGTGCCTGCGTGCACGTATCTTGTACCTAAGTTCTTGAAAATGGCAGCGTGACGTTGCCGAAATACAGAAATATATTAAAATTTAGTTTAATATATATCCTAGTACGTTGTAATTTCCTGAAATAATATAGTGAAAATGCATAACCAACGTCTAAGCCTTTCCACGAGAAGTTCTTCAACTCTGATTTCTGATGTATCGAGTTGGTTACAATCTGCACCAGAATATTTTAATATTTTAACAAATTTATTAAGAGCCCCAGTTTGTTTCTTAATATCTGCTTCTTTCGCAGCATGATGCTTATGATTTTGTGCACCGGATAACTTTTTTTTAAATTTTTGATTCCATTTCTATTTTATACCCACAAGAAATTATTACACAACACGACACAGAGACGAAATAATAGTCCGCACTGCACTACTGTCAGTAGCCTACTGAGATTTGTACCATATGACTGGTTAACTAGCAACAAATGTTTTGTACGAAAATTTGTTTCTGCGTATAAAAACTGTTCACTGTTCACTTTAGATAGACTACAGTAGACACAACATTCTGCAGGCAAGCATTTAGCCTGCTCTAGCTGCAAAATTGTAAACAGCCGACTGATCAAAGAAGCGGCAATATACATTTTTTTTTAATTTTTATTCAGTGTATATGGCCTCATTTATTTTAATATTGATCATTCTAAGAATTATTTTGTTTCTTAAAAATTAACTTATGAACCATTCCCTGGTGGCGGCACCCCCCCCCATCATAGCAGTGCCCGCATGCTCTGCATGCCTGCTTCCGCCGGCCCTGCATATACCCTTTAAACACTTGGTGTGCAACTTCATTTAACTGGAGCAGCCATTTCCAATGTGGCCCAATTGACCAGAATTCACTGTATTTATTAGCTAAATAAATTTAGTTAATAATTATTATCTCAAGATGTACTGGTTAGCCGAATGGGTAGTGTATCCGCTCTCCAGCCAAAAAGTTGTGGGTTTGAATCCTGCCATGGGCATGTATGCTTGTGATTGCTTGTGAAAATACTAGTGGTGATGGTGGTGGGCAGCAGATGGTGCTGGTGTAGATGATGCAGTTCACTGTAGTTGGTTGACTGAGTGGTGGAGACGGAGAGTTGTAGAGTAGGTGCCCTCCCCTCAATGAGTCTTTGGACTGCTTGGAGGTATCATGTAATAATAATAATAATAATGTATGTTTACTCCATTAAACTTCACCATGAGTGATAATGTCTAAGTATCTATACCAGATTATCTATTAATCAGATGGTGGAAGATAAATTTCACTGCCTAGTGTGAGACCACCACAGCTTATTGCAGGCCTGAAGTGGCTTGAAAAATTCCAAGTAGAGCAGAATTTTCGTACTTTGTAAAAAATAAGTCAAAAAAATACAAGAAATATATGAAATCAAAAAAACCTTAGCCAGCCAACAGTGCAAATATACAATAAGTTCACAAATAATGGATGAAATTAGAACTGTGTTCACAATGTAAATCTGCAATAAAAAAGTAAAAGCTAAACAAATGCTTTATAGGTCAATGAATAGCATTATAAAGCCATGATGAGAAGAAAAAGAATGGATCAAATGAATAATTTTTCTCTAATATAACATCTCATATAACAGGAGAGGAGATTGCTGTAAAGAACTCAATGTGTGTGTATAAATTAATACTTTTTGCAGCAGTTTTCTTTTATATGCACAAGTGCAAGCTGAACGACACGCAACTATGCTATGCAACTAAAATCAATTGGAATCTGATTGGATATAGTAATGTCAAGAAATATAGCAGCACAGCCAACAGAAGTCTCAGGTCTTGCAGCATCATACAGATGGGCAAGAAATCAGAGTGGGCTGTTCTTTGTGCATTAACTGCAGGTATACAGATAAAGAAGTATGAGACTTCTGCAGTTGACAAAGCTAGAGGTTGCAGGATGGAGTAAAAACCTGCCATGGAGTGATGCTATTATGTTTGGTGCAGGTAATGTCAACATGTGCAGGTGTGTGTTTGTGTGTCTGTCTATCTGATATTGAGCTTCCCAGCACAGGGAGAATATATTAGTCCATGGATGTGCTTTAAAAAAGCATAGTTAAGAGCCAACCTCTTTCAATCTAAGTGATAGAGCTGGTTCATTTGATTCAACATAAAAACTCTGAGTGGGTTATATGTGAAAGGCACCAGTAGCTATCCATATACCCTGATGATGGTAGAACCATAGACTTGAGACCTAATCCAGTTCTGAACAAATAAGCACACAATACAGACAAAGCAATGGTCAATCTGTACTCCATTCAGAAGAGGATATAGATAGAGCGCAAAGGAGATTTAATGCTTTTTTACACTTCTTTTAGTTAAAAAATGTGTGGAAGGAATGCAAGATTTCTGTCAAAGATAAGCCCCATGAACTTAGCTTCTATTGCTACAGGAATAACAGTTTCTTCCATTCTTAACTCGGGATCTGGGTGAAGAATGCAGTTTTTGGCAGAAGCATACACAGACACTAGTGAAAACCTGAACTCATTACTAACAGTCCATAAAAAGACAGGATCAATTACTTGTTGAAGTTGTCTTTCAGCTACCCTCATATTACAAGATTGAATGTAAATTGTGAAGTCATCAACATATAGACCATTGCTTACAGTGAGAGGAAGCTGTTTAGTGATTGAATTAACTTTCATAGCAAGTTAATTTCCCTAAAGCTCTGTCATACTTGAGAGACAGAGCTTTAGGGAACGCCTGTTCTTGATGATGTTGCTGAGATAGTGTACTTCCCACTCACACTTGGAAGACTCAACTAAACAAAGTTTTTAATAAATACAGGAAGGTTTCCTCTGAGACCTAGGTTATAACCCAAGTTGAGAACACCTTTTAATATGCCATATACCCAGGTTGTGTCATAAGCTTTTTCTGTATCAACATGTGTCTCTTATACATGCTTCTAAATGGACTAAATGGTCCAAAGTTGAATGATGTCAACGAAAGCCACATGTACTGGAGAGAAGACTATTACTTTCTAAATACCAGAGAAGTCTGACATTAACCATATTCTCTAAAATCTTACAGACAGCTGGTCAGAGCAATAGGTCGATGATTGTTTGCTTGAGTTGGATCCTTTCCTGGTTTTGGGATAGCTATGACAACTGACATATGCCAAAAATTCAGGAACCCTTCCCCTGTAAGTATTCTGTTACATATTAAGAGAAAAAGATCCATAGAAGATGTTTATCATCTCATTATTATTATTAACATTATTAACATACAATGTTGGGTTGGGTTGAGACAACAAAAGAGCACTTTTTAGTTCCTCCTTAACAAATGGCTGATTGTAGGGCTCAAGTCCACTGGTTGAAAATTTTAGCTGCCATTTCTCTTGTTACTCTTTCAATATTAAAAATTCAAGAGGATATGAAGCTGCTGCTAAGATTCTGGCAAAAATTTCTCCCAAAGTGTCTGCAATAGCTTTGGGATCAGTACCAACACATTCATTGTGTCCAAGGTAAACAAATAGTGTGTTCTGTATCTACCTTTCTTTTTTCCAGATTTTACTGCATATAATTGATGCACTGGTTGTTTGATTAATTGATGTAAATTGGATTCAAGATTTGTTTTTGACTCCTAAGTCTCACATAACATGATTTGGCTTAAGCACATTTAAAAGTTATTAAGTTTAGTGTTGTAGGGTATCTAACAAAATATACCCCATAATCTGTCTTGATCTTATTTGTCTATCTGGAAATCTGGCTTCTACCAAGGCTGTGGATAGAGTGGAAATTGAGATGATGCTTATGGAACTGAGGCTGTTGCAACATGGACAATACAATCTATACTTCATTGGTTTATTAATAGGTGTCTGACTGACTGCTTCAGCATTAAATTTTGCAAGATGGGAAAAAGTATTCCAGTCAGCATGGCCCAATTTCCACATGGCCATTCATGTAGAAGATATAGTGCAAATAACAGGAAAATGAGCACTTCCATATATGTTCTCTTTGCCATCCCACATGAGCAGTGGAAAAATGGCAGAGGACCAAAATGTAAGCTTTATTGTAGAAAATGAGTGAGTAGGTATATGGAAAAAAGTATTGAATCTATTATTCAATACGGAGAGGTCATTTTTGTTAACATTCATTCAATGATATGATACTGTCTATTTATGTTAGCACTAGCTCAAAGAGTGTTGTACCCATTAGAGTCACCTATAAGAAGTATGTGCTCAGGCAGCTTCATGATAAAGTTATTAAGATCGATTTCTGTAATAAGAAATCCCACAGATAAGTGAATCACTACTACTTCCAGAGCAGTATTAAGTAGGACCTGTTGGAAGGGAGTATGATTGCTCACTAGAATAGTATATTTCTAGTGAGCAATCTTGATATCATCAATACTTCACCGAAACCCACAACAGTTCATTAGTAAAAATTTTCCTACTGTTTTGGCTTTGTAGACTTGTCTGATTTCTGAGAAGCTGAGGACTTACCTTTATCAAGTTTATATTTATCAGTTCATTTTGAGAGGTATGAATGACAAGTGTCCATCTCTTCCTCTGGAAAAATATTCAATACATCATCAGATGTGTCAAGATCATCTGACAAATTTAATTTACTTACAGTGACGAATAAAGTGTCCATTTTTCTGTGGAAGTGTTTGGTGGTTTACCTTTAAGTGATATCCTTGGCATAATATTTTTTGAAGAATGGGTTCTCATTGAATGGGACCATTTTTGGAGTTGTTTCAGGAGTGAGGACTATATGAGAGTGGTCTGAAATTCTCGGCCTAACAATGAAAAAACGAATTTATAATTTAAAAATTATTTTTATTTTTCAACATAATCGCCCTTAAGACTAATACATTTATTCGAGAGATGCTAAAGCACCATTATCCCGCCCCTGTAGTAGTAGTTCTCAGTAAGATCTGCAAAATACCCCTCTACAGCTGCAATCACCACTTGATTTGAAGAAAAATGCTGACCAGCAAGGAAGAGATTTAGTTTTGGGAAGAGATAGAAGTCAGAGGGAGCCAAATCTGGGAAATAGGGTGGATGTTCCAACAATTCATAGTGCAGATCCCTTAATTTTCCCATTGCCAAAACACCTTTGTGGGCAGGTGCATTGTCCTGATGAAAGATGATTTTTTTCTTCTGCAAACTGGGCCTTTTCTCATGAAGTTTTTCATCTAGTCGGGTTAAAAGATCGGAATAATATTCCCCAGTTATTGTTTTACCCTTTTCAAGATAATTAATCAACAAAATGCCTTTAGCATCCCAAAACACCAATGCCATGACCTTTCCTGCTGATGGAACCGACTTTGTCTTCTTTGGCACTGAACAACCGGCTTCTGTCCACTGTTTTGATTGTTGTTTGGATTCTGGGGTGTAATGGTGAATTCAGGTCTCGTCCATAGTAATAATTCGACACAGAAAATCAGTTTTATTTTTGTTAAAACCCTCCTAGCACTGTTCAGAGATTTTCATTCTCACAGCAGATCAAAAACACAAATGTTTTTGATCTACTATGAGTAAGAGCGGCACCCATCTTGCACAAAGCTTTTTCATTTGCAATCCTTCATGCAAAATATATCCTACACATTCTTTTGAAATGCCTATAGTCTCAGCAATTTCACACACTTTGACTCGCCGCTCATCCAATACCATATCATGCACTTGATCAATGATTTCTGGTGTTGTTACACTTTTTGGTCGTCCTTCATGTGGATCATCTTCAAGACTGGTATGGCCACGTTTAAACTCGGCAGTCCATTTCTTAATTGTTGAAAACGAAGAAGAAGAGTTCCCATAAACTTTTATGAACTTCGAATGAATTTCTTTTGGCATTAAACCTTCTTTTACAAAGAATTTTATAACTGCACGATACTCAATTTTATCCATTTCAAGGGATGCAGACAATGCTTTGGCTTCTGACAGCTGTATAATACAAACTACTTGATAGAATGACTTGCAATTTTATATGAATGCTTATGACAGATGTACCAAATTAGAAAAAATATATCGTGCCTATAGCGTTGCCATCTATGGTCGAGGCCGAGAACTTTTCAGACCACCCTCGTAGGTTGTTCGACTGATGTACTCCATAGAAAAGCAGTCACGAACATAAAGTTCAAGTACGGTGAAATTATTGGATGGTAGATTAGACATGCGAATTTGAGTTGCTGTTGATATTTTCTAGACTGCCACTATCTCAGCATAAGAAGAGTTCATGGCAGGTGTGGTAGTTACTTCCTTTTTGCATCCTAATATGACATATATTTATTTCTTTTTCATCCTTCCACTGCTGACATATACAGGAATAGGCTGGATATTCTTCCTGAGAGTTGACAATCTGGCTTTCTTGGAAGAGATAGATTTATCATGTTCTTTGCTGCAACATCAGATATAGGTAGTAGAACCATGACAAGTAGTTTGGGCATGGCTATATTTCCAACATTTAAAGAATCTGAGGGGATTAGAGATGTATAGCTTAACAAGACAGTTGCAATACCCTGCTCTTACAGATGGTGAAAATTTAGTTGTATTGAAAGTAAGGATGATATTCCAGATCAGAACCAGGTGACTATCATTATGTATCAGAATGCATCTCATACCTGTTACTGTTTTATCTTTAAGCTCTGAACATATCTCCTCATCAGGAACATCAAAGAGATTCCATTTTCCTATCACTCCTTTAGAAGAACTGAGTGTTTTGAAGAATTTCACCCACTGATGTTGTGCAGCAGTTTTTCAGAATGCTGCTGACATGATGTTTCCACAAGGATATCATCAGAACATAATTTCAGAACTGTTTTGGGAGAGCCTGCCAGTCTTTCTAAATCCTTTTGAATAAAGAAGGATGACATTTTTCCTATTAGTTTTTCACCTATTACATTGTATGATGAGAAACACTGGTACATTTATACTAGTATCACATCTTTTGTTTCTTACTTCTGTTATCAAACCACTGATGCATCTATGGTATCAGTACTTGGTTGGGATCTCTGAAACATTTGAGAATGAAGCATTCAAGAGATTTTTTGTTCAGCACCAGAGCTCCCCCACCTACCAAGGAGTCACACATGGACATCCATGACTGTGCTCAGGAGTGTAATGCCAGGGCTACACTGGACACTAAACCAGGACAACAGCAAGCCTTGAACCCCATAGCCAGACCATGGGGCAGGAGACTTACTGCGACACTTTTGACCTGTGTATGCAAGTCCACTAGCCAACTACCTGGGACTACCCATCTTGCCAAAGCAGAGGCTAAAGGATAAGGCTCTGCTTCATTGGAGGAACTTACTACTATATGTTCCAGTAATGAAGCATTAGCTTAATTGAGGACATTAGAATAGTCATCAACTTTCTACCAAAAATTATCAGCTTGTTTTACATGATTTTTTTTTATGAAGAGCATATGTGTGTGCACATGCATCTTCAGTACTCCTTAGAAGGCATATAATAGGAAATCAAAGTAATAATGATTATCTTGATTTCTTATGATTTTTACATTTATACTAACATAAAGCAGAGGTTAGTGGTGTAATTTTTTTTTACCTCTTCATCATCATCATCATCCTGTTTGGGTGTATCTGTAACCCAAGGTTGTGAATGCGATTCACGAAGGTACATATGACAGGAATACAGAGCAAGTATCCGTGTTATATGATTGTTGAAGTCTTCCTGCAGCATTAATAAGACAGCAATTTTGGCAGCATCTAAAAAAATTTTTAAAAATGTTTTGTTTTTTGTAGTTATTTTTACACGAGCATGTAAAAATTTGTGCACATGTTGTTAAACAAGGAAAAATTTATTATATACACTTAATGGACAAAACATTAGAGATACCTACTTAATAACATGTTAGTCCTCCTCTAGTGCAAATAACAGCCTGTACTCTCTGAGGCATTGACTCCACCAGATACCTAAGGTAATTCCAGCCAAGTTTGTTGTAGCATTGTTCACAACTGCACCTTAGAACATTGGTCGTGGATACATGGATCTGATGTCTCACTCTATGGCATCCTTGAGCCATGCCTCGGTGATAGTGGCCTTGTGGGGCAAGGCATTTTCCTGCTGAAATAGACTATTGGCTGCAAGATGTGCAAAGGCCATGAAAGTGTGTAGGTGATCGGCCAGCGCATTCTAATAGATCGCAGCATTCAAGGACCTCTCCAGATACACTAAGGGAGCTAATGTGTCACATGAAAAGGCTGCCTAAACCATCAAAGAGCCACCACCTCCTTAAACAGAGCCAACTTGACATGATAGGGCCATAGCCTCATGCCGTCAATGCCACGCCCACATCCTCCTCTCAGCTCAATACAACTGATAATGGGCTTCATCAGCCCACACAACTCTGGTCCACTCTACAAAGGTCAGTTTTGATGGCAAGGCACAATGCCCAATGAGCTGTCAACAGTAGTGCTCAATTAGGGCATTCTCCCCCCCCCCAACAATGTTTCTACATTACAATAGAAACTAGGTGATCAAATCTGAACAAATGATCATGTATGTCTAACCAATGCCTTATACAGTGGCACGCTCAATTTTTTTATCCCACTTATTAGAGAAGCAGTGTGCTGTGTAGTCTTGGCAACAGTTGTAATGTGCCTACTAAACCAGGATGGCAAATTTACTGATATTTTCAATTACTGGTAATTCAGTAAAAAATTTCATAAATACCAATTTACTAGTTAAATAACCAATGATTTTTTCAGTTTCAAAAAAAAGTTATATTGAAAGAAAATAAATATTAATAAACATAAATGTAAAAAAGAAATAATAATAATAACAATAAAATGATTCTAAAAAGAGATATATTAACATTCTTAATATATCTCTTAATTTATATAAATTATAAATAAACAGAATTTTTATTTCAAAACATGCATAGTAACTTGAAAGATTAGAAAAATACAAATACTGTATATATAACTTAACATAAATTAATTTTTTAATTGGCATCACTTTTTATTAAAATTAATGCATAGAAAACAAAATCACTGAGGTTGTGATCCCCTGAATGTGACCTATTTTTATTTTATTTTATTTTTTGTCAAATTAATCCAGTAAGGAAAAAGCTTTCTCAGATTTGAGGCTTGTTGGGTAATAGTCATTAGGCAACCAAAAGCTATTTTAAAATATTTTCCTCTTATTTTTCATTCTTGAAAAATGTCAGTTTCATTCTTGTGTTACGTCTTTAGCACTTTTTTTGCCGAGTTATCTTCACATGCTATATCAATTTTTTCTTTATTGCTGATTCAAGTTTTTCCTTTATTGATAAGTCAAGTTGATGTCAAAGGAACTGAAACTGAAGTTGCAACACCCTCAGGCATTAACTTCAGTTGAATTTTCTGTTTTGTTATTAATATTATTATAACGCCATTCCACTAAGTACTCCTCGGTTATCTTCATTAACAAAGATCTGTATTTAATGGATCGATTTAATGGATTGTTGTATATTAATGGAGAATTCATCACATGCTGTCCTGTGCACTACTACAGCAGCAAAAGAGTCAATTGTTTTGTTAAAATATGATGTAATTTTTGACTGAGAATCCAAAGCAGCTTTAACATCAATAATTTCAGTTCAAGGTGTGTGTGTGTGTCATAAGATATTTTTTTCTCTTTTTTTAATAAGCAAATTTTGTGTGGCTTTTGAATAGCTTTTGTCTTGACTCCTTGTCATATGCCTTTTCCAGATCTACAAAATTTAAATACAGATCTTTGTTACATTCCCATGACTTCTCAACTTTATTTTTTTGCACAGTTTACATGCACCTGCATCTGCTGCTTCATCATCAACAATCATCAAATTCCTGACATGTACCCACAAGGGTTGTACAAGATATTATAATAGTACTACATAAAGAACTTATATCATTACTAACATCCTATTAACAATTTTCTGCCAAATCTATCTCTGTCCTCCTCTAAGGCACTTTTTACTGCATCAATCGACCTATATCTTGGTCTTTTTCTTGCCGACATGGCAGAAAACACTTGTTTTGCTAATCTTTCCTCTCCCATTCTTTTTAAGTGACCATACCACCTGAAATTAGCTCTGCTAACACATTCCTGGATGATAACAAGGTCAAGTTCTTTCCTAATATCCTCATTTTTAATATGATATTGCAACTGATTCCATCTGTTCACACCTCTAATCTTTCTCAGGACTCTCATATCTGTGGTCTCTAGTCTTTGTTCAGGTGTTTTATTCAGTGGTGGCCCATACATAAGCACTGCGACACTGCAGCACCCCTAAGGAAAAAATGAAATATTTAAATTTTGTTTGTGTTTATAAATAATAACAATGCTTACAACATTATATAAATGCAACACAACATGTTAAAGGTTACAGCTTATGTTTTGACATTGACTGGAATAGTTCGATTAACGCTTTAGATTACAAAAGATGCACTGAGATCTAACGCCGATATTCGTTTGCGCTTGTCATTGCACGTTACGTCATTCCCACACTGCCCAAACGGCAGTATATTTTTAGTATCCTTACACACGTTATTTCTGAGTGCGTGAGAGTGGTGAACTATTTTTTGTCAATCTTATTTTATTTTGTTAAAATAACATATAATTATTTATTTATTATAGATACAAGGCTGAATTATGATGAGTGTCACTGTTGAAAATATGAAAAAAATTATATGTTTTCAATTATTTACACGAAGCAAATGCACTGCAATCTAACGCCGATATTCGTTTGCGCTTGTCATTGCTATTGATACGAAACTTTTATTATTGGTGTTTGTTCATGGTGACGATGAAATATTTTTAAAAAAGCAATTTTTAATATGCAAATTTATTTGTTAATAAATTCTTTACTGATTAGGAAAAGAAAAGTTTTTTTTTTTTTTTTGTATATGCAGCACCCCCATTTAAACTTTTCACTGGCCACCACTGGTTTTATTTCTATCCCAGCTCTCAGATCCATAAGTTAAAATTGGTTTGAACACTGTCTTGTATATAGCTAATTTAGTGCTTTGACTAATTTCTCTCTTATTCCATATAAATTTATCCATTTGACTTCCTACCATAGTAGCTTTATTGATTCTGTTGTCTATTTCCATATTTAATTTATCATCTTCACTAGAAATCGTGCCTAAGTAGCTGAATATACTTATTGTGTAGATTTTCCATTCACAATGCAGTTGATATTTTCAATGCTTATGCCTATTTTCATTGTCTTTGTTTTGTTATTGCTGATTTTAATAGAAAATTTATTACAACAGTTATTCAATTTAATCAGGGAATCTTGCAAACTTGTACTGGATTTATTTAAAAGTACAACATCATCTGCATAAAGTAAAGAGCTGGGATTAATCTCCAATTTTGTTATCGTTTATTATCTACATATGGATCACAATGTGATCCATACAGATAATGTACATCCTTGTCTGACACCAAATTTAACATAAAACCATCTTCCTGTACTTCCTTCAATTCTTACTGCTGACTTACAACTCAAATAAAGACAAAGTATTGCTTGATATAATGCTCCACTGACATCATACAACTGTAGCATTTTGAATAGCTTTTGTCTTGGCTCCTTGTCATATGCCTTTTCCAGATCTACAAAACTTAAATACAGATCTTTGTTATATTCCCATGACTTCTCAACTATTTGTTGTAAAGTGAAAATCTGGTCCTGAATCCAGCTTGTTCTTCACAAGCGTCTCTTCTCTTCCACAATCCTTCTCAACCATTTTCAAGTATATATACTTGCATAAATCTTACCAGGAACACTCAGTAGAGAAATACCTCTGTAATTCTCACATTCAGTTTTATTTCCCTTTTTATATATGGGTACTATGAGAACTCTACTCCAATCATCTGGAATTTGTCCCTCTGTCCAGGCCTTCTGAATTATGCAGTACAGCCACTGCAAGGCTTTTATACCTCCACACTTGAGCATTTCTGGTCAAATATTATCCATTCCTGCTGCCTTTCCACATTTCAAGCTTTTGACGGATTTTTCTACTTCAAATATGGATATGTATTCCTGTTTGTATGCCTACTGAATGTTTTTTCCCACTGTGTTGGCACTGATTGTTTCATTTAGCAATTTTTCAAAGTAATTACTCCATGCATCAAGATATCTTTTTCTCCAGTTTTCATGTCACCTTCATCATCTATAATTCCTTTTACAGCACTCTTTCCTCCATTTCTGAGCTTCTTCAACAACCTCCACAATATCTTGCCACCTTCTTGATATTTATTTTCTATGTTTTTACCAGTCTTCTTCCATGACTTTTGTTTAGCTAGTTTAACACAGTGTTTAGCTTTCTTACATTTGTCTATGTATTCTGTAAGAGCACAAGCTGATTTATTTGTTAGATTAATCTGCTTTCTTATTTTCCTTTACTGCCTCTTTAACTTCCTGATTCCACCATGGATCCTTACAGACAACCTCACCACATGCCTCTCTAGCTGAATCAATCAATGTTTTATTCAGGCATGCCACTGAATCTCCAAGATTTGGTTCCTGTTCTCAAACTCTTTCATTTTTTTTTTTGAATAATATTTGTGTATTTTAGTCTACAATTCACATATGAGAGCTGCTGAACTTTTATTTTCTTTAAAACTTTCTTTCATGTTATTCTTTTCAATATGAAATTCAATTTTATCATGTTCAAGACTAAATGGTGATCACTTCCAATTTCAAATCCTCTGTACACTCTGATGTCCTGCACTAGTGGGAAAACATACTATCAACAATAACATAGTCAATGAGACTTTATTTATTTATAACATGGTCAATGAGCCATTATTATTAGCTTTGCTCTTTTCTCCAAATTTTCCCCCAATAGTTTTATATGTCTGACAATAATTTCCTACTCTGCTATTTAGATCTCCAACAAGGACCAACTTTTCATTTTTCATTGTGTCAGTTGCTTTCTCTAAAGCCTCAAAAAATTCCTCCAGTTCTACCTTAGTAGAGCCTTCTGTGGGACCATAGGCACAAATAAGTCTCATTGTCCAGTTCCCCATTCTGATATTTGCCCACATCACTCTACCTGAGACTGCCTGTCATTGAAGATTAGCCTCGTATTTAGTGTTGAATACTATGGCTACTCCTCCTTTTCCTTGATTGTCATTGCCTGAATATAACATTTTGTATTTATTGATCAGAAAGATCTCACCGTTTTTTGTCTTTTTTGTTTCAGTCACCCCTATTATGTCGAAATGGTACTTATCCAATTCTTCAGCTAGCTCCATTTCTTTGCCATTCATTTTTCTTATGTTGATAGCGCTGATCTTAAACTATTGTGATGTTGAATTGGAGTGTGTTTTAAGATTTGTTCCGGTAGCTGACTTTTTTTGCTGTTCGCCCTGTTTCTCTGGCAAAAACAATGGGGGGGGGGGGGGGGGCTTGTTTAACCAGGTGATGCCCCAGGTGGCATGAAATTCTGTCATGTTATAC
Organism: Typopeltis vanoorti; assembly: GCF_054136105.1. NCBI lineage: Eukaryota > Metazoa > Arthropoda > Arachnida > Uropygi > Thelyphonidae > Typopeltis > Typopeltis vanoorti. The sequence continues at coordinate 9,525,384 of NC_143560.1, read as the reverse complement.
TATCATTTTATATTGTTGTTTAAGCCAATAAGAATACAAATCGGTCAGCTAAATCCCAAATTTCCAGCCCAATCCTCATTTCTTCAGTTTCAAAGTAGATACCTAACAGGATGCACAACAATAAGGTATGGAGTTGACGTTAGGTCAGAAGCCCTGGTCGGTTCTCCACATTCCTTTAAAGGCTATGTGGAGGTCTCCTCTCAGATATATAGCTTTGACCCTTAGACAGAGAGAGAGAGAGAGAGAGAGAGTGGAAAGCAGCTACGTGGAGAACATGAGGGTCAGCTAGGAAGGTAGCTAGTATAGTAAGGAAAGAAAAATTAGAATATGAGAGGAAACTAGTGCTGCAATTTGTGGAGATTCCAAGGAGTTTTTTTTTTTTTTTTGCTATGTGGCCGGTAGGAAAAAAAAAATGATTGAGATGGATTTGATAACCTTGCTGGATGGAGCCAGTAGCTGGTAACCAAGGCAGATGACCTAGCTGAACTATTTAATGATCACTTTTAATTAGGCTCTTCCATCCTGGCAAAGTGGGCTTTTTTTTCTAGAGAAATAAGGATGGATAAAAGATTAGAAATGAAGTAAGATGATGTAGATGTATTCCGATACTCTAGATGTCAGCAGTGAGTGTGGGAGGGGGACTTGATGAGATTTTGCCACATTTTAAGGGATATATACTACTTCATCATAAGCAATTCATCTCTTATATGGTTCTCTGTCTCATATTCAAAGTCCATCTTCCTCCCCCATACATCAGAACACACTACTATCATTTGAAGTATCACCTTCTTCTTGGCTTCCTGTCGAATGTCTCGACTCCACAGCATACCATTCAACTGTTTAACAGCATCGTAGCTTGGACAACAAAATCATCTACATCTTTCTCACATATTCCCAACTCATGAATAACAGATTCTAAGTATCAGAAATGTGATGGGCCACTTGGATTCCCCAGGAGAGATGGCCAAAGAAAGTGATGTCATAACCAAAAAGATGGAAGAGAGGATGGTTTCAACTTACATGGAAAGAAGGAGCTGTGGAGGCTATGCAGGACAGAGGGGTTGCAAGAAAGTTTTTTTGGGACGAGCATTCACAATGGAGAAGGGGGATTACAAGGTGACTGCAAAGCAATGGAAATAACTTTTAAATAAAAGTAAGTTTTAAGGGAATGTTGTGCTAAGGAATTGACTGTGCCATTAATCTGGATGTTTAATATAAAAAACTTTTCCTGTTTATTCAAATCCTCTTCAAGAGGATTTCAATAAACAGGAAAAGTGGGTAAATGAATGGGGCTAAACGTGAAATTTTGAAATTGGAGATCCACAGATGGGATGCTTTATACTCACCTGGGAGAGTTATACTGGGAGAAGTGGAAGAATTTTGGGGTGACTGAAGAGAAATTTGAAATAGAGGACATTTTGCAAAGGCCGTGAAGCAACCCAGAGAACTGGTGCAATACTGAGGAGGAAGTTGACCAGAAGAAATAAAAGGATGGTGGTTTCTTTGTATAAAACTATAATCCGACCACAGTGTATTACTCTGCTCAGATCTAGTCACTGGGATTTGAAGGGAATGAAATAACCTCGGAGATGTTGTAGAGGTGGATAGCAAACATATCAAGAATGTATAATGTTAGTTATGAGGGCAGACTGAAGGCTAACTTCAGAGTTTGGTGGATAGAATGGGAGTTATGATTAACACATTTAAACTGTTGAAAGGTATGTATCGGATTGAAACTAGGGAGATTTTTCATATAGTAGAATGAGGGGCAAGAACAAAGACAAGGGACTCCCTGGAAGTTACAAAAGGAAGTAACAAGTAAAAGGGTAAGAAGAAAATTTTTTACTGCATGGAGAGTGTGAGAAATGAAATGCATTGCCTGAGAGAGAGTCGCAAAATCACAAATCTTGGATGAATTTAAGGAGTGGTACAATAGACTGTATTGTCTAAAGTGTACATTCCATGATGAGTCTTTTAACTCCATGGAGGTCAGGAATAATAATACTACATAAAATTGCACAGATGAAAGACAGCATGGAAAAACTGAAGATAATAATAAACAAAATGAAGAACATATAAATCAGAGAAAACTATCAAGTACAAATAGAAGAAATAGCATGACTGGATCTGAAAATGACAAGTGGAAAAATTATACAGAAAAAATGTAGATTAACAGAAAGGAAAGAAAGCAAGAGTTATGTACACCAAAGGGAAAAAAAACACGAGTGAAGACTGAGACAAAGATGGATCAATGATCTCATAAACAGCAATGCTGCATGCATGCACTTAAGCTTAATTGCATAAACTGATTTTGTCATAAGTTTATATTAAAAATTACTAAAAAATTTTAGTATGTTAGTGTCATCTAAAATGCTGCATCCACACAGCATTTGGCAATATCAATTGGCAGAGTCATATTTGATTTTTTTTTTTTTTTTTTGTTGCTGTTTTTCCCATAATGAAATAGTGAAAAAAGCATGTCTGTAATATAAGTGCTTACATAGCATAATTGGAAGAACAATGGTACATTGCTCCCTTCAATTGGAAAAGGCCTAAGTTCAACTCTTGTTGTGATGAGAGGAATCATTATATAGGTTTTTTCAATTGAAAGTGAGTCAGCTGATCTCATACGGATATAGCAGGGTTTTTTCTCCTGGAAACTTGGGTTTTTCATCCTGCATACAGATAAATCAGCCTTGAGAACACACACAATTACACATAAAATAAACTAGTGGTGATGGGCAGCAGATAATAATAATGGTAGTAGCGGTTGGTGTATTTGGTGAATTAAGTGGCAAAGATGGAGATTTGTAGAGTAGGTGCCCTCCCTCGATGAGTCTTTAAAACTCCTTAGAGGTGTCATGAAATAATAAATAAATAAATGTAAGTAATTTAGAGAATTTCAAGACCTCTTTCGAAAATTTTAATAGATAATAAAAATATTGAAATATCCTTGGCTAAAAATACCAATTGGCAGTGTTTGTTTCACATGTTTTACCATATAACACTTTTTATTTTGCAATATCATTTGTTTATAAACAAAAAAATAAATAATTATCTGCATTTTATTTTATAACATGAATTGTTTTAGTTATTAGATACCAAAAAAATGATGTAGCTATGAGTAGCATTATGCCACTGAAATTCAATTCCAGTGATCCTACACACAGATTTGAACTTTTTGTCCTAAAAACCATTGTTTTGAATAACATTGCTCTTAATTAAATATGAACATATAATTAACTCCAAGACTACTCAAAAAGGGAGAAAAAAGTCAGCCATCTAACTATCGACTCATTGCTCTCACCTCAGGGTGTGGCCACTGGTAGAGCGCACCAGCGGCCACACCCTGGGACCGTGCCTCGACTGGCATGCAAAACTAAGTGAGGGTATCAGCATTTTATGCTGTAGTGAAGGAGAGTGTCTCCTCCTTGTTGCACTTGAAGACTGGAATGGTTGAGTTAGCAGATGACTAAAATTTAATTTGACAATGGTAATGAAGGCATGACAGCAAACTATGTGATATAGTCTGGGCATGCTCCGAGACAAAACAGAGATGTGGCCAGTCACTGTGGAAGAGACAGGAACCTCAACACGTAACCTTCCATAGTAAACCATGAAACAGAGAACTGTGTCAGATTTAAGCAATAGAGACAAGGTTGGACCCTCTGCAGATTTCCAAGAGACAATCTTTTGTCTCTTGGAAACATTACAGGGAAGAAGAGAAAGAAACTCGGGAATGTAAGACAGATACTATGAAAATAGCATATGATGAAGATATCTTAAACCCTCCAGGGAGGGTATCTCCTGATCCTTCACATCTGAAAACCAAGAATCTTCTCTTAAGGCTTGCAACTTGGAATGTAAGGACCTTATATGAAGCTGGGAAGTTAAATAACCTTATACAAGAACTTGAAACAATGAAAATTGACATTGCTGGTATCAGTAAAGTCAAATGAACTAATAGTGGAAAAATAAACAGAAAGAGCCATTCAATTATATACTCATGTGGAGACAGTCATAGGAATAAAGTAGCATTTGTACTAAAAAAATAAGATTGCACAATCCTTACTTAGATTTTGGCCCATAAGTGACAGGATAATTGCATTAAAAATTGCAGCTCAACCTTTTAATATTTTTATTGTCCAAATATATATTACCTATTTCTGATTACCCAGATGAAGATGTAGAATGTTTCTATGAAGACATTCAAAATGCACTTAACAACGCTAAATCAGATGACATAACTATCATTATGGGAGATCTAAATGCTAAAGTAGACTCAGAAAAGATCTCTTCCTGCATGGGAAACCAGGGCCTGGGACATAGAAATCAAAGAGGAGAAAGATTAATACAGTTCTGTGAAGAAAACAATCTGGTAATAGCAAATACTTTATTTAGCCACCCTCCTAAAAGACTTTACACGTGGAAAAGTCCCAGAGACAGCTGTAGGAACCATAATGATTAAAAAAAGATTCTGGAATAACATCTTACAAGCCAAAACATACCCAGGGGCTGATATTGGATCAGACCACAAACCTGTGGTCAATAAAGCAGCAATAAAATTAAAGAAAAACAATGAAACCTATACACATAGAAAAATATGATATTGGCCTTAAAAATCAAGAAGTACAACATACATTTTTAAAGGAACTGGCACAATCCACTACTGTTAATACTCCTGATTCCACCAAGTATCCTTACCCTAAAGATGAGATTGAGGATAGATGGCAGAAATTTAAAGAAGGCATAAAAAAGGCAGTAAAACAAACAATTCCCAAATTTGAGAAGAAGATGAGTAAACCCTCGATGAATGTAGGATACTGAAAATGATGGAGGAAAGAAAGAAACACAAAAATCGTCCTGAATACAAGAACTTAAACAAGGAGACCAGGAAAGAATGTAGGATTGCAAAAGGACTATGGCTCAACAACAAATGCAAGGAAATTGAACTTCTGGACAAAAAGCACAAAACCAGAGAACTTCATGAAAAAAAGTTAGGGAGCTAACTAGAAAATCTTGCAAAAGGGTAGGCTCTTATTGCATTGAAGATACCAGTAGAAACATCTTAATGGAGAAAAACAAAATAAGGAATAGATGGGTCGAGTATTCAAAGGAACTTTACAATCATGATAGAATATCATGATTGTGACCAGATTTGGTCACTGGGTTTTCAGAAAGATGAAGAGATGTTCGAAAGGGTCCAGGGGAGACTGACTAAGGTAGTTTCTGATCTCTGGAATGTCGAGTATGAGGAAAGATTGAGAAGATGTAATTTGCACAGTCTGGTGGACAGGAGGAAGAGGGGAGATATGATAGAGACCTACATGTTGGTAAGGGGTTGTTATAGGATCAATGCTGGAGAAGTTTTACAGAGAATAGTGGGAAATCAGGGGAGAACCAGAGGTCATCCCCGGAAACTGTATAAAGAGGGTGTGAGTAGGGGAGTGAGAGGCAGGTTTTTTTCATGCAGAGTTGTGAATGATTGGAATGCCTTGCCTGAGAATGTGGTGTCTGCAAAGAGTTTGAATGTGTTTAAAACACAGTATGATGAGCTGTGTGTGTGTGATAAAAGGACCTCCCAGATGAGTCTTTGACTCCATAGGTCTGGGGTGGTGGTAATAATAATAATAATAATAAGAATAATAATAATAGATAAGCCAATGCAAGAAGATTTGGAGGAGCCTACTATTTTTACCTGGGAAGTAACAAATGCCATTAGGAAACTGAGACCAGGAAAAGCTCCAGAAATAGATGGAATTATGGCAGAATATCTAAAGGCTTTAGATGATGATACGGTTATAAGATCACTGACTGACATATGTAACAAAATATACAAAACTGGACACCTGCCAAAAGATTTTAAGCACTAAACATTCCTACCAATACCTAAAAAATCGAAGATAATCAAATGTGAAGAGTACAGAACAATCAGTCAGATAGCAAAAGTTATGTTATATATCATCCTAGAAAGAAATAAACATAAAATCAAAATGGAAATTAATGAAACACAATCTGGTTTTCAGGAAAATAAAGAAACTAGAGGACTCTTCAACATTAGAACTATTATAGAAAGATATCTGGAGAAGCAGAAAGAAGTCTACTTATGTTTTATTGACTACACAAAGGCCTTTGACAATATACAACATGAACAACTAATCAAATGCATCAGAAATTTAGGAGTAGATGGTAAAGATACAAGATTACTGATAAATCTATATTGGGGGCAAATTTCTTTCTCCTATTCTAGTGTTCTTTCTCCTATATTGTTTAACCTCTATACTGAAAATATTTTCTAGCAATTAGAAGAATTTAAAGGAGTCAGCGTAGGAGGCAGGAATATAAACTTAAGATATGCAGATGATACAGTACGGCTAGCTAAAAATAAAAAAGATCTTCAAAACCTACTAGAAGAGATGCTGAAGCTAAGTGAAAAATATGGACTTAATTTCAACTTCAAAAAAACTAAAACCATGCTGGTAACAAGAGAAAAAGGGAAAATACCCAATATAGATATTAAGATCAGAGGAAATACTTTAAATCAAGTAGAGAGTTATATATATTTGGGTCAACTAATTACAGAGAATGGAAAGTGTGATAAGGAAATATTAAGAAGAATAGAAATTGCTAGATCAACCTTCATTAGCATGAAAAACATTCTGACCTCAAGGGAAATTCACACAAAAACAAGAATTAGGCTCCAAATGCTACGTATGGCCAACACTGCTATATGGAGCAGAAACCTGGACAATATCAAAATATTGCAAAAATAAACTAAAAGTCTTTGAGATGTGGATCCTCAGAAGAATTCTTAGAGTCCCATAGACTGCCAAAAAAACTAATTCAGAAATATTAGAGATGATTGGAGAAGATAGGAATCTGTTGAAAACCCATTAAGAAAAGGAAAACCACCTACCTTGGTCATATACTAAGGCATGAATCGCTATTAAAAAACACTTCTAGAAGGAATGATACAAGGAAAAGAAGAAGATGAAGAAAAAGAACAGATTGGATGAGAAATATTAAGGACTGGACCGTTTTGTCCTATGAAGAATGCAAAAGAGAAGCACAAAACCATACATGGTGGAAGCTCATGGTAGTCAACCTCCTGGAAGGAGATGACATCTGACAAGACAAGAACCAGCTTCTTCGTTACCCGCAGTCTCAACAGATAATTAGTGATCACCAATATGTATTCTGCCATTCTTGTTGTCTACAGCTGACCTCCTAGCTAATCTTACCCACCTTTGGACACAGGCCATGAAAGACTTGGAGAAACCTCATATTGTCACTCTCGATATTTCAAAGGCATTTGATCATGTTTGGCACGGAGGTATCCTGAACAAGCTACCACCTCATGGCCTCCATCCTGTGCTATGTGATTGGATTGGCAGCTTCCTCACTGGTCATCCATTGCATGTCATGGATGGCTTCCTCTCATCAGATTTCTCCATCAATGCTGGACTGCCCTAAGGGTTCTATGCTCTCACCCATGCTCCTCCTTTACATCAATGACCTTCTCTCTCTCTCTCTCTCTCTCTCTCTGACTTCAAATCCTATTCATAGCTTTGCTGATGACAGCACTCTTCAATTCCACTTCCTCATTCAAGAAACCCTGTAGTACTCTAATGTAGAAGCCTCAAGATCTTCTATAACCAATGACTTAAACAGTGATCTCATCAACATCCTCAAATGGGGTGAAGACAACTTAGTAAATTTCACTGCCAAAAAAAAAAAAAAAAAAAAAACTGAAGCCTGCCTTATTATTATTATATAAAAACGTTTATTTGGGAAAAGTTTAATCAGGATAACACATTAATTTTTTTTTTTTTAATGTAAATTTCCTATATTAGTCTAATGTTATTTAAGATTATTATATGAATTTCTGAATTAATATCTTTAATTATGACTTTAAAAATGTTTACTCTTCTAATACTTAGCGATATGACATCACGCAGCTTGTTCTATGTGTGAATGATCAATTGTTCGTATTCCACCTTGTTTTTTAAAACTATTCCTATGTAGCCACTGAAGATGGTCTGTAATATTCAGACCGAAATATTTGGCAAATTAAACATTATTCTTGTGTAAACATGTATATATTTCTAACTACACCAATGCCATCTACTGACGACCACCACTGGTATTTCCACAGACAATCACAAACATCCATGCCCATGGTGGAATTCAAACACACAGCCTTTTGGCTGGAGAGCGGACGCTGTCCACTCAGCCAACCAGGCCAGCGTTAACTGCCTGCAAGAAAGATCCTACTTCACTTCATCTAACATTTTGATAATGTTCCAATTTCCTTTCAAGATCAGCTTCCTCTTCTTGGGTTGACTGTCACATCCAGTTTATTACTGGCACAAACATATTACACACATAGTTGCCTCAGACTCTAAAAAGCTTGGTGCCCTTTTCTGTTCTAAACATTACTTCTCTTCCACTCAACTCCTAACACTATACAAGTCTCAGATCTGATCAACCATGGAGTATTGTTCTCCCATTTGGAATGGAGCATGCAAGACCTAAGAATTCCTGATGATATTCAGGAGAGACAATCTGCTTAACAGATCCCCTTCAGTCACTTTCCCATAAGTGCTCTGTTACTCTCGTGAGAATTGTTCCTCTGAATTTTCTTCTAACCACATAAGAACTAGAGCAGCAACTGACCAAACACCCAAATATACTGAACAAACTTCTCATAGGCTTCCTTCATTCCATCCACCTGTATTTTTTGGAACAATCTTCCCCTATACTGCTTTTCCCACTGAGTACAACTACCCACTCTTTAAGAAACATCAACAGACTACAATTTTCTCCTCAGTCACTCCCACACATGGCACTGTAGTGTTATAGGACTTGTGACCTTTCATGTGTGAAGTTATCATAAAAAATTCATAATTACTGAAAAAATAATAGCTACAAGAATAAACAAGTTATTTGTAACTGCCAGTTAAGCTATCATACTTTAGAGAATTTTATCTGAATCATGTCTCATCAAAAGATATTGTTGTAAATGAAGTGTCACATCTTCCCCCAGTTGGTGAAAGTGACCATGAAGAAGTGATCACTTGGTTGGTGGCCAGCCATATCAGGACTTTTGTGAAAAAGGGTTATATGTTTATATGTGGAACCATATGGTGGGTGATTATGACAAACTCAGGAGAGAGAACAGCTTGCAGCGATATTACAGAATGAGGAATTGGATGGGAAGGAAATCAATGCCGCTTGATTTCTACTCAGGAAGCATCTGGCAGATGCAATGACTGAGTGTATTCCAAAGGTCAGGAGATTAAATGAGCTAAGTGTAAAATGAATGACTGAAGAGGTGAAGCATACAACCTGAAAGATAAAGGCATTGTGGAGATGGCACAAGGTGAGTGGTGATAATTGGTTACGTGAGGAGTACAAAGTGCAAGGAAGGTGACTTGCTTAGTAAGAGTAGCAAAAGTGCAGGTATGACCAGAAGTTAGCAAATTAGACTAAAAGAAATCCTAGGGCGTTTTTACTATTTGTGGTTAGTAGAAGGAAGAATGATTATGGGAAGATGATGTTGATCAATGATAATAGGAGAATGATAAGCACTGAGGAGGATATAGTAAAGGTGTTTAATGAGCAGTTCATTAAAGTATTCCATCCTTATGATGTAACGTAATGCAGAACTTGATAGCAGTAGGAATGGGGAGGAAACAATGATGGTAAGTGAGCAGGAAGTATATGAGGCATTGAGTAAACTTGATGTTAACAAGGCCATGGAACTTAAGGTATATCACAGTGCCTTGAGGGAATGCCAGAGGGAGTTAAAGTTAACAACAGCTTTAACTTACATTTTTAACATGAGTTACAGATTAGCCCAGGTTCCAAAGGAGTAGAAAGATGGCAAAACTGTTCTGCTTCATAAAGGGGGTGATAAGAGTAAGGCTTCGAATTATAGGCCCAATCAGTTTGTTTGGAGTTGTGGTCGTGGTGCTGGAGAAGGTGGTGAGGGAAAGTATTCAGAACAAGGACTGGGATGACAGCAGCAGATTTCTCTTTAATGGGCAGCATAGGTTTACTAAAGGAATATCGTGTTTTAGCAATCTGCTTACTTATTATCCCAGATGAGTCTTTGACTCCATGAGGTCTTGTTTAATAATAATTATAACAAGGTGACGAATACAGTGGACAAAGGGGAATGCACACACAATGGTATATTTAGATTTTGCAAAGGCTTTCGATAGATTACCACATGACAAATAGTTAACTAGTAGTTAAATTGGAAACAGATGGAGTTGGATAGTAGATTAGTGCACTGAATTGGAGATTTGCTGTCTAATAGGTATCAGCAGGTTGCGTGTTGGGAGCAGGGGAGGGAAGAGTGATATCCCAGAAGAGAAAAGTCACAAGTGGTGTGCCCCAGAGGTCTGTTGGGGCCACTGTTGTTTAATTTGTATATAAATGACATTAGAAGCGGCTTAAATGGTGTCATACAGTTGTTTGCAATGATGCAAAGTTGGGAAGAGTTATGAGAAGTAGAGTAGATATAGCTTTGCAAGAGGACCTAAATAGATTGTCTCAATGGGTGCATGTGTGCAGATATCAGTTTAATGCAGCAAAGTGTAAGGGTTTAAAATTTGGGAAGCAGAGTTGGGATGCAGAGTATAGGAGTGGTGGGGATATTTTAGAGTAGGTAATGGAGATGAAAGATCTGGGGGTGAAGGCAGATAAGGACTTGGAATTTCGTGGACATTCTGCTAAAATTGTGAAGACAACACAGCAGATTATGAGAATGATATGAAGAATACTGACATGTAGAAGCAAGGATGTTATGATTTCAATGAACAAGACTTTGAACAGGATGCATATGGATTACTGTACACAGATTTGGTTGCCTGGCTTTCAAAAGGATGAAAAGTTATTGGAGAGGATTCAGAGATGATTAACAGTCGGTTTCTGGTCTCTGGAACAGATTCAGAGAATGCAAATTACAGAGCCTAGTGGATAGAAGGAAGAGGGAGAGACATGATCGAGAAGTATAAGTTGGTAAGGAATAATTACCAGATTAACGTGGATGAAATTTTTTATAGAATATCTGGAGATGGGAGAATGAGAGGCCATCCCTGGAAGCTGTATAAGGTGGGTGTAAGCAGGGGGGGGGGGGGATCAGGAGTAGATTTTTTGCATGGTGATCGGAATGCATTGTCTGAGAGTCTGGTGGGTACAGGGAGGGTGAATGCATTTAAGTTGAGGCATGACGAGCTTTGCATGTGAGAACAGGACCTCCCACAATGAGTCTCGACCCCATGGAGAGAAAAGGTTTAATATAAAGCTATAGTAAGTTAATACTGTATATGGGAAGTGGGGGTTGGGAAAGGAGAGACTTGCTTACATTTGATTTGAAAGCCAATATATTGCATTCCTTGGGAAACATAAGAGTAAAGGAAAGGCATGAATAAAGGAAAATGAAAATAAACTTGTTCTGTGGGTTTAGAGTTGTACTACTGTGAAGTGATGATTGGTGGCAAGTGTTTCAACATATTTAAAGAGTGGAGGAATTATTAGTACTTATTTAAGTTAACAACAGTTAAGTTAAGAACAGTAATACAGCTCCTAGGAGCTAAGTTCACATTATGGATAAATACCAAGAATAGTGATCAAAGCTTGCTCCACCCTTACTATGAGTTGCCTCAGTTTGCACTACCAAATGGGTCAGGTGCTGCACTATCCAGGTATTTGCTTACGTTTGGAATCGTCGAATTTTATATAGTTTCTATATTCGGCATGAAACTCTTTGAGTTTCTTATTCGGCTAAGAAACAATATGGGATGTAATACTCCTTAACTTAAATAAGTTCATGTTGCCAAATTGAAGCCTTTGGCTCTTCATATAATTAGTAATTATTAGTACTGTTTTATATGAAGCTTTACAACAGAAATATTTATCAGATACACACTGCACCAAATGCCTATGTGAAAGTAGAGTGTGTTGGTAAGAGGTGGGTTATTAATCAATCTGATTGTCCTCTTTTGTGTTAAGTATTTTTAGGGAGCTCTTAGAGGCCCACCCCAAATGTGAAAGCAGTATTTAATAGCTGGACAGATTTGATATAGAAGGTTAACAGCTGTTCTAAGGTGAAATAATGCCTTGAAGAAAGAGAAATCCAAATCCTAGTCTTTTGGAAGCAGAGGAGGCAATGGTTGTGATGTGTTTATGCCAGGAGAAGTTGATGTCAGGGCAATTCTAAGAAGAGAAATCTCATCTTTCTTAAAGATTCGAGTGTTGCCAAAGTTAATACTGGAAGAAAGTGGCTCTTTATTGTAGAAAATAAAGCAGAAGGGGGTTTTGCTAGCATTGAATTGACAAGGTTATCTGAACTTCATTGGAGGATTGCTTAAAGATCAGAACTGAGGGTAGTGGAGGTTGATGCCACAGTACTGTTCTTGTAGGTGTTAATTACTTCCACGATTCATTCAATAATATAGCCTTAGTTCCCAAAGATACCAACTAACTTGGAGAAATATCAGAATTTTAAAAAAAAAAAAAAACTTATTCACACAGCCAAATTATTTACTTTTAATTATTAAAACTGGTGACAAGCATAACTAAAAACTTACCTCTATAATTATTCTGCTTTAAAAATTCATCCATCAGGATATTAAAATTATAATGATCAGGAAATATTCCATAGTTCATGCGATCATTGAGAATCCTGAGCAGAGTTTCATAATGTTTGAATTTCATATATGCACGAACAACTGCACAATGTGTGGATTCTAACATTTCAACAGTCTTTTTTGTTTTTCTAAACCTGAAATTCGAACAAATAAATAAATGAATAAATAAAACAGAAACATATATATACTGCATTTATAAAAATAATATTTAGATATCTGAATATCTAATAGTGGTCTGAACTTAGTGAGAATTATTTAGTTTCAATTTTAATATCTCTCTTCTCTCCCGTAATCCTAAAAGAATATCACCTACCAGCCATGAATGACCCATTGGGTCATTCATGGCTGGTAGGTGATATTCTTTGTTAGCCTTCTCCAATCATCTCGGTCTCTTGTTCTTGATGTCAGTTGAGAAAGGGAGGAATTTGTCCATATTTTAATGTTATCTGTCCATTTTAATCGAGGTCAGCCTGTACCCCTTGGTCCCAGAACGATTCCTTCTAGTGTTTGCTTTGGAATGCCATTAGCCCTCTCCACATGTCTGAACCATTTCATCCGTCTTCTTCTGATGACAGATGAAATGACAGATTAATAATACTAATGATTTTGTTGTCAATACCATAATGTTCTAAAATTTTCCATAATGCCTCATGCCATATTGAGTCAAAAGCTTTGTGAAGGTCTAAAAAAGTTGTGACAGATTATTGTGTTTTGTTCTATGCATTTTTCACCTAGTATGTGTATTGTAAAAATATGGTCAATTGTACTTCTGGACTACCAAAAGTTTTAATATATTTTCAATATTTTAAAATAATATCAATTTTAATATACTGTAATTAATTTTATGAGTAGTTACATCATTAATATAAATACTGATTATGAAGAATGCTTCTGGTATAGAGGCCATATGTTTTTAGATAAATAACCAGTTTTATAAAATAAACAAATATAACCTTATAGCCTGACAACTTATGAAACTAGTAACTAGCAAAAGTTATACACAAAAATACTAGAAACAATTAACTGCACATAGTAGATGTTATCAGAATCAGAACTTCTCAACTGGTACACACAAGAAATCAGAATAAAAATGTTAAATTAATTATATGGGGTGCCTAAGGGCCAACGCTGTATAACTGAGAGGAGACCTCCACACAGCCTTTAAAGGAATGTGGAGAACCGACCAGGGCTTCTGACCTAAGGTCCAATCATGTCGTGGTGCACTTGGGTATCTACTTGGATACTGAACGAACGAGGATGGGCTAGCAATTTGGGATTTAGCGAACCAGACTGTATTCTTAATGGTTAAACCAAAATAAAAAATGATGGTACAACATGACAAAATTTCATGACGGCTGGAGCATCACACGGTTAAACAAACCCCATTGTTTTCGCCAGGGAACCAGGGCGAACAGCAAAAAGTCAGCTACTGGAACAAATCTGAAAACACACCCCAACTCAACATCACCAGAGTTAAAGATCGGTACTATCAACATAAGAAGCCTGAATGACAAAGAAATGGAACTAGCTGAGGAATTAGATAAGTACCAGATCAACATAATAGGGGTGACTGAAACAAAAAAGACAAAAACTGGTGAGATCTTTCTGAGCAATAAATACAAAATGTTATATTCATGCAATGACAATCAAGGAAAAGGAGTAGCCATAGTATTCAACACAAAATACGAGGCTGATCTTCTTGAATGGCAGTCAGTCTCAAGTAGAGTAATGTGGGCAAATATGAGAATGGGAAACTGGACAATGAGACTTATTTGTGCCTATGGTCCCACAGAAGGTGGAACCATAGGTACAATTCCTCCACTTCTAACTTAGTAGAAGTGGAGGAATTTTTTGAAGCTTTAGAAAAAGCAACTGACACAATGAAAAAGGAAAAGTTGGTCCTTTTTGGGTATCTAAATAGCAAAGTAGGAAATGATTGTGAGACATACAAAAATATTTTGGGAAAATTTGGAGAAAAGAGCAAAGCTAATAATAATGGCAAATATTTGTTGGATTTCTGCTCAGGACATGGACTGGTTATTACTAACACCATGTTCCAACATAAAAATGTGCACAAATTCACATGGAGAGAAGAGGCAAGGAATAAGAAAAGTCTCATTGACTATGTTATTGTTGATAGTGATGTTTTCTCCCTGGTGCAGGACATCCCAGTGTACAGAGGATTTGAAATTGGAAGTGATCACTATTTAGTCTTGAGCATGATAAAATTGAATTTCATATTGAAAAGAATAACATGAAAGAAAGTTTTAAAGCAAATAAAAGTTGAGCAGCTCTCAGATTTGAACTGTAGACTAAAATACACAAAGATTATTGAAGAAAAAAGGAAGGAGTTTGAGAACAGGAATCAAATCTTAGAGATTCAGTGGCAAGCCTTAAAGAAAGTTCTGATTGATTCAGCTAGAGAGGCATGTGGTCAAGTTGTTTGCAAGGATAGAAAAATTAGAACTCCATGGTGGACACAGGAAGTTAAACAGGCAGTGAAGGAAAAGAAGAAAGCATATCAAAAGTTCCTGACAAATAAGTCAGCTTGTGCTCTTAGAGAATACAGAGACAAATGCAAGAATGCTAAACACTGTGTAAAACTAGCTAAACAAAAGTCATGGAAGGACTTTGGCAAGAATATAGAAAATAAATATCAAGAAGGTGGCAAAATATTCTGGAGGTTGTTGAAGAAGCTTAAGAATGGAGGAAAGAGTGCTGTAAAAGGAATTATAAATGATAAAGGTGACATGAAAACAGGAGAAAAAGATATCCTTGAAGTATGGAGTAATTACTTTGAAAAACTGCTAAATGAAACAAGCAGTGATGACAGCACAGTGGTAAAAAACACTCAACAGGCATGCAGTCAGGAATACATATCCATACTTGAAGTAGAAAAAGCCATCAAAGGCTTGAAATGTGGAAAGGCAGCAGGAGTAGATGATATTTGACCAGAAATGCTGAAGTATGGTGGTATAAGAGTCTTGCAGTGGCTGCACTGCATAGTTCAGAAAGCCTGGACATAGGGAATAATTCCCGATGATTGGAGTAGAGCTCTCATAGTACCCATATATAAAAAGGGAAATAAAACTGCATGTGAGAATTACAGAGGTATTTCCCTACTGAGTGTTCCTGGCAAGATCTATGCAAGTATACTTGAGAAACGGTTGAGAAGAATTGTGGAAGAAAAGCTTGGTGAATAACAAGCTGGATTCAGGCCAAATAGAGGCTGTCAGGATCAGATCTTCACTTTACAA
This sequence comes from Typopeltis vanoorti, assembly GCF_054136105.1. NCBI lineage: Eukaryota > Metazoa > Arthropoda > Arachnida > Uropygi > Thelyphonidae > Typopeltis > Typopeltis vanoorti. The sequence continues at coordinate 9,509,468 of NC_143560.1, read as the reverse complement.
CAAATAGTGGAGAAAGCATGGGAATATAACAAAGATCTGTATTTAAGTTTTGTCGATTTGGAAAAGGCATATGACAAGGTGCCAAGAGTGAAGCTATTCAATAAGCTGCAGTTATATGGTGTCAATGGGGCATTATATCAAGCAATACTTAGTCTTTATTTGAGTGGTAAGTCAGCAGTTAGAATTGAAGTACAGGAAGATAGTTTAATGTTAAATCTGGTGTGAGACAGGGATGTACATTATCCCCTCTGTTATTCATTATCTATATGGATCACATTATGAAGGAAAGTGGTATTAAACATGATATCAAAATTGGAGATGTTAATGTCAGCTCTTTGCTTTATGCGGATGATGTTATACTTCTAAATAAATCCGTTACAAGTCTGCAAGATTCTCTGACTAAATTGAATAGCTGTTGTAATAGATATGGTATGAAGGTCAGCAATAAAAAGACAAAGACAATGAATATAGGCAGAATCATTGAAAATGTCAACTGTGTTGTGAATGGAGAACCTGTGGAACAAGTAAAAGATTTCAGCTATTTAGGCACGATTTTTACTGAAGATGGTAAATTAAATATAGAAATAGACAACAGAATCAGCAAAGCTGGTATGGTGGGAAGTCAATTGAATAAATTCATATGGAATAAGAGAGAAATTAGTCAGAACACTAAATTAGCTGTATACAAGACAGTTTTCAAACCAGTTTTAACTTATGGATTTGAGAGCTGGGTCAGAAGTAAAAACACTTGACGAAAGACTAGAGACCACAGATATGAGAGCCCTGAGAAAGATTATAGGCATGAACAGATGGTATCAATGGCAATATCATATTAAAAACGGGGATATTAGGAAAGAACTTGACACTGTCAGCATCCAGGAATGCGTTAGCAGAGCTAATCTCAGGTGGTATGGTCACTTAAACAGAATGGGCGAGGAAAGATTAGCAAAACAAGTGTTCTCTGCCAGGTTGGCAGCAAAAACGACCCAGAGGAAGACCAAGATATAGGTGGAATGATACGGTACAAAGTGCTTTAGACGATAGAAATATAAGATATAATAATGTTGGAGTCTTGACAAGTAACAGACTGATTTGGAGGAGAATTGTAGATAGGAAATTAATAATGATGTAATTTTTGTCATGTAGTACTATCATATCCTGTACACCCCTTGAGGGTACATGGCAGGAATTTGATGATGATTTCCACATCATTTCCTCTCGCATCTGTTATTACTGCAATATATGCACCTAGATGATAGAGCTTTGCTAAGTGATCACTCAATGATTTAACTATTGAACTTTAAACCCTTTCCTGCCATTAGCATTCATCAAAATCATTCTATTCTAGTCATTCTTTCTATACTGGCCATATAATAAAATAACTCTTTGGAATTACCTTTGGCTTTCTCAGTTAATTTCCATTCATACTCAAATTTTGCCTTATTTGCCATAATGGTTACCTTTTTGGTGTGTGCTTGCTTTGTACCATGAGCTTGCTCATTACCTTTCTCTTTAAATTTCCTCCACATACTTTTATTATTTTTGCAATTCCTGCTTAATGATGCAACTCATCCATTTAATTCCAACTTCATTTAACCTCATGTTAGATGTGAAGTGAAATTCATAAACTCAATTTCTACCCCCCCCCACACACACACACAAAAAAAAAACATAGTAGATACTACTGATTCTCCCTACTATAAATTAACCAAACAGTTATCAAAATCTCTTCCACACCACACTGATCGTACCATATCATATATAAAAAAAAAAACAATTCCCGTTTTAAAGGTTCTATAGAAAATCTAATTGTTAATGATGCATGATATCCTAGTGAGCTTTTGGACTCATCGTGGGAGTTCACTCTACTTTACTAAATACAACTCACCCTCTCCACTACTACTTAATTCTCCTACAACAACACTACTACCATCAATGCTATCCACTGCCCATCATCACAAACATCAGTATCTTTTGTCTGTAAATTACATATGTTCTGAAAGCCGATTTTTCTGTACTTGGGATGAAAAATATAATTATGTATGCTATTTTTTTTTTCTCTGTAAAGCTTCTTTTGTTTTTTTGAATCTTTATCAAGTTATTGAGAATTGGTACTCGTTATAACCAAGTTTGACTGTATCTTATTCTTCAAATACCTTTAACTCCTAAGTAGTAAGTACACAATTTTAATATAGTATTGTCCTAAGCTCATAACATGAACTGGCTCAGTGTAATTAAATGCATGAAAATTTTACATAATGCAGATTCTTTTTAATACTGTTATTTAAAAAATACAATTATCTTCCAAAGACAAGTCAAAGATGGATTTGTGACTGAGTGCATTGTGAAAAGTGAGTCCAGCTCCACATTGAGTGCTGCCTAGTTTCTTGTCTTCATGAATTTTACAATTTATCTTTCCTGTTAAATTATTGTTTATGGATAATTTATATAATTCATCTTTCATTATGAACTATAAAAAAAAAAAAAAACTGAGTTGTGATGAGCTGTATTGTGACATACATTTTAAACCCATATTAAAGGAAAGCATACTTCTTTATGAGTCTCCAAAAAAAATCTCAAAAAAACATTAAAATCGCTTCAAAAAATAAAAAATAAATAAAATACAGCTAGAAAACCTTAAAATTCTACAGAATTAAAAAAAAATCTTCCATATTGACTTCACTAACATCAGGGATCTTAATTCCAATATCAATGAAATGCACCAGCACCTACAGTCAACAAAACCTGATATACTACTTATCACTGAACCACAAAAGGCACCCTCTACAATGTCTCACCTTAACTTGCCACATTACATCTTCTATGATGCCTTTTGCAAGAAGGATGGAACATGTGCTTTTTTGTTGGGTTTGATATCCCATGCTAAAGGTTATTGGACCTCGACTTCCCTTTACATGATCTGCTCTGCCTCAAGATCTTCCTACTTTACTTTACGGCCTTCATTTTCTGCCTCTACCATTCTCCAACCTATGATGATTTCACTGACCCTCTTTGACTACCCATCCTTGAAAGTCAATCACATACAATTTAACCAATCTAACTACCCTAACAGTGAGATAATCTTCCTTGGCGATTTAAACATCCACAATTCACACTGGCTTTCCTTTTTCAACTTCACAGACCAAGCAGGTAAACAAGTCGAACTGTTTGCTATTAGCAATTATCTAACCCAAATTGTTCACGAACTCACCAAATTTTTCGAATAATCCTCCTCATTCTCCCAACATCTTGCACTTTTTGTTAACTAGCTCCTCTCGAAATACACCACTGATGTAAGATCCCCTCTTGACAAGTCTCACCATAACCTTGTCCATGTCCCTTTGCTACATATCAGTATTATTCCAGTCATTCACAGCCTCATATCCTGTGGTACTACAATGGTACCAACTGGGATGACATTTGGGAGTTTTTAACTACATGAAAAGTAGGAAGTAGGCAGATGACATAGTTCAGTAATTTAATGATAACTTATCCTGGTAAACAAATAGGATGGCTTATGTGTTCGTTGTACATGTTGATTAATTTTAACGGCATAGATGAGAACACAGACTGGTAAGAAAATAACTATTTATTAACTTATTGCTGATATTTTGCTGATATCCAGCATCTTCAGAGCACAAAAATAGTTTGTCACAGTATGTGAGACGACAACAATCTTTTATAACTATAGGACTAGTCTGAACAATCCTAACATAGAACACAAAGGTCCTAATTAGGTGCCATCTATGTTGGGGGAAAAAAAAAAAACTGCTTTCTCTCTCTGTTTTTTTTTTCCCCCAACACAGATGACACCTAATTAGGACTTTAGTCTTTGTGTTGTACGTTACAATTGTTCAAACTAGTCCCATTGTTACCAGATTGTTGTTGTCTCGCATACTGTGACAAACTGTTTTTGTGCTCTGAAGATGCTAGATAGAATAACAGTAAAACATCAGCAATAAGTTAAGAAATAGTTATTTTCTTATCAGTCTGTGTTCTCATCTATACTGTTAAAATTAATCAACTTATCCTGGTAGTACAGTATGCTTTATTTCTAGAGGGATAAGGAGTTGTAAACTGCTAGAAGTGAATGAAAGGATGTATTCCAAATCAGTACTCTAAATGTCAGTAAAGCAAAGGAACTGGATGGAATTTCACCACGTGTTTTCAGGAAATGTGCTGTGGAAAACTGACTGTGCCTTTAACTTAACTTAGCTGTTTAATAAAAGTCTTGCAATGGGCAGGTTCCTGGAGAGTGGAAGGAGAGTAATATAATGCCAATGCATACAAGTGGTGTTAGAATGGAGCTATCAAACTATAGGCCTATTTGTATTTCTTCTGTAGCTGTTAAGATTTTGGAGAAATTGGTAAGAACTCATATGCAGATGAAGGCAGTGTTATTTATGCAGGCCAGCATGAATTTGTTAATAGGTGCTCTTGTTTTTTTTAGTAATCTGGTTACTTTTACAAAAGAGTAAAAAGAGCAGTGAAGGAGGTAAAATACACAGTCATTTTTGCAAGGTATTTCACAAGGTGCCAAATAAGTTGATTTTTAAGTTACAATATATGAGTATGGATATCAGGTTAGTGGATTGGACAGGATTGGTAACTTGCTTTCTGATAGATAGAGAGTATTTATATGGGGGAGCAATATTGGGGAGTAGGAAGATTAAAATCTTTGTCAATAATACTGTCATGGGACTAAAGGAAGATATTCAGTTGTTTACAGATATGAAACTTGGGATGGTTATTACTAATAGTATTGATGTTTTGGCTCCTCAAGAGGATCTGAATAAGCCAGAGAGGTGGGGAAATGAATGGGGATGTCAGTTTAATGCAACTAAACATAAGACTTGTTTAAGTTAAGGGATATTACATCCCATATCGTTTCTTAGCCGAATAAGAAACTCAAAGAGTTTCATGCCGAATATAGTAGAAACTATATAAAGTTCGGCAATTCCAAGCATAAGCAAATACCTGGTGCAGTACTGCTGCAGTATCCAGAAATGAGGAGAAGAAACAAAGACAAAGTTTGTCTTTGTTTCTTCTCCTCATTTCATCATTAGCAAATTCATGATATATACCCTCAAGGGATATATATATATATCATGAATTATTCATATATATCATGTAATTTTTATATGATATGATATGATAATACTACATGAAAAATTACATCACTACTAATTCCTATATACTTCCTAGCATTGCCTGACAGGGTAGTGAAAGTGCAAACAATCGATGAGTTTAAGGAGTGATATGATAGACTTTGTACTGACTAACGATGAACTCACATGATGAGCCTTTTGATTCTGTGGAAGTAGTCAAGAAAATAACAATAAAATCAGTCATCTCAAAATTACAAATCAGTTGGGGAATTTATAACAAATTACTAAAATATGGAGTTAAAGAAATGACTGAGAACATGAGAAATTTATCTTTAAGAAAAGTTATCCGCAATGAAATGGAGGATGAACATTACAATATGGATTTTAAAAAGGGAATAAAATCTGAATCTAAATTTATCAACGAATAAACTTATTGTGAATATCCCAAACATATACATATATCATCATCATCATGCGTATCAAAGATTTAGGCTTAGCATGGCCTGTTCTGGCGTTAGAAGTCATCGTTGAATCGTTTAAGAGGATGTCCTGTGTTCTTTTTCCTAATGGCTTGTACTTTAAGACTTGTTTTGGTAATCTTTCTGTTTTCATTCTTTGAAATGTGTTCCATCCATTTATGTTTATATTTTTTAATTTTTTCTATTACTGGTTCTCGGTTTAATTCTTTCATAATTTCTTCGTTTCTTTTGGGATCAAATAGGGTATACTTTGCAGTTTTTCTTGTAAACTTCATTTCTGCTGTTATTGATCTTTGTTTGTCTTTTTGTTTTATTGTCCAGATTTCGCTTCTATACATTAAGACTGGTAGGGCTAATGTATTGTATACTTTTAGTGTAGTTTGTTTTCAAACTAGGTTTGGTTTAAATATAGAGTTAATTTCACCTGTTATTTTTAAATATTTTGCAATTTTTACGTTTATATCTTTTTCATATGTGATCATACATCCTAGGTAGTTAAATGAATTCACCTGTTCTAAGATCTTATTATCTATAACTATTTTAGTTCTTGCTGGATCTTGTCCTTTAAAGGACATAGTTTTTGATTTTTCTGTTAATATTATCATACCATAATCTTTGGCTATCTCATTTAGATCTAAAATAGCTTTCTGTAAGTTATCTTCAGAATTTGTAATTATTATTTGATCGTTGGGAAAAAGGAGAGTGTTTAAGTTCGCTGTAGGAGAAAGTTTAATACCCTTGATGTAAATTTTTATTCCATTTGATTATTATTTCATTTAAGTAAATATTAAAAAGATTTGCTGAGAGGGACATTCCTGTCGGACCCATTGGTTTATCTCTCTCATATATGATAGCTCGTGATTTAATCTTATTTGTATTTGATTATTTTCATATATACTTGTAATAGCTTTTAGGATATTATTTGGTATTTGTCTTTCTTTTAATATGCTAAATAATATGTTTCTTTTAACTTTGTCAAATGCTTTTTCAAAGTCAATAAATGCAATATGTGTTTCTAAATTGTATTCTCTTCTTTTCTCTATTATTAATTTTAGGTAAAAGGCCAGGTCTATATGATCGTCCTTTTCTAAATCCATTCTGTACTTCTAAAATAAAGTTTTCGGAATATTTCATTAGTTTGCTATTTTAGATTCTGCTATATATTTTGTAACAGGAATTTAGTATACTGATACCTTTATAGTTTTTATGGTCATCTCTATTACCTTTTTTAAAGATAGAAATCACAATTGCTTTTTTCCATTCTATTGGGAGTATACCAGTTGAATAAATTTTATTTATAAATAACAAGTCTTTCTTTGAGTATTTTTCCTGCGTATTTATATAGTTCTGAACCTAGCTTATCTTCTCCAGGTGATTTTCTGTTTCTTGTTTCTTTCAGGCTGATTTCTAATTCTTCTTTAGTTATTTCCTTTTCATTTTTGTTAATTGTTTGCAGTTGTCTTTTTTAAAATATTTGTCTGTCCACAATTCTGTGTAGTAATTTAGAAATTCTTCTAATATCAATTCGGTGTTTAATTTTATGTTTTCTTTGGTATCTGCATTTAAGTGTTTCAAAATCTTATATACATTGTTATAAGCAATGTATATATATATATATCATACATACACAAAAATTATCAAAGAAGAATTAGAATCAAGAGTATATTATAACAATGAACAATAAGGATTCCAAAAGGGAAGATCATGCACTTATTGCTATATTTCTTATAAAGCAAATAAAAAAAAAGCAACAGAATTTAACAAACCAATATTTTCGAAATTAGAAAATATTGGTTTGTATTCAAATTCTTAGATAATAATAATAATAAAGGAACTTTTTGGCATTACTCAACTTAGCTAAAAGTTATAAGCATTAGTGAATTAGTGAGACTTAGTTGACTGAGGATAATACAGTCATAGGAATACTGCAAAGGTTACAGTATCTTCAGAAAGGAGAGAATTGGGATTAGATCAAAGGGTTTTGCTAATGATAGCAAAGAAATTGAAGCTAAAAAGAGTAGAAGTAGATCAGAAGGAAAGGGATTCAGAGGGCAGTTCATTTTAGCCATCTGGTATGAGATAGAGGCCAACAGGACGAATTACGTAATCCAGAGGGTATAAGAGAAACATGCACTGGCAAATTAGCATGATGAGTGTAGGTAGAGCAATTATACCGGAGATTTCAAGTATGGGGGACATAGACTGGGAGGAGGAATGGTCACAGACAGGGAGACAAGGAAATGGAATTTAATCAACTACTGAGAGATAATTACCTGAAGCAGTATGTAATGTTCCTCAAGGGTTCACTTTAGTGAGTACAGGCATGGTAAACCCGAGGTACCTGATGCTGGACCATGCCTTACTTCATGTAATATACATCTGTTATATTATCTGTAGACTGGTCCCTCCCCTTTTTTTTTCCTTTCCTTCTTGCTCCTTCCCCCAATGCTATTAGAATATTCGAGGGCTAGGGGTGAATCTTTCCTATTTTGCTATTTCATCTTATGTGGAAAGGGCCTCTGCAACCCTACCACTTTCTTCTTGCAGTGACTTCACTCCAAAATGCTAATATCGTTGTGCCTAATAATGCATCTCATGCTGCATCAGCTGTCGCGCAGAATAATCCGAGCTGCACTCAGGGCTTAGGCAGAGGGTCCTGTTCGAGAAGTATAGTACAGTCTCCATCAAAAGTCAGTGATACTGTGAATGAGCAACACAGAAGGTATAAGATTAATCTTAGAAAGGAATTTTACATAGGCACATGGAATGTCCAGGGTCTACAGATGGGTACCCTTGCAATTGTCTGTAAAGAGATGGATAGGTATAAAATTGACATCCTGGGAATTACAGAGACCAGATGGAATGGAGAAGGTCACTTCAAAAGACAGGACGGTAAGCTAGTTATTTACTCAGGTGGTGACTCAAAACATCATGGGGTAGCTGTGATACTGAAGACAGCTCAGGCAAGAATCCTTCTTGGTTATAACCCCATTAATGATAGGACACTCTCTATTAGACTTAAGGCTTAGCCTACCAATGTTTCAATTGTGGTAGTTTATGCACCCCCACACGAATAGGCCTGAAGAAGAGAGTGAGGAATTCTATGAAAACTTACAGTATGTCTCTCCTGCTTACCAAGGAGAGACATACTGTACATCTTAGAGGACTTAAATGCAAAAGCGGGAAGAGTATGAGAGTCAGGCCGGAGTGTAGCATGTTTGGTCTGGGTGTACGTAACACCCGTGGCGAAAGACTGTTGAAATTTGCCTGTGCTAACAGATTAGCTATTACCAATACCTGCTTCCAGAAACATCCACGACAGACCTATACTTGGACATCTAACATTGACAGGTCAAGGCACCAGACTGATTACATCCTGGCTCTCCAGCGGTGGAAAACGAGAATCTCTGATGTGCGTACTTGTCCTGGAGCAGATTGTGGTACAAACCATCAGCTAGTAAGAGCCAAAGTAAGACTAAGACTCCGAAAACTTCCAGGTCAGGCACATCCCACTAGATTGGATGTTAGAGTAATTCCTAGTGGATTCACAGAAGCAACATCAACTCAGTTGGATGATTTTTTGGAGCCCAATGAAGAGAACTCACCAGAAATAATTTGGGAAGGGGGTCAAGTTGATAATACAGGATACAGCAAAGAAGTATCTCAGCCCAATAAGAAGACCAAGAGACCCATGGATATCAGATTTAACATGGGAACTAATCAAAAGAAGGCGATTGGAAAAACAAAGAGACACTGGGACTGAAGAATACAAGAGATTACACAGAAAATTCAGAAGAGTTCCAGATGAGAAGGCACAATTATAAAAAAATGTTTCATTTAGTTTGTGACTTAAAGCACAAGTTTAAGTCTAAATTGAATGTCATCAAAGACGAATGGATCATTACTAACAGAAGAGTTGGAAATCAAAAACAGGTGGAAAGAATATTGTGAGGAACTGTACAGTAGAGTGGATAAAGAAAATTTGGGGCCCTCCCACAAGGAAAATTTTGATTTTGATTTGAAGCCTCCTCCACTTAGGCATGAAGTTGAAAGAGCAGTTAAGCAGCTCAACAGCAATAAGGCCCCAGGTGCAGATGAAATCCCAGCAGAATTAATTAAGGCCACAGGGGATGGAAGAATAAGAGTGTTTCATAGATTGATTACAAGGATATGGGAGACAGGATCATGGCCTAGAGACTGGAAGAAGTCAGTTTTCATACCACTACATAAGAAAGGTGATATGAAGGCATGCAAGAATTATAGAACTATTAGTTTGATATCTCATCATCATCATCATCATATGCATCAAGGATTTAGGCCTAATATGGCCTGTTCCGGCCTTAGAAGTCATCGTTGAATCGTTTAAGAGGACGTCCTGGTTTTCTTTTTCCTAATGAGTTTGATATCTCATGCAAGCAAAATTTTATTGAAGATCATGCTAAATAGGATTGGTGCCAAAGTTGAGTCAGAGATGCCCGAGGAACGAGCTAGTTGTAGGAAAGATAAGGGCACCAGAGATCAGATCCTTTGCCTTAGACAGATCATAGAAAAATATAAAGAATTCAGACAATTCAGTCTAAGAAACACATTACCCTCTGGTAATGTGTTTCTTAGACTACTCAAAAGCTTTTGACTATGTTGAGCATGTGAAACTGTGGAAAGTAATGAAAAGAATGGGTTTTCCTCAACACACTAACAGGTTGATAGCCAACTTGTATAAGGAGTAACGAGTCATGGTAAGAACAGGTGACTGGCTTCAAGTTAGAAAAGGAGTTAGGCAAGGATGTTTACTTTCTCCTCACTTGCTTAGTATATATGCCGAGGACATCATGCGTGAAGCATTGGATGAGCTCAGGACAGGAATTAGGATAGGAGGTAGATTGATCAGTAATCTGAGGTATGCTGATGATACAGTACTCCTTTGTAATGACATGGAAGAACTAGGACTAATTCTTGACAAAGTTAACAAGATCAGTAATAACAGAGGATTTCAACTCAATCCTAGCAAGACAAAGATTATGGTTCTCAAAGGAAATACAAATAGAGAAGCTCTTGAGAAACAAGCATACCTTAATGGAGAAAGAATTGAGGAAGTCAGCAAGTTTGAGTAGCTGGGATCCATTATAAATATGAAGAATTGCTGTTCAGAAGACATCAGAAACAGGTTAGGAAGGGCTAAAACAACAGTCAGAGACCTGTCTAAAATCTGGAAGGATGGATCTATCTCCATGGAAACAAAGTTGAGGATTTTGGATGCAGTTGTTTTGCCAACAGCGACTTATGGATGTGAACTTGGAACCTAAAGAAGTCAGATAAGAAACAGATATCTGCTTTTAAGATGTGGTGTTACAGAAGGCTGTTGAGGATATCATATACTGAAAGGCGTACAAATGAATGGGTGTTAGAAAGATTAGCAGAACTTTAAGGCTTCTTAAGGATATCGACAGAAGAAAGTTAAAATATTTTGGACACACAGAAAGGATGAAAGAGGGGCTTCTCAGAACAGTAATAGAAGGTAAAGTTCCTGGAAAAAGAGGCAGAGGTAGACCATCAATGACATGGATAGATGGATGGCGTGTGTGGAGTGACTGATCTTCAGAGAGTTGAGGCCGCCAGAAAAGCAAACAACAGGACTACATGGCAAGGCCTGGTGTGGCACATCACCGAGCATCGGAGTGACCATACGGCATCTGTAGATGCCCAGTGAAGATAGTGAAGTATATAATGAAGGGGACACAAGGTTCAAAAGTGCAGGGTCTGATCACAACATTAGAGAACTTAATATTAACCATTCTAGCTATACTGCCTCTGCTTGGGGAAATCATGCAATCTTGAACCATTGCAACCTAGGAGAATGCCTAACATGCAGAATTTTCTGTTAAGAAAGGATATATGTGGAATTAGAAAGCAGGTGATTGTGATAAGCTGAGGAGTCAACTTTCAGCAGTGCCACAGCATAAGAATTTGTAAAGGAGAGATGGTGGTGCATGGGAGGTGGTAGAGTGATGTTTGAAGAAAGCAGTATCAGAAGGATAAATCAAGTAGGAGTTAGATGGATGAACAGCATCATTAAACAAGAGTTGAAGGGAAAGTAAAAGGCATGGAGGGGAATATAAATGAAAAGATGATCTGCATGCCCATAAGCAGGTACAAGGCATAAGCAAGAAAGATGACCTGTATGGTAAGGAAAGCCAAAGCTAATGAGTGAAAGATAGCTGATGAGGTTAAAAAAAAACCTGAAAGGTTCTTTCACTATGTGATAAAAAAAAAAAGAAGGAATGATTATGGAGGGATGACTTTAAAATGTGCTGATGGTGGAGAAGTAACAGAGGCCAAACAAATAGTTAAATTATTGAGTGAACATTTTACAGAAGCATATTAGGTGGTAATATTGCAATACCAGATTGAAAATTGATTGATGGGAGAATAGAGGTTAAAGAAATGGAGGTGTTTAAAATATTGCAGAACCTGAATGTAAACACAGCTATGGGATTTTGATGACGTATCAGACTGTGTATTATAAGAATGTGCAAAAAAAGCATAAAGTCCTCTGATGAAGGTGTTTAATTTAAGCATCAGTACTGGGAAGGTGCCAGTGGAGCTTAAAGGAAAACAGTCCCCCTGCCTAAAGGAGTCTCCAAGACAGAAGTAGCAAATTATAGGCCAATCAATATCTCAGGAGTGGTGGTTAAGGTACTGGAGAAATTGGTGAAAGGTAGAATTTAGGACTAGGTGGATAGGAATATGATACTCTATCAGGGTCAACACAGTTTTGTGAAGGATAGGTCTTGCCTTAGTAATTTAATTACGTTTCATAATAAAATGACAATCGAGTTGGATTGCAAAGGCATTTGACAGGATTTCACATAGAACTCTGTTGCATAAATTGGAGCAAATGGGGATGGATACAAATCTGGTGTTTTGGATCAGAGAGTAGGTAATGAACAGATATCAAAGAGAGGTTTATGGAGATGAGCCCAGAAAAAGGCAGGTGACCAGTGGCATACAACATGGCTCGGTACTTGGTTCTCCAATGTTTAATTTTTAGATCAATGATATGGGAAATGATTTGACAGGAAATATTCAGTAGTTTGCCAATGATGCTAAAATGGGAAGAAAAGATAATGCAGAAATCCTGCAGGAAGACTTACTGTGGACAAAAGGTTGTTTAGAGGGCATATTGTTAAGGTAGCCACAACAGCACATCAGATTACGCAGCTGTTTGACACACTAACAAGAAAGGATAAAGAAGTTATTATTATCCTCCTATATAAGGCAAGATCTGAACTACTGCATGCAGATCTGGACACCCAGATTTCATGGGGGGATTAAGAAGTAGTGAAACAGATCCAAAGGTGAATGACAAAGATTGTGGCAGGTCTATGGAATGCTCCCTATGAAAATAGATTGACAGCATGTGGATTCCAAAAACTAGCTGATGGGAGCAAAAGAGTAGACAGAATAAAAGCAAAAAAAAAAGTATTCAAGGGGTTTTACAGAATTAACGCTGAAGACTTTTTTCAGTACATGGCAAGAAGAGAGAGAATGGAAATTGTATAAAAAATATGGTTAGCAAGGGTGATAAGGATTAGATTTTTAGCTTGGAGGGTGGTGAATGGGTGAAATGGGTTGCCATAAGTGGTTGTGAGTGTTCTGTCAGTGAACGAGTTTACGGAGAGGTATGATAGGAATTTGTGAATAATAGCTAGTGTGTAAATAATGGATCTCCCATGATGAGTCCTCTGACTCCATGGAGATACCTGTATAATAATAATAAAAATCAGTAATAAATAAAAAGAGAAATATGACTTACCTAAAAAGTAAATGTTCAAGTTCATCTAACTGGTCCTCATGGATGACACTATTAGCAAACTAAAGAAGAGGAAAGATAAAGAAAACACCATATTTTTTTCCAGTTAATAATCATATATAAAATTAATTTTACATTTGAATATATGTTTGGGTGAGTGGTTAGTACATCCACTCGCCAACAAACAGACTGTGGATTTGAATCCTGCCACGGGCATGGATGTTTGGGATTCCCTTTCAGTGGGAGATGATTTTCATGGCCAGGTTAAAAAAATGAATAAAAACTTATTAAAAAATTAAAAAAATAGAAAAAAAATCCTTATCCTATCCAGGGTACTAATATATTCCAGGTTTATATAAAATCTTTCATGGGGGGAGCCAGTGAACAGTATATTATGGATTAGTTAAGTGTTTTGATGGCTTATTTTACAACAGAAGCTAATATATTAGATGGGACAGGGAAGCAAAATGTGAGGCATAAATGACTTGGGTGGGGGGTGCACATGCTTGTTTGGGGGGGTGAAAAATTTAATGGAAGCAAGCATAGTTAGAGGGCCAATAAAAATAATTAAGGAGATCTGAAAGTTTGTTAGTGTACCGTATCACACAAAGGAAGGACAAGTAAATATTATACTTTTTTTTGTTTGTTTTTTGAGTGAATGTAAAGGTATCACATTCACAAAGATTCATGCCAAACAGGGGATTTATTATTATATATTGGAAACAGTTGGAGTGTGAATATCATTACATTCACTCTCCCACTGTGTTTGGAAAGCAGATATTCTATCCACTAAGGTAAATGAAAGGAGATGGATGAATGTATTTTAAACTTGCTAATGATAAGCAGGATATCTTTAACTGCCAAAAAACCTTTTCCTAAGAGCTACAGGGTGTTCGGGATAAATTTGACATATTTATAATTAATTATATTTTTCCGTAAGTTACATGTATTAACACACACTTCTCTTCATTTAAAAGTTTGGACCCTTCTTCATTCATATACAAGATGTCAGAAAGGATGGATAGCTGGAACCCACCTGAATCATGGAAGAGAATAACTTGTATCATGATGATTCGTGCCCGCCATCAAAATAAGGATATTACGACTGCTGCCCAATGCTCCCTGAATACAGTAAAAACAATCAGGCATGAACTAGAGACTTGCAATGGTGACTACGAGGATGTAGCAAGAAGAAAGATCCCTAGCAGACGATCTGATTGCGTTCGTACAGCAGAATTCCTCGCAAATCTGCAGGAACAGGTGTTGAAGAACCCTGGCATTGGAATTCGGGCTTTGTTCGTGGAGTTGCTAACTGTAGTCAAGCCCTGGATAACAAGGGTAGCCAATGGTAGGCCGTATGTATGGCAGCAGGATTCGGCCCCTTGCCACACCTCTGGGAAAAGTCAAAAATGGTTGTCTGAAAATTTCTACGACTTCACCAGTCCAAATGTTTGGCCTCCAAACTCCCCAGACCTTAACCCCATGGATTATTTTGTATGGGGCGCAGTTGAAAAAGACACCAATCGCACTTCCAGTAATACAAAAGCCCAGTTAATGGATAAAATTAAAACAGTTTTTGCGGCCCTTCCCAGGGAGACTGTAGCATCAGCTTGTTCGAGGTTCCGAAGCAGAATTGAAGCTGTGATCGATGCTAATGGTGGTTATTTTGAGTAAATCTTGTTGATAGTATTGTAATTAACTCTGCCTGTAATGTTTTTTTGTCAATTCATTAAATTTAATAGATACAAAGAAGATTTTCTTTTTCCTTACGAAACTGTCAAATTTATCCCGAACACCCTGTAAATGCCCCTGATCTAAACAAGCACTGCCAAGATACTTATAATCTGACATCCTAAAAATCACAGATTGCAATTTCAAAATACATGCTACCATTCTATATTGCTTTGCAGGAATCAACAGAAATGTGTGCCTACTTCCATACTATTAACTCTACTGAGTACTGGACATTTGTGACAGTTCTATGTGCAGAGCTCATGAAGAAGCCTGATTCAAATCTTAACACATATACACACAAAAATAATAATAATAAATAAGATATATAAAGAAAACAGAACAGTAAGTTTTTAACTTCATCTGCAATATTTAAACCACAAGAAAACAAATCAGGGAAAGATCTCTACTATATTTTTTATAGTAAATATGAATTATTACCAAAGTAAATAAATTTATTGCAATAAATTTTATAATTTTATTAATATAAAACTATGTACCAAAATTTTTTTTTTTTCACTAGAGATCATGCCAGTAGAATAACTTGTGATCAATTCATTGTTTCTCTAGTTTACTGTATGTAATGTAACTTAGCTTGTCCTATATATTTGTATATGCTCCAGATGATGATCTTAATATGAAGATCGAAACGTCGGGATATTAAAAGAGTTATTTATAACACAGTCATCAAGTCCATAATTTCTAAAATGAATGCTGATCACCGTGTAACACTAAAAGAAAGGAATACCAAAATATTGGTTTGAAATTTTTTAAGATGAAGTAAACAGAAAACTAATGGTAAGACATATACGTTGGATGGTCATAATAGCATTTGTAAGAAAATGACAATATAATATTAATTACAATAAATTTAATTAATGTATCCAAGAATTGCTGAAATAAGAGAGCCAAAAGGCTTCACTTCGGCGATGCACAATTATTCAATTACTAACTATTATAATAATGGAATTAACTCACGTCAATTATTCTTTATTTGTAGAATTTTCACCTGAGTATCACAGGCATCATCAGTACAGGTACAAGGCTAATTAAACAATAACTGTTATATTCACAAAGCACCACCTAAGTAGCTAAGGTTAAATTTTCTAAATTACTGAAACAATTATTCAAATTAAGTGGATATTGAATCCAACATTATTTCAAAGCCGAATAGGGAAACTACAAGAGTTCTGTGCTGAATATAGATAGAAACTATAAAGTTTCGGTGGATCCAAGCGTAAACAAACCTTTCATGACAGGGGCAACTTGTAGTAAAGATGGAGTAAGCTCCGATCACTATCCTTAGTATTTCCCATAATGTAAAACACATCTCCTAGCGGACATGTATGATGTTATTGATGTTATACATTATGGGGGGGGGGGTCACTACCCAGACTGGTTTTGACCTTTTTGAGGTCTCGTCAGTGGGAGTCAGACCCAGATGTATGTAAAATACTCAGGTTGTAGTGATGTTTGTACAACTGGTAATAATGTTTGTACATTGTTACCAGTTGCCAAAAAAAGGTGTCACATCATAAAAGGCACCAAGAATTACTGAATAAGAGAGCCAAAAGGCTTCACTTCGGCGATACACAATTATTTAAATTAAGTGGATATTGAATCTAACATTATGTCATGTCATGAAAGGTTTGCTTACACTTGGATCCGCCGAAACTTTTATAGTTTCTATCTATATTCGGCACGAAACTCTTGTAGTTGCTCTATTCGACTTTGAAATAATGTTGGATTCAATATCCACTTAATTTGAATAATGTATCCAATATTCATCAAATTCAAACTGCCATCATCATCATGAAACAATGTACAAATTTGTAAAGACCAATGTTTAGGACTTTAGTCTCACCCAAAAGTGAGACTAAAGTCCTAAACAGTGCCCCTGTTTAGGACTTTTAAAATGTTGAACTTTAAAACTTTTAGGACCTTGAAAAACTGGCAAAAATCCTAAAAAATTACAACCTTGTAACCACTTACAGTCCATATAAAAAATTTACCAGCATCCCTAAAAAAAAAAAAAAATTATCTCTTCCTACCTCTAGACCTATAAGCCATTAACATTGCAATTGTAAACTGTCGTATCATGGCTAAAGCAGTACAGCCATTCAGGACTTGTGATTATGCTTTGCAAGAATTACATTGGAAAAAGAAGTCCACCTTATTCTACCATATCAAATATAAATACCAAAGATTATTCTTAAATCTGCCTCAGCCTTAAGGAACTACCCAAACCTCAACAAATTTAGTTACATGAAACTGTTTCAAATTTCAGAAGCACTTATCCTCAGAAATTCAGCCCAAGAATTTCAGTGAAGAAAAACCATTTTAGCCAATTAAGGAGCACTTTGGATGCCAAGATTCAGCCTCACTTATCCAATGTAGCGACTGCTTGCACATATCAATTTGTACATCGTTCCCTGATTGCAATTTGACTTTGCCAAAATATTACAAATATTAAATTTATTGCAATTAATTAATATTTAGTCTACATTATAATTTCCTTAAAAAGTTCTGTTATAAACAGAAGCCTTATTTTTCCAAGAAAAGGAAGTTTAAATTCCACTTTGGCAGAGATGTCTGAAAACTTCTTTCCAGCTTTGGGAAATTTATTAGGTCATCTAAAAAAAAAACTATATAGAAAATATACCTGGTGTAAGCATGGCATAACACTGCCATCAAGCTTACTGTAGACCTGAAATAACAAAAATCATGTTTAGTTTCTAGCATAGGGTACTATGCTTATCTAAATGTTAACTCATTTAAGGCAGAAGTATACTACGTTTCCACCTGATAACATCAATGCAAATTAATCTTGTCAGCGCTGATATAAGTTGAGGTGTTAATGCTAGTGACATTACAACTTTATTTTATTTAATTAAGTGAATTTCACCCACAAAAGGCTAAAAGATAAGAGGCTAAATGTTTGGTTTATAACACACACATTTTTACTTTTAATCCTCATAAAGGAGTTGATAAGACCAAAGTTGGAGCCATTGAGAGAAAACCGTGCAAGGAAGATTATTCCAGAAGCAGAAGAAAGATACAAAAGATAGAATGAAAGAAGATGAGAAGTTGATTAGATAGATATGAAGCTGGAGAATCTATCCAACCCAGCAAAAAATAATAATTTGCCATAACTATTCTCAAATCCAGAGTAGTGAAATTATAATTATACATCATTTCTCTATCAGTTCTAAAAAAAGAAAAGAAAAAAAAAATCTGATAAATATCCTTATAGATCTAGCTTGTTACTAATGAGACTTCAACAAAGGCCAAAGTCAGTCTCAGAACTGAACCTTACTATAATTTACACAGAATTCTTCAAAAGTTGTTAATTAAAATTTATTTTTTGCCGGCCTAATTGGCCAAGTGGACCGGTTACCTGCTTTCCAACTAACAGGCTGCAGGTTCAAGTACAAAGAAAGTATCTTGAAATCAGCCCAAAAGAGTCCAAATATTAGTAAGTCCATATAACTTTGCTGACACGATACACCTTTAACCTCCCTACTGGCTAATGTGGATGAAATAGTGACACCAAATTGTACTTCTTATCCATGTTATTCAATGGGTTTTAGAACTTCGTATCCAGATTTATCTCGACATCTATAGACGTCGTGGCCTGTTGGGGGATTAATAGATACAGATGCAGAGGTAAAGTTCAGTACAATGTGCTCTTCCTGAAGTATCCACACCAGGTCTTGGTTTTCAGTATAACAGGTAGCTTTCTCATGATGGAAGGTAGTGAGTGGTTGCCCAGCACCCACAACTTGTATGTCAATAACGATTAACTCATCTCCTCTCATTATTACAAGGTCAGGCTTCCTCAATCTAATGTTAGTCCTATAGTGTGGTTTCGCTGCTGTTATCCAACCTTTGATCTTTGACCAATTCTCTAACCCTCACTATTGCATTGGGTCTTCTGACACACACACACACACACACACACACACACACACACACACACACACACACACACACACACACACACACACACACACATTCCATGTGTGCAATAACAACATTGAGCAACAGGAGTCAAAGTTCCTACACTCTGACAGCCTGCTCTATAGTTCTTGTCATCACTTCTCCCATGAGTTATATGAACTTGAGTCAGCAGAGCACTGATTCTTGTCCCAGTTATATCTGTATATTCAAATCCATGCAGGAAGGGAGTCCCATCCTTGATCCACAGATGTTGAGAGGGAATGTAGATTCTTGTAATGCAGCTCAGTCAACTGAATGATGCAACACTAACCAATACAACGAACAAATCCCAAAACCTCTATGATTTATAGAGGCGTGGAAAAATGCTAATGGCATGTTTTGAGAAAGATGTAACCATGAATGGACTGCTACATCCACTGGGACAGTATACTGAAAGAGAGAGAGAGACTTTACCTATGACACCTATGGTGGAGTCTGGAAAGAAGGAAAGAATTCAGAATGAAGAGCTTCTGGAGGTTTAATGGAGAGAAGAGAGGAAAGATTTTAGAATGGATGGGAAAGAGGAATGACCTGTCAGAGAGACAGAGAGAGAATACCAAGGTATCTCCATTCCTCCACAGCTGAGATAGAATGTAAGGACATGCCATGCAGGGAAAAGTCAAAATTCTCAACTTTCAATTTCTTGTTGCCTGGAAAAATTCATCTTCAAACAATAAATTCAGCTTTGCTTTAATAGATGCTTCACTGAGTGACAATCTAATAACATTCTTTAAAAACCTGTGACTATACTGAGGGAGAGGAGGTTGATTCCAAGATGTAAAGTATGCTAGAAGAAGGGACAGAATCGTACTAGCCCTACTCTTCTCTTGATATGATAGCAATGGAGCAATAGGTACAGGAATATTACCTGCTCTTGTGGAATCTTCTAACATAGTTGTCCACAATCACATCACTAGTCTCTGCAGGATGGTAATTTACAATGTGATCTGATTGGAGCTATTGTCTGCCTAGGAAGAACCTCTGCCAAAACTTCTTGAATATGGACTCTATCTTCTGTAGTTAATGAGGCACCACGAAATGCAACATGTCCCTCTGCAACAGTCCACATCGCCTTTGCATGCTGAATACAAATTTCAGCATTAACAGCAACAAGATGACTTGTATAAGATAATTCGATAGTTGGATGTTGTAGGAATATTGCAAGTTGCAGAATATTCCTCTTTAGTAGTCCATTCAGTATAAATGCCTGCAATAAACAGAATCAGGATGCTTTTTGTGGCGGTTTGTTTATTTGTTTTTGGTTTTAATGGTACAAGAACACCCGTGGTCAGTCATGCAGCACCAGAATACATGCAATAAATAAGCAGCATTTATAGACCTAAAAACTATATATAAAAATTGAAATAACAATAATCATAAATGAAACATTTCTTAAAATTATACCAGACAATAAATAAGAAATGGTATACAATCCAAGTAGAAAAACGAATGTAAAAGATGGGTATAAAACAGATGTAAATAAAAAGAAGTATAAAAAAGTATTAAAATTCATAAAATGTACATAAAAGCAGGTTTTAAATGCATATTTACAATAAGTTAAACTAATAAGTATATATTTTTAGAACTGCTTTTTCCAGTATAAAATCCCAAACAAAGATGTCAAATAGAAGCTATGTTTTTATTTTGACTGGTTTCATGAAATACTTAGTTTCACTTCATCAGAAAATAATATGAATAAACTTTTTAGTTTATTCATGGAAAAAAAGTTCTAAAAATGTCCTATCCCTACAGAACCATAAACAACAAGATAATAAGTATATAATTTATATGAGGTGTTAAACATTGATACTCCAAAAATTTAAAAACCAAGATAACAGTCAGTGAGTCTGATAAAATATGCCTGAGTGTATAAGGACGCAGACTGATTATTAAAGTGGCTAAAATAATGACTGTTCTCAGTGGTGAAACGAGGGCAGTAGATTAAAATATGAGTGATGGATAGTCTGTCATCACAAAATTCACATAGGCATCACCCCTTAGTACGAAGAAATGTGTATAACACGACTATGACCTATGCAGAGCCAAGCAACAATGTCCTCTGTTCAAACTCTGTGCAGACTAGACTGCCATAATTTAATTTCAGGCTTAATTTATTGCCAGCCTGGTTGGCCGAGTGGTTAGCGTATCTGCTCTCCAGCCAAAAGGCTGCAGGTTCGAATCCTGCCTTAGGCATGGATGTTTGTGATTGTGAAAATATTAGTGGTGGTGGTGGTCGGCAGTAGATGGCGTTGGTGTACATGATGAAAGTAGTTGCGGTTTGTTGTAGTTGGTGGATTGAGTGGTAGAGACGCAACGTTATGGAGTTGGTGCCCTCCCTAGATGAGTCTTTGGACTCCCTGCAGGTGTCATGTAATAATAATAATTTGATAAGAGCTTATTAGTCTCTCTCTCTCTGTTTCAAGATAACTGCCACTGAGATAGAAGTTCTTGTCTAATAATCTGCTGGTAATCTGTATGTACCGGTGTGTGTGAGGGGGGGGAGTGGATGTTTTAGAAATGAGTTGACCCTAGATGCAATAACTGTAGCCTCGTTTCCCTCCTGTCCTAACTTGGCTTGGAATCTGACAGAAGCATATATCAAAGTGCAACTGCTATAACTGAAAGAGACAGTGTTGGATTTGAGAGAGCACTGGACGTTTCGGCACTCTAGATTATTTATTACATGCAGAGAACTTTGTGAGTCTGAATATATTATTATTATTACATCACACCTCCAAGGAGTCCAAAGACTCATCGAGGGAGGGCATCTATTCTACAACTCCTCGTCTCACTACTTCACCATCTACCACCACTAGTACTTTCACAGACAATCACAAACATCCATGCCAAGGCGGGATTCGAACCGGCAGCCTTTTGGCTGGAGAGCAGATACACTGACCACTTGGCCAACAAGGCCGGCTTGTTATACAACTTGTTAGCAATACAATCTGATTTATTTTAGTGTAAGCTCTATTGCATACAGTTCAGTTGCATTGCACTCTAGTTGGATTTGTGCATATATAATGTTATCTGGAAAAATAGCAGAAGATCCCACCAAGTCCTCCAATTTCAAGACCTCTGTGTAGGCAGGCACAAAATCAGAGTATTCAGTTCTATGAGTTTCAAAAAGCTACTGGTAAATGACAAAAGGGGTGGACAATGGGTGACAAAGAATCACCTTGGAAAATTCCATGTTTAATGCTAATATCTCTGAATTATTCATGCTGGCATGTATGATTGACACAGTGTAAGTGCATTTGGTGGCACCTGTACTTTGTTGTCTACCACTATTTCTAAAACTTGCAGGAGAGTTTGATCCAAAAACCAAAGGGATTTATGGCAGTCTGTCAAGTGCTTTAGATTCTTCCACTGTGGCTGAAAGACAGTTAGCCACATGGGGATTGTCTGTCAAGGATTTTATTTTTTGTTGAGTATAACACAGACAGCTGTTGGCACTGAATTGATAAAGGTATTCATTTGCCTTGATGCTGACCAAGAATAGGTGACATGAGAAATGCTCCAGTTGCAATTCTGATGGCTTGACCATCAATTGGGTCTAGCCATCACAGTGTACTCTCTCTCTCTGGCATAGACTTGGGATGTGCAGCAAGTCATGATCTTATCACTGCCCTGTACAAACAAAGCAAAGAACATCTGTCAGCACTCCAGTGGGTAGAAGATAGGGTGTGGAGAACATTCATGTCTTTATAGCACTTGCTTGTAACTGACAAATGTGAGGGAAGAAACCAAGTTTTTTGTCAGATATCAGGCCCAAGAACCTTGCTTCTGGTGCAACTGGGATTAGTGATTGTCCTGGTCTAAGTTCTAGGCTTCAAGGATCAAGTCAATGGCAAAGGTGCACACAAACTATCTTCTACTATGAAAATCTAAACCCATTTGCAAGTACCCATTCTGAGAGATGGTTAATGGCTTGCTGTAGCTGTCTTTCTATGACCATCATATTACATGAATGACAGAAAATGGTAAACTGATCCACATATAGGATGTTACTGTTGGAGAAAGTTGTTCTGTTATCAATTTGACCTTGATTGCAAAAAACATGACACAAAATAGAACCTGGTGGGACTCCCTCCTCTTAATTGTAGGGGTGGGGAGAGGGCCGTTCCCATTCAGACTTGGAAGATTCAGTTAAATAAGAAGTTTTTTGATAAAAAGAGGGAGATTCCCCCTCTAAGACCAAATCAGTATTCCAAATCTCCAAGCAGTGTGAGAGGAATCTGAATGGTGGTATGTGAGAGGCACTGTCAAGGTCATGTTATGGCATGGAGCTGGCCATTCTCTGTATGGGCATTATGTCTAACAGTGTCTTCTCTCATTGCATGTTCTTACTGTATTTTTTTTAATCCAATTCCTAATCAAAACTGAACCTTCTTCCAAAACTAATTTCAATAAAAATGACAAATTAAACAAAATATAAAAACAAAATGTGATGCCAAAACAAAATTAGTTTTAACATGATTAGATATCCAATGTCATATTATATTGGTGGGATTATGCTAAAAGAAGCTGATCAGGCTGGAGATCTTGGATTGTTAGCAGATAGAAAGTTGAAGTTCATGGGCTATTGTTAAGTTGTAAATGAAGATATTTTATGTTTTAATACTTCATTCACATTTAACATAATCCACCATGTCATAAGCAAGATTTGTAAATATTATTTACAGGTTCTATTGTTGTTAGTCTCTTGCTTGTAATATATTATTCATATAAATGCTTTGAGTTTTGTTTGTTATTAATTAATTATTTAATCTTAGAATATGTAATAATAATGAAAAGACTCAATATAAACATGTCATTCATTTTATTTAGTTTATTCTGTAAAATTTATTATAAGAAACTGTATGTATGTAAATTTAAATGTATATTATATGAATTGTGATATATCTTTTATTTCTGTATGTAAGTGTGATTTTATGTAATTCTTCTGATTGGATTTGATTGGCTGCTGAAGGAGAAACAGAGTTTGTTTTAGTTAGCTCGTGCTGAGAACGTGAGCTACTGTGTATAAACAGAGAAGCCAGTGGATATAAGCTGAACTGGTTAGAACCGGATTTTGGCGAGAAGAAAGAACGTAGTTGGTTGGAAAACGAAAGTAAGTAGGGGAGAAGCCTATGGAGAGCAGAGAGATCGGTTGTGTGTAACAGAAGGGGGAGTTGATATATGCCGTAAATCGACTACGAAGGGACCAGGAATTAATAGGCATCGTGAATTACTTCTATGGGAGTTCTGATACTACAATATTTTCCAAGTGGTTTGTGTTTGTATATTTTACAAGTATAGTGCAGAACTGAAGTTAATACATAGAAGAAAATAAGGAATTAGTAGATAACTGAAACCTAGTGCATCAAGACTTGAATATTTCTGTGTCTATAATTCAGTTATTATAGTGGAAGATTTCTTTAGAATTGTGTAGCCATAAAGTAAGAGTCTACAAGAATTTCAAATGTGCCTTTGCGAATTCGATGTGTAGAAGCAGTAATCCGGTAAGAGTTGTCCTTTCTGTAACCTGTGAAGCTATAACTGTTAACTCCGTCGGATATATTTTAACCTTAGCTGTGGTGTTATGTCGATTAATGGTCGAATGTTAGATGTAAGTACTTTCCCCTCGAAATAATAAGTTTCATGTTGTTCTATTAAATGCTAGCTGACTGAGAAAGAATAAAGTGTGGTCTGTCATAAGATTAATTATTGTAACATCTGGAAGGTCGAACTTTTAAGAACTATTTTCAACTTGATTGACTGAACATAAAGAACTGATAAATGAATGTTTGATAATTTATGGATTGTAATTATTCTGAATACTTTAAACTGAGCTAATATATTTATGATATGATTCATCCAATTGGAATTCATCCAAGTAAAATATATCAGAGAGATACTAATGCTTTGTGAATTAACAATTGTTAACATTAGTCGTGATCCTCAAACCTAATTGAGAAGTTATTAATGTATGAATGTGAATTCTTATAATATTTTAATTGGATAGCCTTTTGCAGATAGTTATACTGAAATGTATATATTGTACTCTTCCACATTAAATGTTTTCTTTTGTTGAGTTAAACTTGGTGTTTGCCTGATTTTCTTTCATTGCACCGCTCATAAAATTATTCGGACCTTTGCGGAAGCCTTAAATACTAGTAATAACCTAGGCCTGAAGATAAAGTGATAATATAAGTTTAGTTGATGATTGATTCCTCTATATTATTTAGACTAATCTGAATATAGGGTGGTGCAGCATAATATAAATTTCTCTATATTCAGATGAGCATCAATCAACAACTAACCAAGTATTACGGAAATTAAAGAGGTAAAGATAAGAATAAATAACCAACATAAATGGAACAGTTAGCTAGGTAGGACGACACAACACTATGCAGCAAAGATTGCAAATACAACTCAAAAGATAACTGCAAGGAAACAAACTTTCACATGCAAAAATAAGGATGTCATTTTGCCTCTTTACAATGCCTTAATAAGACCTCACTTGGACTATTGTGCACAGGTCTGGTCTCCAGGTTTCTGTTGTGATTCTGATACAGAGGTAGAGAGAGAGAGACAGTGCAAAGGAGAGCGTTAAAAATATCAAGATTGCAGAATAGTGATTTTGTAGACTGTAGACACTAGCAAACAGGAGAAAGAGGGGTGACATAATTGAGACTTACGAATTTCTGAAAGAGTCATACAGGATTTCAGTTCATGGAATTTTTCATTTTATGAGGGTGTGGAAAGGACAAGAGGGCATCCTTGTAAGCTGAGAATGAATGCCACTAAAAAAAGGTGGGGGGGGGGGTAGATTTTTCTCTCACAGAATGGTGTGTAATCAGATTGAATTGTCATTGTATGTTGCATGCAAGCAGCGTAAATGAATTCAAGAACAAGTGTGATAACTGGTGCGTGTAGTATGTGTCCTCCCTCGATGAGTCCCTGATATCCTGGAGGTCTATCTTAAGAATAATAATCATAAATTTCTTACAAAAAAAAAAAAAAAAAAAAAAAAAAAAAAAAAAAACTTACATCCACTTTATCAATATCCATGGCATAACCATCAACATAAATGAGGTATATCATCACTTTCAGACCTAGACCAGCCCACCTATTCATGACAAAAACACTTTCACTGTCCAAATTATATGAGCGTGGTCTGAAAAGTTCTCGGCCTCAACCACATATGGCAA
Source organism: Typopeltis vanoorti (assembly GCF_054136105.1). Classification (NCBI taxonomy): domain Eukaryota; kingdom Metazoa; phylum Arthropoda; class Arachnida; order Uropygi; family Thelyphonidae; genus Typopeltis; species Typopeltis vanoorti. The sequence continues at coordinate 9,483,145 of NC_143560.1, read as the reverse complement.
CACTATCGCCAAGATTTCTTTTTTCTTAGTTGGTACATCTGTCATGAGCATCCGTGTGAAACTGCAAGTAATTCTATCAAGTAGTTTGTCTTATACAGCTGTATGAAGCGAAAGTGTTGTCTGTATCCCTTCAAATGGATAAAATTGAGCATCATGCAGTTATAAAATTCTTTGTAAAAAAGAAGGTTTAACGCCAAAAGAAATTCATTCAAAGTTCATAAAAGTTTATCAACACTCTTCTAATTCGTTTCTGACAATTAAGAAATGGGCTGCAAAGTTTAAACATGGCCGTACTAGCCTTGAAGATGATTCACATGAAGGATGTCCAAAAAGTGTAACAACGGCAGAAATCATTGATCAAGTGCATAATATGGTATTGGATGACCGGCGAGTCAAAGTGCGTGAAATTGCTGAGACAATAGGCATTTCAAAAGAATGTGTAGGATATATATATATTATACATTGCATGAAGAATTGCAACTGAAAAAGCTTTGCACAAGATGGGTGCCATGCTTGCTCACAGTAGATCAAAAACACATTCGCATGAAAATCTCTGAACAGTGCTTGGTGCATTTTAACAAGAATAAAACTGATTTTGTGCATCAATTTATTACTATGGATGAGACTTGGATTCACCATTACACACCAGAATCCAAACAGCAGTCAAAACAGTGGACGCCAAAGAAGACGAAGTCAGTTCTATCAGCAGGAAAGGTCACGGCATCAGTGTTTTGGGATGCTAAATGCATTTTATTAATTATCTTGAAAAGGGTAAAACAATAATCAAGGAATATTATTCAGATCTTTTAACCAGACTAGATGAAAAAATTCATGAGAAAACACCCAGTTTGCAGAAGAAGAAAATCATTTTTCGTCAGGACAATGCACCTGCCCACAAAGGTGTTTTGGCAATGGGAAAATTAAGGGATCTGCACTATGAATTGTTGGAACATCCACCCTATTCCCCAGATTTGGCTCTCTCTGACTTCTATCTCTTCCCAAAACTAAAACTCTTCCTTGTTGGTCAGCGTTTTTCTTCGAATCAAAATACCCCTCTATACAACTGCTCATTGCAGCCGTAGAGGAGTATTTTGCAGATCTTACTGAGAACCACTACAGGGAAGGGATAATGGCGATAGAGCATCGCTGGAATAAATGTATTAGTCTTAAGGGAGATTATGTTGAAAAATAAAAATAATTTTGGAATTATAAATTTATTTTTTCATTGTTGGGCCAAGAACTTTTCAGACCACCCTCGTACACACGATTCCTTTCACAAGGGTAGCATCTGAGCCTTTGTGAGACCAGACTTGTCAGAGAATACCAAATTTAGAATCGTCTGCACAGAGCCATCATAGATCGCTCCCTGAGGCAAACAATTACACATATCACCCCTGATGGATTATAAGACAAAAATATAAGAAAATCTCCAATTGCTATTTTGTTATTACAAGAGAAACATTAATGTAAAATGATTACATAATAATATTAATTAAATGTTTGCTCTACAGGGATATCGCACGATAAAATTGTTTATAAGCTATTCTATATTTAAATTATAATATATGTCCACCTCTATTGATATAGTTGATAGACCAACAAATCTTTCTTGGATCATTGCTGTTTACAAATAATTTTTTATCACTTTAAGCTTGGAAAAACTTCTTTCCACACTTGTTATGCTAACAATTCCTGTTAGTGTAGCAATGGCACCTACCACAATATGGCTGAACGAACGCCTTTATTAAACCGTGCTATGTGTAACATCATCCACATAAAGCAAAGAGCTGACATTAACATCTCCAATTTTGATATCATGTTTAATACCACTTTTCTTCATAATGTGATCCATATAGATAATGAATAACAAAGGGAATAATGTACATCCTTGTCTCACACCAGATTTAACATTAAACCATCTTCCTATACTTCCTTCAATTCTAACTGCTGAATTACAACTCAAATAAAGACTAAGTACTGCTTGATATAATGCCCCATTGACACCACATAACTAACGTATTGAATAGATTCTTTCTTGGCACCTTGTCATATGCCTTTTCCAAATCGACAAAACTTAATACAGATCTTTGTTATATTCCCATGCTTTCTCCACTGTTTGTTGTAAAGTGAAGATCTGATCCTGACAGCCTCTATTTGACCTGAAACCAGCTTGTTCTTCACCAAGCTTTTCTTCCACATTTCTTCTCAACCGTTTCTCAAGTATGCTTGCATAAATCTTACCAGATACACTCCTTAGGGAAATACCTCTGTAATTCTCACATTCAGTTTTATTTAACCTTTTTATATATGGGTACTATGAGAGCTTAACTCCAGTCATCAGGAATTCGTCGCTCTGTCCAGGCCTTCTGAACTATGCAGTGCAGACACTGTAAGACTTTTATACCAACATACTTCATCATTTCTGGTCAAATACCATCAACTCCTGCTGCCTTTCCACATTTCAAGCCTTTGATGGCTCTTTTTCTACTTCAAGTATGGATATGTATACCTGACTGTATGCCTGTTGAGTGTTTTTTACCACTGTGCTATCACTGCTTGTTTCATTTAGCAATTTCTCAAAGTAATTACTCCATACTTCAAGGATATCTTTTTCTCCTGTTTTCATTTCACCTTTATCATCTCTAATTCCTTTTACAGCACTCTTTCCTCCATTTCTAAGCTTCTTCAACAACCTCCAGAATATTTTGCCACCTTCTTGATATTTATTTTCTATGTTCTTGCCAAAGTCCTCCCATGACTTTTGTTTAGCTAGTTTTACACAGTGTTTAGCTTTCTTACATTTGTCTCTGTATTCTCTAAGAGCACAAGCTGACTTATTTGCCAGGAACTTTTGATATGTTTTCTTCTTTTCCTTCAATGCCTCTTGAACTTCCTGTGTCCACCATGGAGTTCTGATTTTTCTATCCTTGCACACAACCTCCCCACATGCCTCTCTGGCTGAATCAATCAGGGTTTTATTCAAGGCTTGCCACTGAATCTCCAAGGTTTGGTTCCTGTTCTCAAACTCTTTCATTTTTTCTTCAATAATCTTTGTTTATTTTTGTCTACAGTTCACATCTGAGAGTTGCTCAACTTTTATTTGCTTTAAAACTTTCTTACATGTTATTCTTCTTAATATGAAATTCAATTTTAATCTGCTCAAGACTAAACAGTGATGACTTTCAATTTCAAATCCTCTGTACACTCTGGTGTCCTGCACCAGGGAGAAAACATCACTATCAACAATAACATAGTCAATGAAACTTTTCTTATTCCTTGCCTCTTCTCTCCATGTGAATTTGTGCACATTTTTATGTTGGAACATGGTGTTAGTAATAACCAGTCCATGTACTGAGCAGAAATCCAACAGGTATTTGCCATTATTATTAGCTTTGTGCTTTTCTCCAAAATTTCTCAAAATATTTTTGTATGTGTGACAATCATTTCCTACTCTGCTATTTAGATACCCAACAAGGACCAACTTTTCCTATTTCATTGTGTCAGTTGCTTTCTCTAAAGCATCAGAAAATTCCTCCACTTCTACCTTAGTAGAACCTTCTATGGGACCATAGGCACAAATAAGTCTCATTGTCCAATTCCCCATTCTGATATTTTCCCACATCACTCTACTTGAGACTACCTGCCATTCAAGAAGATTAGCCTCGTATTTTGTGTTGAAGACTATGGCTACTCCTTCTTTTCCTTGATTGTCATTGCCTGAATTTAACATTTTGTATTTATTGCTCAGAAAGATCTCACCAGTTTTTGTCTTTTTTGTTTCAGTCACCTCTATTATGTCGATCTGGTACTTATCTAATTCCTCAGCTAGCTCCATTTCTTTGCCATTCAGGCTTCTTACGTTGATAGTACCGATCTTTAACTCTGGTGATATTGAGTTGGGGTGTGCTTTCAGATTTGTTCCGATAGCTGACTTTTAGCTGTTCGCCCTGGTTCCCTGGCAAAAACAACGGGGCCTTGTTTAACTGGGCAACGTCCCAGCCGTCATGAAATTTTGTCATGTTGTACCATCATTTTGTATATTGGTTTAAGCCAATAAGAATATAATTTGGTCGGCTAAATCCCAAATTGCCAGCCCATCCTCATTCCTTCAGTATCCAGGTAGATACCCAACAGGGTGCACCACGAGAAGGTGAGGATTGGACATTAGGTCAGAAGCCCTGGTCGGTTCTTCGCATTCCTCTAAAGGTTATTTGGAGGTCTCCTCTCAGTTATACAGCTTTGACCTTTAAGCATGGGACTGGAATACCATGCACTGTATACCCTGTCACATACAATTAACTGGAATAAAACTATGGTAACACGCAAAAGCTAAGAGACTGTTTCTGGATTCTGTTAAAATTTTGAACTGTTCCATAATACATTTTTGTTTAAATCAAACCCACTTAGAAAAAAAATTATAAAAGCGTGAGAACATCAGTGCTGCGTGTGGGCAAGAGGTTCAGGGGAAAAAAGGAATCTGTTGGCATTTCTTGAATAGCTGAAAGTTGCAGATTTTATGGAAGATGAAATGAAGTAACTACCACTATTCCAAAGAACAGCAGCATATGGAATGAAAGATGATAAGGAGAAGTTGACTCATTAGGTTTGAAACTAGACTGATCAATAGTTGCTCAAGTCCCAGCTTTAGATGAAAGTAAAGAGATGATGCTGGCCAATTCTGCAGAATAATGTCTGTGAAAATACCTAGGAAAAGAAAAGCATAAAGCAAAAAGAACATTTATGAGAAAGTTAGCTGGGTGAATCTGTGAGAGGAAGGTCGCTAGTTAATCAGATTGTCTTCTTTTAAATAGCATCAAGCATTTATAGGGATGTATTTAGCACTGCACCAAATATGAGCAGTATTATGTGTGAGCAGTACAAGTGCTTATACATTTTATAAGCAGTTGTACTGCTTATACAAGCGTATAAGCAGTATACAACATAATTGTATACTGCTTATTAGCAGTTGTACATGTTAGAGTGTTATTATCTCTTTGTACAGAGAGACTGTTTTTACACTGAGTATGTAGTAAATTTTACAACAGCTCAATCCAATTGGTGCAATGCTGAGTCTTTTGTGCTAGACCCAATCAAATGCTCTTTAAATGTCAAGAGCAACCACATGAGTTTCTCCAAAATCTTTTCTTGAATTGTGTTTAAAGGCAAGTGATGGTTAGAACCAGTGGAGACCTATGGAAATTTTAACAAAGGGCTTGCATCGTCGAGCAAAAAAAAAAGACCTAACTTAGCCCTTATAATACTTATATTGCGACTTTGTAGAGCTTCTGACAGATATGATAATTCCTGTAGGATATCAACCATTAATGCTAGATCTTTTAAAAATTCCAAATTGAGAAGTCGGTTTAAAAAGCTCTTATATTTATCATTCGATGCAAAATGCTTGCATAAAGCTGGGTAATTTCTCCACAAAGTAAGAGCCGTTCATAAACTGCAAACTGCCCATCGTGGTCCAAACACACAGCTGATCTTTAAAATTTCAATACCAAGGTCTTTGCAATCGTATTTAATTCTCGTTGATTTTTTGGTGATTGATGATATAAAGCATATAATTTATCCATAAATATTTCAAAATGATTTATTTCTTCGATGTTTTTTTATCAAATCGTCTAATGCTAAGTGTAAACGATGAGCACAATGCCAAATCTCAACGTTCGGAAATTTCTGTAGAAGTTTGATTGCCACACCTGATTTTTTTCCTAACATTACACCAGCTCCATCGGAACAAAATGCAATGAAATGATTTTTTATATAGTTATCAGAAAATCCATATGAATTTAAAGTAGCAATTATAGTAGCATGTATACATTCCACAGTGGCATTTTCTAGTTCTACAAGATTATTAAACAAGAACAAGGGGCTTGCAAATTTGAGAAAAATTTAACAAAGGGCTTGTGCAAGCCCCCCTCATAGCTCACCACTGGTTAGAACATTGTAGACTGAGTGGTGAAATCCGCACTGCTGTTCATTAATTAGCTAGTTACCATCCAAGTGGTAAAGAAGTTAGTTGATAATCTTCTGGCTGACTTTTTTTTTAATGAGCTGAATAAAGGCTTACTCCATGTCAAAAATCTTGCTGCATTGCTTTTGATTTCTGATAAAGCTACAGTAGGTATAAAATGATCTTTGTGGAACTCATTCCATGTGAGTCTCCCTTGTCTTTAGATTATATTTCAATTTCAATTGCATTATCAAGATGAGTGGAAGGGTGGAGAAGGTAAAAGTTGCAACGAATGGACTTGGCAAGGGATCAGAAAGTACAGCAGCCATTTGAACAGAGGCAAGTTTCCTGCCTTGGTCATTTTAAAATCACATTACGTATGATTTGTTGATAGTGGCTTTTTTTTTTTTTTTCCCCAGCTGCTGTGAGCAGCAGTGTAGGGCTGAATGTCCAGCTGTTTGGTCTTGAGCCACTTGAGATATGATGTTGAATTTACTTGTTTCCTGGACTGCCATGACACTTGAAGACCCAAGGCTTTGATAGTGGTCAGTGATTTTGAATGGAATGGGAGATGAAGGCCTTTGTTTCTTATATGAAGGCATAAGTAAAGCCATAGAAAGGAGGAGTAGAAGTCAGAGGTTATCCCATTTTGCACCCACCAATGTAATGTCAAACAACAGACTGAGAATGGATGGGTGAAGGGTGTTCCATATGGAATTAAGAAAAGACAAACTGAAATCTATAGCATTTGAAGGAGAACTGGTTAAGAAACAGTCACAAGTGTTAGTAGAATGCAGAGGAATCTAGTATTCTAGTGAGCAAATAAAATATTTGTATTATGTCAATGGTAACAGAAGACACTTCAATATTCCTACCAGCTTGATCCATGGAAGTGAACAAGAAAAGCCAGTTTGTGAACAATGAAGTCCCCAAGAAATATGACCTCTGTGTTTGGGATATTTGAACTGCAGAAAATCAAGCTTAGAGACAGGTAATAAAAGAGGTCAGAATTTGCAATGACAGAGACAGTAAATGAAATCAACAAAATGTTAAAAGAAAATTTTGAGTAAGAAGAGATCAAATAAGGGAAGGGGATAGGACAAGTTAAGTTTTAGCATTCTCTAATGAAATGACTAATCTAACAAACATACACATGTTTGTTAAGAAAACCCATGATCTTGCAATTTTCATAAAAAAGCATTAACAATAAAATGGTTCATACTGAAGAGCTAAGTCAATTTCATTCAACATGCCATTATCATAGGAGGCCACCTTCACAAAAATTCAGTTCAGGAAATCTCTATCCTGTTAGAGCTATCCCGATCAACAATAAGTGATGTTATTGTGAAGTGGAAAGGATAGAGTGAGTGGTGCAAAAAACTAAATTGCCATTCCTTGGTTGAAACACTCATTACTAAGTTCAAAATGCCTCTGCAAGCAAGCAGCATCACGATTATTCATCAGGAGCTGAAGAACATGAATTTTCCTAGCCATGAAGCGACACACAAGCTTAAACTCCGCAAGAGCAATGCCAAGCATCAGGTGGCATAAAGCTTGCTCTCAAGTAGCAGTCCAACAGATGAGTCTGGGTTTCGCAAATGCCAGCAAAATGTTACCTGTCTGCCTGAATGTGTTGTGCTAACTATAAAATTTGGTGGAGGAGGAGTCATTATCTGGAGCTATTTTTCATGATTCAGGCTGAGCTTCCTATCCAGTGACGGTTGTTTGTAACACTGCAGCCTGTAATGATATTCTAGACAATTCTATGCTTCCAACTTTATGGCAGCAGTTTGGTGAAGGCTCTTTATCAACATGACAATGCCTCTTGTCATAAAGTGTGGTTTGTGCAGGAATGGTTTGATGAGACAGGTTGAAGAAATTACACAATTTCTTCAACCTGTGTAATTGTGTAACAATTTCTAGAAGTGAAATTGTGTAACAATTTCACCTCTAGAAATTGTGTAATAGTATAGTTAGCAGGAGCATGATTTTTGGCTTGGACTAGATTGGGTGATTTTTTTTAATGAGTGAAGCCCTGTTATAAATCAAGTAGTTTCATTTAACACTTCTGAAACTAGTCAAGACCTTGATTAAGAGAACTGATTTTGTTCAACCAATATCTTATGTGGTAAACAAGCTTAATATTAATTTTAACATATCTCTCCAACTCCACAGACTCTCCAAAGCAATGTTACACAAATTTGATGTTTTTTCACAGAAAAAGGAGGTTCGGTGTTGTTCATGTAAAAAATATGTTGATAAGAGAGAAATAAAGATGGGTGCCCTACTTTTCATTCTTTCTAGGGTAAAAAAAAATTCTGGAATAGTTCAGCTGAACTAGTAACTGTTAACATTTTATGGAACTCTATATGTTTTTGTGGAAAACGATGGCCAGATATTATGTGACCTACCCTCTTACAGTTTGAATAAAATATTAACCAATAAAATGAAATGACTGTAAGGCACAAGTAAACTAGATGTTCTTAACCAAGTTACCTGGCAGCTACATAGATTGTCATCTTTAGAATCTCACTGGCCACACTAGGACCTATATTAAAAATGGTCTGGACTTTAAAGAGAAAATAAAAGATCTCATCATCATCATCAAATTCCTGCCATGTACCCTCAAGGGGTGTACAGGATATGACAGTACTACATGAAAAAATTACATCATTACTAACTTCCTATCTACAATTTTCCTCCAAATCAGTCTGTTACTTGTCAAGACTCCAACATTATCAGATCTTATATTTCTATCGTCTAAGGCACTTTGTACTGTATCAATCCACCTATATCTTGGTCTTCCTCTGGGTCGTTTTCCTGCCAACCTGGCAGAGAACACTTGTTTTGCTAATCTTTCCTCTCCCATTCTATTTAAGTGACCATACCACCTGAGATTAGCTCTGCTAATGCATTCCTCGATGCTGACAATGTCAAGTTCTTTCCTAATATCCTCATTTTTAATATGATATTGCCATTGATGCCATCTGTTCACGCCTCTAATCTTTCTCAGGACTCTCATATCTGCGGTCTCTAGTCTTTGGTCAAGTGTTTTACTTCTGACCCAGCTCTCAGATCCATAAGTTAAAATTGGTTTGAACACAGTCTTGTATACAGCTAATTTAGTGTTCCGACTAATTTCTTTCTTATTCCATATGAATTTATTCAGTTGACTTCCCACGATACCAGCTTTGCTGATTCTGTTGTCTATTTCTATATGTAGTTTACCATCTTCAGTAAAAATTGTGCCTAAGTAGCTGAAATGTTTTACTTGTTCCACAGGTTCTCCATTCACAACACAGTTGACATTTTCAATGATTCTGCCTATTTTCATTGTCTTTGTCTTTTTATTGCTGACCTTCATACCATATCTATTACAACAGCTATTCAATTTAGTCAGAGAATCTTGCAGACTTGTAGCGGATTTATTTAGAAGTATAACATCATCCGCTTAAAGCAAAGAGCTGACATTAACATCTCCAATTTTGATATCAGGTTTAATACCACATTCCTTCATAATGTGATCCATATAGATAATGAATAACAGAGGGGATAATGTACATCCTTGTCTCACACCAGATTTAACATTAAACCATCTTCCTGTACTTCCTTCAATTCTAACTGCTGACTCACAACTCAAATAAAGACTAAATAAAGCTAGATTCAGGCCAAATAGAGGCTGTCAGGATCAGATCTTCACTTTACCACAAATAGTCGAGAAAGCATGGGAGTATAACAGAGATCTGTATTTAAGTTTTGTCGATTTGGAAAAGGCATCTGACAATGTGCCAAGAGAGAAGCTATTCAATACGTTACAGTTATATGGTGTCAATGGGGCATTATATCAAGCAATACTTAGTCTTTATTTGAGTTGTAAGTCAGCAGTTAGAATTGAAGGAAGTACAGCAAGATGGTTTAATGTTAAATCTGGTGTGAGACAGGGATGTACATTATCCCCTCTGTTATTCATTATCTATATGGATCACATTATGAAGGAAAGTGGTATTAAACATGATATCAAAATTGGAGAGGTTAATGTCAGCTCTTTGCTTTATGCAGATGATGTTATACTTCTAAATAAATCCGCTAAAATCTACAAGATTCTCTGACTAAATTGAATAACTGTTGTAATAGATATGGTATGAATGTCAGCAATAAAAAGACAAAGACAATGAAAATAAGCAGAATCGTTGAAAATGTTAACTGTGTTGTGAACGGAGAACCTGTGGAACAAGTAAAACATTTCATCTACTTAGGGACGATTTTTAGCGAAGATGGTAAATTAAATACAGAAATAGACAACAGAATCAACAAAGCTGGTATGATAGGAAGTCAATTGAATAAATGCATATGGAATAAGAGAAATTAGTCGGAACACTAAATTAGTTGTATACAAGACAGTGTTCAAACCAGTTTTAACTTATGGATCTGAGAGCTGGGTCAGAACTAAAACACTTGACCAAAGACTAGAGACCGCAGATATGAGTGTCCTGAGAAAGATTATAGGCGTGAACAGATGGCATCAATGGCAATGTCATATTAAAAACAAGGATATTAAGAAAGAACTTGACATTGTCAACATCCAGGAATGCGTTAACAGAGCTAATCTCAGGTGGTATGGTCACTTAAACAGAATCGGCAAAGAAAGATTAGCAAAACAAGTGTTCTCTGCCAGGTTGGCAGGAAAACGACCCAGAGGAAGACCAAGATATAGGTGGATTGATACGGTACAAAGTGCCTTAGACGATAGAAATATAAGATCGGATAATGTTGGAGTCTTGACAAGTAACAGACTGATTTGGAGGAAAATTGTAGATAAGAAGTTAGTAATGATGTAAATTTTTCATGTAGTACTATAATATCCTGTACACCTTGATGGTACATGGCAGGAATTTGATGATGACAAGACTGAGTTATTCGGAGGGTTTTAGGAAAAGATGCTAGCCTCAAATGAGGACCACCTTTCGAACAGACTAATAATATCCAATAAGAACTTAATGGAATTGGCATTCAGTAGTATGAAGCAGCAGTGTACCCTCAGAACAGATATATCTCAAATAGGTAGATACCCAATCTGGTCAGACCTCCATGACTATTGGCTGGTTGATGAAATTGTAATTATATACAGATGTATGTAATACTTTTGTGCATTACATACATCCATAAATTACCTTGGCTGAATAGATAGAATGCAGGGTATCTGAAGTATGTTTGAAACACATTACTTGAAATATATTTTTGAGTACATAATGAATGAACAGTACTTTACTGTTTTACTCACTATATCAATATCAACACCACTTGGTTTTCTTTTTGTATCAAACTTTTTGTCCAATTCAATAAAGTATGAGTCTGAAAAAGAGTAACATTTAATTATATTAAATTGTGAAATTAATTCACTGATAATTTATTTTATAAATTGCAAAATTAAATTACGTTAATTCTGATAATAGAATTTTTCTATATTTTTTAAATGTATCATCATTTTTACTTATTTTTTTTTCCTGCTATTTATTGCCAAACTGTATCTTGACTTATACACTACTTAAATTTTTGAAGTCAATCCAAACTTACATATGCAAGATCATGTTTAATGAAATCCCAAAATGCTTAAAAGTTAATATTTTTTCAAAAAAAATGGTACACTCTGTATACAATGCTCAGTAACCTCTTTGCACTATATTCATCTTCTTTTAGGTACTAGGTCAAATGGGTACTCTGTCAAGCAACTTGGCATTTTATAAACTTTATTTCAATAAGTTAATTATACTTATTGATATGGAAAGATACAGATATATCTCCATTCTAAACTGTAATGAATGAAAATTTTAAAAGTTAAAACTATATTAGGCTGATGATATATATCAGTGGATTGTGTAAAATGATATAATATTTTGATGGAGGAGCAGAAATGCTGCAACATTCTGTTCTGGAGATAACTGTTGTTTAATTTATATATTAACACCCAAACCAGCCATGACATCTATAGACGTCCAGCTAAATCTGGATACGATTCTGTAACATCCGTTGAATAATATGGATAAGAAGTGCAATTTGGTCTCTCTATTTCATCCACCTCGGGCAGTAGGGAGGTTAACAATATAGTCTAAGGTTTAATGGGAAATATTCAGTTTGCAGATGATACAAAATTAGAAAACAGAAAATGCTGATGACATATCACTTCAGCAATATTTGAATATGCTGATTCACTAAATAGATGAGGAATAACAGTTTAATACTATTAAACTGTAAAGCTGTCCATTTTGACCAGAAGAAATTAGATGAAATCTACTACAACTGTGAAGCAGTGGTCTAGAATGTTGAGGAAGCAAGGGATAGAGGAGTTATGGTGGATAATGGCTGAAGCTTAGAGGTACAGAAAGATAATGAGTCAGAATGGAAATCTGATTGTGCCACTGTATATAAGCATTAATCATGTTGCATCTAGACTGCAGTATACAGATCTGGTTCAAATATCTGGCAGATAAAGAAAAAAGAATAGGAGGAGAGGATATATGACCAAGACAAGCTTATCAGATAGATGTAATGAGAACTATTGCAAAGTCAGTGGGTGATGAAAAAACAACAAAAAAAAAGTTATCTCTAGGTAGTTTAAAGATATTACAAGTAAGGCAGTATGAAGTAAATTGTTTAGCTTAAGAATAGTAGGTGAGTAGAATGCATCCAGAGAGGTAGAAAGTGTGCTTAATGTTGAAGTATGATAATCACCACTATGTGGAGCAGAAAAACCAGAGATCAGTCTCGTGACTCCACAGAAGCCCAGGAATACCACTATTAATAATAATAATAATAATAAAATTAAATTAAATTCATTTAAAGAAGTGAATAATTGGAATTAGTATTCAAGCTTCATTTCTCTTTTCAGTGGTGTGGATGCCAACCTCATTTTACTGACACCCAAAAAATAAAACATTGTTCTTGATTGCTTCATATTTATTACAATAATATTAATTAACCAATGATAGGTTAATCACAACTCTACTCAACACTGTTTTGGTGTTAGTAATTAGTTCAAATATCTTTTGTGAAGATGTGAAAGCTGTTCAAACCGAGCTTTCCATGTTCACCTTGTGACAAGGACCAACAATCCAAAACATATAAAGGGAGAGCTCAATGCTTGAAATCTAACAAGCATAGGATGTCAAGATTTCTGAATTGACGTTTTCATATTACATACAAACTACATTTTCTTTTTATTTACATTAGAATTGCTATGCAAAAGTAAATAGCACAGCAAAACACAGCAAAAAAAAATAGAAAATGTTTATGATATTTCATTCATGATATTCATCATGAATGAAATATCATAAATGATTAAAAGAAAGCCTTCTAAACATCCAGCATTATATTAGTAGCAAAAAATGTGTATGAAACTTTTACAATTTCAAATTCAATTTTTTTCCAACATTCATAAACTAATTTTGAATAATTATCGATATATTTATTACTCTTTCTTTTAATTTTCATTGCTAAGTTAAACCCCACAGAAAAAAAATACAATGGATTTAAAAACAACTATGCTCCAGGATGAAGAGATGAGGAATACTGGATAGGGGTGAGACATGGAGCTAAGTTTACGGACACATTGCAGCATTAGCTGTGAGATGTACTCAGTTGATTATTATTACTATGCTGCAACTGGGATATAATGAAACAGAGGAAGGGGGGAGGAGCAGAGGCAGGTGACTGTGTCAGGACAGGCTGAAGAAATGTGTTTTGCAAAGAATGATAGATAGGAGGTAGAAAGGTGGTATGACAAACATATCAGGTGGTTGTGAGAGAAGCCTATCAGTTAAATATAAGGAATATTGCAACAGATATTGATTAACAGGTAGTAAGAGGCATGAGAGATCATCCCTGATGGAAACTGCATAAAAGTTCCATGGGGATTGAATGAAAAGCAAATTTTTTGAGAAGGTGGGTGAATTGCAATGCCAAAATTGCTGGTGAGGTGTATGGATGCTGACTATGTTACAAGTAAAGTAGGGCAGATCTTATCAGTCTGTAGGTAAGATCCCCACCCTCCAGCTATGTTTTGTGACTTCATAGAGATCTGAAATAATACTAAGATGCAGGTCAATCGCACTTGCTGAGTTTAGAGTGATCTGGGGGATCACCTAAGTTTTTGGAGATTTCCCTTCACTTATACAGAGTGATTCAAAAAGATGGACTCAATTTTGTAAGTCTATATATCAAACATAGAACTAGTGACAAATATGATGTTAAGTATATTTGATTATACTCGCAATAAAGTTTATAGATGTTCAATGAATCCCCCCCTCTGGCCGCACGGATAACATCAAGATGTTAGCTGAATTCATCCCATACCCGAAGAAAGATGGCTTGCGTCACTGAGTTCACCGTAGTTGTGATATGGTTTTTTAGGTCAACCAAAGTTGTTGGTAGAGGTCGTTGGAGGTTTAATGTTGAAATGATGACAAAACACGCGTGGCACCACAGTTGCTGACTCGGTTTTAATGAGCTCACGAACACAAAAAATTTTGTGCTGCATAGTAGCCATTTTGCTCACAACTGACGCTGCTGTATGGCTGCGCTCTAGTAGTATTTCAAACTTCATCCTCTTCCAAATGTTATGTAGATCATCACATACGGGAAATATAGTCGTATGAAATTGAGTCCACCTTGATCACCCTGTACAGTGAAACTGGTCTAGGTAATGTTCCTTTCCATAATGTATAGCATTATACATATCTGCAAGGATATGTGCGATACTAAGGCATCTGGTGTGAAGTCATCAGCCTCTACATAAGAGTAGCCCAGTCGTAAAGTTACTTCACGTGCAAACTTTGTTTGCTTACACTTGGATAAAGGATGAAACCAAGAATATAAATTCTCGGCATCATTAATTTATATATAATCAGGCGAAAAATTTTTTCAACATCTATCTCTTCTTTCAAATTATTGGTAATTTGTGAGGTCTCCAATAATGTCAGATCATACATTTCAGCCATCAAAGACACTACTTACACAACAATCCACCTAGATATGTTTTCCTTTGTGTATATGAAAAAAATATGACCAACACTCAATGAATTGCTTAACACAAAACATAAAATATCCCCACAAGACTTCATCACCACCAATTTCGCTCAAGACACAGTAATGTAATATTGTAAACAACATTACATTACTCAAGACAGATATCACTCTCATCACACCCAATATCAAACTAACCTGCCACAGTCAGCAGCAAACTATACTCTTTTCATTCCGTCTCCAAACCTGAACTGAAAGATGATCTCTCCCAAATAAACCCTAAATCCAGCCCAGGAATACATCAGGCTAACATTTTTATAATGCCTTCCGACCAACTACATATGGCACTTTTGAAATTGATCAATGCAATATTCGATAACAGTTATTATCCTCAGCAAATTAAAAACAGCAGTATTTACTCTCTACAAGCTGGGTAAAAAAATTACAAACAAAACGACAATATCATTGCCAATTTATCTATATTCTCAAAAACACTAGAAAAAAATAGTACATACTCAACCACAAAATTACTTACAAAAATACAATATAATCTCACAAAAGCACGATATTACAGACACCATACACAAAGGATTAAAACAAATTCACCATACTCATACTGTTAAATCTAAAAAAAAGCATTTGACACACTCAACCACCAAATATTACTGGACAAATTACACTCCAACAGAACTTGCAGAAAACTACATTAGTGGTTCAGGAATTATAGTTGGAGCCTATTTTTGTTACCGGTAACAAAAATAGGCTCCAACTATAGTACATGTATGCAAAACTGAACATGGAGGCTCAACATGAAGCTGAACATGGAGGCTCCTGTTGAGCTATGGAGGCTCAACAGGAGAGTAAAGATTAGTGAAATAGGTGTTTGATGCCAAGATGGCAGGAAAAAGATCCAGAGGAAGACCAAGGTCTACGTGGAGTGATCAGTGAGAAGTGCTTTAGAACAGCGCTTCCCAAACTGGGGGCTGTGAAATAATGAAAACAAATTTAAAATGTTTTAAGACTTATAGATTTTTTTTATCTTAAAAGAAAGGTATTTAATTTTTATTATTTTTTATATTTTAATGGAAAAAAAATCAGACATTGGTGCGGGTTCACAAATGTTGCTTCCTGCGTATTTCGGCGCTTAATGAATATTACTAAATATATGCTTATTCATATAAGTTTCATTTCAAAGCAGATCTCTAAGAATTGCAGTTTCAAATATTTCACCTGATATTGACTTTTTGTGTAGCAGTATTGAAACACATCCATCACATTAAATTGTTATTAAACTTCTTTTTTGTTTTTAATTCTTTATTACTAATCGTTTTATGTTTCATGTGCATGTACTGCAAATGTACAATAACAATATATCTATCTATATAAAAATATAAGATAATGTGCCATGTCAAATGTGTATGAAAGATGCTAAAAATGTAGTTTTTGTAATATTTGCTGCGCATGTTTTGTATTGAATATAAATACAATAAATATTATAATAATATATGTCTATATTACGATCTTTTTTCGAGGGAGCTGTGAAATATTTTAATTTCACAGCTCCCTCGCAAAGGGGCCCTGACATCCAGAAGTTTGGGAAGCACTGCTTTAGAAGAACAAAATGTTAGATTTGTCAATATTTCAGTGCTGACAATGTAAAGTTAATCATGTAGTGCTGTGAATAATAGCCTGAACACCCCTTGAGAGTACATATCAGGTAATTGATAATGATGACAATAGCTTTAGTGAACAGATGGAATAAAAGTATTAGATGTACAAGAAATAACTGAATTAATAAATGATCATTTTAGTAAAGCATACATTTCAGGTAGTCTCCATCAAGTCTCTAGGAGAAAAGATAAAGACAGATGCATAAGGGTAATCACATGTACTGCAAGAGCATGGCTCCAACATGGCATTGGGATTCATACTAGTGCTTCACAACATTAAAAAACAGCATCTTCAGAGAACAAATAATAACTGTGACAAGCACAAAGCACTCAAACTAAAGCATTGGAAACATTTCGAATTTAACTGAAACAAAAGTAATGTCCTAACACATGGTGCCTTCTCTAGAGAAGATAGCTTTTAAAATGAGAAGGCACCTTGTTAGGACATTAGTTTTGTTTCAGTTACATTCAAAATGTTTCTAATGCTTTAGTTCAGAGCCTTGTGCTTGTTACATTATTATTTGTTCTCTGAAAATGATGATTAGAAAACCAGTGAAATATTAATAAGTTTCAATAAATGAATTTAATTTTTTTGTCTGTCTTGATCATCATCAAATTCCTGACATGTACACTGAAGGGGGTGTAGAGAATATGATAGTACTACATGAAAAATTTACATCATTACTAACTTCCTATCGACAATTTCCCTCAAAATCAATCTGTTGCCTGTCAAGACTACAACATTATCAGATCTTATATTTCTATTGTCTAAGGCACTTTGTACTGTATCAATCCACATATATCATGGTCTTCCTCTGGGTCATTTTCCTGGCAAAGAAAACTTGTTTTGTATCTTTCCTCTCCCATTCTGTTTAAGTGACCATACCACCTGAGATTAGCTCTGCTTACACATTCTTTGATGCAATGTCAAGTTCTTTGCTGATATCCTTGTTTTTAATATGATATTGCCATTGATGACATCTGTTCAAGGGCCTAATCTTTCTCAGGACTCTCATATCTGTGGTCAAGTGTTTTACTTCTAACCCAGCTCTCAGATCCATAAGTTAAAATTGGTTTGAATACTGTCTTGGATACAGCTAATTTAGTGTTTCAGTAAGGAAATACCATGAGTAGACATATTATTTACTATTATATGCTTACTAAATAACTCAAGGAAATTACAACATACAATAGAATATACATTGAATTAAACTTCAATATATTTCCAATATTTCGGAAAAAAATTACAAAAATCCTAAAAAAACATGACTTGACCTTTTGTTACAGATCATATAAAAAATTGGCATCCCTTATCTGCTCCACTAAAGACCAAACACTCCCCCTAGACCTACCTGGTGTATACCAGGTCCCTTGCAGCTGTAAGTTGTCCTACTTTGGCCAAACAGGCAGGACAGCGAATATCAGAATTTCAGAACACAAGGACAACATCTGGTTTCACCAGTACAGCCATTCTGGTCTTGCAGACCATGCTCTGGATACACGCCACAGAATACGGTGGAAGAAAGCCACAATATACCGTAGCAAGTTTAAATTTGAAAGACTATTCATGGAATCAGCCTCAGCCCTAAGAAGCATGCCAAACCTGAACAAATTTGGTTGCATGAGCCTGCCCCAAATTTGGGAGGCTTACATCAGGAGACCTTCAGCCTAACGGCCAAGAATACCTACATTAGCTCGCTACGGGACACCATCAGGACTTTTAGGAAACCATAGCTTCCTCACTTTGTTTCTCATTTACTGTTGCGTGCATGTGTCTTTATTGTAATTTCCTTTGAAGATGGCAACGTGACGTTGCCGAAATATTGGAAATATATTAAAGTTTAATTTAATGTATATTCTATTGTACGTTGTAATTTCCTTAAGTTATTTAGTAAGCATGTACAACCAACATCTAAGTCATTCTACGAGAATTACTTACTATTATAATAACGGAATGAAGTCGTGTAAAATATTCTTTATTAGTAGAATTTTCGCCTGAGTATCACAGGCATCATCAATACAAGTACAAAGGCTAATTAAATAATAACTGATATATTCACAAAGCGAAACCTAAGTAGCTAAGGTTAAATTTCCTAAATTTATTTCAACAAAAAAATATATATATATTACATAAAATAAATAAAATTTTTATGTGTGTGTGTGTGTGTGTGTGTGTATATACAATTACAAAAGTTAGGAAAGATTTGCTGATTTATAGAGTACTATTTCCCACACATCAGATCTGTTTAGGTTAGGGGAGTGAAGTAACGTTTCACATGTTTCTTTGTAAAGCCGTTCCATGAGGAACTGACTTTTGTCTTGTTCCACTGAACTATGTCTAGTGTTGATGGCGTGCTCTGCAAGTCCAGACTGTTCAGGTTCAGGGTACTGAATATACAACTTGTGTTCTTCTAACTGGATCAGAGCAGATCTTCCTGTTTGTCCAAAATATGACAACCCACAAGAGCAGGGTATCTAGTAGACACCTGGATGGCTGAGATGTGGAAGCTTGTCCTTTAGAGACTTGAGGAATGTAGAGATTTTTCTGATGGGTCGAAAGGCCACACAAATGTCAAATTATCAGCTACAAGAAGAAAAGAAATCTCTTGCCCTCTTAAATAAAGAAATAGCAGATATCAAGAACGCTATAGAACCAGTAATAGAGGCTGAAAATTTGAACACCATTTTACGCATATCATTGACGTCATACCGAAAGGTTTTTAATGTTTCCCGTGATAGATTAAAATGCAAGTTTGATTCACTGGTGAGCAACCCCAAATCTAGCAATATTGTCTTTGATATAGATATAGTTATTAATGTGTCCGGCTGCCCACTAACAGACAGTGAACGTTTTGTTTTGTCAAAAAGTCATAATTGTGCCGTTACTCCGAATAAGGTGCCCATAATAGATTTTTTTCAATAGCATAGACAGAGATATTCAATCCTTACCCCAAAAAACAGCTAACAGGACAAAATTTGAATGTGCAAAAATTCTTTTTAATGCCAAGACTCCTCGGCCGAACCTATCATATGCTGAACAAAAAGCACTGAAATCGTTGAAGAATAACAAGCACCTAATTATTATGAAAGCTGACAAAGGAAAGGATGTGGTCATTCAAGACAGAAGAGAATACGAGAGAAAAATGTCACTGTTACTCTGCAACTATTTGACTTATAGGCCCCTCACTTAAGATCCTATAAGATCAAATAAAAAGACTTAATGCTCTTAAAGATAATATATCGATATGGGATGAAGATAAAAAGAAAACACTAAAAACCTCCTTCGGATGCCCATCTAGATTATATGGTCTTCCAAAAGTACATAAGCCAGGAATTCCATTAAGACCTGTTGTAAACTGTATAGGTTGTCCCACTTACAAAATTTCTGTCAAATTTACTCACTTATTCAACTAGAAGAACTGCTACGTATATAAAAAATTCTTTGGATTTAAGAAAGAAAATTTTCGATCTTCATCTAGATGATTCGGAGATTATGATTAGTCTAGATGTTGTTTCTCTATTTACGAATGTTTTCCATTGGCAGACAGCATCGAATTACTGCACCAAGAATTTCCTCCAGATAGTCAAATTATTTGAATTTGTAATAAAGTCCAGTTATTTTTCCTTCAAAAACCAGTTATACCAACAAATCGAAGGAAAAGCAATGGGTAATCCAATATCTCCTGCTATTATCAACTACTTCATGGAGCACGTCGAACAATGTACTTTTGACAACATTTCAGACCTAACACTTGGTTCAGATATGTGGACAAGATTTTTGCCATGTGGAAGGGCACTTTGAAAGAATTACAACAGTTTCTCTCAAAAATAAATGCACTTTATCCAAGGATCCAGTTCACCCCAGAAGTAGAAGTAAATAAGCAGTTAGACTTTCTAGGCCACTTAATTCTTCACCAACCAGATGGTAACTGACAATTCACAGTCTATAGGAAGAAGACTTATACAGGCCAGTACATCCATGCTGAGTCACATCACCATCCCAGTCAAAAGGCAGGTACTATAAAAACACTGAATCATAGAGCCCACTCCTTTTGTTCTTCAGATGAACTATTACAAAAAGAATTACAATATATTAATTCCTCCTTCGCATCCAATGGTTGTAAGAATTCCTTCATTAAAAAGAGCTTTAAGTAGTCGTGCTTCAGCATCCTCTTCAAATACAGAAGAAATTACGCATATACCTATCCCCTATGTGCAAGGCATTAGCAAACACACAGCTAAAGTGTTAAAACCACTAAATATTTGTGTGGCCTTTTGACCCATCAGAAAAATCTCTACATTCCTGATGTCTCCAAAGGACAAGCTCCCACATCTCGGCTATCCAGGTGTCTACCAGATTCCCTGCTTTTGTGGATTATCATATTTCGGACAAACAGGAAGATCTGCTCTGATCCGGTTAAAAGAACACAAGTCGTATATTCAGTACCTTGAACCTAAACAGTCTGGACTTGCAGAACACACCATCAACACTAGACATAGAGTTCAGTGGAACAAGACAAAAGTCATTCACAAAAGTCCGTTCCTCATGGAATGGCTTTACAAATAAAAATGTGAAACATTACTTCACTCCCCTAACCTAAACAGATCCAATGGTCTACGTCTTTCCCCCTTCTGGGAGATAGTATTCTATAAATCAGAAAATCTTTCCTAACTTTTGTGATTGTATATATACACATTTATATACAAATTTTATTTATTTAATTTATTTTTTTTTTTTGTTGAAACAAATTTAGGAAATTTAACCTTAGCTACTTAGGTGGTGCTTTGTGAATATATCAGTTATTGTTCATTTATCCTTTGTACTGATGATGCCTGTGATACTCAGGCGAAAATTGTACTAATAAAGAATATTTTACGTGAGTTAATTCCGTTATTATAATAGTAAGTAATAATTTAGTTTGAGTAATTTCTCTCTTGTTCCATATAAATTTATTCAGTTGACTTCCTACTGTACCAGCTTCACTGATTCTGTTGTTTATTTCCATATTTAATTTACAATCTTCACTAAAAATCGTGTTTAAGTAGCTGAAATGTTTTACTTGTTTCACAGGCTCTCGATTCACAATGCAGTTGATATTTACAATGCTTCTCCTATTTTCATTGTCTTTATCTTGTTATTGCTGACCTTCATACCATATCTATTACAACAGTTATTCAATTTAGTCACTGAATCTTGCAACAATTATATATTTGGTTTAATCCTTTATCCAAGTGTAAGCAAACAAAGTTTGCACCTGAAGTATTTTCAGGACTGGGGCAACTCGTGGCAAAGGTGGTATAAGTTCTCATCACTTGCCTTAGTATCCCATAAGCTTCGTATTTAGTGTTGAATATTATGGCTACTCCTTCTTTTCCTTGATTGTCATTGCCTGAATATAACATTTTGCATTTATTGCTCAGAAAAATCTCACCAATTTTTGTCTTTTTTTTTTTTTTGTTTCAGTCATCCCTATTATGTCAATCTGGTACTTATTCAATTACTCAGCTAGCTCCTTTCTTTTGCCATTCAGGTATCTTATACTGATAGTACCAATCTTTAACTCAGAAGATGCTGAGTTGAGGTGTGTTTAAGGATTTGTTTCAGCAGCTGACTTTTCGCTGTTTGACCTGGTTCCCTGGTGAAAATAACAGGGGGGGGGGCCTTGTTTAAACAGGTGAAGCCTCAGTCAGAGAGAAATTCTGTCATGTTGTACCATTATTTTATATTGTGGTTTAAGCCAATAAGAATACAATTTGGTCAGCTAAATCCCAAATTGCCAGACCATGTAAGTAGATACCTAAGAGGGTGCACCACAAGAAGGTGATGATTGGACATTAAGTCAGAAGCCCTGGTCGATTCTCTGCATTCCTTTAAAGGCTATGTGGAGGTCTCCTCTGAGTTATACAGCTTTGACCCTTATTTTTTGTCTGTTGGTGTTGTTAATTCTGTGAAGCACTAGTATTAATAATCAACAACAAAACTTATATGTATTGAAATAAGCCTTTCAATACATATAGTGGTGGGACTAAATAGGATATCTATAAAGGAATGTGTAATAGAATTGAGCAGTGCCCCAACATGTTTGTTCTGTTCATTTTGAGTTTGCATGAGAATGATTTTTAATGAGTGGAAGAAGACAAAATAATCCCATTATACAAGGGGAGAGCTAGGATTGATGCAGTCAATTAAAGACCAATCAGTATCTCTGGAAAGTTCATTAGGATACTGCAAAAGTTAGTTAGGACCCACACCAAAAGATTATTGTGATCTTTTACAGAGAACACCATGGATTTGTTAAAGGTAGGTTTTGCTTTGGTAGTCTGCTCAGCAGATGATAATGGAGCTATTGTGATTCTACTGGACTGTGATTGGCAATTGAAAATATTCTGCGTGTTGGGTTGTTTTACAAACTCAAACAAATAGATATGCAAAACAGGCTTGTGATATGGATAGCTGAGTAAGTGAAAAGTATAAAAGTGATATATCGAGGTGCTGAGTTCTAGAGAAAGGAGGGTGACTGCTGGTATACAACAGGGTTCTGTACTTGAGCAACTTTTGTTTAACTTGCACATTAATGGTATTCGGTATGATTTAGAAGCTTTTTTTTTTTTTTTTTTTATGCAAATTCCATCCATGAAAGATTGTAAGCTATAATACATTAATATGATGGGTAAACTAAAGGATAGATAATCCAGAAAACCTGCTCTAGAGACAACTGGAACATTTTCAAGCCACTTCTGGCCATAAGTAAGCATTGCAGTGGTCTCACACTAGGCAATGAAATTTATCTTCACCTAAAGACATTCAGAAACATTACCCATAGTGCTAGTTACAAAGCAGATATGCTATGCTATGCAGTCAGTAAAACAGGCCAGCAATTTGCTGATGATTGAAAATCTGGGATAATGATACCATATCAGATACAGAATCCCTGTAAGCTTATTCGAACAGACTGGCTCTAGGACAAATGATAGAAAACGACTTCAATGTTGCTAAGTGTAAGATTATGTATTTTGGACTTATAACATTACATGCAGAGTATTATGTTAATAGGAATTTGGTGCAAGGAATGAAGCTGGAGCTTTGGGTGTTCCACTACTTTTGGCAACATACTGCAATTTAAAAAACTTAGTATCTGTGCTTGCTGCTCTGAGAACATCGCTTTTCTTACAAGAATATTATACGAGTTTATTTATTCAAATTTTATATGAATATTTGCTTGTAATCAGAGCAAACAAAGATCTGTAATGCACATACAATATCAGCAAACCTTCCCCCTCATCCCACAGACAACTCAGTCCTGTTTAACCCTAGCATGAAATTTGCAAACATGGCTATTTTCAATAAAAAATCTATATATTAACAATGTTATAATGCAGTATAAATTAATCAAATATTTGTTATTTAAAATGCAAATACTTACTTAAATCAATTTTATTTAGAAGTGGTGTTTGTAATCGCAGTTCCCAGACATCTCTACAGGGATATGCAGAAGACAGAAAATGCCTTACACCTGAAATTTGAGTTTGAGATTATCATGAAAAATGGTCATTTTAAAGAAATGAATAATTAATTGTGATATTAGTGAAGAGATTAAATAATTATTTTCAATTTAAAAAAATTATGCATTACCAATGTTATAAATTAATTAAATATTTGTTATTTAAAATACCAATACTTACTCAAATCAATTTTACTTAGAAGTGGTGTTTGTAATCGCAGTTTCCAGACATCTCTACAGGGATATGCAGAAGGCAGAAAATACCTTACACCCGAAATTTGAGTTTATCATGAAAAATGCTCATTTTTATTAGATGAATAATTAATTGTGATATTAGTGGAGAGATTAAATGAATAGTTAAGGGGTTTTCTTCAAAGCCTGCTTTTGAAAAAGCATGTTATTTCAAAAAAATCCAACCAAAAAAATCATTAAAAAAACACAGAAATCCAAGCAACCCACCAATATAAATTCTTGACCCAAAAAAAAAGCTACAACATCTGCAGCCTAAACAGCAATAGAAATGATGTGTAGTCATCTAAACCAGAATTACTATTCCTATCAGAACCCCAAATGGCAACCTCAACAACACTGTCTACCTGAACTATCCAAACTACACAGTTCTTTCTACCACAAGAACAGCACGTGCACAATCATCAGAACTGACATACCATGTTAGAGATTGCAAAAGCTTGAATCTCCATTGTTTGATCAGCTTTGGCTCAAAATTTCTCTACCAAATCAACTTCCCCTTTTCATATGCTCTATCCCTCTCCAAATTCCATTACCACTCTGATCTCTTCAACTATCTCTTTCTCTCTCTCAACTATCTCTAAATCTCGACTTTCTGCAGTCAAAATACCCAAACAGTGAGGTCATCCTTTTTGGAGATTTCAATGCCCACAACTCATATTGGCTTTCCTTCTCCAGTCTCACTGATCAAGCAGGCAGGGATGCCAAGGTATTTGCTATCAGCAATGATCTATCACAGATCAATTTCCTACCACAATACCTGACAATTCCCTCCAATTTGCCAACATTTGACCTTTTCTTAACAAGCTTCCCTTCCAAGTATACTACTGTGGATGTCATTTTTCCATTTGGTAACTTGGATCACAACCTCATAAGTTTCTTTTGCCACAGCACAATCTTCACCCACCAATTCATAGTCTCATATCTTTTGGCAATACAAGAGTGCCAAATGAGATGACCTTTATGACTTCTATTCCTCCTTCTCATAGTCCAACTACTGCTTCAGTTCTTCTGATTCAAACACCTGCTTAGACCGAATAATAGAAATCATCATCACAGCAATAAAGGCTTTCATCCCTTATTCCAAACCAAATTCTCAGCCACCATCCAAGCCTTGGTTCTCAGAAAAGTGTGCCAATGCAGTTAAAAAAAAAAAAACTCTGCAATACTACAAATGGCTCAAGATGCCAGCATTCCAGCTGCTCACTCTGCCTACACTGTAGTTTGCAACAGTTGTAAAAGAATCATCACCAAGTCCAAATCAGACTTTGAAAGAGCCAAATGCTGCAAACTCACCTCCTACTCAAATGGCTGTCACTCCTTCTGGACCCTTTCCAAGGCCACTGGATACAACTTCTGCCAACCCAGGTTTCCACCACTCTCATATCCAAATGGTACTGTAATTACCCTAAATAAACAGAAGGTTGACTTAGTGGCATCACTATTCTTTTCCAAATCCTGCATTGGTAACTTGGGCAAAGTTCCACTCCACAAAGAATTACTTTCTCCATATCACCCATAGTCTTCTGAAAAAAATTCGAAGAATCCTTAATAACCTGACCACAAACAAGGCATGTGGTCCATGGTATCCCACCTATTGTCTTAAAAAATCATATTCCAGAACTAACACTCCTGTATCACCTCTTCAATCTATCCTATTCAAGTAGCATCCACTCTACAACATGGAAACAGGTCCATATCCAGCCCATTCCAAAGAAATGTGGTAAAAGTCAGCTAATGAACTACTAACCAACTGTTCTCACTTCTGTTCTATCTAAAATTAAGGAGGTTATCAACAACCAGCTCTTGAACCACCTAGAGACCTACCAACTAATCAGTGAAAATATGAATTCCACCATTACCGATCTACAGCTGATCTCGTTTTCACCATCTACCTTTGAACTAAAGCCATTAAAAAATTCGGAAAAACTGACACGGTTGTCCTTGATATTTCATAGGCATTTGATCAGGTTTGACACAGGGGCCTACTGAACAAACTGCCATCCTATGGTCTGCCTTCCACACATACTGCAACTGGATTGCCAACTTTCTCACTGACCACTCACTACATGTCAGTGAATGGTTTCCTCAACTCAGATTTTTCCACCAATGCAGGAATACCCCAGGATTTTGTTCTTTCATCCACTCTCTTCCTCTTGTATATATACAACCTGCTCTACAGACTTCTAATCCTATCCATAGCTTTGCTAATGATAGTACACTCCATTCCTCCTTTTGATTTGATAAACCTTGTAGTGCTCAAATATTAGAATCCCATGACCAATGAGCTGAACGCAGATCTCCTAGCTATATCCCAATGGGGCAAGGACAACCTTGTAGATTTCAATGCCACCAAAACTCAGGCCTCTCTGATCTCTCACAAGAGAGTTTGCATCCTTTCCCTTTACACCTTCAATAATACTGAGACATCCAAACACAATCAGATTTCCTCATGGACTGACCTGCACCTTTGATTTTTCCTGGCACAATCACATGTCAACTAGTGTTTCTACAGCCACCAAAAACTTGTACTTTTTCAAGCCACATATGGATTTGATCAAGCTATATATGGATTACTGTGTACTGTGATATATTAGAAATAGCCAAGAGAAGATTAACTAAAATAATAACTAGTCTTTGGAATGTAGAATGAAAGATTGGAAAAATGCAATTTGCAATCATAAATATGAAGAGGAGGAGAGGGATATGATTGAGATGCAAGTTGGTGAGGGACTGTTATCAGATTAATGTGGAAGAAATTTTTCACAGAATGGGAGCAGGGTAAAACAAAATGCCATCTCCAGAAACTGTATAAGGAAGGCATGAGCAAGAGAGAGTGAGGAGCAGGTTCTTTGCATGGAGAGGTTGGTGAGTAAATGCACTGCTTGACAGTATGATGAATATGGACATGTTGAATGAGTTTAATTCACATGATAAGCACTGTATGTGATAGTGGAACTCCCTAGGAGATCTGATGTTAATAATATTAACAACAACATCCTATTAGATATACTATGCTTGTACTTTCAACCTCTCGGCAAACAGCTTCAAAATCTTCACATATACTTCTACTTCCACCCATTCTTAAAGGACATAATTCCACTGTTATCATTATGAGCACTCCTCCCACCCCTTCTTTTCACCTTCCTATCCTTCTGGAAATTTCTATATTCCTCTATGTCAATTCCTAACAGTATATCATCCTCAAACAAGTTTCACTTGTACCAATTATCTTTGTGCATAGTGAATCAATCAATGCCCCTTATTTCTGCTATCTCTTATATTAGTATACAAACATAATAAATTCACTCTCCTCAAGTCCATCCCACCAACATCAATCCTCCTTGTTATAGTACATTTTCTCCAATTTAACCACTTATATTTACCAGTTCCTTACTCTTGTCTTCATGAATATTGCTTTCATTCTCAGCCTTCTGTATTTCATCTCTCTACTCTGCCATAACCACTTCCTCATCTTTATATTCTTCTTCCTCTCCTCCCAAAATCTG
This sequence comes from Typopeltis vanoorti, assembly GCF_054136105.1. Classification (NCBI taxonomy): domain Eukaryota; kingdom Metazoa; phylum Arthropoda; class Arachnida; order Uropygi; family Thelyphonidae; genus Typopeltis; species Typopeltis vanoorti. Next base: position 9,455,238 of record NC_143560.1, on the reverse strand, counting down.
CTCCTCAATTTATCACTCTCTCTCTCTGATCCTTAGCCATACTAACTCTATCTTGACTCTCAGTACTATTAACAAACAACAGTTGAACTCACTCCATACATTCACAAACTGCACACTTTCACACTTAGCTTGACACAATTCAGCTAATTTGCCATTTATGACTATTATCATATTTGGCAACATACTAACTACTTTCCCAACAACACTATTGTCCATCTCCTAGAACAACTTCCTCAAATCTCTTTCCACATTTCATGTCTCACTATCCATTTATTTTATTTCACCATTTATCTCACCATTTACCCATACATCAATATATGCTGTTTTTCTCACTTCTATATTATTTTATATAAAAGAGAGAGAAGAAGCTCTGAATTAAAATCAAAATGGAAGAATGGCAATCAAATTTTTCTGGGAGCTTCAGATAATGCTACAAGGGTTGGAGGAGTTGGCTTCATCATAAATGAAAAGCTAACTAAAAATATTATTTCTTGCACAATCCATTCTGAATGACTAGGAACACTAAAATTAAAAATTGGAGAATCCATAACAATAAAAATAAAGTAGCCTACAAAGAAACATTACAGAAAATTTCTATGAACACCTACAAGAAACATTATACAGAAAAAAACAATATACACAATAGTGTGTGGAGATTTCAACACAAAGATTGGTACATGATTTATTGAAGAAAAATACATTGGACCGTGGGGAAAGGGGAAAGAAATAAACTAGGTGAACTCCTGGCAGAATTTGTAGAAGCAGAAAGGCTGTACATTATAAATAGTTTCTTTAAAAAGAGAACCGGAAAAAGATGGACTTGGCAATCTCCAAATGGAGAGACAAGAAATGAAATTGATTTCATCCTAACAGATTGCAAACGAATAATAAAAAATGTCGAAGTCATTGGAAAAACCTACTGCAACATTCATTCAGACCACCATCAAACAAGAGCCACCCTCAAAATACATTAAAAAAATGAAGAACACATATCAGCGCAGTCCAACCATAAAAAAACGCTCAAAACAATAAACCCAGAAGAATTTAGAAAAAATGTGGAAGAAACCGACTGGAAATTAAAAAATGACATTGACAAAGATTTAACAAACTTTAACAATCAATTAATGAACTGCAAAGAAAGAACCTTGTATGAACATCCTCCTAAGACCAGGGAACGCCTATCAGCAAGAACAATAGAACTATTAAAGAAAAGAAGAATACTGAAAGATACAGGAAAAGACAGTCTAGAATATAAAATTACTTGTAAACAACTGAGGCAGAATATCAAAGATGACCAAAACATATATAGAACAACAAAATTGGCAGAAGCAGCTAGGCTCTGCAGTAGCCTAAAAAAAAGTAGAAAAAGAAATAAATCTCAAGCAACCACTACCATCAGCCTTCATAGACCATCAAAGAAACAGACACACAAACAGGGGTGAAATGGAAAAAATAGTAAAATCGTTTTATGAGAACCTTTACTCATCTAAACAAGTAATCACAGCTCTAGTACCAGACAAAAATTTGGAAAATACTATCTGTCCTACCTGAAGAAGTAAAAAATGGCTATCCACCATATGAAAAATGACTGATCACCAGGAATTGACAGTATAAAATCTGATGAATTAAAAATGGGTGGACAAATACTCTTTAAAGAGTATTTGTCCACCCATTTGTCCAGAAAGGTTTACCCCATATATACCATTAAAGAAAGTACCTACTGAATGGAAAACATCAAAGACCATAATTCTGCATAAAAAAGGTAATAAAGAAGACATCAGTAACTACAGACCCATCTGTCTATTAGTGCGTACACACAAAATATTCGCCAGAGTCATCCTAAACTGAATACAAACCTCCATCGACAAAAATAGCTGCAAAGAACAGGCTGGTTTCAAAAAAGGCTTTTCAACAATAGATCAATTCAAACTATTACTCAGCTAACAGAAAGATGCAGAGAATACCAGATTCCACTTTGTCTTCTTTTCAGAGATTTTAAAAAGGCATTTGGCACTGTTGAGCATAACGCAGTATTCCAAGCGTTAATAGAACAAGGCATAGAAAAAGCATACATCCAACTCGCAAAAGATATCTACAAAGAAGGCACAACAAATATCACCCTTGTCAATCACCCGATTAAAATTACCTTAAGTAGAGGAGTACGTCAGGATGATGTCTTATCACCTAATCTCTTCCTATCTACTCTGGACAGCATCATTCGAAAAATTGACATGAAAGATGGAATAAACATTGATGGTGAAATGTTAAATATCCTATTATTCGCTGATGATGTGGTATTAATATCTCACTCACCCAAACTCTTAGAATCAATGCTGAATAACATAAGCCAAAACTGCCAAAAAATTGGATTGGAAATGCATCCAGAGAAAACAAGATGGATGAAAAACAAATACTGTAAAGATCACACAATCACTCTAAAATCTCACACCACTGAAAAAGTTGAAGAATACATCTACCTTGGCCAGTCCATAAAAATGAATAATGATATAACAAATTCAACAAAATAAAATCAACAATTACCAACCAAAACATAGATATAGAAATAAGAGCCCATCTGTTCAATAGTCACATCTTATCAGCATTAATTTATGGCAGTGAAACATGGAACACAACTTTAAAAGAAGAACAATGCTTAATAACTCAACGTGCAATAGAAAAAAGAATGTGCAATATGTAAGACACAGAAATCAGGAAGAAGTCTGGACTCATGGATATAATAAAAGCAATCTACAACCACAAAAGAAGATGGGCAAGACATCTTGCCAGAATGAGAGACAACAGATGGACAGTAAGAGTTACAAACTAGTATCCAAGAGATGCCAAAAGGAAACCTGGAAGACCAGCCTTAAGGTGGGAAGACCCAATGATTAAGAAAGTTGGAAGACAATGGAGAAGAAAGGCCCCAGACAGGAATAGCTGGACTCTTTACGACCTGCAGTCATGGAGAAATCCTGACTGAAATCACAGAACCATCAAAGTAATCAAGGTAAAAGAGAGAGAAATGGATTTCTAATGGATTGTGAAGTTTCAATGAAGGAAAATAGGTATTGAGAGGTAGATGATATCAGACTAAGAGCAGAAGATAGTCAAAAACATTAGAGGATAAGACTGACCAGAAAAAAGAAGAAACATGATTTACAAGAAGAGAGCATGATTCGCAGGAGGAAAGAGGAAGAGCAACTATCTAAAAGATAGAGAGAGAGAGAGAGAATGACTAATGGAAAACAAAAAAGTATGAGTGGCAGCAAGCAAAAGGAGTGCTTGCTGGAGTTAGGCTGAAAGGAGATAAATGCTGGTTAAGTTCTGATCAATAGTTTTTGAAACAGCTACAGCAAATGTATTCTAAAGGTCAGGAAGTTAAAGTTGAGTGTAAAATGAATGAACAGAGATTAAGCAAGCAATCTGATAAAAGGCATTATGGAGGAAGCATAAAGCAAATAATAAGTTGCATGAGGACTACAAAGAACAGGCTAAGGTAAGTATACTCAAGGAAAGTATAAGCAACAAGTAGCCAATCCAGTCAAGAAAAATACTAGAGAGTTATAGTCAAGTATAAAGCTGAAAGGCTTCAATTTGGCATATTTAAAATACTGAAATTGAGGATATTATTATTATGAGGATATTATATGAGGATAAAACATATAACATATGAGTCTATCAAAGTGCACACTTCATAGTGTTTTCTTTGATAGAAAATCATGTAATAATGAGACTTTTCATAGAGCAGAATTGTATTAATTTTATACATTTTTTCATATTTTTATTTACTTTTTTTTTTTTTTTTTTTTTTTTTACATAGTCCAGAAACACTGCTCTAAAGACAAAAGATGAAACTTTAAGCCACCACTATGTTCCTACTCATTCTATGTATAGTAATAGTAACTCATAGAATGGTATAGTAGTTTCTAAAGTGGTCTTGCTTTAGATACCATTTATAGAATCTACTGGGAGAAAAAACCCATCATGCTCCATTACAGCAAGTTTAGCAGAGAAAGGCTATTGTCAAAATCTGAAGATGTCCTCAAAACTCAGCCTAATCTGAATAAATATAGATGCATAAAACTTTGCAAAATATGGAAAACATTAATCCTTTAAAATGTAGTGAGAACTCTAGTCCTTCATCCATGGCAACACTTAATTCTGTGTTGCTGTTGGATGTTACAAGTTTTATAATGTACTTCTTGAAGATGCCTCCATGACATATGAAATATTGGAAGAATTAATGTTTCAAATCCTTTCCAAGTGCTGTTTTATTCTATTAAGCTTCCAACAAGAATCCCCTCTCATCACTTAATGCCTTGGCAAAATCCAAAACTCTTCTAAAAACTTTAGTATCAATTTCTCTTGTGCAACTATGCAGTCAGTGTTATAAAACATGAGCAAAAATTGCTAAGGATAACTTAAGGATTTTTTTTTATTAGTTTTTTTTTTTTTTTTTAATATTTTTGACATAACTGTAAACTCTACTCTGGAAACCAAACATGAAGCTGTTTTCAAGACACTTCAGGTCACAAATAAATGAGGAGTGGGCTCATGCCATGCAACAAAATTCATCTCCCACCTAAAAACAATCACAAACATCCATCCTATGGTGGAATTCAAACTCAAAGCCTGTTAGTCAAAGGTACAATAACCACTTGGATGCAAATTCTAATTAGCCTCTCCAACACCTTAAAGACAACTTCCAAGATACTGACTGGTCTATAACGGTTTTGTACAAATTAAATTCAGTTAAAAGAAAATCAGAATTAACTGCACAGAAATCCATTAAAAATTATTATAGAAGATATTAAGTAAGTGTTTGTTGACAAGCAAGAAGCAAGAATGCTATCCAATCATACCAGATATATAATGGCAGAGAGAAAAAAAAATGGCGGCAGCATTGTCATTCCACGATTTTAATTTAGATTTCAATCGTTTCGTTAAGTGTGAGGTCTGTTATATGTATTCCTTCGATTACATAAATGATTTGTGGATGGAAGAAGGGTGTGTGTGCGAAGTGTGACCTCAACGAGGAACTGATGAATGCAAATATGAAATTGATGACAGAAAGTGTTAGTACCGATTGTGTCGCGAGTGCACGTTTGAAAGAGAAGGGTGGTGAGAAAGAGAGGCGAAAAAATGTTAAAAAATCAGGAAAAAAGAAAAAGAGCGATTTGAAAACCATAAGGGATGTTAAAAGGGATAAAAGTGAGGCGGAAAGAAACGAAATTGAGAGAACGAATGAAAGTAGAAATGCCGTGATGCAGAAATCGCAAGTGAAAAAAATCGAAACGATAAATGATAGCGAAAAAAGAATGAATGATGGCAAAAGTTGGATGCATGTTGGACCGAAAGTACTGAAACAAAGAAAGATGAATGAGAGGGAAAGTGAGAAGAGGGGGTCGAGAGTTGGAAAGTTAGAAAGATTTAATGATAGAGAGAATGTTTCGCGAGATTCGGAAGGTGAACTGGATTGGATGAGGCAAGAAATGAAATGGATGCAGAATGAAATTAAGAGAATTCAGGTCAAAACTATTAAAATAAATCATGATGGCATGAGAGAGTTAACGAAAGATGAGCGAGTGGCGTTGGACGACTCCATAATTAAAGGTGTGCCAGAGGATAAAATGCACAAGGTATGTTTTCCAGGCGGTAAAATGAGTAGAGTGATTGAGGCATTGGACATGAGGCGGGAGCGAACAAAAGAGTTAATTGTATTAATTGGTACAAATGATTTGAGAGAGAACAAAGAGCATGTCAAAATGAATGTCAGGAGACTGCTTGGAAAGATAAAAGAGAATAGTGTGACAGGAAGGGTAGTCAGTGTGTTGCCTAGGTATGATTGTGGTGAAATGAGGCGGACAGCAAGGATTATGAATGATATTCTGGCTGAAATGTGTGAGGAGATGGGAGTACAATTTGTTAATGTGTGGAATGAGTTTGAAGGACGAAGTGAGCTGTATGGGAGCGATGGACTGCATTTGAGTGGCTATGGTGCGAGTCGCTTGGAGAGACTGCTGCTGGAAGGTAGAGAAGTGAATAGAGAGAATGAATGAGATCGAGAGGGGAATGATGTGGAAGAGCAGGAGAGTAAGACAGGAGAGATTGAAGAAGTGGAAATGAATAGGGAAGTGAGTGGCATGAGTATAGAAAATGAGAGAATGGGTGTGCAAAAGGAGCAGGGAAACGGGGAGGCTCAGGGTGGACAGGGGTACACAGCGTGAGAAAGGTGGATGCTCCAAGAGGAGGTGAGAGCATGTGTAGGCAGGAAAGAAATGGGATGACCAGGGATCAAGAGGAAACAGATGGAATTGCAAAGGGTTCTAGAATGAAGAAGAAGAAAAGGAAATGGTCCCAGTCCAGCGTGGAGAGATCACATCGAGTGAGTGGTATCAGTGGAACTAGCTGTAGATCCAGAAATGAGCTGTTGTATTTGTATACCAATGCTAGAAGTATAAGAAACAAGGCGGATGAAATGGTTGCACTAATTGAGTCTGTGCACCCAAAGATTGTCGGAATAAGTGAGACATGGTTAGATGAGGACGACATCCTGACAGGAATAGAGATGGAAAGGTATGATGTGTTTCGTGAGGATAGAAGGGGTAAAAAGGGAGGGGGAGTGCTATTGATGACAGAGAAAGAGTTATGTCCATACAAGGTAGAGATGCAAGAGGGAAATAGGGCCAGTGGTTTTGAGGCAGTATGGTGTAAGATAGAGGTGAATAGAATCAAATACTTGGCGGGATGTTGTTATAGACCTGGTAATGTGGATGGTGGTGATAGTGAAATGTATAGTCAAATAAGCCAAGCAAATAAGAAAAGGGTGATCATTATGGGTGATTTTAATTATGGCAATATAGACTGGAATGAAGAGATAGCAACTGGAAGTAAAGAAAATGAGTTTCTTGAGTTTCTGAGGGATAACTACCTCAGACAGTATGTAACAGAGGGCACACGAGGATTAAGGGGCTTGGATTTGGTCATCTCATCAGAGGATGTAATTATAAATGAGGTGTGAAATCATCCACCAATTGGTGAAAGTGACCATGAGGTGATTACCTGGGTGGTTGCCAGCAGTGCAAGGACCCCTGTGAAAAAAAGGGTATATGTGGAACTACAAGGGGGTGATTATGAAGAGCTCAGGAGACAGCTTGCAGGTGTAGCATAGAATGAGGAGTTAGCTGGAAAAGAGATTAATGCAGCTTGGGGGACTTTCAAAAACTATTTAGTAGATGCAATGTCTAAATATATACCACGGGTGAGAAGGTTAAATAAGGTAGGTGTGAGATGGATGAAAAAAGAGATTAAGCATGCGATACAGAGAAAAAGGGCATTGTGGAGGCAGCATAAGAGAAGTGAAGTAACCAATTTCATGAGGTCTACAAAGACCAGGCAAGGTGGGTGACTTGGTTGGTGAGAGTAGCTAAAGAGAGGTATGAACAGCAGTTAGCTAATGAAGCCAAAAAGAATCCTAGGGAGTTCTTTCGATATGTAGCCAGCAAAAGAAAGAATGATTATGGAAGGATGACATTGATTGGAGAAAATGGTATAAAGACAGCTGTTGCAGAATGTGTGGTGGAGATACTTAATGAGCAGTTCATAAAGATCTTTCCATCTTGTGAATGTGACTTCATGGAGAGATTAAGAGCAGTTGGTGACGGGGAGGAGAGACTGACTGTAAGTGAGCAAGAGGTGTTTGGGGAGTTGAGTAAACTAGATGTAAATAAGACTATGGGACTTGATAATATATCACCGCATATTCTGAAGGAATGTGCCAGAGAGTTGACACCTGCCTTGACATATTTTTTTAGTACGAGTCTTGCACTTGGTCAAGTTCCTTAAGAGTGGAAGGAAGGCAAGATTGTGCCACTTCATAAAGGAGGTGATCGAACTCAAGCATCAAACTATAGGCCTATCTGTGTGTCAGGTGTTGTAGTTAAGTTGTTGGAGAAGCTTGTGAGAACTAGGATCCAGAGTTGGGTTGACAACAATGGTATAATCTTTGATAGACAGCATGGATTTGCTAAAGGGAGGTCATGTTCTAGTAATCTACTTACTTATTACAATAAAGTGACTGCTTCCTTGAACAAGAGGAGAAGGATACACAGTAATATACTTGGATTTTGCAAAAGCTTTTGATAGAGTACCTGATGATAAGTTGACAGTCAAACTAGAGCAGATGGGGTTGGATATTAGATTAGTGCATTGGATTGAGACTAGCTATCTGATAGGTATCAACAAGTTGTGTATGGGGATGCAATATCCAGGAAAAGGAAAGTCTCTAGTGGAGTGCCTCAGGGGTCTGTTTTAGGGCCATTACTATTTAACTTGTATATTAATAATGTTGGCGAAGATTTGGATGGAGATATTCAGTTGTTTGCAGATGATGCAAAGTTGGGACGAACCATAAAGAGTAGTGAAGATATTGTGCCCTTGCAAGAAGACTTGAATAAATTGAGTGATCGGGCAAGCAAATGGGGATGCAAGTTCAATGTTGCAAAATGTAAGGTTTTAAAATTTGGAAAACAAAGATGGGATGCAGAATTTATACTTGGTGAGAATATATTGTTAGAAGTAGAGGAAATAAGAGATCCGGGGGTGATAGCGGATAAGGATCTAAAATTTAGGGGACACATCGCCAAAATTGTGAAGACAACACAAAGACTTCTGGGAATGATGCATAGGACACTGACGTGTAGAAGTAGGGAGATTCTTGTCCCATTGTATAAGGCTTTGATTAGGCCACACATGGAATATTGTGCCCAGATTTGGTCACCGGGTTTTCAGAAGGATGAAGAGATGTTGGAAAGGGTCCAAAGGCGTCTGACTAAGGTAGTTTCTGACCTCTGGAATGTTGAGTATGAGGAAAGATTGAGAAGATGTAATTTGCAGAGTTTAGTGGAGAGAAGGAAGAGGGGAGATATGATAGAGACCTACAAGTTGGTAAGGGGTTGTTATAACATCAATGGTGGAGAAGTTCTACAGAGAATAGTGGGAGATCAGGGGAGAACCAGAGGTCATCCCTGGAAATTGTATAAAGAGGGTGTGAGTAGGGGAGTGAGAGGCAGGTTTTTTTCGTGCAGAGTTGTGAATGATTGGAATGCCTTGCCTGAGAGTGTGGCATCTGCAAGGAGTTTGAGTGTGTTTAAGACACGGTATGATGAGATGTGTGTGTGATAAAAGGACCTCCCAGATGAGTCTTTTGACTCCCGAGGTCTTGTTTAATAATAATAATAATATAATGCAGTTTGTGAAATTACAGTTTCACAAATGTAAAGGAAACCAGAATTTATTAAATACTCCTATATATTTCACTCCATATATCATTAGCATCTTTCAGGAAGAATTTTCTGAACACAAGAACAAGTCATACTGCATGTACAAATAAGAGGAAACACTGATTAAGTTCCAGAAAAATTGACAGTTACAAATAAACAATTAATGGCAATTATTACCTTCCAAAACTTAGAGATAGGAATTGTTTGATTAATATTAGAATAGTGACATAGGACTTTGCACGATTCAAGTAGTAGACAATCAAATTTAAACCTATTGTAGTGCAACATCTTTGTCTGATTCCAGTAAACTCTCTAGTGTCAATGGCATGAGAAGCAAGGGCTAAACCTTCTGATTCCAGAAATCTTACGTAACTTGATGTTCTTGGATTCTAATCTCAGCAGAATGGCCAGTCTATCCAAAGTAGCAAAGATGACAAGAACAGGGTATTTGATAAACATCATCTTCAAACCAGAGGATAACCAAAAGTTATCTTCTCTTTTATCACCTATTAAGGAAAAATTGTCATATCTGTCCTTGGAATCAAACAAAGATGTTGCACTACAATATGTTTAAATTTGATTGTATATTTTTTGAATCATGTGAAGTCCTATGCCACCATCCTAATCTTAATCAAACTGACTCTACACCTATCTCTAAGTTTTGGGAAATAATTGCTATTATTTGTTTATAATTATTAATTACATAACTACACCTACTATAGTCTATATCTACTCGTACAGCTGCGACTAAGACAAATGGAAGTATGTACATGTTGTTTGATTTGTTCTTGCATTCATAATTTAAATGTTGTAGCCAATTCTTCTGCTTTCTCCCTGAATGATGCTCATGATATACTAAGCAAAATATATAGGAGCATTTAATAAATTTTAGTTTCCTTTACATGTGTGAAATCATTATTTAAAAAAGTATATTATAGCACCACACATGTCCCTATTAAATGACTAGTATCTTCCCAGATAACTTGACTATTAGTGATAAACAAAGTGAAATATTCCATCTACTGTCATGGAACGATGTTCTGAAGAAGTTTGGATTTTGTTATATTTCAGAATTGTGCAATCTACCAGATAAATTGTCAGCCTGCTTGGCCAAGTGGTTAGCATATCCGCTCTCCAGTCAAAAGGCTGCAGTTTCGAATCCCGTCATGGGCATGGATATCTGCGAAAATACTAGTGGTGGTGGTGAGCGATAGATGAGTTTGAATTTGAACTGGGATGAAAAAAGTGCTTTTTTAATCGGGGAATAGTGCGACTTCTGTCAAGATTTTTGCTAAGTTGTTTTTCTGTAATATAAGTGTCCTTCAGTGTAGATGATGATGATGGTAGTTGCGGTTCTTTGCAGTTGGTGGATTGAGTGGTGGAGACAGAGTTGTAGAGTAGGCGTCCTTCCTCGATGAGTCTTTCCCTGGAGGTGTAAGTAATAATAATAATAATAATAAATTTATTTTTGTCTGTTAATTTCATGTTGTTTCTTTTGCAAGAGGGAAGACCCAATCTATTTCTGGAAAGAAAAAACTCTGCTCCTCAGTAAGAGACTAACTAAATCAGCATATATATATATTTTTAAAAATAGATTTAATGACTTAAAAACTGAGATTATTTATAAAGATTTAATAAGATTAATACAACTAGTTTCAGCTTATAATAGCCTTCATCAGGTATTCTTAAAGGAAGAGAATAGTAATAAACATTGAAGTATCTAAAAACTTGAAAATACAGGTAAAAAATTGCCACACATAATTGATACATAAAAAACGTTGTATTTTTTCAAGTTGTTCTAACAGGCGTGCCATTGTTTATTGCAAGTATGCGTGCAGACTCACGTGAACGCCAATAGTGAATAACTGCAGCATGGCTATCTGGGATGTTATAACTCAAATTATTGTTTAAGTGGACAGGATTCAGAAGGATTTCCCTTGATTCTATAATTTTTCTCTCAAACTCATCACCAGAGTGAAAAATATTTTCTGATCTATCCCAGCAAACGAAGTGGCTTTGTTGATCATCATTAGGATTATTTGAAAAAAGAACATGACTGGATAATGCAGTTGCATGAGATCTTTTGTAATTATATGTAATTAGAAGAGCATAAAAGAAACATCTCTTATCTTGATGCCAATTCCAAGTCTCTCAGATCTGTAGACTTCTGTGTAATAGAGTTGTCTTCCAATGCATTTGCTAGTCCTGACCTACCACAGAGATGACTGCAGATGTAGTTCTTTTGTTGAAGGCAGACCTAATCCACCTATCTGTCAGAAGTAGACCAAGCTACAGGCTTGGTCTACTTCTGACAGATAGGTGGATTAGGCACAAGGAACTTCATATGCTCCAAGAGAATGAAGCTGATCCACAGGAGAGCAGATGAAAGTAGCTAGCTGAATGTATGGTTTGAAGGTGGCATGGAGATTTTATTTGTGGAGAACTTTGGCTATATTTTCAGATATAGTAGAATAGATTATATTCTTGTTTAATCCTTTATCCAAGCATAACAAACAAAGTTTGTGCATGAAGTATCTTCACCACTTCTTTCTAACATATAGGAACTATTAACTTCACATCAACTGCCTTAGTATCCCATAATGCAAAGCATACTTCCTTTTAGAACTGTATTGCTATGCAGTATAGGTTTCAACTTTTATTTAATTCTCTTCAGTGGGAGCTAGACCCAAGAAGATACCATGGTTGAATTAATGCAGAAGTCATACATTTTTCATATATAAGTAGCAAAAAGGCATATCACTTTATTATTAAAATACTATAAGCAGTCGACTTGTGAAACCACCTCACAAGCAAACAAAGTTTGCAAATCACAATCCAGCCTGGTTTCAACCTTTATTAAGTGGAAGCAAGACTCAAGAAGATACCAGGATTGAATTAATACAGAAGTCATATATTTTTCATATACAAGTAGTAAAAAAAGTGTATCTTTATTAAAATACTACAAGCAGCCTAATTGTGAAAACATTTCACGTGCAAACTTTGTTTGTTTACACTTGGTTAAAGGATTACACAATAATACAATTTCTTGTCAAGTATATTTTACTTTTTCACTAAGTGAAAAACCTTTGACAATTATCTCTGGTCCAGAGTGCTTTAGTAATAAGCACTACCTACATATGGGAAATATAGCATTTCAACACTGATTCACCCTTGATATCTTCCTAGGTCAGGCATTGACTGCTGAGACCTCAATAAAGGCTAAATTGGTCTGGGTAGTCACCTTCCCAATTAAGCACTTCAGTATACATTTCCAAAAGGAAATATGCTTTGCATTATGGAATAATAACAAGGCAACTGATATGAAGTCAAGAGCCTCTACATACAAGGCCTAGTGATGAAGATACTTCACACACACACAAACTTTATTTGCTTACACTTATTTCTCGTCTAGTTTAATTTACTTTTCAGATATACCTTGATATAAGGGATGAGAAAAGTTTTGTTGTGATCCTTGTTTATTGTAAAGAAGATAGTGCAGGCATGTAGTATTTTATTTTATCAGGGTTATAGTCACTTACTCTAAGTGGGAACTAGACCCAAGAAGATACCATGGTTGAATTTTAGTTTAGTTTCCAGGGCTGTGTCATTAAAACAAATAGCCATAGCTCTGTGCGGGTGTTTGAATGGGAATGGGTGGTGTGATTGCTTATGTAAGTATATTCCTGTATGTGTGTGGAGTTTCTATAAACAGAGAAGGAAAATGAACCACTTGGTAGTCATGTCACTAGTACATCTAGGAAGGTGGAGACAGGTGAAGTATATTTTTGAATGCTAGTTGTTTAAATGTATTAAAAATTTATCTGTTTCTAGACCAAATAGCAAAAACAATAGCCAAACTATGGGTTAACGTGTAAGTGTTATGCGCTTGGTTTTTTAGAACTCTCATATAACGTTCTAGTAGCAAGGCTTATACGTGTGCTATCATATAACGTGTGCTACTTTTTTTTTTTTAACAGTAAAATAATAATAATAAAAACAAAATGTTGTCAGGAGTATTCCGGCCGGAACTCTAGGATGAAAAATAACTGTGTACTTAACCAGAGTAATATGATCATCATAATCTGGAATAATCATGCTTCAAGTACAAGTAGCAACAGAATTTTATAAATTAAAAAGTTACCTCTGTAATTCGGGAGCAACGGTCTCAATAAATAGAACGGACAAAGTTTCATTGAAATAGGAGACCGAATGATAAGAAATGGAATCATTTTTGATTTCTCAAACGAAGAGAACACATTTTTCCCCAAGTTTACCGGCGAGAATTATTTATCAACAGAAACCACGTTGCTTCAGCTGTCCGCTACTACAAAATACGCTGCAAGTCCTAACCAGGGTGACCACCCAGCAAAAAAAAAAATTGTACCAACTTATGCAGGAAAAAGGTACTAAATTTGAAAAAAAAAAAGTAATAGGTTTTTATGTAATTAATGTAACATTAAATTTTTTGGTTATTTAATATGCTATTTACATATATACAGGGATTACAACTCACTAGAAAAACACTGGAAGTATTTATTCGTTATTTTAAACAGATTTTTGCTAAATTAATTAACCCTAATATAGTTCTTCGATAGTTACCCTTCTCTATCTAGATCTTCATAACTATTTTCTGCAATAACATTAGGAAAATTTACAGCAAGTGGCATTATACTGTAAAAACAGTCAGATTTACACATTTCAGGATTCAGCATCGCTAACGTTTTAATACAGGACCTTTAAAATTTATTCGTTTGAAAACTTGGATACAAAACTTAATATAGAAGGACAAACATTTCACCCTGTGTGTCTTGTCTCTTTCTGGAACTTCACTCTTATCTAAATTCATTGGAAGGGCTTCCACTCTCGCCCCTAGATATACATTTTCTATGTCTAAAAATTAACCATTGTCAGCTGGATTTATCTTTTCAATTGGTGTATTTGTAACATATTGATATTTCATGATCATTTTATCTCCTGATGAAATTAGAAGACGAAGACAATATTAAGTGCTTTGGTAATCTGAATTTAGATTTACTACTGTTGGCAGGATGAATGCTAAGAAGAGAAAATATGCCTTTATTAAGAGATTTTGTAGTGCAGTTAAAACTTATTTGGCTTGCTCAATTCCATCTTCTACTTCGCTCAAGATAAAGTATGAAACCAAAGCATTCTACTGTTCTACTATTCTTTGCACAATCATGCATTGAGAGCCAACGAGTTTTACCCAACCTCAGCAAATTACGTGATTTTAAGTTTGATAGTTCCTGAATTTGTTTAAATTCTGTTAATCTTTTCGGTTTCGTTTGTATTATATTGTAAATATCTGCATACAGTTCTTCTAATGAATTTGGTAGTTTCTTACATGCTTCACCTACACATTATGCTGTGACATATGCATCTGGCGACATATAAATGTTCATTTAATGATTTAAGGCAAACTTGAATGCCAGAATGTTGTCCCATCATAACTGAAGCATTATCAACAGCAAAGCCTAATAAGTTTGCAAGAGCTTGTTCAATAATTCTATTAGAGCTTCAAACAAAGCTGAACTTGTTTCGTCACTAACATCAATGATATTTAAAAACGATTCCTCTGCTGATTTTGTGGAATCATCATAGTAACGAACCACAACTATTAGAGATTTTGCTGTAATATCAGTTGACTCATCAATAATTAAAAAAAATAAGCATTTTGAAGTTTTTTTTTGAGAGTTCATTGAGTGAATCTACAGCCAAAACATATTTTATAAGACAGATACATTTAGTGGGTCCACACTGTATTTTCTTAGCAATTTCACTATCAGGGAAAATTGTTTCCAATAGAGTTGGAAGAGTATCCATAAGCCCCAAAGGCAGATTGTGTTCTGCAACATATGCTCATAATCTTAATTCTGCCTCTTTAATTTGTTTTTCTGACTGGTATTTGGAACTGGATTTAAACAATGACATTATACTTGGTGTGCTTCTTTTAAATTCTACATTCTGCTTGTGTTTTGGAATGTTTGCATGACGAATCATTAGACTTTTTCTACCATTAGTGATTTTATCACAAATTTACAATAAGCAGTTTGTCCTTTACTTTTACCTGAATTAACCATGATTTAAGAAAGGGATCCTCCAACCATTCTTCTTTGAATTTTTGCTTATATGATTTTTTGATCTTTTTAGAAGAACCTTGTAAATCTGAATCTGAATTAGAATCATAACTAGCATCACTTTCTCTTTTATCTGAAATTACCAGTGTCAGAAGTGGTTTCTTGTGAGCGGGAAGGGCTGGCATAGAGATCTTCACTTTGAATGGCTCGTTTATGTACTTTCGTAACTGATGCACTGCACTTTTTTCCCTGAGATTTAGAATCAAATTTAAATTTAGAAAGTTTTTCTTGCCACTTATCCATGTTTAAAGGGAAAATCTAAATAATATTTTAATATTTTTGATGAAGAACTGAACAAGTTTTTTTTAATAAAATTAACAAAAACACTGGACTTCAAAACCAACTTTACTGAACAGATACCTAAGAGGACTTCAAATCAAACTGCGACTGCGAGCAATGAATTGAAATTCGTACAACATTGATTGTATCTCATTAGTCAAGTTTGAAATTTTTTAAACATCTGACAGTTTAATATCCCAACAATTCCATTGTTGTGTGCTATATAACGACAAAAAGCAGAAGCTTTAACTGATGCCCTGCAGTTACGATGCAGCTCTAACTACATACATGCGGACTTATTATTCATTGAAAAAATTCGCCGGCACGTTCGTTGGTTGCGCACTTCGCCACTACAGCAGCTGTGGAAATATATGTCATACTTCCCCTATGGAAGTATATTCTGTTATCAGGAAATTTAATAACAGAAAGGCCCAGGACCTGATGAAATTTCCAACAAAAAAATAAAAGCGCTCCCTCATAAAGCTGTCATGCATGCAGTAGCGATTGTTAATGCAATGCTAAGGTTCAGTTACTTCCCACTCTGGGAAGGAAACTGGCAGACAATCCTCGTTCACAAATCTGGGAAAGCACCTCAGAATTACAGACCCATCACCCTCCTATCTATCATGCCTGGGAAAAATTGTCAGAAAAATAATCTTTCACCGTCTGCAAGAGGCGACAAACAAAACCAATCTTTTCACTAAAAAGCAATTCGGATTTCTTACAGGTCAAAGCACAATTAAACAGGTCCACAGATTAATAAAATGCATTACAACTCGGTTTAACTGGAAGCAACATACAGGAGCAATCTTTCTTAATGTGGAAAAAGCCTTTAATAAGGTTTGACACAAAGGCCTCCTTAACAAATAACTGCTACTTTTCCATTAGATCTCATCAAGCTCATTGATTCCTACCTGAAAAACCGGAAATTCCAAATTAAATTGCTTGTGCTCCCATCCTCTACGAGAAGAACCACAACAGTTATTCCACAAGGCTCCCTATTATCTCCGCTATTTTCCAACATCTATATTGTGGATGTCACAAGCACAGTATCAATCACAATGGCTTTCTATGCAAACATGACAATTATGACCAGATCACTCAGGCCGCACATAGCAACGCAGCGATTGCAAAACGCAGCATCAAATCTTGAAAAATGGTTCAAGAAATGGAGAACAGACGTTCACAGATTTTCAATGTTGCTATCCCATGGCTAACCAAAGTCAAATACCTAGGGATACAACTAGGCAGTCGCCTCAGCTTTAATCTCCTATATTTTATATGCCTGCAATAAAACCAATTTAGCAACTGCCCAGCTCTATCTTCTCATCAACTGGAAAAGCCACGTTACCACCGAGAAAAAGCTGAGCATCTATAAAACAATCATCAGAGCCACTTTAACCTATGGATCACCTGCTTGGGGTCACACGTCTCCAGTAACATCAAAAAACTGAAAGTTCTACAAAACAAATGCCTTCAAATGATCTTTGATGCCCCACGATTTGTCAGAAATGTTCTCCTTCATCGAGGTACAGCCATGTCAAATATCTCTATGTTACTTTATGATATTGCCCCCAACTACTTTGTACAGGCATCTCATCCAAACCAACTCGTTCAAGAGTCATCCAATTACATCGAAAATGACAGATGGAAACACAAGTTCCCCACGGCAATTCTGCTCGTCGGCACACGAACTCTCACATAACCCTCGATGAACTTTTCTCTACTTAATCAACTTCTAAGCGATGAAGGATAAAAATCCACGGGTATGTCATCCATCTTGTCATAACAGTTAACAGTGTTGTGTGCCTAGGTTTTAAACGTGGAGCAAACGTTTTACATAATGGGCTCCAAATTACGCTGTGCACTAATAGAAGGTGGTTACTCATATTAAAATATTTAATTTTCTCACTTGTTTTCATTGTTATAATGATCTTATAAAGCTCGAGAAGTGTTTGAATAGCGAAGAATATATTTTCATAGGCTACTGCCAGTCAGATTGCATGAGCATGGGATCGAGGGGATGGAAAGAGAAGGTTAGCGAATAGTGAGAGGGGAGGAAAAAAAGAGAAATCATGTTTGTGTCGCTGAATATGACATATGGGGGAGGTGGGAGAAGAGAAAAATATTAAACTCATATATCTAACTCTCATATTGTTGTTATAATTATTCGGAAGGAAGAAAGTACTAGATCTGTTGGTGAACGTACTAGAACACTAAAAATTTATAAAACAAAGTAGATCTAGTAAGAAAGTACTGGATATGGTCACCCTGGTCCTAACATCGCAAATGAGATTCGAAAATATTGCTCAATCGATACTAAAAAGTTGCTGTATCAGAGACAGTGGTCAAAAATGTTTATAAGTAAACATTTTTAATATTTAAATGCATTTAAATACAGAACACTATTTTTATAACTACAAATTCGATAAATGTGATAATGGAGTAACGTTATTAAAAGAATATTAAAACTTACAAGAATTTCAGTCAATGAGTCAAATAACAAAGAGAGAGAGAGAGAGGAGTGTTATTTCCACTTCTTCGCCCCCAACTACAGATAAAAGGAGATCGATCAGCAGGATTTATGAAATACATTCTAGGAACCAATTTAATTCAAAATTTCATTCCAAAGGGTGTAACTAGAAGGGAAGCTATAAACAATCCTTGAAATTTACGTTCAAGTATTATAGATAACTATTTACTTCTGAAGCAAACATGTTTCCAAAATCTGTGACTAGAGCGAAATGTAATGTTCACTTCTGGATATACAAGAAAAAATAATAATAAATCCGATAGCATCTTTTAGAGGCAACATCGTTCCATACTAAGTTTTAAGGACACATGCCTTGCCAATCGCACCATCACCGATGGCTAGCCAACAGCTATCAATGTTTTTATAGGCATCCGGAGAGAAGAGTATGCAAGGCAACTACTCCTATCTTGTGGTTCCAAATATAAAGCCATATATCATTGTCTGAATAAGTGTGTGTTCTACAATCGCTCGTTTAAATTAAAAAGTTAAAATCTTGAATTTCCAGGAGGTTAGGGAATAGGAACTAATTGCCTATGCCAAAGATCAACCATCGAGAACTGGCTAAAAAAAAAATGCAAAAAATTCCTATAGTTCGTGAAATAAAATAAATAAAAACAATATATAAATAAAAATAAATCATAAAAATATATCTTGCAAACGCTGTTATTTCCTTGATTTTCAGATATTCAGAGACTGAGTGGGCAGTTCAATTTCGACTGGTAGGCAATTATAAATAATTGGCCCAAGGCTATCACTAATTAAGCAGCACGCAGTGAAGAGAGAGCTAAGAGCTGCCATGTCTTGGTAACTAACCCCAACACAATATTTTTTTTAATGTCTGAAAATAGTGTAGATTCTGCAGTCGATTTTTTGAGTTTCCTGTAGAAAAAACCCGAGTTTTCGGGAGAAAAATAACCGCTTGCTCGTGCCAGAGATCGACTAACTCAGAAATCAGTCAAAAAATGGCTTAGAAAAAGTTCCTCTAGTCGTCGACTAAAATCAAAATCGCAACGCTCGTTCTTTGGGAAGTTTAGCGCTGAGAAGTGCAAACACCACATCCAGTGAGTTACACAGGCTCCCCTGATTAAAATCGAAAAATTATAAACCCTTCCTCCTGTAGTCTAAACGCTTAGACTTAGAAGGAAGAGCTTAGAAGCAATAGCCATTTCCACAGGCCTACACTGGTAAACCCCCTATGTATATACATACTGTATATATGTATATTGTATTTATATAAGATGTAATCTTGAAAAAGTCTTTTTTTTTCTGATGTTGTTACTCTGTGGTGAACCTAAAAATGTTGGCGATAGGGGTAAGCTATAAATACATAATTAATAATGATGGTAATTAAATTGGAGTTGGTTTTGGTATAAGTTACTCAGAGGAACGAGAAGCGATCCTTATGAGTTTCATTTCCCTTTAATCCCATATTGAATGGAATCCACTGGAAAATTATTATGGAATTCTTACGTAGTTTGTCTATGTTTTTGCTGTGACTGTAAGTATTTCTTCATGGTTAGCGTAGCAGTTCTAAATAGCTTGAAGGGCTACTAAGGAATATGTGAAAAATATAAATTCTTTTAGGTTTTGTTTATCCGAATGATGCAGTGTTGTGTTAATGGCTATTAATTCTGCATGGCATGAGTTGCATCCTATACTGTTAGTTGTTTTAGTTTTATAGTTTTTTTTTTAGTTTTTAGTTTTAGTTTTTTAGATTATTATTGAGTCAGGCCCATATTTCATTATTTTTGAAAGAGCTAATAATATGAAGTTTTCGGGGGTATTCTAGACTTTTTTTCTCATGTTTTCCTATTTCAAAATTAATAAACATATTTTTCCTGTCTTGATTTGGAGGAAACGCTGGATAGTTGACTATTTTATTTGGGCATTCCAAGGAACTTTTATTTTCCATGATTTCATGCATTGTTGATTTTTTTTATTCTGTTCGTTGGTTGCTACTTTTTAAAAAGTTCACTTGTTCTATGATGTGCAAGATTGGCTCTATTTTTCTAAACATTTAGTAAGATTTTCTTGCCACCTAATTTTTAAAGGAACAAGGTTGGATTCGAATTCTGCTATTTCTCAAGGAGAGATGTATTCCTTTGTCCACACATGATTCTCGCTGCATTTTTCTGAATTTTTGTACACTTGTCTGAACTGGTCTGTGATGTTTGCATCCAGATGGGCAAAGAAAATTCCATTATGATTCGGATAATAGTATGTTACTTTTAAGTTTTTTAGCATCAGCTCTTCACTCTCTATCAGAGATACTTTTCATGATATTTATTCTTCTTTTTGCTCGGATTGTAACATTATTGTTATGTTTATTAAAGCTTAATGATGGATCTAGAATAACTCCAAGGTATTTTGGGTTTTCATTAAATGTCATTAGTTGACTGTTTAGCTTAATCTTTGGTCTCCACTTGTTGAGGTGATTATTAATGATAAATACACAAATTTCTGTTTTAATATGGCTAATTTTGATCTTTGGTTTTCACAGTGTGTAGATAAACTTTCAATGGCTTTGTTTAAGCGACCTACTGTTTCTAAGTTGTTGTGAGTTGAGAATAGGACTAAATCTTCAGCAAACATAGCTATATTTGTTTATTTGTATTTTTGTCTATTTATAACAAACATTAAAAATAAATAAAGTTTTTCTTCGAAAATGATCAGGGGATTTCTAATAGTAAAGCTAGTTTGTTTATGCTTTGCCAAAATACATAAATGTACAGAGATAATTATTCAAAGAAGTCAAAATTATTGAGAGGCCTGTGTAGTCATGTGAAAGTAGATTATATGGGTCTGGAAGATAACCTAAATGGTGGCACAAAAAGTTGACACATCCCTATTACAATCTCAGAATTCAGAAATACAATAAAGCATAACCCTACAGGAAAATCTTCCAGAGCAGATACTCTAACATGTAAATTTTAAAAATATATTTTCAAAAGTTTGAAAACTTGTTTATGGTAACTAATGAAATGTTACAAACACATTCAAAATCCCAAAATTTCAACACAGGATACATCACTTTACCAGCAAATGTTTTCGAACCAGAATATTCTGGGAACAACCCTGCATAAGAGTGGGTTGTTCCCAGAATATCAGTTTTATCATTTTATCTTGCAACCATTGTAGCCTGTTAAGTCTGTAGTCTGCGTATGATGTGATTGCATATCTTAAAATGTTTTCACATAATGCTTTATAGATTAGTATTTTTATGTGGGTTGGGGCAATGTCTTTTAATCTGTATAGTTTGCTTGCTATTATCCTAAGCTTGGTATGTAGGTAGTTTGTATGGCTATTCCAACTTTGATCAGCATCGAAGTGAAGTCCAAGATAGCGTGTTGTTTTCACCTGTGTGATGGTTGTGATTTTAGGTTCTGCACTTTGTGTGTAGGATGATGAATGTTTGATAGTGAGATATTTAGTTTCTATGGGCAGGGTTTGGGGGTTTTTGAATATCATTAGCTTTGTTTTTCCAGGGTTTATATACATGCCGTTTTCAGTTAACCAGTTAGTGATTTGATTGATGTCGTGTTGCATATTTTTGTAAGCGATATTTGCATTGTTGTGGATGGATACTATGGCCGTGTCGTCTGCATACTGGAAGATTTTACTTTTTAGGGGGAGTTGGCTTATGTCGTGTGTGTATATGTTAAATAGAATGTGAGATAGGACAGCTCCTTGCGGTACTCCACAGGTTACATATACCTCTTTGTTGTGTGCTGATCCTATACGTGTGATGTGCTTTCTGTTTTTCGCTTTAAACCACTGGAGCAGACGACCTCCAATTCCGATATGGGTAAGTTTCGTTAACAAGGTTTTATGTGTTAGTGTCAAATGCTTTTGTTAGGTCAATGAAGACCACTAATGTTATTCTGTTTTTATCCAATGCAGGGTTTATTAGATCTGTGAAATCTTCCAGGAGTGTTGCTGTTCCTTTATTTTTTTGAAAGTCATATTGTGTTTTGGGTATGATTTGAAATTTTTCAACATATGTGGAGAGTTTCTGATGTACAATGCGCTCCAAGATTTGGTTGATTACAGGCAGCGTGGCAGCTGTGTTTTATTGTTTCTGTGGCAGTGGTTCTGTGTATATTGTCCAGCATTTCATTAATCAGGTGCCAGGTTTCCTTTATGTCATTCTGTGCTGTTGTTAATTTGTTGCTGTAATAGTTTCTTTTTGTCGTTCGAATCTGGATTGTTAGGAGATTCCGTTTTCTTTTGTATTCAGCTTTTAAATCGATACTGTTCGGCGATTTCTTAAGTTGTTTCCATAGGGCATCTTTTCTTTGTATGTCTGTTAGTATGTTGTCTGTTATCCATGGATTTTGTTTCGTTTGGGGGCGTATTTTTATTTTTGTTAATGCTTTGTTATATATTTTGTTAAATGCAAGTTTAAGATTATTATATACAGCGTCAGCAGAGTCTAGAGATGCTATCTGCATCCAGTCTGTTTTTCTGATTTCATCGTTCACTATTGCTTCGTTTACAATGCTATGATACTGTTTTGTAGTCTCGGTGATTTTTATGAGTTCTGGTTCAGTGTGTAACTGCAATGCTGTGAAATAATGGTCTGCTAGTTTGCATGTTATGACGGCTGTTGTGTGGCTGTTTGGAGGGGCCTTTATATTTATATGATCAATCCAGGTTGAGGTTGTTGTGTTTCCGACTATATCTTCTCGTGTATACGACTGTATGGATGGGGTTATGTTATATGCCGATAATAGGTCTTGGTATTATTCTGTGTTGTTATTTATGTTCCTAATGTTTATATTAATGTCTCCTATTATTATCAAGTATTTTGAGGTGCCTACTTTCGTGGCTGAAAGCCATCTGTTTAGTTCTTCTAGGAATTTTGTGGTGCTTAAGTTGGGTGGTCTGTATATTGCGTTTAATATCAGGGAGTTTTCTTGTTTAATGTTTTTAATTTCGATGCATATGTTTTCTGCGTATTCTAATTTATAGTTTATTTCTGTTACTCCTAGTTTATGTTTGGTAAATATTATTATACCACCTCCTCGTTTTGTTTGTCTGCAGTGGTTGTGTTGTTGGAAGTGTGGCATTTGGTAGGTGGATGCCTCTTCGTTTGTCGTAGATACTTCAGTCAGTATTAAAATGTCTATTTCGTCTATATCTTCCTTCAGATAAGCTTGCAGGGTCAGCCAGTATTTTTGAATGCTTCTGATGTTGATGTGGAGAATAGATAGTCCTTTTTTGGTAATTGTCAGTTGTTTCCATTCTGATATTGATTTCAGAATGTGGCGATTATCATGTTCCGGGGTGATTACGTCTGCTTGATGGTGTGCATTCATGTTGGTTGGTGTGCTGTTCCTTCTTTACGAGTTGTCAATATTCCTTTCAATGTGACAGCCTGTTGAGATCATCTACGGATTTTATTTCGATTGGTTTTGCGTCTTTCTAAGGAATAATAATAATAATAATAATAATAATAATAATAATAATAATAATAATAAAAGAGGAGAGAACGTCAGTAGGAGTCGATCCACTGTATTCGTCAGTCCGAATGAAGTTGCGAAGGACAGCCGCTGGAGGTGGAAAAACTACCGAGGGAGAAGAGGAGCAGGACAAGCATGCATTGCCATTAAGACACCTGGAAATCGTGCTCCAGGCCCCGCCAATCATTCCAGATGAGACGACGGTGCTAACGCAATCACTGAGTGAAAGCCCAAAAACTTGAAAGGGAAAAGAAGCCAAGGAACTTGAGAAGGAAGTAAGAACGAATGCACAATAAAAATAAAGAAGATATGGCTACTACTCATGGCTCACAAAAAGTTAAGCAAGTTTCAGCACGGTTAGTAGTTGGAAGAGGATCGTTCGTTCGATGCTGTTGGCCCACTCTCCCTCGATAAGTCTTTGGACTCCCTGGAGGTGTCACATAATAATAATAATAATAATAATTTCTTTTTTTTTATTGAACTCTCAAATATTTACATATATACAATTATCATCTTGAGTAACATTCAGTATATTATTTTAGAAGGTTCAGCACGAAGTGCTGCATATAATGAAATTTCCATAATAATGATGATGATAACATAGTTTTTTTGCTATCTACTAAAATAACAATAATTTAGAATTATATAGTTCGGATAATAATTATAATTTTTTTATTTTAGTTTACTATATATATATATATAGTCTAATCAAAGTGAAATTGCCGATATATCCTGTGTTATTGCATCTGTCTTGATGGTTCACATTCTTTTTTATTGTAGGCTTCTTTTCGAACTATTTAGAAGGTTTTTTTTTCACAGTGGAAGCCTTTCTATGTCTTCTGTGCTTTTAATTTGTATCGGCTATGAAGTTTTTGACTTCCTTATGAATATCTTGGCATCTCTGGTCCACAAAAATTGGTAATTTGTTTCCATTTTTGCTTTTCTTGCTTGGTACAACAGATTCTGTTTGAATAGTATTAAATATTCGGATACGAAGATTGGTATATTGTCTTGCTGTGCGTTCAAGTCCTTGGCAACTGGTTTTTTCTGCCTGCTGGCTTTTATGAGGTTGTCTCTTGTGGACTTGCTCTTAAGATTAACTATGACTGGTGCAGGTCGTGGCAAGCCTTGGTTTTTGCTCTTCCTAGGAATCCGATTTACGGTCTGAATGTCGTTAAGCTGTCACGTCTCTGAGGTTTTCTGTAGGTGCAGTTTCAGGAAGACCGTTTATGACAAGATCTTCTTTATGTTATTGCTGATTTAAACGTTCGTATTGTAGTTTTAGAGAATGAAGTTCTTGACGGAGTTCGGATGTCTCTTTCATCAAATTGTGTTGCCTGTCATTTAGTGCGTTAATGCTCATTTTAATGTCTTTTACCGTTTGCAACACTTCTATAACTGCTAAATTATTATGTTTTACCAAATCTTCATATTCGCTAGATTTGTTTGTTATTTGTTCGTTCTGTTTATTAAAGAGTTCTTGCACAAGGTCTACTAAGCTGGCTTTTATGGTCTCTAGACCATTTTCTATTAGTATACTTAAAGAGTTTAAATTATAGGACTCACCTGCGTTTTTTTGTCTGTTCAGTTCGTCATCTGATTTTGCCTCCGGTATAATCGGCTGCATCGTAGGTGGCTGCCGTAGGTGCGTTTCTTTGTTATTCATGCAGATTACACACTTCCATTCCTCACGTGTTACATCGGGTTCATATTTATGTTGCCCGGTTGTTTCTGAAAAGCCGGTACATTTTAAGTGTAGAATCCTACTGCATTTCGTACAAGTTATATTATTTCCGTTGGACGATAAATCCTCCAGGCATTTGATACACTTCATGACTCACCTTTTTTCCCTTAGGCAGTATGGCGTGATTATAAAGATGGCGACGTCCTTTGTTCTTCGCTCGTTGTTGACCACGGTCCTCTCTGTTCCCTTTTCAACACTTCAAAATTTGGTTTCTTCTTAGCTGATCTCGTTGAATTTTATATCACTGTCTTTGGCGTGATAAGTAGGGTTACTTGGGAGCACTGTCAACTTAGAACAGGAGTTGGAACCACTTTAAAACTATATAAAACTGGAACAGCGATATCACCGTACGTCCGTTCGTATGCCTACACAGCACCCTCTTTTTATATATATATATATAAAATAATAATAATAATATGTGAGCTGATTTCATTGTAATTTTGTTTATGATATGTGAAACTGTCTGAGAAGGACTGATAGGTTTTTTAAAGTTGTTTAACTAGTCTGAGAATAGTTTGTATAAAGTGATAGTTTTGGAATTTCTAGTTACAAGTAGTAGAGCATGATATTCCTTAAAATGAAAATGGGCTGATAGTTTTATTTTTAAATGTTGATAAATCTGTAATATAAGTTAAGGGGATAAAATAGCCTTTTGGCTTTTCATCTTAGTTAAATCTGTAATATGTTGCACGACTCCGTGAATTTTCTAAAGGCTAATGTACTCTAACGTTTTAAGCCTAAAGTGAAGTAAGAAAGTGTATTTCACGATTGTGTGATTTGTGTAGTTACATTAGTATAAATTAATATGTTTGTCTTGTTTTCAAAGTGTGACGCCTGGTCTTTTAAGCAAGCACTGTTCCGAAATAGTTGGACGGGATTCAATCGTTCGATGCTGTCGGCACACTCTCCATTGATGAGTCTTTGGACTTTCTGGAGGTGCCACATAATAATAATAATGAAAGAGAACTCTACTGGCAGTATTAATTCGTCTTATACCACAAGGAAAGCACAAGTGGCACAGTCGATTAATCAAAAAAATAAATTTCTAGAGTTCTCCAAATATAGGAAAGATATACTAAAAGTGGAGTAGAGATTAACGAGATTAAATAATGAATAGAGAAAGTTAAAACAAAGAAATTATAGAAAATATTAAATAAGATAAATTAGAATAAATAAAGAGAAGACATACATATTACAACTGTAATAAGAGCACATTAGTCATATCACGGATAAAATCATGACAAAGTCATTAGGTATCTTTTTTTGATTAAACATAGAACACTAAAATGGCTGAAAGATACTAGTTTGTAGAAGAAACAGCTTAGGGAAGTTACTATATATCAATTCACGAGCAATACATGCAAAACGTTCTAGATCCGTTTTCCCTGATCCTCGACACCCAAAACAAAAAAGGGGAGAGCTAATTGTACTAAGCTCAATTTATAGCTATTCTGCTTTCAAATAAGTCCATTTTTACAAAACCTCTTTCTTCAAAATGCATCATGTATATTTGCGAACCAAATTGTTGTTTGTGACTGAAGGTTTACCATTCGATGGCCTAATAAACTGTCCAATTTGTTAACGATCAGAAACACTTAGGCACATTATGATTTATAGTAAAAAAGTCGAAAAAATCTGGAATGTTGCGAAACATTGGAAGCCACACATCCCAATAATAAAGAAAACGTACTCATTTGACCAAATGAGTTCAAATGGTATATAGGTTTATATACCATTTGAACCTACCGGCATGACAAGAAGACACAGTGAAAATATCCTGATCTAGTACATCAATACCTTTAAGATTCAATGAGCAAATCGGTCCTTTTGAAAAGGATGAACGCAGAAGAATGGGAGTCCTCAGGATTTCACTTCCAATCAAACTAAACTATTCACTTAAGTAGCTGAATAGGAGAAAATTTTTATGTATTGTGTGTGTGTGAGAGAGAGAGAGAGAGAGAGAGAGAGAGAGAGAGAGAGAGAGAGAGAGAGAGAGAGAGAGAGAGAAAGTCCTAACAAGAATAATCAAAATCCAATAACAAGACAGTTTCTAAATTACGAAGTGAAATTGCTGTCAGCTCCTGGTACCTAACCCTAACAGTATATGTCAGTTTGATACAGTGTCGATTCTAATGTCGAGTTCCTTAAGTTAACGGGACGAAAAACCAGAGTTTCCGGGGGAAAATACCCACTTGCTTGTGCCAGCGATCAACTAACTCGAGAACTGGTTGAAGAAAGTCGAGTAAACTTCTACTTAAGTCTATCTTCAAGCGGCCTAGTGTATAGGATGCAAGCGTCACTTCCGCTGAACTTCAAAGGCATTCCAGTGAAAAGAATATTATTAAAAAGTTTGGATAGTTGTTTATTAAAAGGTCCAGCATTGTTATAGAGCTCTGATCGTATTGTACCTGTTCCAGCCGCTTTTGATGATTTCGTTTGAGTAAGTGAAAGGATTACTTCTTCCTCTAGGATTATGGGTGCTGTATCTTTCTATGGGTCGGTATCTGTAGGGGATAGCTTTCATCAGAAGGATATTACAGAAGTCATTGCACCAGATGGGTTCCATTTATTTGATTTATTCCAGTTACCTTGCCTTGCAAATATTTCTTGGTGAGAGGTGATAAATTGTTGTCTTTAGCTCTTTAACTGAAGAGTATGGAAATTTGGAGTCATGACGTAAATAGTGCTGTGTACATTTGTCTGCTTTATCATTTTCAGCCAATCTATTTTTGCATTTTGGCATATAGTTCGTAGGCGTCTATAATATATTCTATTTTGGTCATTATATACTATACTCAAATGTCCTTTTCCCTGTCTTTTCTGCCTCATATAATCTCATTATTTCAGGTGTAATCCAGTGATTATTTAATTTTATTGTTTTTTCTAAAAATCTGCATCTGAGTTGGTTAGAATTTTTTCAGAAAGTTCCATTCATTTTGCATTAACGTCTTATATATTTTGCGCTTCCTTTATACGTCGACTGATCCGTTTTGATATGCTGTTTTAACAGTATCCAAGTGGAATTTTTCTAGATTTGGTCGGAAGTGATTTACTCTGTTTTTTTATTTTGTGATTTTTCAATCAGATCTTGGCAGATAACAGTTAATGATCTGTTTCCAGTTCAACACTAAAAAGAATTTTGATATTCAAAACATTGTACTTATTATTATTACATACACCTCCAGGGAGTCCAAAGACTTATCGAGGGAGGGCACCTACTAAACAACTCTCGACTCCACCACTTAATCCACCATCTACAACTAACCGCAACTACACCAACGCCATCTACAGCCCGCCACCACCACTAGCACTTCTACAGACAATCACAAACATCGGTGCCCACGGCGAGACTCGAACCCGCAGCCTTTTGGTTGGAGAGCGGTCACGCTAACCGCTCGGCCAACCAGGCCGTACTTCCTTCAGCAAAATTTCTTCATTAGTGACTATAATTGAACTTAAGTCTTTGTTCTAGCAATGTGATGCAAAGGATGCAAAAGTCGTTTCCACTCAACTACACAGTTATTGATTATACAAATATTACTTTGCTGTGTGAAAATCTGTTGTAACATAGATTCATATAAATTTCACAATACAATATATTCATATAAACTTCACAACAGAATATTATTATTAAGAGAAACCTTTAGGGAATCAGAGACTCATCGAGAAGGGCCATATATTACACATACCAGCTATCATACTTATTCTTGAATTCATTCACACTGCTTGCACTCAAAACATCCAACGGCAATTCATTCCAATAACGCACCACCCTCTAAGAGAAAAATCTAGCCCTCACACCCTTCTTGGCAGCCTACATTCTCAGCTTCCAAGGATGCCCTCTCATCCTTTCCCCACCTTCCATAAATCGAAAAATTCTATCAATTGAAATCCTGTATGACCCTTTCAGAAGTTAGTAAGTTTCAATCATATCACCCCTCTTTCTCCTGTTTGCTAGTGTCTGAAGTCTACAAATTCTTAATATCTTCATAATCATTATTCCACAATCCTGATATCAGCTTTGTACTCTGTCCAATATATCAGAATCACAACGGAAACCAGGAGACCAGACCTGCGCAAAATAGTCCAAGTGAGGTCTTACCAAGGCCTTGTAAAGAGGCAAAATAACATCCTTATCTTTACATGTGAACGTTCCTTTAAACATTGCAGTTATCTTTTGAGTTGTATTTGCAATATATTTTTATATGAATATATTCATATAAACTTCACAACAGAATATATTCGTATAAACTTCACAACAGAATATATTCGTATAAACTTCACAACAGAATATATTCATATAAATTTCACAACAGAATATTATTATTATTATTATTATTATTTTAACGGTGTCTCCATGGAGTCAAAAGACTCATCGCGGGATACCCGACATTGACACACTAACCATTATTTACACAATACCTGTCATACCTCTCCTTAAATTCATTCACAGTTGAAGCATTCACAACCAGTTCTGGCAAAGCATTCCACCCATTCACAACCCTCCAAGTAAAAAATCTAGTCCTACCACCCTTGTTAACCACACTCTTACACAATCTCCAGGGATGGCCCCTCATTCTCTCACATCCTGCATTGGTCTTAAGAATATCATCAGTATCAATCTTGTAAAATCCCTTTAACAATTTAAATACCTCTATCATATCTCCTCTCCTACGTCTATCAGCTAGTTTTTGGAGCCCACAGATCATCAATCTATCCTCATAGGGAACATCCCACAGACCTGCAATAATCTTTGTAACCCGGCTCTGAATCCTCTCTACCACTTCCGCATCACCAAGAAATCCTGGCGAACAGATCTGTGCACAATAGTCCAAATGCAGCCTTGGGGGGGGTGGGGGGGGGGGGGGGTGGGGGGGGGGGGGGGTGGGGGGGGGGGGGGGTGGGGGGGGGGGGGGGTGGGGGGGGGGGGGGGTGGGGGGGGGGGGGGGTGGGGGGGGGGGGGGGTGGGGGGGGGGGGGGGTGGGGGGGGGGGGGGGTGGGGGGGGGGGGGGGTGGGGGGGGGGGGGGGTGGGGGGGGGGGGGGGTGGGGGGGGGGGGGGGTGGGGGGGGGGGGGGGTGGGGGGGGGGGGGGGTGGGGGGGGGGGGGGGTGGGGGGGGGGGGGGGTGGGGGGGGGGGGGGGTGGGGGGGGGGGGGGGTGGGGGGGGGGGGGGGTGGGGGGGGGGGGGGGTGGGGGGGGGGGGGGGTGGGGGGGGGGGGGGGTGGGGGGGGGGGGGGGTGGGGGGGGGGGGGGGTGGGGGGGGGGGGGGGTGGGGGGGGGGGGGGGTGGGGGGGGGGGGGGGTGGGGGGGGGGGGGGGTGGGGGGGGGGGGGGGTGGGGGGGGGGAACTGAAGCCATTGACTACATATGCTCCCAGGGAAATTCCAAACATTCCACACCCATGAAGCCACGTACACCGGAAGCATTTGGTTTAAAGTGTCCCACCAATCACAACACGAATCCTTATCTCTACCATCACCCATAATTCCATACGCGAACCAAAACACAAGAACTGAAGCCATTCACACACTTGCCCACATGGAAATTCCAAACATTCCAAACTCATGACGTCACTCACAATGACGTCAGGAAGCCACGCCCACCGGATGCATTTGGTTTAAAGCGCCTGGTATACTACTTGGGAAGAAAAACTCGAGTCTCCGGGAGTGGAAAAACCCCCTTGCCAGTGCCAGAGATCGACTAACTCAGGTACTGGTCGAAAAATACCTAGAAAAAGTTCCTGTAGTCGGTGATTAGACTTGTTCTTAGGTCTATCTTCGGCAAGGCCGTATTCATGGGTGTGCGAACTGTGCGGTGGCACAGGGCCCCGCAAAGCTCAAAAAATTGTAAAAAGAAAATCAATTAATTTTTTTAAATTATTATATAAATTAATATTGCAATTATTATATAAAATTATTATTATATAGAAAAATATATGTATATAATTTTACAACCAACTATTGTTGTATAGTAAGCGAAATAAGATCGTAGCGCTAGAGCAGTAGTATTTGAAACTACTCTAAGATATATAACAGTATCGAACAACATAGTGTTAAATAGGGAAAAGTGCATTTTAAAGCAGTTTTATGGAGTTTTTTAGTTTATGATTTTATGAACAAGTATATTAACGTACTGTCATGGCAATTTTTATGTGACATTACTTGAAAAACATCTTAAAAAATATATTGTGTAAACTGGTTTTAGGTCATCCGACATCAGAATTTTTCTTCAATAGCAGTTTTCAATCTATATTACATTTATTTATTTTCTAATATTATCTATTTTAGATATATTTTATTTATCAGGTAAGTAATTTTTCCCTAATTTATTAACTTATTTTATAATTAAATCTATCGTATTTAATTACAGAGTATGACTAGTCGTGAGAGAGATTATTATGGAAGAAAATATCCCAGTGGGCATGAAAAACGAAAGTGAAAACAAGAAAAAGAAGCGACTGAAGAACGTCAAAGAAATTCACTGTTTAAATTTATGAAGTTGATCTCATATATTTGTTCAGATATATCAGTTGATAAAGGGCGTTCTGAAATAACTATCAACAGTTCTTCGGCTTCAACATTAATTAATAATGAGAGTTCTGAAATACTCAAAGGAAGAAGAGAACATGATGTGTTTGGTCAAACAATGAGTATTGAAGATTCTAAAACCGAGACACCAGAGGAAGGTGAATTATTGATGATACAGCAACATGGCCCAAAATTTTGAACAACGCAACTCCAATACAAATTGTACAACGTCGTCCATCGTCTCCTCCGACTGAAAATGATTTTCCAAAAGATGACAACAAGAGATGTTTTTCCACAGCTCACTATGTTAGGACAATGGCAAACGGAGAGAAGCAAAACAGAAGATGGCTTGCATATTCAAATTCTTCCAAATCTATTTTTTGTTTTTGTTGCAAATTATTTTCTTCTGGTGATAATTTTTTATCTAATAATGGCTTTTCTGACTGGCGACATGTAAGCGAAAGATTAATGTCGCACGAACGAAATCCAGTGCACATGAAATGCATGTATTCATGGGCACAAATGGAATCTACTTTAAAAAATCACAATACAATTGATCAGGCAAATCAAAATGTCATAACATTTGAAGCAGAACGGTTAAGAAATGTTTTAAGACGAATAGTAGCAGCAATTCTTTATAAATCCGAACATAATTTAGCTTTTAGAGGTAATTTTAATACTTTGTACACATCCCATAATGGTAATTTTTTTGGAATCATAGAATTAATTGCAGAATTTCATCCACTTTTAAAAGATCGTTTAATACGTTGTTAAAAAAAATTATAGGTAAGAAACAAAAATCGTATCTATCACCCATTGTGCTAAATGAATTAATTGTTGATATGGGAACCAAAATTCAACAAAATATTGTAAATATGATATGATAATCAAAGTACTATTCAATAATTCTCGATTGTACTCCTGATATTAGTTATCAGGAGCAAATTTCAGTGACTTTTAGATTTTTACATATATTTGAAGCAGATATTGAAATTCGTGAACACTTTTTGACGTTTTTAACAACTAATGATTACTGGAAGGTATATATGAAAATATAAAATCACTTTTGAATAAATTAAATCTTAAATTATCAGTTTGCAAAGGGCAAGGGTATGATAACGGAGCGAATATGATATTTTCGTGCTATACAGTGTACTACAGGGCCTGTGGTACACTGTATAGCCCTTTTTTTGAGCATATGGATAATGCTGAGTTTCTGGGATATGTGGTGAGACGAGTCGAAATGGAGGTAGCGTCCAGTGTTAGTAGGTTTTCTATATACCGACAGGTTGATGGAATTGTCAGTTTGTTTCTTAATAAGGACGTCTAGGACTCGAAGTTTATTAAAGAGCTATACAGTGTACCACAGACCCTGGCGACTTACAAGAAGAAATAATGAAAATATCTAGAGATCTATCCCTAAATGGCTAACCTACAAGAATCATCAACAAGATTCTCTTTAATGACATACCTCAAAGACAACGAGATAAAACCCAATACATCAGCTCTATAACAATTCCATTTGTTAGTACCATATCCAAAAAATTAGCTCTTCTTCTAAAACCTTATAATATCAGAGTAACTTTCAAACCTATTGAGACCATTCAAAAGTTTATAAGATCACCGAAAGATAGCCATCCTTTCTACAAATACTCTGGAGTTTATAGCATACCCTGTTCATGCGGTATCAATTACATCGGACAGACATGAACACATAGGCTATGTAAGGAATAACAGACAAGATATATCAGGCCTTTCTTCCCACTTTGCCTCTCCCAACCATAATATTGAATGGGATATGAGTCATATGCCCTACATAGAAGAGAATTACCATTTCAGAACATTCAAAGAAGCTGCTACAGTCGCCCGTTCGACAGGTAACTTATAAGAATCAAGGCCTAATCCTACCAGATATATAGAAAACTCTAATCAGATCATTTAACCAACAAGAAATGAACTTTCATGAAAATTACAATAAATATCTCAACAAATAAAACGTTGTACTTGCGACACGCGTATTGTATCACGTGTCGTATTGTTATCACGCACAGTGATAACTTCATATAATTTTTAGAAATGTCGGTTAGTTTCCTAGTTTTTGTTACTTTCTATTGCTTACCAGTGTATCCTTTTAAAATGCTGACAGATATTAGTCAGTGAAACGTCGGATATTAAACTATTATTTACTTGACTAACATACAGAATTAAGTCTTTAATTTATTAATAGCAGATTATTTTTTCATCTATATTTTATTGCGCTCTTTCCAACATCTCTCACACCCAACAAGGGATTTTTGTTAGGTTTCGAAATCGGTCTCTGTCATGATGTCATCATACTTAATGACATCATTACAGAGACCGATTTCGAATTATAATAGAAGCATTAAAAACAAAGAGATCGTTTTTAATAATCATTTCTTGGCTAATTTCATATAATAATTCAGAATACTATATACATTACAATCTGCTGATCTGTTATCTTACTTTATGTATTTATAAATTGCTATCTCCCACAAAGGGGATAGACGTAGACCATCGGATTTGTTCAAGTTAGGAGAGTGAATTAAAGTTTCACATGATTCTTTATAAAGTCTAACTGTCAAGCCGCCACTTCCTAATCTCTCTTTCACTGAATTTAAAGCACTGAAATGATTGAAATAATAATTTAATTATTACGAAGGCTATTTTTGTTTAAGATAAAAAAGAATATGAGAGAAAAATGTCTTTATTACCTCGAGACTATTCAACTCGCAGGCCTCACTCCTGATCCTACCTGTAGTCAATTAAACAGACTTAATTCTGTTATCCATAATGTTTCTACTTGGAATGAAGATCAAAAGAAAAAACTTAAAACCTTCTTTGGTCGTCCACCTAGATTGTATGGTCTTCCCAAAATTCATAAACCAGAATTCCATTACTTCTTCAACTAAACGAAAGCCTACTTATATAAAAAATACTTTGTAATTTAAAAATAAAATTTCGGATCATCATTTGGATGCTTCAGTTATTATGATTAGTTTAGATCGCTTCCTTTTTTACTAATGTTCCTTTATCTGACAACAGTGAATTGCTACAACAAGAATTTCCTTCAGATATTATTACTATTATTATTATTATTATTATTATTATTATTATTATTATTCCTGACACCACCAAGGAGTCCGAAGACTCATCCCGGGAGGACACCTACAACTGTCTCAACCACTACACCGAACCTCTACTACGAATCATCTCCATCAACACCATCTACCGCTCACTTCCACCACAACTATTATTTTTTGTCTGTAAGTTGCGTGTTCTGAAGGGCCAATTTGTCTGTATGCGGGATGAAAAACCCGAGTTTCCGGGAGAAAAACCCTGCTACCTCCTTATGAGATCGGCTAACTCACCATATTATTCAACTAATTTGAAATTGTAATACATTCTGGTTATTCTTCCTCCGAAGGAACAGCAATTGGCAATCCTATTTCTTCTGCTATTGCCAACTTCTTCATGGAAAATTTTGAAAAATGTTTCTTTGACAATATTTCACCTCACTGGTACAAATATGTAGATGATATTTTTGCTATCTGGAACGGTTCTTCTCTGAGTTACACCGTTTCTTTCTAAATTAAATGCACTTCATCCCAGGATCCATTTCACACTAAAAAAAAAAAGAATAAATAATCAGTTAGCCTTTCTTAGATCTTTTAAGTTTTCGTCAACAAGATGGAAGCCTACATTTCTCAGTTTTTCAGAAGAAGACTCATATAGGCCATGATATCCATGCTGAATCTCATCACCATCCCAGTCAATAGGCTGGAACTATTAAAACATTGGTTCATTGGGCCCACTCCTCATGTTCTTGAGATGCATTGTTGCAGAAAAAATTACAACATATTAATTCCACCTTTTTATCTAATGGTTTTAAGAATTCTTTCATCAAAAGAGCTTTTAAAAGTTATGGTATATCTACATCTTCAAATACAAAAGAAATAACTTATATTCCTATCCCTTATGTGCAAGGCATTAGTGAGCGCGTATCGAAAGTTTTAAAACAGCTGAATAGTTTTGTTTCCTTTTGCCTCCATCAGAAAAACTCCACCTTTCTCACTTCTAAGGACAAGATTCCACATCTCAATTATCCAGGCGTCTCCCAGATTCCTTGCTCATGTGGGTTATCTGATTTGGAAACAAACATGAAGATCTGCATTTATTCAGATAGAAGAACTCAAGCGTTATATTCAATACCTTGAGCCGGAAAAGTCTGGAGTTGCAGAACATGTTATCAACGCTAGACATAGAGTTCATTGGAACAAGACAAGAGTTCTTAATAAAAGTCAGTTCCTCGTGGAATGGCTTTATAAAGAAACATGTGAAACTTTGCTTCACTCTCCTAACTTAAACATATCCGATGGTTTATGTCTAACACCCTTTGTGAGAAATAGTACTTTTTAAGTCAGCTAATCTTTCTTTACTTTATTTTGTCTAACTAAATAGTTTTATTTGTTATCTTACATAAGCTACTTAGGTGGCGGTTTTTAGAATCGTCCATTATTGTTAATTTGCCGTTATGAGTTTTTATGCTGAAGATGCATGCTATGATACTTAAGCGAAAATTTTACGCTAATAAAATATATTAGGTGAGTTTTTATCCGTTATTATAATCATTTTAAATTATTCTTTTTCATCTGAACGTTGCAGTTCATATACATCCCAAGCTAGAAGATCTTCATCAATAAAGGGTCTTAAACCCCAGTTTTATGGGGGGGGGGTAGGGTTCTACAGTCATTTTTTGATACAATAAATACTCTAAAAACTCTATTTTTCATTCAACGGTATGCATTCACTGTTTCTGTGCACTGTTTTTAGCGTTATAATAAAACTTTATTTCATTTGTTTGTATCTGTGCAGTATAGTTCTGTATGGAGATGTTTTTCACTATATATGGTTATTTTTCAACAAAATCGATTTAGGAAAGGACGATCATGTATAGACCAAGCCTTTTTAGCTAAACACCGAATGTTTATTTTGATGATAACAGATTAATTCTAATATCTCCTCGTGGAGATGTGTTAAATCTGTTTCTTGTTTAATATTTTATTCATTCAGTATTCTGTTATTTATTTAGGATTTTATAAATTAAGTGCATATTTTATTATCATTATTATATATTTCCAGGGAGTCAGGGACTCACCGAGGGAC
Source organism: Typopeltis vanoorti (assembly GCF_054136105.1). NCBI lineage: Eukaryota > Metazoa > Arthropoda > Arachnida > Uropygi > Thelyphonidae > Typopeltis > Typopeltis vanoorti. The sequence goes on along the minus strand of NC_143560.1, from coordinate 9,418,075 downwards.
GCTATCACTCATACCACTTGTCATATCTTCTATTGAATTGAATTGCACCACGAACACTCACCATCACTGAAGCAAGCCATTCCAGTCATGTACTGCACTATGTGCAGTACGTGACTGGAACCATTCTTGACTGCCACCATTCTTGACTGTATCCATCCTCAACTTCCACGGGTACCCTGAAGTCGTCTCACTACTTTTCATAAGATGAAACTTCCATCTATCATGTGATCAGTAGTAACGAGTTCACGGTATATTTTGGAAATGAGGGGTTCGACAATTATTTTCAAGAAGGAAAGAAGCCTGAAACTGAGACCAAAAAAGAAATGATGCACATATGGAGGACAAGAGAAATGATAATTACAAGTACAAACATTATAATCGACATTCGTTTAATTTGGTGTGTTCTTTAAGAATTATAACATCTAAATTTGAACTTGCAGGAATGCGATAGAGATCTGAACAGTAAGAATAATATAATAAATTATAATATATTATATATATATGTAATAATATATATATTATTAATAAAATAAAATAAAAAAGCCAGAAGACATTGCATGAAAGACAAAGGTTCTAGAAAAATACTACAAATATTCCACCAAAGCTCACGAAATTCTACGATTTCAGGAATTTTATATCGCTGGACAGACTATTGAAATTATTCTCCAATCAATGCAAAAGCTTTCTACAGACTTTTGAGACACTCAATAGAAGGCCGGCTGCTAGTTATTAAAAATGCTGATTAAGCAACCTCAGCTCTAGTTCTTAATAGGATACAGGCCTAAATATATTAACTCTCAATGACATTTAATAAGAGTGAAGTTAGAGAATTGTCAATTCATCTCCAATTAAAGGAAAGCTACATTTCACGTATTTCAGAAATCCCTAACTGAACTGATGGTTTCAGAAAAATAACTGAAGTTTTTAATGAACGCTCTAAGTACAACGCTATGGAAGCAGGTTTCTACCGTAGTCTCTTCAGCAGATGCCGACTATTATCAGTAATAGTGGTTTGAGTGAGCTATCTCCGGTTGATTAAGGGTAGAAATGGACCGTTCCTCTCTGCAGAAGGGAAGGTCCATTTTTACAATGGGCTAAAAAGACCTATCCTAATCCTTTACAGGAATAAAACGCTTAGCAGATTTTTTAAAATTTCAATTTATACTGCCAGCAAAGAATCATTATAGGTACCTTTTTGAACCATAAAAAAAAACTACTTCTAACAATAATCATCCGAGGAAGATTAGAAATCTAGAGAAAAATAGTATAGCGGTGTAAGTGGCTAATATTTTGTCCAAGTATAACAACAATGAATTGAAAAAATGGCAGAGGTAATGAATGGCATGATGGCTGATCGGCGTTTGGTCCAAGAAGTGCAATATGTGAATATATGGAATGAATCTGATGGAAAGATGGAATAACTTTACACATGAATTTTTACACACATGAATTGGTGCAGTATTGGATATTTGGTGCAGCTACTGCTTGGCGAAAAAAAAAGAAAGTATACACAGAATCAAAATGGAGTTACTGTGGCTAAGATAACAGAAAACCTGAAAAAAGATTATAAGCATGTTGTGGAAAGAAGTCACCAGAAGTATGAGAGAATATGGTAGTCCTGTGTCGTAGACTTCATAAGAGTGAAGCGGGCAATGGGAAGAAGGAAGAGGGAAATAGGAGAGGTTAGAGTAGAGTGAGAGACAGACAGACAGAAAGAGAGAGAGAGAGAGAGAGAGAGAGAGAGAGGGAGAGAGAGAGAGAGAGAGAGAGAGAGAGAGAGAGGGAGAAAGGGTGGTATAGCAATTAGAATGAAGATACATGGTGGGATGAAATACAAAATCGGGTTGTTATGTTTGTGTATTAATACAAGGAAAGCAACAGTGAGCAATCACAACTGGTGGAACTATTAGCGTCAGTACCTATGGATTTTTTATTGTATTTTTATTTTTTTTTATTATCCCATGGTATTATTACACCAGATCATAGAGGTCAAGTTCATGTATTTTATACAGCACCTTTTCTGGGTTGTTAGAGAGTTCACATTTGAAAATGTGAACTCTCTAACAACCCAGAAAAGGTTTAGCTGGTGATTCATCCTCGATGTTACAGATTTTGCAGGTGGGAAGACTTTTATGCCGCTGCTAAACTTGATTGGTCTTGTGTGGCTGGTCTTGAGGCAAGAGATCATGGTAGTGGCACTACGATTAAATTTGGAGTTGGTGCCAGCTCCTGGATTTTCTGCTGAGTACCAGTGGTGAGTCATGTCCTGAAGAATTGTTCTTTTTATGTTTTTTTTTGGGATGGTTTTAAAAAGATCGAAATCTGTGGTATCACTTGATGTTGCAGCCATTTTTGCTACTTCATCTGCAGTTTCGTTTCCCTTTAATCCCACATGGGATGGGATCCACTGGAAGATTGTTTCGGAATCCTTATGTAGTTTGTTTATGTTTTGCTATGTCTCTAAGTATTTCTTGATGGCTAGTGTAGCAGTTCTTAATAGCTTGAAGGGCTGCTAAGGAATCTGTGAAAAATATAAACTCCTTCGGGTTTTGTTTGTTCAAAATTGCAGTGCTGTGTTAATGGCTATTAATTCTGCATGGTATGAGTTGCATCCAATACTGTTAGTTGTTTTTAGTTCTATATTATGTGAGCTTTAGATCAGTACACCACTACCAGAATTGCCATTTGGATTTTTGGAGCCATCTGTGTAGATCTTTATTGAATCAGGTAGATATTCCATTATTTTTGAAAGGGCTAATGATCTCAAGATTTCATGGATTTCTAGACTTTTTTCTTGTTTCCCTAATTCAGAGTTGATAACTATATTTTTCCTATCTTGATTTGGAGGAAATGCTGGGTAGTCAGCTATTTCATTTGGACAACCCAAGGGAATTTTATTTTCCATGATTTCATGCATGGTTAATTTTTTCTGTATTCTGTTTGTTGGTTTGCAGTTTTTAAAAAGTTCACTTGTTCTGTGATGTGCAAGGCTGGCTCTTTTTTCTACAAATTTGGTAAGATTTTCTTGCCACCTAATTTTTAAAGGAACAAGGTTAGATTCGAATTCTGCTATTTTTCCAGGAGTTGTATTCCTTAGTCCATATATGATTTTAGCTGCATTTTTCTGAATTTTTATAAGCTTGTCTAAACTGGTTTGTGATATTTACATCCAGATTGGTGAAGCATATTCCATTATGGGACGGATAATAGAGGTATATGTGACTTTTAAGGTTTTAGCATCGGCTCCCCACTCTTTACCTGAAATACTTTTCATGATATTTAGTCTTCTTTTTACTCTGACTGCAACATTGTTGATATGCTTATTGAAGCTTCGCGATGGATCCAAAGTGACTCCAAGGTATTTGGGGTTTTCATTAAATGTAATTAGTTGACTGTTTAGCTTAATCTTTGGTCTCCACTTTCTGAGGTTGTTATCAATAATAAAAACACAAATTTCTGATTTAGTAGGATTAATTTTGATTTTTTGGTTTTCACTCTATGTAGCTAAACTTTCAATCGCTTCGTTTAAGTGACCTTCTGCTGTTTCTAGGTTGTTGTGAGCTGAGAATAGGACCAAATCATCAGCAAACATAGCTATCTTTGTTTCTTTGTTTATATTTTTATCTAAGTCATTTAAGTATATGGAAAAAAGGAGTGGGTTCAGAATGCTACCTTGAGGGAGTCCCTGTCTTATTTTCACTTTCTTGAAAAAGGTATTATTTATTCTAACTCGAATTGTTCTATTTCTTAGAAAGTCATAGATCCAGTTAAGAACTTTCCCTTCTATTCCAATATGACAAAATTTGGAAAAGAGTTTCTGACCCCACACCTTGTCAAAGTCATTGCTAAAATCTATAAAAGCTGGAATGGTGGATTTGGTAGGTTTGGTCTGGAATTTATCTTGAATTGTCTGGGTTAAGTAGAAAGATTGATCAGTTGTTGAGTAATTTTATCTAAAGGCAGCCTGAAAATGTGGTCGTATACTATTTTTGTTTAGATAGTGATTCAAGCGTTGAAGCATCATTTTTTCCATTAATTTGCCTGGAATTGGAGTCCGTGAAATTAGTCTGTAACTTCTTGGTTGTTCTTGCGGTTTGTTAGGCTTTAAGATTGGTATGATTGTGGCTGTCTTCCAGTCTTTCGGAACTTTTCCTTGTTTTAGGCTATTGTTATATAGGCGAAGTTGCCAATCTAGGGCTAGGGAAGGAAGATGTTTGATCATAATTCCTTGTATGTTATCTTGTCGACATGATTTATTTATATCTAGTCTCTCCAAGGCATCTCCCAATTCAGAGATTGTAAATGGATCCCAGAATAGTTTGTTTTGATATTTTGGGGAGTTTGCAGCATTTTTCTGCTGTAGAGCCTGTTTTTATATTTGATAGTCTTTCCTAGTATTCATCTCCATTTTGCTTATATTTTGAAAATGAAAGGCCAAGGGATTTGTGATCTCCCTATCTCCAATTTTCATATTTCCATCTGGATCTTTTAGCGTGTTAATCTCACATGCCTTTGGTAGGTCTCTTTGTAAATTAGCAGTCAGTTTCCAAAGTTTGGTATCTGAAGTGTTTGGATTTAAGTTGTGGCAAAATTCTTGCCACCTAGTTCTTTGTAATATATTATATTTTTGTTTAATTTCAGCATTTATCTTGTTGTACTCGATCCTGGTTTCTAGAGAGCTTCCAATTTTTAGATGTTAAATAATTCATTTCGTTTAGTTATTTTTACTGACAAGTTCCTGGTGAACCTTTGTGTAGTTTGAAATAACTTTTCTCCTGTAGCCCTTTGAGATAATTTTCTTTGCTGCATTTAGGATAGTATTCTTCCAAGTCATATAGTCTTTGTCCTAGTCATCATGGTATGTGTGATCTTTCAGCATTTTACTTATTTCTTCCTTGTATTTCTCCCAATTTGCCTTCTGGAAGTTCCAATGCTATTTTCTTTTTTGGGTGGGTCTAGTCATTTTTGAGTTCAGATTCATTAATATGGGAGTATGGTCGCTTCCTACTGGTACCAAAACAGACCAAATAGCTTTGTCGTGAAGATCAGGAGACATCGCAGTGATATCTAGGGCATCTTTTGTAGCATAAGAATGAGACAGATAAGTAGGTTCTGCACTGTTGAGAGTTATTACTCCTGTTTCATCTAAGAAATTACTCAGGTTTTCTGCTCTTGGGTGTATTTCCTCATAACTCCATAACAGGGGTTTGCTATTCATGTTTCCTATGATAATGGAGTTTTCTTCAATGAGATGGGATAGGTTGGAAAGACTTGGTCCAGGTTTGTCATTGTTATTATCCTCACTGTTAGCAGTGAGGATGATACCAATTGAATATATTTAATGGCTTTATACTTGGTACCAGTATTTGGATTCCCTGTATTTCAGTTCCTTCTGATACTATGTCTAACTCAACAACTTTATATGACAAGTTTTCGGATTAGTGTCAGAAGCCCTCCTCCATTTTGGTCCGTAGGCCTATCTTGTCTTATGATTTCATTGATTTTAATGCTTAGTCTGTTGGTTTGTCGAAGTTTGGTTTCCTGGATACACATAATATCAGCATAATGTTTGTCAGCTAGTAGTAATAGTTCATTTAGTTTTTCTTTGCTTGCTGGGGTAAAGATACCATTTAAATTACATTGGATGATATTAATATTTCTTGTAATCGGTGGAATGATTTGCTCATTTTTCAACTCTGACATCATTTCCAAATCAAGAGTCGCGTCGGCTGCCCCGTATGCGGTATCATAAGTATAATCACTGAAATTTGTCTCCATGACGCGAAAAAAGAAATGCTGTTGTCATTAGATCATCCAGAGGGCATCACGAGGCGGTGCCAGTCAGACTTTGCCCTCCGTACCTAAGGATAATTAGCATAAGTGAAAGTTGATTAATTGCGAATGCTATATACAGGGAGAAATAAAAACGGAGAAATAGAAATCTTCCAGAAGGATGAGATAGGAAGGAAAAAGAAGAAAAGTACAGTTAATGATGACAGAGGAATTGTGAATGCTAAGAATAAAAGTAGATTTAAGATAACTCTGTAACACGTAGAAGAGTTAAGAAGAAAAGTTGAAAATCATAGTAAATATGATAGCTTTGAAGCTGTTTAGTGTGACAACGAAATCAACAAGACAGTATAGCTACTAGTGTTATAGGGTAGGAATGCAGACACTGTTTGTGAGCAATTTTAGCATATTGGCTTGGTATATAAAAGAAAGGTGCTTCTAATTTAGGCTGACCATATTTCCTTGAGAAAAAAACGGGACATTGGGTTTTTCAAAAACGGGACTGGGGATTATGTAATATTTTGTATTCTTGAAAGAGTAAGACGATAAAACAAAGTTTTATTACATAAACATATTGATCGTACCATTATTCTTCAGTGACAGAACCTATACAAAAATATATGTAGACGTAGAGGTGGACTGTATTTCACCACAATCGTACCATAAATATTTCTCTGATGAAGTGATTTTAAGCAGCAAATTTCGGTCTTTCAACACTTTATTATAAAATTTTTCACACCCCATGACACAATTTTGTCTTACAACTAACATAACCCTCATTGTCTCAACACTTAATCTAGATTTCTCCTTTGATCACATACTGTTCATAACAGAAAATATTCTCTAAAGGGGTGCTGCACTTCCTGGAAGACAAAGAATAAACTCTACAATATTACAAAAGTCTTGAACGTCTATGTGTTTTTCGCTCATTTCAGAAAAAATCTGTACCCATCTATCAGATACAGGAATATTTTCTTTATTCCATGTATCCAACTGCATCACAATTATAGATTTTATGAGGTTCCACTGATCGGATACACGAGTTTCTTCTGTTTCTGTGCGTGTAATGAGTTCCTCGTTCAGGCTGTCCCTGTATTTCTTTCCATTCAGGCGTCTTCCTTAGTAGCATCCACTTGAACTTCTCAGTGTTTCCAAAACTGCACTTTCACTTGTTGACATATTCTAAGCTGGTTTCAGAGAAATTCTCAACTATCTGAAAAAACTTAGCCTCATTAATTTTTCCTAAATCTACTAACATTTTCAGTTGTTTTTAACATCAGTAGTTACAAACACTTCACTTTTTCTGGTCTCGAAATTGTTTACAAGATTTTCAATGTTCATGGCTACTTCTATAGCTGAAATATCTTTTTCAATTAAGTTAATATATGTTTGGAACATAGACACTTGATCTCTTGCAAATGACAACTACAATTTCAAACAGGGATCTTCAAACAGTTTTCACAACATAACAGGGCATTTTTCTTGAGGAAGAAAATAAGAACATAGCCCATCAAACATGCTTGAAATTCTATCAATTGATGGACCCAATGACAGAAATCTTGTATTTCCATGCTCTGACAATTTAGTGCAATTGTTTCCTGCAAAGTCACAAAAGTGTTTCAGTTCTTCAACTCTGACTGTGTATATAATGAAGTATTTGAATGCTTTCACTGCACAACATTCAATATAAATTGGTAAACAGTCGAGAGCACACTGGAGACAATTGTGTACAATGTATGCCCCACTAAAACCGATAATCTGTCTCTTCAGTTCAGAGTTTTTGCCACACATTATCTAGTCGGCGACTAGAGGAAATTTTTCTAAGCCTTTTTTCGACCGGTTCCCGAGTTAGTCGATCTCTGGCACGGGCAAGCAGGTTTTTCCTCCCGGAAACTCGGGTTTTTCGTCCTGTAAACTCAAGAAAATCGACCGTAGAACCCACATTATTTCAGACATTAAATATATTGTGTTAGGGTTAGAGACCACGAGATGGCGGCACATTTGAGCCGTCTCTCTTCACTGCGTACTGCTTAATCAGTGATAGCCTTGGGCCATCTGTCTCTGATTGGGTACCAGTGGAGATTGAACTGCCCACTCAGTCTCCAAAAGTTAGATAGGGCTAAATGGCCTCACCTACTCCCGTATATACGGGAATAAAAAAGGCGTTAGCTGATTATTATTGCCAAGACTTTTGCAACCACCAAAATTGGCGTTCGTGTTATCAGCACACAAAGCAACAATTTTGTTTTGTAAGGCAAATTTGAACTTACTTCGTTCAACGTAGCACACTGTAGGGCGAATGTTTTACCTGGTAAGGAAATAAAGTCTATAACTTTGTCTGGTGCACAACGATTGGAAAAAGTTTGATGTCTTTTTGTTTGATGCATCTAAATTGACTGTAGTGCTTTTTGTTTTATTCAAATCCTCTATTACTTTGTCCAATATGTATGGTGATAAAACGTTGGTAATTATTGCTTCCGATCTGGTACGTGCTGAAAAAAATTTTGGTTCATAAATTTTATTCATCAATGTCGACAAGCAGTCATTTTTGCGAAAACTCTGGCCGTGACGCACAGTATTATGAGTAACAAGAGCTTCACTTTCTGCAATTTTATCGCTTTCACTATCACCATCACGTCTCACCATAAACGAGATGATGTTTTTAACTGAAGTCAGAGTATTTTCAGCATTCTTATGTTTCTAGCCACATAGATGTTGGTTGATGTCTCTTTTGCCTCAATGAGCAACGGAAAAATGGACATTACCATGTTGGCATACCACTTTTGTTCCATCACTATATGGCTTGTCCAGTTTAATAAATTTGAATTCTTTCTGGAAATCATCATTGAAACTGCAGTTTCGCCTCTTTAACATTGCAAGGATAGACTTAAAGCTTTAAAAAAATGAGTCTTAAAACTTTATAAAATATGAAATTCAAAGTTACCGGTTAACATACAGGCAAAACAAAAACTAACGTTTCAGCAGTCTGAGACGCGCATGTGTTGCCAACATGTATTTTTTTTTCTCTGTTATTTAGTATCGAACAATGCGACTCCATGGTTATACAAATTACTGGTAAACAGATATTGATATACGATTATAGGTTATGAATAATAATTTATCATTGACCAATATTAAATATATATTTATAGTTTTTATTAAAACGGGGCAAAATTGAGGAACAAAGACGAGCCTGTGTAGCTCAGTGGATGTGGCGTTTGCATACCACGGCGCTTGGCCGCACGAAGGAAGATTTGGTTTCGAGTCTAGTCGGCGACTAGAGGAAATTTTTCTAAGCCTTTTTTCGACCGGTTCCCGAGTTAGTCGATCTCTGGCACGGGCAAGCAGGTTTTTCCTCCCGGAAACTCGGGTTTTTCGTCCTGTAAACTCAAGAAAATCGACCGTAGAATCCACATTATTTCAGACATTAAATATATTGTGTTAGGGTTAGGGACCACGAGATGGCGGTACATTTGAGCCGTCTCTCTTCACTGTCTACCGCTTAATTAGTGATAGCCTTGGGCCATCTATCTCTGATTGGTACCAGTGGAGATTGAACTGCCCACTCAGTCTCCAAAAGTTAGATAGGGCTAAATGGCCTCGCCTACTCGGAGAATAAAAAGGCGTTAGCTGATTTTTTTTTTTTTTAGAAAAATCGCAATGAAGCTGTTAAAAAAGAAAAACATATCAAATCAGGTACTTCATATAAAAAGTAAAGCTGAGTCTGGTTATCGTAAACAAATGAGTGGCACTGACAGTGGCAAATGCAAATGAACCATGGCATAAAAGTAGCGTTGTTGACTAGTTTCAATTTTGTATATGGAGTAAGAACAAAACAATTAGCGACAACAAAATCCTAGGATATGGCTGTGTGACATCATTCAGCAGATGAGTTAAGGTCGCTGGCTATCGTAAGACTGAGTCTGGTTATCGTAAACAAATGAGTGGCACTGCCAGTGGCTAGCCAAACTCGGTTGGAAGCAGCTGGATGACTGATTGTGAGTTGTTTCGTGGCTCACAGTGGTTGTAGCTCATATAATCTCCGATTAACTGCTTGCTAAAACAGGTACTGAAATAAAAGGATTTAAGTGTGCTCATTTACAAGGCATTTGCCAGAGCATATATCTAGACTGTTGCACTCAAACAGGATCACCTAATTTCCTTTATCATGAGGAGACTGGAATGATTGAAAGACAAGAAACCGAGGCAATAAGTTGGAATGCTGTTGTTAATATGAGAGAGAGAGAGAGAGAGAGAGAGAGAGAGAGAGAGAGAGAGAGAGAGAGAGAGAGAGAGAGAGAGAGAGAGAGAGAGAGAGAGAGAGATTGACGAAATACATATTGAAGAATTTGATACTCAGTTGGGAAACCTGTGATATGGCAATTTTAAGCTAGTGAAGGGATTTTTACTATTCTAATACAAAAGGGGATTATGAGAGGAAGTTGTAATCTCTGGAAGTTGTAAAGCTTTAGAACAGAAGGGGTAAGGAATATATTTTTATATATTTTTTACATAAAGAGTAGTAGGGGAGTGAAATCCATCAATGGATATTTTTATAAACACCATGCGTGTTAATTAAAACTAAACTTGGGAGCCTGTGTAGCTCAGTGGATGTGGCGTTTGCCAACCACCGCGCTTGGCCCCACAAAGGAAGACTTGGTTTCGAGTCTAGTCGGCGACTAGAGGAAATTTTTCTAAGCCTTTCTTCGGCCGGTTCCCGAGTTAGTCGATCTCTGGCACGGGCAAGCAGGTTTTTCCTCCCGGAAACTCGGGTTTTTCGTCCTGTAAACTCAAGAAAATCGACCGTAGAACCCACATTATTTCAGACATTAAATATATTGTGTTAGGGTTAGGGACCACGAGATGGCAGCACATTTGAGCCATCTCTCTTCACTGAGTACCGCTTAATTAGTGATAGCCTTGGGCCATCTATCTCTGATTGGTACCAGTGGAGATTGAACTGCCCACTCAGTCTCCAAAAGTTAGATAGGGCTAAATGGCCTCGCCTACTCCCCGTATACGGGGAATAAAAAGGCGTTAGCTGATTTTTTTTTCTTCTGAACTTGACTGTCCTGTATTAACCCAATGGACGCAACAGATCACAGCAGAATAGAGAGATTTTGTAAACTGGTAATCATTCTCATGGAGATTGTTCTGCCATAATCTTTGAGGTGTACTGTTTCAGCATAACATCTCCTCTATATTTAATTTCATGGCTGTTGTTCCACTGAAATGGCCAAGTTTTTTCCTCCACTTTGTCGTATGACCAAATCTGTTCTAACATAGATTAATTTAAACATCACAACTAGTTATTATCAATAATGTACACATAAATCACATACTGTGTTTAAGGTTTCAAGAATTATTCATCTTTATTAACTGCATTTAGATATCGAAAAGAAATAACATTTATTATTCCTTAAGTTAAGGGGATAATAAATCCCTTATTATTTTAAAGCCGGATACAATTATTTATTGTTCCTCTGCTATATCCGCTGTGATTATATTGTTTCCATAATGGAGATCTGAAACAGGTCAGGTTATGCAATCTTAATAAGGCTAACTATATGAGCTAAATGGATACTGAAAGTAACATGTATTATGAAGCATGTACGAAGTGGAGAAAACAAATTAAATAGAAAGGCATATGAAATAACTTTTTATTCTTTTCTTCATTGATAAGATGATAGGTTAGTGAAATAGAGACATAGTGAGGAAGCTAGAGGTGAAAGCTGCAGGTTTTTTTAGATCGCGTTGTGCACATGGGACACACACTTAAATTTTATTTAGACCTTAAAAGAGGAAACACTGAATGAACATGATAGAACATAAACGTATTGGAGTTGATAGAGGACGGTTTGAGATTAACCGTCCTGTATCAACACAATGGACACACCCGATATCACCGCTAAATAGAGAGATTTTGTAAATTGGTAATCATTCTCTTGGGGACTGTTCTGACCAATCTCAGAGATGCATAGTTTCTCCATTACGCTTTCTCAGCATTTATTTTCATTCATGGCAGGTGCGTGCGTACGTGTGTGCGTGCGTGCACCCACATATCGGGTATTAGGTGTCCATAAAGTTTTCAATGCTATCTGATAGTGAATTTAATTCTTACACCTATAATTACAATATTAATTTATGTTATTTATTTCCCAGTTAATTTTATCACTTCAAACATTCCAATATGTTCTAGTAGATGCAATCTAATCATAACTGTCCACTTTATGGGAGGAGATTTCAGTACAATAGATGTTACAAACTTACCAATTATGCAAGATCCCAGAGGTATAAGACACGAAAGAGGAGGAAGTGGTTAGATCAGTATGTTGTAAACAGGAGAGCAAGTGGATATTGCCCAGCAATTATTTCGATGTGTTTTGGGATTTGTTTGGGTGTGTTTTTATTCTCATGATCGCTGTTCACTTCAGTGAACAGCGATCATGAGAATACATGTATAGGAGGTGTAATGCAGAAGCAGCACACCTTTGAGATTGTTACAGAAGAGTCTCCAAAAGAATGATTATCAATTTACAAAATCTCTCGCTCTCTTTCTGTGGTGATCCTGTGTGTCCATTGTGATGACACAGGACGGTGACATCGAGCTGAACTTCAATAAATTTATAGTCTATCATGTTTACTGAGTCTTCCCTCTTTAAGGACTCAATAAAATATCTTTGTCCCTTGTGCACAACCCGATCTAAAAAAAAAAAAAAAAACTGCAGCTGTCCTCTTTAGCTTCCTCCGCATGTGTCTATTTCACTAAAGTATTATCTTATCAGAGAAAAGAATAAAAATTTCTTTCATCTGAATTTAAATTTCTATTTTTTTTTTTTTCGTGGATTTTCCACAATATGTTTTTTTTTTTTTTAAGTATCCAGCTAGCTCATAAAGTTAGTTCTATTAAGACTACATAACCTGACTTGTTTTAGCTCTCCGTTTGGAAACGATATAATAACGTCATATATTGCATAAAGTGAATAAGTATTATTTATTCTCTTTATATCTAAATGCATTTAATAAAGATCAAGATTTCTTGAAACCGGAACGCAGTTTTTAAATTTACATAATTCACATGAAGTATTTAAAATAAGTTAACCTCTTCATATCTATATGATATAAAGTCAGATGTATGTGTACATTATGAATACATTCTGTTGTGAAATTTATATGAATATATTTGATAGGTGGCGGCGCAGTAGTGTAGGCTCGTTTCTAATGTGCACATCTTTAAATTAAAAAAAAAATATATTTTATGGCTGTGTATTTCTCAGTTAGGTGCTTGTTTCAAGTCAAGCGTGTTTATTTTGTGTTGAGTATTTTTGCATTTGACATAATTGGTTTGTATTTGGTATCAGATTGTATGATTAGACATCGTTGCAGCTAAGCCTAATCTCGCTAGTGTGACAGCTTGTGGCTGTTAAATCTTCTTTGTAGCTACGTATGTAAATCCCTGTGTTAGATATTTTTGGTTATTCATATAATGACGTGTTTGATGAAACATTTTGAGAATGATATATTATAGTGATCGCGTTCTTGTTGTTAAGCCTAATACTGCCATTCTCTGAGCATATATACTGGATGTTCAATGTAATCTATTAATTATAAGTGTATAATACTGAGAATTATTTCAAGCAACGTATGTAAATTTTGTTAGGTATTGTTTAATGTTGTTTAATATGAGTATTTTTATTTTAAACTTAGTTCAGAACTCAATATGATAACAAGATCACAGACAATTTGTTTGAAAGGGCACAATCACACACCTAATATATTATCTGTTTTTAATAAATTACTTGCTAGTGAAAGTTTGGTGGATGTAACATTATCATGTGAAGGAATGACCCTTAAGGCGCACAAAATAGTACTATCTGCAAGCAGCACTCTTCTGTACAGCTTATTTTTAGAGAACCCAAGTAGTCATCCTGTTGTGACATTAAATGACATGAAGTTCAACGACTTAAGGTTGATGATCCAATATATGTACCATGGTGAAATTAATATTTCATGGGATATGCTTCCATCATTGTTAAAATCTGCAGAGTTCCTAAAAATGAAAGATTTTTTGGAAGTTGCTAATAAGTACAATGATTCTGTGGAAGGCATACAGCAGAGCGCTTTAGATTATGATCGTCAAGAAGCAGGGAAACCGATCATTGTTCACTTGGTTGCTGAGGGTCAACTGTCAGGTGAAAGTGTGCATACGGGTGTATTGTCTTGTTCAGTGTCTGATGCTACAGTTGAATCTCACCTAACAGTCACAACCTTGGGTAGTGATGACAACAGTCCTTTCATCAATTCAGGTGAATGTGTGCATAACGGTGTGTTGTCGATTTCTGATGCTGCAGTCACGGTTTTTAGCGGTGATGGTCCTTTCATGAATTCAGGTGAATGTGTGCATGGCAGTGTGTTGTCGGTTTCTGATGCTACGGTTGATTCTCACCTGCCAGTCACAAACTTGGGTATGTCATCTGAGTCAGCCATTTCTTCTGTGGTTGCTGGGGATGTCAATCCAGATTACTTAACATCTTGTGTTTCTATAGTATCCCCTCTTGAATCTGATGTCAAAGTAGAAACGAAAGACTGTGCAGTCCATTCCACATCTTCTAATATATCAAATGTTTTGCCTGTATTAAATGACTCGTATGATCGCAGAAGTTTTAATGTAATATATGATGATACATCTGGTTTGACTAATATCCTAAGTTTAAGTGATCATCAAGACTTCGCAGTTAGCTACCATCAGTCACATAGGGAACATACATGTTTTATACAGCCATATCCCAATGTATCGGATAGAAGCATGTGGAGTAGACTGTGTTGTGCAAGTTCTCCTGAAACAAATGAACGGACATTTTTAAATGACTATAATATATTTTATAATTTTGATCAGACCAAATTGTATAATCTATCTTTTAGAATTCCAATATATTCTAATATTTTTTATGGAATAGGAAGTATGGGGGGATTAAGAATGACAAAGTATGAGAATGACAGAAGTGAATATGTGCATGGAATAAATAGTGCAGAAATAGATATACACATATTGCTGAGTGACATACTAAAGAATGTGAGAGAGGTTCAGGAACAAAAACAAGCATCAGTGGGAGTAAACGATGTCAAGTTAAGAAGCAAAAAAAAGATGTTGTGCTGTATGGGAATTCTATAACTAAGGGTGTGAAGGATGGTAGAGTAATTAAAGCGTGTTATCCAGGGTCAAAGATTAAGGATATAACTAGGGCTGTGAAATTGCAGAAAGATAGAGTGAGTGAGATTATTGCAGTTATAGGGACGAATGATCTACGTAGTGAAAGATTTTCTGTAAGACGGGATTTGAAGAATTTAATGATTGCAATGAATGCAAAGAGTGAGAGTGGAAATCACGAGTGTGCTACCACGATTTGATTGTGATGAAATGAACAGAAGAACAATTATAGTAAATGGAATGGTGTCCAGATTGTGTAAAAGGTTTTGCAAAGAAATGAAACTGAATATTCATTTTATGAATGTCTGGGATGAGTTTGATAAAAGGAAGGAGTATTTTAAGAGAGATGGTTTGCACTTAAATGGATTAGGAGCTTGGCATTTAGAACATTTATTGATAAAGGACAGAGTAAAGGGTCATAAACAGGGAAATGGGATTTGCTAGGGAGGCAGGTGATAGAGTCAGCTGTAAATAGTACTAAGGTCATTAATCGTTGTGAAACTGGGATTAATTGTTCGCAGAGTGTTAACAGTATACAGAGTGGGGTAATTCGCACACAGGGATATTATGGGAGGGAGGGAGTATTGCAGTTTATGTATACTAATGCTCGAAGTATTAGGAATAAGTGTGAAGAATTTTTGTCGTTACTTAGTACAACATGCCAAAAATTATAGGAATTAGCGAAACTTGGTTAACCAAGAATGATATAGTTATTGGGATTGAATGTAAGGGGTACAATATTTTCAGGCAGGACAGAGATGACAGAATGGGGGGAGGGGTTTTATTAATGACAGATGAAACATTAAAGCCAAAAAAGATAGAAGTACCTCACTGTGACAGGTATGTAGAGGGCAGTTCATTAGAGGCTGTTTGGTGTGAGATAGAGATTAACAAGGCGAAATATGTAATTGGTTGTTGCTATAATCCAAGGGGAATAAGGGAGAATTTAGATAGCATGTATTGGCAAATTAGCACGATGAGTAAAGGTCAAGTAATTATTATGGGGAATTTTAACTTTGCGGACATAGATTAGGGGAAGAAATGGTCACAAGGAACAAAGGAAATGGAGTTTATACAATTGTTAAGAGATAATTACCTGAGACAGCATGTGCTGGAAGGGACAAGAGATTCTAGAGTGTTAGATCTGGTCATAACATCGGAGAACATATCAATAAGTAATTTAGTTACAATGTCTCCACTTGGGGAGAGCGATCATGTGGTCTTGACATGGGAGATTGAAAGACGTAGTGAATATTCTATTAAGAATGGGTATATGTGGAATTACAAGACTGGTGATTATGGCGAGCTGAGAAGTCAGCTTTCAACTGTATTATGGCATGAGAAATTCAAGGGGAGAGATGTTGATGGTGCGTGGGAGATTCTCAAGGAGTATTTGAAGAAAGCGGTATCAGACTGTATTCCCAGAGTCAGAAGGAGAAATCAAGTAAGGTACAGGCTCTTTGCCTGTACCTTATATTGCTCATTGGAACGCTCATCACATTTTTCTTTATACGTCTTCCACAACCTTTTCTTTATCCGCAACTCTTGTTTAATAGTATTAGACAAGAGTTGCGGATAAAGAAAAGGTTGTGGAAGACGTATAAAGAAAAATGTGATGAGCGTTCCAATGAGCAATATAAGGTACAGGCAAAGAGAGTAACCTGTATGGTAAGGAAAGCCAAAGCTAATTATGAGAGGAAGCTAGCTGATGAATTCAGAAGAAACCCTAAAGAGTTCTTTCGCTATGTGGCTAGTAAAAGGAAGAATATCCATGGAAAGATTACTTTAAAAAGTGTTGATGGTAAGGAAATTACTGAAGCTAATCAAATAGTTGAGTTGCTTATTGATCATTTCGCAAAAGTGTACCATCTTCGTAGTGATAGTGCAGTGTCAGATGTGCCATTGACTGATGAGAGTATAGAGATAGATGAAATTGAGGTGCTTAATATATTAAAGAACCTTAATGCTAACACTGCCATTGGATTAGATGGCATATCGGCCCATGTGTTACGAGAATGTGCAAGAGAATTAGCAACTCCTATAACCAGGATATTTAATTTGAGCCTCAGTTCTGGTAAAGTGCCAATAGAGTGGAAAGAGGGGAAAATAGTTCCATTGCACAAGGGAGGCTCTAAAACTGATGTTGCAAATTATAGACCAATCAATATATCTGGAGTGGTGGTTAAGATTTTGGAGAAATTAGTTAAAATTAGAATTCAGGACTGGGTGGACAGCAATATGATACTTTATAAGGGGCAACATGGTTTTGTGAAGGGTAGGTCTTGCCTAAGTAATTTGCTTACGTTCTATAATAAAGTAACAGTGGAGTTGGATAAGGGAAATCCTTACTCAGTGATACTGCTTGACTTTGCAAAGGCTTTTGACAGGATTCCACATGGAACTCTGTTACATAAATTAGAGCAAATGGGTTTGGATCCGAAGATGGTGATTTGGATTAAAGGATGGCTGGCAGACAGATATCAAAGAGTGGTTTACGGAGGAGCTGAGTCCAGGAAAAGGCAAGTGACTAGTGGTGTACCTCAGGGCTCATTTTTTGGTCCTCTATTGTTTAATTTGTACATCAATGATAATGGAAATATCCACTTGTTTGCTGATGATGCAAAATTGGGAAGAGCGATAATCAATTCAAATGATGTGGATATTTTACAGGATGACTTAAATAGGCTGACGCTATGGACTGAGGTAAATGGCTGTCAGTTCAACGTGGCTAAGTGTAAAGTGATGCACTTCGGGAGGATGACATCGCATGCTGTTTACTATATTAACGGAACTGAACTACAGGAAGTTGATGAGACAAGAGACTTGGGAGTTATTGTGGACAGAGAACTGAAGTTTAAAGCGCATATTGCTAAGATTGCCAAAACATCACATCAAATTACATGGTTGTTGAGGAACACACTAACAAGCGGGGATAGGGAAGTTATTTTTCCACTCTATAAGTCATTAATAAGGCTGCATTTGGACTATTGTGCACAGATCTGTTCGCCAGGATTTCTTGGTGATGCGGAAGTGGTAGAGAGGATTCAGAGCCGGGTTACAAAGATTATTGCAGGTCTGTGGGATGTTCCCTATGAGGATAGATTGATGATCTGTGGGCTCCAAAAACTAGCTGATAGACGTAGGAGAGGAGATATGATAGAGGTATTTAAATTGTTAAAGGGATTTTACAAGATTGATACTGATGATATTCTTAAGACCAATGCAGGATGTGAGAGAATGAGGGGCCATCCCTGGAGATTGTGTAAGAGTGTGGTTAACAAGGGTGGTAGGACTAGATTTTTTACTTGGAGGGTTGTGAATGGGTGGAATGCTTTGCCAGAACTGGTTGTGAATGCTTCAACTGTGAATGAATTTAAGGAGAGGTATGACAGGTATTGTGTAAATAATGGTTAGTGTGTCAATGTCGGGTATCCCGCGATGAGTCTTTTGACTCCATGGAGACACCGTTAAAATAATAATAATAATAATAATAATATTCTGTTGTGAAATTTATATGAATATATTCTGTTGTGAAGTTTATACGAATATATTCTGTTGTGAAGTTTATACGAATATATTCTGTTGTGAAGTTTATATGAATATATTCATATAAAAATATATTGCAAATACAACTCAAAAGATAACTGCAATGTTTAAAGGAACGTTCACATGTAAAGATAAGGATGTTATTTTGCCTCTTTACAAGGCCTTGGTAAGACCTCACTTGGACTATTTTGCGCAGGTCTGGTCTCCTGGTTTCCGTTGTGATTCTGATATATTGGACAGAGTACAAAGCTGATATCAGGATTGTGGAATAATGATTATGAAGATATTAAGAATTTGTAGACTTCAGACACTAGCAAACAGGAGAAAGAGGGGTGATATGATTGAAACTTACTAACTTCTGAAAGGGTCATACAGGATTTCAATTGATAGAATTTTTCGATTTATGGAAGGTGGGGAAAGGATGAGAGGGCATCCTTGGAAGCTGAGAATGTAGGCTGCCAAGAAGGGTGTGAGGGCTAGATTTTTCTCTTAGAGGGTGGTGCGTTATTGGAATGAATTGCCGTTGGATGTTTTGAGTGCAAGCAGTGTGAATGAATTCAAGAATAAGTATGATAGCTGGTATGTGTAATATATGGCCCTTCTCGATGAGTCTCTGATTCCCTAAAGGTTTCTCTTAATAATAATATTCTGTTGTGAAGTTTATATGAATATATTGTATTGTGAAATTTATATGAATCTATGTTACAACAGATTTTCACACAGCAAAGTAATATTTGTATAATCAATAACTGTGTAGTTGAGTGGAAACGACTTTTGCATCCTTTGCATCACATTGCTAGAACAAAGACTTAAGTTCAATTATAGTCACTAATGAAGAAATTTTGCTGAAGGAAGTACGGCCTGGTTGGCCGAGCGGTTAGCGTGACCGCTCTCCAACCAAAAGGCTGCGGGTTCGAGTCTCGCCGTGGGCACCGATGTTTGTGATTGTCTGTAGAAGTGCTAGTGGTGGTGGCGGGCTGTAGATGGCGTTGGTGTAGTTGCGGTTAGTTGTAGATGGTGGATTAAGTGGTGGAGTCGAGAGTTGTTTAGTAGGTGCCCTCCCTCGATAAGTCTTTGGACTCCCTGGAGGTGTATGTAATAATAATAAGTACAATGTTTTGAATATCAAAATTCTTTTTAGTGTTGAACTGGAAACAGATCATTAACTGTTATCTGCCAAGATCTGATTGAAAAATCACAAAATAAAAAAACAGAGTAAATCACTTCCGACCAAATCTAGAAAAATTCCACTTGGATACTGTTAAAACAGCATATCAAAACGGATCAGTCGACGTATAAAGGAAGCGCAAAATATATAAGACGTTAATGCAAAATGAATGGAACTTTCTGAAAAAATTCTAACCAACTCAGATGCAGATTTTTAGAAAAAACAATAAAATTAAATAATCACTGGATTACACCTGAAATAATGAGATTATATGAGGCAGAAAAGACAGGGAAAAGGACATTTGAGTATAGTATATAATGACCAAAATAGAATATATTATAGACGCCTACGAACTATATGCCAAAATGCAAAAATAGATTGGCTGAAAATGATAAAGCAGACAAATGTACACAGCACTATTTACGTCATGACTCCAAATTTCCATACTCTTCAGTTAAAGAGCTAAAGACAACAATTTATCACCTCTCACCAAGAAATATTTGCAAGGCAAGGTAACTGGAATAAATCAAATAAATGGAACCCATCTGGTGCAATGACTTCTGTAATATCCTTCTGATGAAAGCTATCCCCTACAGATACCGACCCATAGAAAGATACAGCACCCATAATCCTAGAGGAAGAAGTAATCCTTTCACTTACTCAAACGAAATCATCAAAAGCGGCTGGAACAGGTACAATACGATCAGAGCTCTATAACAATGCTGGACCTTTTAATAAACAACTATCCAAACTTTTTAATAATATTCTTTTCACTGGAATGCCTTTGAAGTTCAGCGGAAGTGACGCTTGCATCCTATACACTAGGCCGCTTGAAGATAGACTTAAGTAGAAGTTTACTCGACTTTCTTCAACCAGTTCTCGAGTTAGTTGATCGCTGGCACAAGCAAGTGGGTATTTTCCCCCGGAAACTCTGGTTTTTCGTCCCGTTAACTTAAGGAACTCGACATTAGAATCGACACTGTATCAAACTGACATATACTGTTAGGGTTAGGTACCAGGAGCTGACAGCAATTTCACTTCGTAATTTAGAAACTGTCTTGTTATTGGATTTTGATTATTCTTGTTAGGACTTTCTCTCTCTCTCTCTCTCTCTCTCTGGGGGGGGGGGGTGGGGGGGGGGGGGGGTGGGGGGGGGGGGGGGTGGGGGGGGGGGGGGGTGGGGGGGGGGGGGGGTGGGGGGGGGGGGGGGTGGGGGGGGGGGGGGGTGGGGGGGGGGGGGGGTGGGGGGGGGGGGGGGTGGGGGGGGGGGGGGGTGGGGGGGGGGGGGGGTGGGGGGGGGGGGGGGTGGGGGGGGGGGGGGGTGGGGGGGGGGGGGGGTGGGGGGGGGGGGGGGTGGGGGGGGGGGGGGGTGGGGGGGGGGGGGGGTGGGGGGGGGGGGGGGTGGGGGGGGGGGGGGGTGGGGGGGGGGGGGGGTGGGGGGGGGGGGGGGTGGGGGGGGGGGGGGGTGGGGGGGGGGGGGGGTGGGGGGGGGGGGGGGTGGGGGGGGGGGGGGGTGGGGGGGGGGGGGGGTGGGGGGGGGGGGGGGTGGGGGGGGGGGGGGGTGGGGGGGGGGGGGGGTGGGGGGGGGGGGGGGTGGGGGGGGGGGGGGGTGGGGGGGGAAGCATTTGGTTTAAAGTGTCCCACCAATCACAACACGAATCCTTATCTCTACCATCACCCATAATTCCATACGCGAACCAAAACACAAGAACTGAAGCCATTCACACACTTGCCCACATGGAAATTCCAAACATTCCAAACTCATGACGTCACTCACAATGACGTCAGGAAGCCACGCCCACCGGATGCATTTGGTTTAAAGCGCCTAGTATACTACTTTCCCATAAGCTGAAGAAAATCGACCTTAGACCTCACACTATTTCTGACATCGAAAAAAATATACTGTGTTAGGGTCAGGGACCATGAGATGGCGGCAATTGTTGAGCTGTCTTTTCACCCAGGGTTACATAAATTAGTTATAGCTTTGGGCCAGTTGATTGGCTACAAGTGAAGATTGAACTAGCCACTCAGTTTCCAAAAGTTAGATAGCGCTAAAACAGCCTCGCCTACTCCCTACACGGAATAAAAGGCGTTAACTGATGAAAAAAAAAAAGAAAGAAAGAAAAGAATCTCAATATTTTAATATGTCAGCCTTCATTGTCTTATACACAAGCTATGATTTCTTCATATTGAACAGAAGTAGCAAGTGTCTCTCTTCATGAATATACTTCTACTACTGGATGTAAAACTATTTGGTTTCATCTGTCGATTTTCAGTAAATTTCTCAGTAAAAAGAATGAAAGAGTGAAAAAAAGCCGAATTATCTAATTGATTGTTCTGAGTTACGGCTGTTGCTTAGTGCACTCACAGGGAACTAACCGTGTTGTTACCTGAAGTTCTGTACCTTATTCAGTGATACAATAGGAACGTTTTACGATCTCAAATTTAAATTTTATTTCATGCGTTAATGATGCATAGCCGAAAATTGCCACGACCCCCCCGGGGGTCCGCGTACCACACTTTGAGAAACACTGCTCTAAGGGAATAAGTGGCATTGACGGTTTTTTTTTTAATTGAATGAATTCAACACATTTCTCCTACAATGAATCAATTATCAACACAAAGTCAACTGCGAATCATGTAATTAAACTGCCCTATCTGCTCCATCTCACAACTAAAACCAAAGTCCACTCCTGGAACCGACAAGTAAGACTTTCAGACCTTTTCTCTCACCTTGTATCCACTAATTTCTGTTTTTATGAGAATCTGAAAAGAGAACAAGGAAAGGTTTGGTAAGTGTGTTCTGAATAGTACTGTCTGGTAGGAATCTTAAGAGCATTGAATAAAGAGATCGTTATGTTGATTCTTATTATACTTTGTCTTATTGATAATATTTCAGAACTAATATCTTCTTGTGAAAAAAAAATGAGGCAGCTGATTATTTTTATGAGACGCTTGTTCTAACAGTATTGTAATTATTAAATGAAAAGTGATTGAACATTTAGACAACTTAAATCAACTGTGGAATACTACAATAGATTAAAATGGTTATGGAGCTTTGATATTCTAGCTTACCAATGCCCATCAGCGCGCCCTCTATACAGTGTATATCTGGGGTGTGAGTATTGTACGCGCGTTAATTCAACGTGCTTTTGAAAATGTATTGTCAAAAGATGACAAAATGTTCAGCCAGAATCTTTTTTTCATTTATTATTTAATAAAGTACTTCGTTAGTGTAGATCTGCTAATTAAGAAGATGAGTGACTTCCATCAAACTTTTCTAAATATTTCTTCACATCCTAAAAGAGTACATTATATACTTTTTTTTCTCAGCTTGTGTATTTAGGCACCTGTTTTTTTAATTATTATTGTAGTCATTCAAAGAACCATAACTTCTTTCCTCCACCGCAGACTTCACTCCGGTGGGGATTGATATGTTCATTATTTCCTGAGATCACTGTCATTACCAAATATTTTAGGGTATTTTCCAAAGTAAGTTTTATTTCGTAAAGTTCGAAGAAACAAGTCATAGTAATTAAGCAGATATAGTTGAAGTAAGCCAGCAGTTGTTATCAAGTATTTGTAGCAAGTTTAATACATTAGAAATTGTCTAAGTCTGAAAGATATTTTATGTATTCTTGAAGTCCATAATGGCACGATGTATGCATATTATATTACTTCTTGACTCCCAGAAGAGTGGCATTTAGAACCAAATTTCTTGATATTTTTGTGTTAACAGTACAGTATGCACCCTACAGCTGTGTGTGTGTGTGTGTATATATATATATATATATATATATACACACACACACACACATACACACACACATACACACACATTTGCATGTGTAACTCTGAAAATTAAAGGCGTATACAGTAATACATTTTAAGTGGCATGGTGCTGAAAGTTCTACTATGAAGTATTTTCTAATTATAAGATTTCATGGAACATTGCCATGTTAATTTTTGTTTCTATTTCATTGGCTAAGTAAATGTGAAATCCTGAGAATGTTACCTGGGGCTAGTCACATGGCAAGGAACATATGACAGTTGCATGTTGCTTTTTGTTTATGATAGCATAATTGTGTATTATGTTGTCCATATTGCCCATTAAATGCATTTTATATGATAGTGTTATATAATTTGCTTAGTTGTTTTGGATTTATGGATAAAGCAACTTAGGCTGTGAAGCCAGTGTATTTCATCTATATAAAAAAAAGTCTTCACTGATTTTCTGTTAAGTCGTAATATTAATGTAGATTTAAAGATTTTTCTCATATTGTTGGATGTTACAGTCTCAAGTTTTCTGTTCCCCAGATGGGATTTGAACCCAGATCTTTTCAACCAAAGGGTTTTATGATGGGATCAGACTTCACCTCTCATCTCCATCATGCATAAGTGACATTGCATGTCATTGTACTATATTTGGTGAATAGTTAAATATGTATGCTATGATTTTCATTCGTTCGACCATTTAGATATCTCAGTTTATTGATATCTGAAGAAATTAACACAGTGCTAGCCAACTCAGGTCTTGAATGAGTATATGTTGTAGGAGAGTACAATTTTCTGTTATGTAATATAGCTCTTTTAGCGTTTTCTGCAACTTTAGTATTACGTGTTTATCATCATTATTATTACTTAGGCCTCTATGGACTCAAAAGACTCGTTGCGGGAGGTGCCTCCTAGGAAACACAAAGTCTATCATACCACTCCTTAAACTCATTGACCGTTCTTGCTCTCAGCACTTTATCAGGCAATGCATTCCATGGTTCAACCACCCTCCATGCAAAGAAATCACTCTTCACTCTCTTGCTCACAGTTTCCTTTAATAACTTTCAGGGATGGCCCCCTTGTCATCACTCCTTCCCGCTGTTCAACCAAGTGAAAGAACTCCCCAGTGTCAACCCTGTAACCACCTCTCAACAGTTTAAAAGTCCCAATCATATCACCTCTCCTTCTTCTATCCACCAAACTGCAGTCCACATTCCCTCAGCCAGTCCTCATAACTAACATTGTACAGTAATGAAACCATCTTTGTTATCTGCCTTTGTACCCTTTACACAGTTAATTTATCCCTTTCAAATCCTGAGGACCAAATCTGAGAACAGTAGTCTAAGTGTGGTCTGATCAGGGTCTTATACAATGGAATGATAACTCTTTTATCTCTGCAGGTCAGCGTCCTTCTCATTATTGCAGCAATCCTCTGTGTTACCATCACCACCTTTGCAATATATCCCCTTAATTTCAGATTTCTATCAGTCATCATCCCCAGATCTCTTGTCTCCTCTACTTCCTCCAGTATAGCTCTTCCAATAGAGTATGCAGCGTCCCATCGATGTGCCCCAAACCTCAAGACCTTACATTTTGCTGCATTAAACCGACACCCCCATTCTGTCTAGCTTATTCAAATCCTCTTACAGGGCTACCACATCTGCACTATTACTAATAACCTTCCCAGCTTCACATCATCTGCAAACAAAAAAAATAATCATTATTATATGACACCTCCAGGGGGGTCCAAAGACTCATCGAGGAAGGGCACCTACTCTACAACTCTGTCTCCACCAACCGGAACTACCATCATCTACACCAACTCCATCTACCGCCCATCACTACCACTAGATTTTCACCAACAATCACAGACATCCATGCCCATGGAGGGATTCGAACCTGCAGTCTTTTTTTTGAGGGACTGCAATATTGTTATCTTATATTTTACTCTTCTAAGACACTTCTGGCTGCATCATTCCAGATGCAGCTAGAATCGTGATATTGATCTCTGGATCATTTTTTCCTGGCAACCTGCATCAGATTATCAAATTCCTGATATGTCTGCACAAGGGGAATAGAGGATGCTATAATAATACTACTTGAAAAGTTCATTTTTCCTTCATAGTTTATCACTTGGGTCTCCAATATTGTTATCTTATATTTTGGTCTTCTAAGACACTCCTGGCTGCATCAGTCGAGATGCAGCTAGAATCTTGATATTGGTCTTTGGATCATTTTTTCCTGGCAACCTGCATCAGACACCTGTTTTGCTGACCTTTCCTCTCCCATTCTGTTTACACATTCTTGATTGCTAACAGTGTCAGGTTCCTTCCCAATATCTTCATTTTTAATATGATTCTGCTATTGATGCTATCCATTCATTCCTCTAATTTTTTTTCCAGAATTTTCACTTGTGTTTTCAGTCTTTGATTAACTGTTTTATTTATTTTTATTATGTAACACTTCGGACACCAGGAACTCAAGGGAGGGCACTCTACAAAACAACTCGCCATCTGTTGGTGCCCATGGAATGGAAGGAAGATAAGATAGTGCCATTGCATAAGGGCACTATCTGTAGCAGACTATTATAGGCCAGTTTGTGTGTCATCAGTAGTTAGTAAGATCTTGGAGAAAGTAGTGAAGGACTGTATACAGCATTGGGCAGATGAGGGTAATGTTATCTGTGAGAGTCAATGTAGATTTGTGAAGGGGTGCTCTTGTTTTAGCAATATGCTATCCTTTTATGATAAAATTACAAGAGCATTAGATGAGGGAAAGACATATACTGCCATTTTCTTAGACTTAGCAAAGGCATTTGACAGGGTGCCACATGATAAGCTGATATTTAAGTTGCAGCACATAGGTCTGGATGTCAGATTGGTCAACTGGATTCAGGATTGGCTGTCCGATAGGTATCAGAGAGTTGTGTATGGTGGGGCAGTTTCAAGGAAGCAGAGGGTTACAAGTGGGATCCCACAGGGCTCAGTACTGGGACCTATATTGTTTAACCTTTATATCAATGACATTGTCAGTGGATTGCAAGGGGATATTCAGTTGTTTGCGGATGATGCGAAGCTGGGAAGGATTATTAGTAATAGTGCAGATGCAGCAGCCCTACAAGAGGATTTGAATAAGCTAGATAGACGGCAAATGAATGGGGGTGTCGGTTTAATGCAGCAAAATGTAAAGTCTTGAGGTTTCGGAAACATCGATGGAACATTGCATACTTTATGGGAGGAGTTATACTGGAGGAAGTAGGGGAGACAAGAGATCTGGGGATGATGTTTGATAGAAACCTGAAATTTAGGGGACATATTGCAAAGGTGGTGAAGGTAACACAGAGGATTGCTGCAATAATGAGAAGGATGCTGACCTGCAGAGATAAAACAGTTATCATTCTGTTGTATAAGACCCTGATCAGACCACACTTGGACTATTGTACTCAGATTTGGTCCCCAGGATTTGAAGAGGATAAATTAACTGTGGAAAGGGTACAAAGGCAGATAACAAAGATGGTTTCAGAACTGTACAATGATAGTTATGAGGATCGGCTGAGGGAATGTGGACTGCAGAGTTTGGTGGATAGAAGAGGGAGAGGTGATATGATTGATACTTTTAAACTGTTGAGAGGTGGTTACAGGGTTGACACTGGGGAGTTCATTTGCTTGGTTGAATAGTGGGAAGGAGTGATGACAAGAGGCCATCCCTGGAAGTTACGAAAGGAAACTGTGAGCAAGTGGGTGAGGAGTGGTTTCTTTGCATGGAGGGTGGTTGAACCATGGAATGCATTGCCTGATGGAGTGGTGAGAGTGAGAACGGTCATTGAGTTTAAGGAATGGTATGATAGGCTTTGTGTTTCTTGGGGGGGTGGGCCTCCCCTCGATGAGTCTTGATAGACTTTGTGTTTCTTAGGAAGGACCTCCCATGATGAGTCTTTTGACTCCATGGAGGCCTGAATAATAATAA
Source organism: Typopeltis vanoorti (assembly GCF_054136105.1). NCBI lineage: Eukaryota > Metazoa > Arthropoda > Arachnida > Uropygi > Thelyphonidae > Typopeltis > Typopeltis vanoorti. The sequence continues at coordinate 9,390,623 of NC_143560.1, read as the reverse complement.
TTATTATCTCCAACACTCACTCCACTGACTCCACTACATCATTCTACATGCAGTGCCATCTACCACCAACCAGCACTAGTATTTTTCTCTGTAAACTGCACATGTTCTCCTGTCCAATTTGCATGTATGCAGCATGAAAAACCTGAGTTTCTGGAAGGAAAAACCTCTGCTATCTCCGTATGAAATCGGATTTTATCTAACCCAGCTCTCAGATACATAAGTTAAAATGTACAGCTGATTCTTTCTTATTCCTTATGAATTTATTCACTGGACTGCTTTGCTTAATTCTTGTTTATTTTCTTTAAAAATTCTGCCTAGATAGCTGAGAAGTTTACTTATTTTTTTAGATTCTCTATTCAGGATGCAACTGATGTTTTTAGTCTGTCTTTTTTTTTTTTATTGCTGATTTTCATACCAGATTTATTACAGCAGTTATTCAGTTAAGTTATAGAGTAAGTCTTCAGGATTCTTTTTGTTTTTTACGTGATTCCCACCCATGAATGGGTTGTAAACCTTTATTACATTAGAACTATGGGTGGGTAAGGTTTTTTTTCCCCTACTTTTATTAATTTTTATATGTTGTTATTCATTTTTAAAACCACTTCAGACCTCCAAAGCAGTTGGTTGTGGTCTCTCATCAGGCAATGAAATTCATCTCCCACCTGATGTCTCCTATTTTGATATCATTTTTATCATGATGCTACCAGTGTTGAAGCAAATATGTTAACAAATTAGTGTGTTTATTAGTTTGTGAAGAAAAAATTTATGCATTTTCTAAGTGATGTGATGCAAGGTCATATTTTATTTTCTTAATTAATGACACTATTTTTGCTACTGTTTTACTTCTAACACTTAGGTCTTGAATTTTTTTTTTTTTTTATGGGGAAAAAAAGAAAAATTCTCCTCCATCATTATAAACAAACATCGAAAGCATTCAGCATCCTAAAAATTCTCAAGTAAAAAAAAAAAATATATATATATAGATAGATAGATAGATATTAAAATCTTATGTCTACACATAAGTGCATTCATAAATTCTGATTATCTCCAAATCATGCAACAAAGGTTGGTCAATTGGTAGAGCCTCTGCTACTAATGGCGCATGTAAAATGTTAAGCAAGTTTGAGTGTGGTTAGTAGTTGGAAGGGATTTATCATTCAATGCTGTTGGCACACTCTCAGTGAGTCTTTGGACTCCCTGGAGGTGTCACATAATAATAATAATGTCTGACAAACAGGGCCAGTGGTGTCATGTAATATGGTCACAACTCAGAAAACAATAAAAGCATTTAGGTTAGAATCAATATAATCAGTGTGACACACACCTCCAGGGAGTGCAAAGACTCACTGAGGGAGAGTGTGCCAACAGCATTGAACTATTGATCTCCTTCCAACTACTAACCGCACTCAAACTTGCTTAATATTTTGTGCGTGCCATTTTGGGAAAAATTAATACTTTTTTTTTTCTCTATAATGCAAATTCTGCATGTTCCATCACTAGGTCCAACAATAGGCTAATATATGCTGTGTTTCTACTTGCAGTTCTCACCTTGGAGATGAGGTTGTGGAGAGGATTCAGAGGACAGTAAGTTGGTGCATGATGCAAAAATGCTCCCTACATTGATAGATTGAAAGCTTGTGGATTGCAGAGGTTGGTTGATAGGCATTAAAAATATATATATATATATATATAGATATTAAAACCTTATGTCTACACATAAGTGCATTCATAAATTCTGATTATCTCCAAATCATGCATCAAAGGTTGGTCAATTGGTAGAGCCTCTGCTACTAATGCTGCATGTAAAATGTTAAACAAGTTTGAGTGTGGTTAGTAGTTGGAAGGGAATCATCATTCAGTGCTGTTGGCACACTCTCCCTCAATGAGTCTTTGCACTCCCTGGAGGTGTCATAATAATAATAATAATGTCAGACAGATAGGTCCAGTGGTATCATGTAATATGGTCACAACTCAGAAAACAATAAAAGCATTTAGGTTAGAATCAATATAAAGAAATATTTTGGGAAAATTAATACTTTTTTTCTCAATAATGCAAATTCTGCATGTTCCATCACTAGGTCTAACAATAGGCTAATATATGCTGTGTTTCTACTTTCAGTTCTCACCTTGGAGATGAGATTGTGGAGAGGGTTCAGAAGAGAGTAAGTTGGTGCGTGATGTAGAAAATGCTCCCTACATTGATAGATTGAGAGCTTGTGGATTGCAGAGGTTGGTCGATAGGTGGAGAAGAGGGGATATGATAGAAACATTTAAATTACTAAAAAGGTTTTTTTATAAGATTGATGCAGGGGAAATATTTCAGCTGTGTGATAGTGATGGAAGAACAAGAGGTCATCTCTGGAAATTAAGGAAAAGCGTGGTTAACAAGGGTGTGAGAACTAGATTTTTTGTTTGGAGGGTGGTGAATGAGTGGAATGCATTGCCTGACTCAGTTGTGAGTTCTTCATCTGTAAGTGAATTCAAGAAGAGGTATGATAGATATTGTTTTGATAGTTTGGGTCTCCCGCGATGAGTCTACTGACTCCATGGAGATATCCGTAATAATAATAATAGCAGTATCACAATTAATTTGTTATCTTAATGTACAACTAAGTGCTCTGTAGATGCATGTGTGTCCTATGTCCTTGGTCATATTCTGTTATGAAAAAATTGGTGATAATTGAAAAAAGGAACGTTTCTACTCACGAAAATTCCCACTAGATGCAAGATGTAAAGTAAACCAAAAATACTGTTTATGATGAAAAACATAAACTGAATTGGCATGACTTTAATAAAACTGATGATTAAACTGAAACTCTTCTTATTTTTTTTACTCATCACTGAAAAGTTGTCACTTGTCACTAATGAGCACATTTTTCAAACCTGCCTATGTTATAATTATTATTATTAAACCTCCAGGGAGTCAAGGAATGGATTGCCAGAGGTGGTTGTGAGTACCCCAACAGTGAATATCAGATTTAAAATTGCTCCACTGAAAATGTTGTTTGCACATTTAGGATGGTGTACCAATAACCTTAATGATGCTTGATGCTATCCAGAAGAGCACAGTTTGATTAACACATAACCTCTGTCACTGACTCACTGCAATTCTTTCATAGGCACTGTTTCTGTAGCTTCTAACTTATATTAACTTTTCATTCTTCTCTTTCATTTGATCTATCCTTGTTCTTTTTGACAACCCTCTTTGCACCAAGAGCTACAACCCTTCTTTGATTCCTTCTTTCTCCTACTTATTCAGACTTGTCTATACATCACTGTTCTGTTCTGTTGGATTTTGTGACCTCTTGTGTGTGGAGTTATAGATGTATAAAAAAAAAATTAATAAACATGCTTTTTAAAAACTGAGAATGGAAAGTAGTTGATTTTGTTATATAAAATGATATTTTATTATCATTTTATATGTATTTATTTGCAGTGTATGCATATTTTTGTTTACTATATACTTCTGTATACTATTTCAGCATACCATTGTTCAAGATGATACCTCTTCCAAAGAATAATTTGCAAGAGCAGTTTGCACATTATGTGGCTTCAAAGAAAAATGGTCCTGATGTTATAAGAAATGAATGCACAAGGTATATTTTCTCTTTTTTGTATTGTTGTTTGATTATCTTAAGATATGTGTTCTCACACAGACATTGAACAGAAATAATCTGTATAGGAAAAAAAAAACTGTATAATTCAAAGTTCCTATATGTGTGTGTGTGTATTATTTCTTTTTGAAGTAGGTTGAATGACTAGAAACCAAAAGATAAAAATAGAAATACTATATTTTATTTTAAATAACCTGCACAACTAGTTTCATCTTCTCAGAAGACTTCATCAGGTGCATTATATGAGAGAAATACAAATAAACATTGTGAGAGGAATATCTGACTTTAAAACACTAGTGTATTGACATTTGTGTGTGTGTGCACATGTTCATGATGTTAAACTCGATGGATTTTTCAATCTGGCCAAAATAAGGCATGTTGAAGTTGCACCAAACGCCATTTTAAATTGCTTGGGTAGAAGAGCGAAAGAAGTCCAGATTTTAAATTTTTTGAGAACATTAACTAACTTAGGCGAAACTGAACTGATATACGATAGAAATATGTGTACTGGTATATGATAGAGATATGTAGCCTCTTTCATTATTTCTATCTTCAGTATAGTGAGGAGGTGGATTAAAAAGTAGTTTTCTGTTTGTTTTGAATAACCATTTTGCTGAAAGGTTGTAAGAAGAAACTGCAGTTCTTTGTTGATATCATCTTCTTCACAGAGGAAAGAGTGACATGTTTGCCTAGCATAGAGATAAGGTGGATAGTGATGTGATGAAACTGTGCATGGAGATATCTATGGTCTGAGTGGGTTTTCTATATATGGAGATTTTCAATTTTCCAGATATATGAGTGAGTTTGACATCTAGGAGTGGGAGAAAGCCATCAATCTCTACTTCTGAAGTAAATTTAATTTTTGGGTATTGACTGTTGAGATGGTCTAAGAAAGTCTGTAAAGAATCAGGTCCATGACTCCAGATTAAGATGCTGGTTGGCTGTATATCTTTTCTACAACCTAGATTTCAATGAGAATGAAGTGAGAGAGCTTTTTCCTCAAAAGATTCTAAATATAAATTTGCCAGTATGGAAGATAAAGGATTGCCCATGGATAATCCAAAATTATGTTTGTAAACAGTGTTTTTAAACTGGAAATAACCAGAATTAATGCAATGAGTTAATGAAGACATCACTTTTTTCAATAATTTATCGTTTAAAAGAGTTAGAACTTCTTTCCTAGGCACATTTGTAAATAGGGAATTGACATCAAAACTAGTCATAATTTCCTCTTTGCGAATATATAAGTCTTATATTTGAAACAAAATCTATAGAATTCATGAGGAAAGAGGAGGTTGAGCCAAATAAACATTTTAGGGTTTTGGCAAAAACTCTAAAATTTCACAAGAAAGAGCTCATTTGACTAACTCCTTACCTTTGAGAAAACTCAAATCTAAGGAAAATCTGATTCTTTATTTTGGACTGACTGACACCTAGCTTTTCTGATACAAACATCACTCTGTTATAGTATCTTCAGACTACAAAAGCAATTGTGAGCAGTATGGCTGCTAACATTACAAATGATACTTGAGAAGAAATTATATTCTTCTTTAATCTTTTAATCAAGCATAAGCAAACAAAGTTTCACATGAAGAATCTTCGCAGTCAACTTGTTTATACAGACTGTTGACTTCACATACTGAGACCTCAATACTTCATAACTTAAGCAAGTATACTTGAGAAACAGCTAAGAAAAATGTGAAGGGGGAAAGCTTGAAAAATAAACTTGATTCACACCAAACAGAGTTTGTCAGGATCAAATTTTCACTTTAAGAAAATTAGTGGAGAAATCATGGAAATATAACAAGGATGTATTTAAGTTTTGTAGATCTAGAAAAGGCATATGACAAGAAGCCAGGAGAAAAGCTGATCTGGTCAAAATGCTACAGTTATGTGATGTATATGGGACATTATATCAAGCGATACTTAGTCTCTGTTTGCCCTGTTTTGCTGTGTTTCAAGAGCCCTGTTTGTGATCCTCTTTTTTAATTCCAGAAATAGAGCATGAAAATACTTTTTTTTAATAACTGGAAATTATCAAGATTAATTGAATAGTTTATAGAACTTCAAACTCATCTCTTGTAGAATATATTGTATGGAATTATGTTTCTTTATAGAATGTATAGAACTTTTGTTGTACTAATTTTTCCGTAAGCAACAGAAAACTATGTTAGGTTTTCTGTTTTTTATGAAGAAATAACCTTTTTCAGCCAACATGGCAAAAGACACATGTTTTAATAATCTTCTCTCTCCCATTCTGTTTAAATGTCAGTACTACCTAAGATTAACTCTACTGACACATTTCTGAATGCGAACAATGGAAAGTTCTCTCTTAATATCCTTATTATCGATACGTTACTGCCATGATATCTGTTTACTCTGCTAATCTTTCTCAGAATGCTCATATTTGTGGTCTCAAGTCATTGATCAAGTGCTTCATATCTAACCCAGCTCTCAGAAGAACCATAAGTTAAAATTGGTTTGAATACTGCTTGTATACAGCTGATATATTGTTTTGACAATCTATTATTCCATATAAATTTATTCAGTTGACTTCCTTCCATACCAGCTTTGCTATTTCTGTTGTTTATTTCATAATTTAATTTTCCATCTTCACTCAAAATTATGCCTAAATAGCTGAAATGTTTTACTTGTTCCCTAATTCTTCATTCAGAATACATGTTTTTTATGTTTCTGCCCATTTTTAGTGTTTTTGTCTTTTTATTGCTGATTTTCATACAAATTTATCACAGAAGTTACTCAATTTAGTCAGGGAAACACGTAGACTTGTACATGATTTACTTAGAAGTATGACATTATCTGCATAAAGTAAAGAGCTGAGATTAACATCGCCAATTTTGATATCAGGTTTAGTACCACTTTGCTTCATAATCCATATAGATGAATAACCATCAACATCATCATCAAATTCCTGTCATGTACCCGCGAGGGGTGTACAGGATATGATCGTACTATATGAAAAAAATTACATCATTACTAACTTCCTATCTACAATTTTCCTCCAAATCAGTCTGTTACTTATCAAGACTTGCCAACATTACCAGATCTTATATTTCTATCGTCTAAGGCACTTTGTACCGTATCAATCCACCTATATCTTGGCCTTCCTCTGGGTTGTTTTCCTGCCAACTTGGTAGAGAACACTTGTTTTGCTAATCTTTCCTCACCCATTCTGTTTAAGTGACCATACCACCTGAGATTAGCTCTGCTAACACATTCCTGGATTTTGACAATGTCAAGTTCTCCTAATATCCTCGTTTTTAATATGATATTGCCATTGATGCCATCTGTTCACGCCTATAATCTTTCTCAGGACTCTCATATCTGTGGTCTAGTTTTGGTCAAGTGTTTTACTTCTGACCCAGCTCTCAGATCCATAAGTTAAAACTGGTTTGAACACTGTCTTGTATACAGCTAATTTAGTGTTCCGACTAATTTCTCTCTTATTCCATATGAATTTATTCAATTGACTTCCAACCATACCAGCTTTGTTGATTCTGTTGTCTATTTCCATATTTAATTTACCATCTTCACTAAAAATCGTTTCTAATTAGCTGTAATGTTTTACTTGTTCCACAGGTTCTCCATTCACAACGCAGTTGACATTTTCAATGATTCTGCCTATTTTCATTGTCTTTGTCTTTTTATTGCTGACCTTCATACCATATCTATTACAACAGTTATTCAATTTAGACAGAGAATCTTGCAGATTTGCGGCGGATTTATTAAGAAGTATAACATTGTCCACATAAAGCAAAGAGCTGACATTAACATCTCCAATTTTGATATCATGTTTAATACTGCTTTCCTTCATAACATGATCCATATAGATAATGAATAACAGAGGGGATAACGTACATCCTTGTCTCACACCAGATTTAACATTAAACCATCTTCCTGTACTTCCTTCAATCCTAACTGCTGACTTACAACTCAAATAAAGACCAAGTATTGCTTGATATAATGCTCCATTGACACCATATAACTGATGTGTTTTGAATCGCTTCTCTCTTGGCACCTTGTTATATGCCTTTTCTGAATCGACAAAACTTAAACACAGATCTTTGTTATATTCCCATGCTTTCTCGACTATTTGTCGTAAAGTGAAGTTCTGATCCTGACAACCGCTATTTGACCTGAATCCAGCTTGTTCTTCACCTAGCTTTTCTTCCACAATTCTTCTCAACCGTTTTTCAAGTATACTTGCATAGATCTTACAAGGAACACTCAGTAGGGAAATACCTCTGTAATTCTCAGATTCAGTTTTATTTCCCTTTTTATATATGGGTACTATGAGAGCTCTACTGCAATCATCAGGAATTCGTCCCTCTGTCCAGGCATTCTGAACTTTGCAGTGCAGCCAATGTAAGACTTTTATACCACCATATTTCAGCATTTCTGGTCGAATATCATCTACTCTTGCTACCTTTCCACATTTCAAGCCTTTGATGGCTTTTTCTACTTCAAGTATGGATATGTATTCCTGATTGCATGCTTGGTCAGTGTTTTTTTATCACTGTGCTGTCATCACTGCTTGTTTCATTTAGCAAATTTTCAAAGTAATTACTCCATACTTCGAGGATATCGTTTTCTCCTGTTTTCATGTCACCTTTATCATCTCTAACTCCTTTTACAGCACTCTTTCTTCCATTCCTAAGCTACTTCAACAACCTCCAGAATATTTTGCCACCTTCTTGATATTTATTTTCTATGTTCTTACCCAAGTCCTCCCATGACTTTTGTTTAGCTAGTTTTACACAGTGTTTAGCTTTCTTACATTTGTCTCTGTATTCTCTAAGAGCACAAGCTGACTTATTTGGCAGGAACTTTTGATATGCTTTCTTCTTTTCCTTCACTGCCTCTTTAATGTCTTGTGTCCACCATGGAGTTCTAATTTTTCTATCCTTGCAGAAAACTTCACCACATGCCTGTCTAGCTGAATCAAACAGGGTTTTCTTCAAGGCTTGCCACTGAATCTCCAAGGTTTGGTTCCTGTTCTCAAACTCTCATTTTTTCTTCAATAATCTTTGTTTATAAATATATAAATTATGCATAAAAAATGCATAAATAAATAAAAAATGCGTAAATGTATGTATAAACATAAATGTTTATACATACGTCAAATAAATAGAATTCTAATAACAACACTTAGACACAGATGACAATACTTAAACACGTTGCACTTAAATCAGACTTTAATAAGTATATGAAATATAAAGACATAGAATAAAGATATAAAATGTTAATATATCAATAAAACGAGAACTACAATGTAAATACAACAAAATATAAAATATAAACAACACAAGCTTTATGCATATTGTGTAGTGCATAATATCTGAAATTATATGAAAAATAAATTAATTTAATTTATTTAATTTAATTAAAAAAAATGAAAACAAATTTATAATTAATTTTTAATATATACCTCATCTCATCCTTATTCTGCCTCTTCTTGTACATTACAGCTGGTCATTCCCTGTCCCGTTTTACTGCTACTTGCAGAATCATTAAATATATTTGGTTGAAGAAAGGATTTTGTCCAAGAGTTGTCGATTCTTAGATACTATATCGAAAAACTCTGAACATGACATGGTTCTGTAATGGGTTTTAACACGCATGATAGATTTCACCGTGTGCAGTTGCAAGCGATTCCTTTCATTTGTCTATAATGAATTTATCAATGAAAAAATTCATTCAATAGAAGCATTTGATCCTGGTAAGATCAAACAAAAACTTATAATTGAAGCTATTTCACTGTAAGTAATTTGTTCCTTTTTAAAATGACCAAAGATTTCTTTCCACCTATCCTCAAGTTTACAACTGGCATTATTCCATTCTTTAATTTTATACCCAGTTGCATACATTTTAACATGGCTGTACTCATCAAATAAGTTCTCTTCATTTAAGTTGAAATTTGGTAAGATGGTCTTAATTTCTTTGACACATTCTATTAAATTTTCCCAAGATACACGTGTGTTCAAGCAAGCCCATTCCATTTTAGTAAATACACTAAACTGATTTTGAGTCCATTCTTGAATATATTGAATTGCAGTGAAGTAGAAATTGGAGATGTTGTCTCTAAATGATGATTCAGTCATTAAACCTTCTTGACAAAGATTTTTTCATTTCGATTTTCACTTCATTGGGTAAATACTTCTCATTTTCATGCAATAAAATTTTCGTAATAAAAATGTCTATCTCTTTATTTACCTCACAACCCGTAGCATATTCTCTTTCGATTCGCTGGATTACCTCAGAGAACATTTTCATCTGATTTTTTAAAAATAGAAGATAAATGAAAGACTTCTTATCACTGAAAAACGTATTCAAAATAGTTGGACATTTATCTTGAGACAAGAAATAGGATTTAAGCCCATCGCACATTTCAATAAAACGAATTAAACGTGGCTGCAGTGAAAGCCATCTTATTTTGCTATGACCTAAAATAGTCTTGTATTCAGCTTCGACAAAATCACAAAAAGATTTCAGACTTTCGACTCTGACAGTGAATTGGTGAAAATGCTGGAAAACTTTACCCAAAATTGTTTGAACATCTATTGGTAAGATATCAGCAGCAGTTTGTACAGCATTATGTAAATATGAGCTGCACAACCTACACCTATTAATTTTCTGTTTAATTTGTTTTGTAATTTAGTAAAAACATTAATTTTACCTTTCCTTTTTAATCCACCAAAATTTGTGTTGGTATTATCTGCTGAAATGCCTATTATTTTATCAGGAATGTTATATTTTTGTGCAGCATTTAAAATGTGATCACAAATTAGATCAGAAGTTTCTCCAGGAAGGCTAGAAAATTCTAATATTTCCGTTGAAATCCCTTTATCAACAGTGAAATATCTCACATTGATAGGTACAATCTTAAGATCAATATGATTAGATGCATCTATGGATATGCAACAATATTTTACATTCCTTAGATTTTCCAATATTTCACTTTTTACATGTAGCGATAAGACTTTGGTAATAATAGCTTTGCACTTCGTTTGTGCACATGAAAATTTCTTATTCAAGAATTTTTTTAAAGTAGAAGACATACAATCCATAGATTGGAAACTGTGATTATGTTTAACTGCATGAAAAACAAATGTAGCCTCTTGTGCAACCAACTCCATTTCTTGGCTACCTAACTTTTGATACCCAAAAAATGATGTCAATGATTGACTTGAACTTTTTGCATACACAGCAGACTTGTGCTTTTTTGTATTGACATAGTCAGTTATATCTGCCTTACCTCCATGGCCAATATTAAATTCTGCATGGCACACACTACATTTCACTCTTGAGCTATCATCACAATCACTGCTTTTTGTTATGAAAATGAAAGGAAAAAAATCCTTCAATTTTTCATTGAAATTACACTTTCTTTTGGGTATTTTGTAACAAACGGTATAACTTTATTAATTTAAAAAATACAATATTCACAATTAATACGAGAATGAAAGAATACGAAATGAGCAGTTCAAAACTAGGTTATATCACATACCCTGTAGCGATATAAAAACAATTTAGCGGCTGACATGTGAAACTTAGTTCGCATAGCGTATGATATCCGAAGGTCCGAAATGTTTCCCATTCGTTGAAAGAAAATGAACTATCGTGGCACGTTAATATTCAAAACCATGTCGACCACTGAGAAACATTTCAGACCGTTGGATATCGTACGCGAACTAAGCTTGAGACAAAAGATTGCTGAAAATTTACCGCCGACCAGACGAACAATATAGATGCCGTGGTTGCGATTAGTTAAACATACAGTTGGGCGACTGTCTCCCTCATTCTGATATTCTTTTCTCCGGCTGAATGAAATGTATGGAACTAAATCATTTTCCCAGAATTCTAACATTCTGGTAATTCACCGAACTACAAAATAAATATGTCTCTGCTTTTTGTTTTGTAAACATACATTTTTAAAAGCACCCAAAAATATTACGACTTGTACTTATTCTTATTAGAAATGTTAATATTTTTATATTCTGAAAAATCCGGGACATTTAGCATCCCGAACTAAACATATCGGGATGCCGGGACAGAAGTAATAAAACCGGGACTGTCCTGGGACGTATGGGATCCCTAATCCAGAGGCAAGTGACCAAGATGATAGCAGGTCTATGGAATGAACCTTATGAAAATAGGTTGAAGATTTGTGGGTTGCAGAAATTGGCTGATAGGTGGAAAAGGGGTGATATGATTGAGACATTCAAATTACTGAAGGGTTTCTATAAGATTAATTCAGAGGATATTTTTCAGAACAGGACTGGTGGTGTGAGGACTAGGGGCCATCCATGGAAACTGGGCAAGAGTGTAGGTAGCAAGGGTGTTAGAACTATGTTTTTTACCTGGAGAGTGGTGAATGAGTGGAATAAGCTGCCAGAGTCTGTTGTGGGTGCCATGACTGTGAATGAGTTCAAGGCAAAGTATGATAGATACTGTGTGGATGTTGAATAGTTGTTCTTGACATGATGTTTAGGGCCTCCCTCGATGAGTCTAAGGGCTCCTTGGAGTTTCCCGTAATAATATCAACTCCATTTACCAAAGTTAGCTAAAATTCTCAAGAAAATTTAAAATCTGCACTTCTAATCCTCTTTCCAAACTCTGTTCCTTACTCGGTTCACCTAAACTGAAACCTGACAGCCTAAAGTATTCAGAAGTTTATAGTCTTGGGTGTAACTGCAACATGCCTTATTTTGGTCAGACCGAGAAATTCATTGTAATGTGAGAGACGTTACATATGGCAGAACTAGAGCCAGTGTACTATCTAATCAGGTTCTTAATTCTGCTCAACTTAACTAGGAAGATTCTGTAATTCATCCAGTGATCTGGCACAAATCATGAAACATTTTTAGATGCTATGATGAACTGGAGAGAAGAATTGTGGAATCGACAGAAATTGTCCTCAATCTGTTGATCTTAATACTAACCTTAGCTATAACCTATCTGATTGTCATTCTCTTCAGCTATCCAAGTTTTGTCTAAACTAGATCATGCTTGCGCGAATGTGCCCAACAATACTGTGGCATCCAGAAATGTTTGCAATACATATGTAAGTTAATTTATAGCTGCATCTTGTAGTGTGTGTGTGTGTTTTTCCATTTCTCTTAATCACCCAATGAAGTCTTCTAAGAAGACGAAACTAGTTGTGGCCTCAAATAATAGAGTATTTTTCTATTTTGGTATCTGTTGACTTCTACTCGTTAAATTTTTTTAATCATATATATATATATATACAGGGTGTTTGGGATAAATTTGACATATTTATAATTAATTATATTTTTCCGTAAGTTACATGTATTAACACACACTTCTCTTCATTTAAAAGTTTGGACCCTTCTTCATTCATATACAAGATGTCAGAAAGGATGGATAGCTGGAACCCACCTGAATCATGGAAGAGAATAACTTGTATCATGATGATTCGTGCCCGCCATCAAAATAAGGATATTACGACTGCTGCCCAATGCTCCCTGAATACAGTAAAAACAATCAGGCATGAACTAGAGACTTGCAATGGTGACTACGAGGATGGAGCAAGAAGAAAGATCCCTAGCAGACGATCTGATTGCGTTCGTACAGCAGAATTCCTCGCAAATCTGCAGGAACAGGTGTTGAAGAACCCTGGCATTGGAATTCGGGCTTTGTTCGTGGAGTTGCTAACTGTAGTCAAGCCCTGGATAACAAGGGTAGCCAATGGTAGGCCGTATGTATGGCAGCAGGATTCGGCCCCTTGCCACACCTCTGGGAAAAGTCAAAAATGGTTGTCTGAAAATTTCTACGACTTCACCAGTCCAAATGTTTGGCCTCCAAACTCCCCAGACCTTAACCCCATGGATTATTTTGTATGGGGCGCAGTTGAAAAAGACACCAATCGCACTTCCAGTAATACAAAAGCCCAGTTAATGGATAAAATTAAAACAGTTTTTGCGGCCCTTCCCAGGGAGACTGTAGCATCAGCTTGTTCGAGGTTCCGAAGCAAAATTGAAGCTGTGATCGATGCTAATGGTGGTTATTTTGAGTAAATCTTGTTGATAGTATTGTAATTAACTCTGCCTGTAATGTTTTTTTGTCAATTCATTAAATTTAATAGATACAAAGAAGATTTTCTTTTTCCTTACGAAACTGTCAAATTTATCCCGAACACCCTGTATATGTACATTCAATTCTTCATTTACATGATAGATTGGTTCCAGAAAAAATTGTGTAAAAAAAAATACAGTGCATATGAAAAAATAGAACAATGGTTCCAGATGTGAAAACCTGATACGAACAATAAGTTATTTTCAAACAAAACAACACACACACACACACACATATGCTTCTCCTAAAGAAAATAGTGCACCACTAATAAAACAGAAATTCAAAAAGGTCCAAATATACGCACACATATAGTTATTAGTTAAATTTTATTCGCCATCATTTTCTGATAGTAGACGCATTCTTTTGTGTGAGACTGGAATTAAATCACTTCCATCACTTGAAACACTTTGGCCATCCTGTTCATACTGCAATGGCAAAATGTTTTCTTCAGTAAAAGGAACTAAATTAGCACTAATTTCCAATAATTCTGAAGGTTTGATTTTGTTTTTTTACCATGAACTCTGTAATTAATCGTTGAATTCCTGTTTTGACTAGATCTTTTATAATTCTTCATATCGCACCACATGTGACTTCAGTTCAACTTTAAACTGTTCAGCTTGTTCAGTATTTGGATCATGTGCAAGAAAATGACTTTGCACTTTTACTAGCCATTTGAAGCCCTTCTTTAATTAATCCTGCAGTGAGTAGAATCTCTTCATCTCCATCAAAACTTTTTTCTTTTTCATTGAGATTCTCGAGGACAGCTTCTGTTATTTCTATAATCAACAAAACTTTCAAATCCAGATTTTTTTTTGTCAAATAGTTTTTAACTACTGGAACAAAACATTGATGGGACCATTCATTAAAAATTTCTTTTGTAATCCAACCTTTTTTGTCTTTCAGTGCGCTGGTAATGTGTTAAAATCCACACCTTTCATTGCCTGCGGTCTTAGGGATAGATTATTGAGTAACGGTTTAAATATACAATCTCCTGAAGCATTGCTGCAAAATAATAGTCATATGATCCTTAGATGCTTTAAAGCCACCAACACTTTTTTGTGATTTTGCTATATAAGTTCTACTTGGCATTTGTCTACATTCTGTAGCATAGAGTAATCCCTGATATTTAAAACATCGAGGGTGTTCCCCCAGAATTCAAGTTTAAGTGCATATATACCATACTAGGACGTGATAATTATAATGGAAATGCCCTTTTTAACAGAACTGAATTCAAACAAATTTTAAAAATAAATGCCATTTTGAAGTGTGTTAAATCAAAATATACAGTGTAAAAATAGAATTGCTTTTGTTTTCTAAACCGTGTTATTTAAAATCGTGTAAAAAAAGCCATGTAAAAAGAGAATTAGCTGTGTGTGTGTGTGTGTATATATATATATAATATTGCATTTATTGACTTTGAAAAAGCATTTGACAAAGTTAAAAGAAACATATTATTTAACATATTAAAAGAAAGACAAATACCAAACAATATCCTAAAAGCTATCATAAGTATATAAAAAAATGATCAAATACAAATAAGATTAAATTTTTATTATTATTATTATTGTTCCGGGCAACTCCAAGGAGTCGACAGACTCATCGAGGGAGGCCCTAACATCATGTCAAGAACAACTATTCGACATTCACACAGTATCTATCATACCTTGCCTTGAACTCATTCATGGTCATAGCACCGACAACAGACTCTGGAAACTTATTCCACTCATTCACCACTCTCCAAGTAAAAAACCTAGCTCTAACACCCTTGTCAACCACGCTCTTGCCCAGCTTCCATTCATGGCCCCTAGTCCTCCCGCCACCAGTCATATTTACAAAAATATCTTCTGGATCAATCTTATAGAAACCCTTCAGTAATTTGAATGTCTCAATCATATCACCCCTCCTTCTCCTATCGACCAATTTCTGCAACCCACAAATCTTCAACCTATTCTCATAAGGTTCATTCCACAGACCTGCTATCATCTTGGTCAATCGTCTCTGGATCCTCTCCACTTCCTCCCCATCACGAAGAAACCCTCGTGCCCATAACTGGGCACAGTAGTCCAGATGGGGTCTTATCAAGGCTCGATACAGAGGAACAACAACTTGTTTGTCTCTGCATGTTAAAGTATTTTTCAGAAGCCAAGTGATTTGGTGAGCTGTTTTAATCACTTTTGCTATGTGCCCCCCCCCCCCCCCCCCCAAACTTCAATTCCCTATCCACCAACACTCCCAAATCCCTGGCCTCATCTATCTCCTGGAGTACGGTTCCAACAATGCGATATACTGCTGATATTCTTTTCACCCCAAAGTGCATAACCTTACACTTTGGCACATTAAATTGACATCCATTTTTCCTAGCCCAGTCCTCCAAACTATCCAAATCATCCTGTAAAATTTTGACATCCTGGGCACTCATAATTACTCTACCCAACTTTGCATCATCAGCAAACAAGTGAACACTTCCTCTCAAATCCTTTCTTATATCATTGATGAACAAATTGAAAAGCAGTGGTCCAAGAACAGAGCCCTGTGGCACTCCACTAGTCACAAGCCGTCTTTTAGACTCCACTCCTGAATAAACCACTCTCTGGTATCTCTCCTTCAACCACCCTCCTATCCATCTGACCAACCCTATATCTATCCTCATCTGCTCCAGTTTACTGATTAGGGTTCTATGTGGTATCCTATCTAAAGCCTTGGCAAGGTCCAGTAGTATTACTGTAAACCCATTACCCCTATCCAGTTCAGCCGTCACTGTGTTATAAAACGTGAGTAAGTTACTGAAGCATGATCTACCCTTCACAAAATCATGTTGCCCTCCATACAATATCCCATTTTCATCTATCCAATCCTGTATTCTTTTCTTGACTAATTTCTCTAAGACCTTGACAATGATTCCTGATATGCTAATCGGTCGGTAATTTACAACAGCAGTCTTGGAACCACCTTTATGCAGTGGAACTATTTTCCCCTCTTTCCACCCCCTTGGGACTAACCCAGACCCGAGACTCAAATTAAACAAAATGGTCAAGGGTACTGACAATTCTTTAGCTGCTTCTCGTACAACATAGCTGGTATACCATCCAGTCCTACAGATGTATTGACATTGAGGTTATGCAATGGACTACTCACCTCCACTTCATTCACCACAATTCCCGTTTAATCTACTGGTACATTCGTTTCTGCAATGTCACCACATGGATGATATATTCTTGCAAAGTGCTCACTCAGTAACTCGACTATATCAACTGATTCAGTTACCTCCCTACCATCGGCATTCTTTAAAATCATTCTGCCATGTACATTTTTCCTTTTACTTGCTACATATTTAAAAAACTGTTTAGGATTCTCTTTAGCCTGCATGGCCAATGTTCTTTCGTAATCCTTTTTTGCTTTTCTTACCACACTCACCCTTCTGTCCTGTGCTTTATACCGTTCGTGTGCCTCCCGGTCACCTTTTTCCTTAAATTCCCTCCATAGTTGTTTCTATTTTTGCAGCTCAAGCTTAATGGTGTTATTCATCCATTTAATCCCTAGTTGATTTATTATTCGGACTCTAGGTATACAGTCAGCCATTGCTTCATGCAAACACTTCTTAACTACCTCCCATGCACTATCGACTTCTAGTCCTTGTAGTTGTACATGCCATGGCACTGAACCAATCAAATTCCTAAGGTTGTCATACTTTCCAGCCCGATAATTCCACATGCACCCTGTCTTAATTGAAAATTCTACACCTTTAGCCACCTCCCAAGTCAAGACCCTATGATCACTCTCACTGATTGGTGGCAATGTGGTCATATTTGTTACAGCCAAATCCTCAGATGTAATTACTAGGTCAAGCACTCTCTGACCCCTAGTATTTTTCATTACATGCTGTCGCAGATAGTTATCCCTTAATAACCGCATAAAATCCAATTCCTTCCTCCCATGTGTCCTCTCCTCACTCCAATCAATGCAACCA
The DNA here is from genome assembly GCF_054136105.1 of Typopeltis vanoorti. NCBI lineage: Eukaryota > Metazoa > Arthropoda > Arachnida > Uropygi > Thelyphonidae > Typopeltis > Typopeltis vanoorti. The sequence continues at coordinate 9,372,926 of NC_143560.1, read as the reverse complement.
TAGTTGAAATCTCCCATAATAATCACCCTCCTTCCACTCATTTCTTCTATTTGCTTGTGCATACTGTCACCACCATCTTTTCCATCACCTGGTCTATAGCAGCACCCAATTGTATATTTGGTTCTGCTAGCCACAATCTCGCACCAAATGGCCTCAAATGTGCTCTTTTCTCTATCCTGCAATTCAACTTCTATTCTCCTTGGCTGCAGCTCATCAGCTATCATCAACAATACTCCTCCTCCCATTTTATTCTCCCTGTTCATTCCTGAACACATTATACCCATCACATTCAATCCCACTAGCTATATCATCTACAGTCAGCAAGCCATGTTTCACTAATACCAGTAACCTGTGGTCTGGAAGTGCCAACCATGGCCAAAAACTCTTCCTTCTTGTTCCTAATACTCCTAGCATTAGTGTACATGAATTTAAGACCCCCATTAGCCCCAACCCTACCTTGATGCCTTATATTAACTATCCCACTCTGATTTGTTGTCCTTATTTGCTCGGGTATATTATATTCATTCTTACATTCAACTGCCTCTCTAAGGACTGTATATCTACTCCCCCCCCCCCTTAATAAATCTAGTTTCCCTGAATTTGCACATCACCACATTCAGCAACACTTTCTCAAGTCTTCTTACACCATAACCATTCAAATGCAAGCCATCCATCTTATATAGATCCTTTCGCCCATCAAACTCACTCCACACATCCACAAATTCCACACCACTCGTCATACATAACCCACGCATAAAGTCATTCGCAATTATGGCCCTCCTTTTAAACATTTCACTGTCATACTGTGGCAAAAGACTAATCATTCTAACTCTCTCACTCTTTTCTTTTGCTACCTCAAACAATTCATTCAGGTCTTCTATCATTTCCATTTTGTCTCCTTTCAAGTCATTCATACCTGCCACAACAATCATTTCTTTCACCCTTTCCTTTTGCTCTCTAACAGACTCAGTTACATCCTTTATGGTCGCACCAGGTTGGTACGATTTTGTCAAATCCTCTACTATCACATCTCGTACTAACAAGTCTCCATACAGCACTCTATCCTTCATTTTGTTCATGTTCACAGTCATACGCCTATTTTTCCTGTCATACTTTTTATTATTGGCTGGTTCATTCAGTCAACTTTTGCTTATACGCTCTAACTGCTGTTTTTCCCTTTGTATCGCACCATTCAACAATGCGATCTCACTCATTGCATCTATCTCATCTTTTTTATTCTCAGTAAAACCATTAATAGTATCATTCACACTTTCTACATTCACACTCTCACAATTCTCTGGTACAACCTCGCCGTTTCTTGTCATATCCCTATTTTCTTCATTCTGAAGTTTGACAAAAATATCACACTCACGATCTGAAATACTCTTCAATTTCTCATTCTCCCTACATTTTCTACACACGTTCACTCCTTTATTATCATCTAACCACACTCCGACCGCACTCCGCAAAGCGTACATTTCGCAGCTAGTACACTGAATCATCTCTTTTATACTACCGTTCTTTGATAAAGATGGCGAACCATCATTACTGGCTGCCATTTTCCTTCGTATTGGAGCCATACTTACTTGCAACGTATTTTATCAAATTATAAATTATAACACACCAAAAACACACAAGAAGATGCACTAAGAGACGCAAGGCAAACAGAACTACGCAATATTAAATAAATTTATCAACGATAACTGAAAATAATACTTATCTTATCCGGAGCTTTCACGAACACTACACACTACGAATCCCTCTAGCGGTGACAGCCCCAATAAAATATGTTATAAAGACACACAAAATACTCTAAAAACACGAAAATCGTTATAATATACTATAAAACCAATTTTCTAAGGAAAAACATACACAAAAAACTCCAAAAATCACCAGTTTTACACAAGCGCTAAAATCACGAGCTATCATATACGAGAGAGATAAACCAAGGGGGGTCCGACAGGGATGTCCCCTCTCAGCAACTCTTTTTAATATCTACTTAAATGAAATAATAATAAAATGGAATAAAAATTTACACCAAATAATAATTACAAATTCTGAAGATAACTTATAGAAAGCTATTTTAGATCTAAATGAGATATTCAAAGATTAAGGTATGATAATATCAACAGAAAAATCAAAAACTATGGCCTTTAAAGGACAAGATCCAACAAGTACTAAAATAGTAATAGATAATAAGATCTTAGAACAGGTGAATTCATTTAACTACCTAGGCTGTATGATCACATATGAAAATGAAAAAGATATAAATGTAAAAATTGCAAAATATTTAAAAATAACAGGTGTAATTAACTATATTTAAACCAAACCTAGTTCTAAAAACAAACCAAACTAAAAGTATACAATACATTAGTCCTACCTGTCTTAATGTATGGAAGTGAAATCTGGACAATAAAACAAAAGACGAACAAAGATTAACAATAGCAGAAATGAAGTTTATGAGAAAAACTGCAAAGTATACTCTATTTGATCACAAAAGAAACGAAGATATTATGAAAGAATTAAACCAAGAACCAGTAATAGAAAAAATTTAAAAATATAAACATAAATGGATGGAACACGTTCAAAGAATGAAAACTGAAAGATTGCCAAAACAAGCCTTAAAGTACAAGCCATTAGGAAAAAGAAAACCAGGACGTCCTCGTAAACGATTCAACGATGACTTCTAAGGCTGGAACAGGACATGCTAGGCCTAAATTCTTGATATGCATGATGATATATATAATATATCTATGGTTGATCAAGATAATTCATATCATTGATGGTACATTGACTCTAAATTACTATCATATATACAAAGTAAAAGATTTAAGAGTATAAAAATGCATATTTAACATAAGATTATGTACAGTTGATAAATTGTACAATTCCAAATCTCGTCAATTTATCCTTCTTTGTATTAAAGTTCCAGGAACAGGATCATATTTACTATGAGGGATGTCCAGAAAGTAAGTTCCGATGGACTCTCAGAGAAACAAAGATATATTTACAAAAAAAAAACTTTATTGGAAATTAAAGTAGACAACTTTCACTACTTTTCTACATAATTTCCGCCATTGTTCAGGCACTTATCATAACAGGGCACCAAGAGTTGTATACTTTCATCATAGAAGGTTGCCGCCTATGACGCAAACCACGTATTGACTGCTTCTTTGACCTCATCATCGTTTTGGAACTGCCATCCAGAAAGGAAAGATTTCACATGTTTGAACAGGTGAAATTCGCTTGGCACGACATCAGGACTATATGGTGGGATGATGGAATTGTTCCCAGCCGAAGGTGGTGAGAAGTTGCTGTGTTATGCCAGCTGTGTGTGGGCTGTCGTTATCATGATCAAAACAGCACCCCTGGTAAGCATGCCACATCGTTTATTCTGGATCTGAAACGGATAACTGACCTAATTTCACATGCAATGGGTGATTCGATTTTCTTAGACATTATAAACACACACCAAGAAGCATACACACTGCGAAAATGTCTGAAAATGGTACCAATGTCTTGCTTACGAATCAACAAACTCAGCACACATGTGCACCATTGCGATCACAACATTACAGTGAAAATATTTAAAAACGGAACTTACTTTCTGGACGTCCTTCGTATATAACCACAGTAACTTTTGATTCAGTATTAATATTTTAGAATCTTTCAATATACATTAGAAATTTCAGTCTTGACTTAAATGGCAAAGCTATTTTTGAGTTATTCAGTCATTTAATTCAGAGTATGAATCTTACATCACTTAGATCACAGCATGAAATTAAAGAAATCGTCTGATCAATAGGCATACACATAACTTCCATCAATAGTGAAATTCTTTCATTATCATACACTCCATACATTCAGTAATGGTATTTTTATCTAATTTTAGAATAAGATTACACTCAGTTTTTTTTTTTGACCAATAAATTTAATGATAAATTATGCCAACAAGTTTCACCAACTGGGCTGTTTGGCTTCTTCAGAGAATACAAACGGTAAAGACAACTCAAAGTCGCTGGTACATAGAACAAACGTATAAAATATAACAAAATTAAAAAACTTGTAACATCATATGCATGGAGCATGTGTTTCATTATAGTTCGCCCACCGTTTGTAGGTCTCTGCTTGGCGTCTTGCCGAGAATAGTCGATTCATGCTGAAGGGGACAAAGAAATGAAGGACGTACGAATTGGTCGCCAACACGCGAAATCACTTGCTTTATAGGTAAAATTTTCCAACTGTCATACAAGCAACATAGCTAACTACAATAATCATAAAAGAGAAGTTAATTTTCCGACCTGTAATAATAAACAACTCATCCCACAATACGGACTGATTACCCTATTATCGGAATGGATTCTCCTTTTTCTGACATGCGCAGAAGTGTCGAAGGATCTCTAATCGGTGGGCATTAAACAGTTAAAGATAAACTGTTTAATGATTACAGTATTGTATTTATAATTTTAAATTGTCTTCATCCATTCACTTGACAATTCAATAACAGTTGGAATATCAGTGCTTGTGAACAAACAAAATTCAACACGTTACATGTGAACAACACTTAAATTCAGAACTAATTTAGAGAAATGTAAAGACTGAATATAAGAAGTAAATTTTGAAGGTTTGGTTTCAGAAGCTAAAGCTAGTATTGTTTTGAGCATTACATAATTTATCAAATGAAGAAGAGGAATGGAATGTATTGTCTTTGGCAAAATTGTGAATTGGATTTGAGGTTAGCAAAACAAGTTCATTTATGGCTATGAAGAAAAGTACAGGGAAGTACAAATCCCTGGAATGGTTTTGGGGAAAATCCAAAGAGATGAAGATATCCATCATGACAGAGAGAGAGAGGAAATAGGTGCTTTAAATATAAAAGGTGTAAGGCAGATTAAGTTGGTATGTTGATACAAGATGATTTGTCTCTGTTGTATCTGCTGCTGGTTGTGATTTATTTATTCTTTTATATATATATGTATATATTTCCCTCCTCCCATGCCCTTCATGTGTTCTGACATGTATATCTCTGCTGACCAACCTATTTGTCCTACAGTTGTATAGTTCCATTTTTTTTTTGAGTGGTGAATGGAGAGGTTTTAGAGGGAGACTGAGACCTAAGAGCTTATTTACTGGGAAGAAAGCTGCTTTTGTTCCTTGTTGGTGCAATCTTTTTGAGATCTTATACACACACACACACACACACACATAAGATCTCACACGAAAGTCACAAGACCTATAGCAGATTAATGCTGTGTGTGTGGGCAATATGTAAGGGAACATATTGCCATGTTGTATGTATCAAACAGATGGACAGCAGTAATATAGAGAAGCAATATGCTTCTCTATATTACTGCTGTCCATTTGTTTGACTCTTTTAGGAGGTTTATCATTTTTTGATTATAACCACTTTTTGGAAGGAGAAGATTGAGGTGTTAGAGATTTTCACTTCTTTTCTCCTTACTGCTGGTCATAGCATGTTTATAATACCATTTTTTTTTGCATGAAGTATCTTTCTGTGTGCACATTGATTTCTGTAGAACAAATAGGTAAGTTTATTTTGTGGATGACACTATGATGGTCTAGAAAAAAAGGCAGAGATCTGTTGTTTTCTAATTCAGCAGCAGTGAACTTTGTGCAGGGATGATCAGCATAATTCTGTAGTTTGCTGACCTGTGACAGATGATGAATACATCATCCACATAGCATAGCCACCAAAGTTTATAGGTTGTAATATGTTGTAATCCTGGAGCCTGTTTTTTGCACAGTTCATTTAAAGAGGTTGGCTAAAAGCAGAGATAATGAGTAGCCCATTGCTAGGACTTCTTCCTACTTGTAGTACTTGTTTAGGAATTGGAAGAATGTGTTGTTGATGCAGTCTTCATATCATGTCATGCTGTTTGGTGGAAATAGTTGTTTTGTAATAGTCCTGTGGTGAACAGGTTGATATCCAGGCTCATTATTAAATAAGAGGATTCTATTACAGTTCATTTTTAAGTAAACTATGCAGTGTTTTTGCATGTAAAGACTATGATCTGTCCGAGATATTTAGAGACACAAAAGAGGTAGATGAATATGACATCCATTATGGGCACAGTGATGTGTCTTGCTTGTGTATTTTTTGGAGCTTTATAAATTCTGGAAATTAGCAGATATTTGAAACAAGATGCTTTTCAGTATCCTTTGGCCAGTCTTTAAGAAATTGTTGGTTGTGTTGTGGCATGCTAAGTGAGGTCACAGTGTTGTAGATTATAGCTGTTTTCATGCCTACTGTGGCATTATCTTTGTCTGCTTTTAGTGCTGTGATCTTTTTGTCTTGTTATATTATTTTCTGAACTGCTGACATTTCATTTTTGTAATATTTCTGCATGGGTGTTTGGATGCAGATTAAGTTTGTGACATCTTTTGATAATTTCCTTAGTTCTTTCTATATATTAGCAACGAGTATTAGTAATCCATGAAAGATTATGCTAACATAACTATGTTAGTACTCAGTGAGTTAATTTAGAAATCCTGCTCTAGAAGACCAAAGACCATACATGGTAGTTTTTCAAGCCACTTCAGATCTTGAATGAACAAGGCAATAATCTCACACTGGATGATGGAAATCCACCTAAAGACATTCACAAATCCATGACAGTGGGATTCCAACCCACACAATTTGTAGGTTGGAGAATGGGGAAGCCATGCAGTCAGCCAATTCTTGTGTATATTTCTAATATATAATTACAAAAATAAGAAAAGAAGGTATTATGATATACTTTTTTTTTCATTTTTTTTTTCATATGTTTCTTTGTTGTTTTTGTTTATTTAGAAAGTTTAAGTTTCGAAGATCTTCAGAATTAAGCAGCAGTAGCAACAACATAAAATCATTAGATGTTTCTTCTTCATCGGTAAATTCTCCAGAACATTCTTTTAACCAGCCAGAATTGAAGCAGATTTTCAAAAAAAATTTTTCACAGTAAGTTCAATATTAATAATTGAAATATTTTAATATATATATGCATATTAAGTATAAACAGAGACCTATTATGAAAAAAAAAAGTATTTCCTACGAGTCACTTTTTCCAAATAATCTTCCAGCACTTCATCAGATATTGTAGTTGAATGTTTTTGCTAAAATAATGTACTTGTGATAGAAATGTTACTAAATTATAGTGCTTTGCTGCACAGCGATATATATTGCTGGCAGACTGAGCCTCCATAGCTCAGTCGATATAGACGAAGCCCTTTGGTCAGAAAGACCTGGGTTTGATTCCCATCGGGTTTTTGTCCCCCAGAACAAGCAAATCAGCTCAGTGAACACGTACGAATTATAGTCAAGAATACTGCCCTTAGGGGATGCAGAAGCGGAGTGACAAACTGGCTGCATTAATTCAGTGCAAGCCCCTTATTAGGGGGAGGACTCATCCCATCCTTAGGGACAGATGGGAAGAATAAGATAGGGCAGTGTTATTACCAAATTTATGTTTATGTACAATAGTTTATGGTATAAACATAAATTTGGTAATAACGCTGCCCTGCATTTGTGGTTACACACAGCAGATTGTTGAAGAAACAGTTTAAACTGTAATTGAAAAGAACTACTGTCTTAAGAGGCAACCTTTTAGAAGAAATCAAGTTAAATAGTTGTTCATAGAATGACTCTCCCACATCTTAGGCAAATTAATGCAGCCGTCCTTATTGATATTATGGTAGTGTTTCATAACTGAAATGCTGAAGCTGATTCTCAGAACAGTCATTATTAGGTTTCATGGAATAAATACAGCACATATAAATAATTAAGCACAAGTTTAATCAATTCTGTAATTTGTCTCAGTGATTGAAACATTTATCAGCATTGAGAAATCATCTCATGCTGATAAAGAGAGAGAGGCACACACACATACAGAGTCTGTCAAAACAATGTATACACTTCAGCAAAAGAAAAACCTGTATAAAAATTGTAATACTAAATTTATACAGACATCAAGGGATGAATACAAGTTACCTTTGACTTCTGCAATTATACGAGTTGCTCAAAGTGGTTACCATTGGCGTCCAGATACTTATTATTATGGCAAACTACTGCTTGGGCAATGTTGACCAAAGTATCCAGTGGGATTACTGCGCATGCCATTTCGATTTCTTTCCGAAGGGCAACCAATGTAGCTGGTTTTCTATGATACATTACATCCTTTTAGAGTCCCTCATAGATAGAAGTCCAAGGGTGTTAAATCAGGAGAACGATGGGGGGGGGACTCAACTGCGCCTCTTCATCCTATCCATTGTCCCTGCAAACTATCATCGAGGTAAGCGCTCATGTCTCAGTGGTAGTGCACCATCTTGTTGGAAGAGAAATTGATCATTCCCATAAAGTTCATGAATGGCAGATTAAAGGGATGTGTGTGTGGCATGTCTAGGTACACTTGACCAGTAACAGTACCTTCAACGAAGAATGGTCCTGTTAAACCATAAATTAAAGAAACCAAGGAATTATATACTTGGTTTAATCCTTTATCCAAGTGTAAGCAAACAAAGTTTGCACCTGAAGTATTTTCAGGACTGGGGTAGTAAAGGTGGTATAGTCCGACCACAGAAGCAAGAGCTATCATTGTCAGACTGAAAAGAAGTGTCAATCCATGTTGAAGGGGGGAAAGAAATAAGGCAATGTACGAAATGGTCACCGACACGTGAAATCATGTGTTTTATACATAAAATTGTCCAACTATCATACAAGCAAAATAATTACCACTTTAAAAACTAGAATGATCATAAAAGAGAAGTTAATTTTCCAATGTGTAATAATAAACACTCATCCCACAATACGGATTGATTACCCTATTATCAGAATGGATTCTCCTTCTTTCGACATGCACAGAGGTGTTGAAGGGTCTCGTATCTGTTGCTATGCATTATGGGAAGGATCACTATCTAGACCAGTTTCAACCTTTATTGAGGTCTCATCAGTGGGAGCCAAAATCAGAGGTGATGCCAAAGTTGAAGTAATGCAGAAGTCATATTTTTATATACGAGTTGCCAAAAGGTGTCGCACCTTATTATTATAATACTCTGAATCAGAGATAGTTGTTGAAAGTTTTTCCACTTAGTTATACTATAAATTAAAGATACCAAGAAATTATATACTTGTTTTAATTCTTTATCCAAGTGTGAGCAAACAAAGTTTGCACCTGAAGTATTATATGTCATACAACCTTGACCATGAGTTGCCCAACTCCTGAAAATACTTCAGGTGCAAACTTTGTTTGCTTACACTTGGATAAAGGATTAAACCAAGTATATAATTTCTTGGTATGTTTAATTTACAGTATAACCAAGTGGAAAAACTTTCAACAACTAACTGTCTCTAATCCAGAGTATTATAATAATAAGGTGTGACACCTTTTGGCAACTCCTGTATGAAAATATGACTTCTGCATTACTTCAACTTTGGTATCACCTCTGGGTCTGGCTCAAGGGTGCGCTGCCTATATGTGTGATGTGCGATGCACACAGGCACTAGGATAGTAACGGCACCAAAGAGGAGGAAATACTTTAAAAAAAACGATTTTTTAAAGTGATTTTTTTATTAGAGAGGGGGGGATAGGGGTGCTGGTAGTGACCCTTCCCGTAATGCATAGAATTATACAAGAGTGGTCTGAAAAGTTGCCATCTGTGGCCTCAACCATAGATGGCAACACTATCGGCACAATTTTTTTTTCTAAGTTGGTACATCTGTCATAAGCATCCATGTGAAATTGCAGGTCATTCTATCAAATAGTTTGTTTTATACAGCTGTCTGAAGCAAAAATATTGTCTGTATCCCTTGAAATGGATAAAATTGAGTATCGTGTTGTTATAAAATTCTTTATAAAAGAAGGTTTAATGCAAAAAGAAATTCATTTGAAGTTCATAAAAGTGTATGGGCACTCTTCTCCTTCATTTTCGACAATTAAGAAATTGCCGAGTTTAAAAATGGCCGTACCAGCCTTGAAGATGATCCACTAAAGGACGTCCAAAAAGTGGATTTTGAACGTCCTTTGCAGAAATCATTGATCAAGTGCACGATATGGTATTGGATGACCTGCGAGTCAAAGTGCGTGAAATTGCTGAGACTATAGGCATTTCAAAAGAATGTATAGGATATATTTTGCATGAAGAATTGCAAATGAAAAAGCTTTGCATAAGATGGGTGCTGTGCTTGCTCACAGGATCAAAAATATACTCGCATGAAAGCATTTTAAAGAATAAAACTGATTTTGTGTGTCGATTTGTTGCTATGGATGAGACTTGGATTCGCCATTACACACCAGAATCTAAACAGAAGTCAAGACAGTGGACAGAAGCCGGTTGGTCAGTGTCAAAGAAGATAAAGTTCCCATTAGCAGGCAAGGTCATGTATCGGTGTTTTGGGATGCTAAAGGCATTTTGTTTATTAAGTATCTTGAAAAGGGTAAAACAGTAATCGGGGAATATTATTCCGATCCTTTAACCAGACTAGACGAAAAAATTCTTGAGAAAAGACCTGGTTTGCAGAAGGAAAAAATCATTTTTCATCAGGACAGTGCACCCGCTCACAAAGGTGTTTTGGCAATGGGAAAATTAAGGGATCTAGACTATGAATTGTTGGATCATCCACCCTATTCCCTAGATTTGGTTTCCTCTGATTTCTATCTCTTCCCAAAACTAAAACTCTTCCTCCCTGGTCAGCGTTTTTCTTTGAATCAAGAGGTGATTGCAGCTGTAGAGGGATATTTTGCAGATCTTTCTGAGAACCACTACGGGGATGGGATAATGGCACCAGATCATCGCTGGAATAAATGTATTAGTCTTAAGGGAGATTATGTTGAAAAATAAAATAATTTTGAAATTATGAATTTTTTTTTTTTTTTTTTTTTTTTTTTTTTTTTCATTGTTAGGTTGCCTGTGTAGCTCAGTGGATGTGGCGTTTGCACACCACGGTGCTTGGCCGCATGAAGGAAGACTTGGTTTCGAGTCTAGTTGGCGACTAGAGGAAATTTTTCTAAACCTTTTTTCGACCGGTTCCCGAGTTAGTCGATCTCTGGCACAGGCAAGCGGGTTTTTCCTCCCGGAAACTCGGGTTTTTCGTCCTGTAAACTCAAGATAATCGACCGTAGAACCCACATTATTTTCAGACATTAAATATATTGTGTTAGGGACCACGAGATGGCAGCACATTTGAGCCATCTCTCTTCACTGAGTACCGCTTAATTAGTGATAGCCTTGGGCCATCTATCTCTGATTGGACCAGTGGAGATTGAACTGCCCACTCAGTCTACCAAAGTTAGATAGGGCTAAATGGCCTCGCCTACTCTCCATATACGGGAATAAAAAGGCGTTAGCTGATTTTTTTTTTTTTTGATTGTCAGGTTGAGAACTTTTCAGACTACCCTCGTACATGTCTGCAAGATGTACTTTGCATTATGGGATACTAAGGCAAGTAATGTGAAGTCATACCACCTTTACCATGAGTTGTCCAGTCCTGAAAATACTTCAGGTCAGGTGCAAACTTTCTTTGCTTACACTTGGATAAAGGATTAAACCAAGTATATAATTTCTAATTTCTTGGTATTTTTAATTTATAGTATAACGAAGTGGAAAAATTTTGAACAACGTCCTATAAAACACCTAGGTGATAATCCACACCAGACATTGAGCCCAGTAAATTGACTGCCTTGTCTACATAACACGATTTTCTGGAACCCAGTAAACACAATTTTGCTGGTTCACTGTTCCATTAAGCTTAAATTGTGCTTCATCAGACCAAACTATCTTCCTCACAAACTCCTCATCCTCATCTACCATATGTTGAATTCTCTCACAATTCTGCATTCTTCGATCATGATCATCTTCATTCGTTGCATGTAATAATCTTGGGATGTAAACTTTCTATTTAGCTGCTTTAAGAATGCACCGTATGCTTGCACTGCTAATTCCTGTCTCACATGTACATTGTGTGGTAGATTTCTGTGGCGAGTGTGTAAACTGTTTCACCACCATAGCCGAGGAAGCAGGACTTGTTGCTGTGTTAGGCGTCCTGGATCTTTCCTTGTGCACATCACACATGGTACCATAGTTCTCAAACTTATCATGAATACATGCAATTGTCAGGCACATTGGAGGTTGTGTTGCAAACTCACGCCTCCATTGTCGTTGAACTTCAACATTCTCAAATTTGAAATACCACTTTAAAATAGTCTTGCATTCCTCGAACAACAATCGTGCCTCGGCCATTTTGTTTGACTGTCCTACCGGTCCCATGTCGATGCTAGTATTTATGTGAGTGACGACATCTATCGAGAGAACATCATGCTACACATTGCTACCATAATTCAATCCAACTTCGAAAAGTCCATAGATGACATTTGTTAAAGTGTATATACATTTTTTTGATAGACTCTGTACACAAATAAAGAAAAAATAATATACACTGATTCAAAGTTCTATCAGTATGAATGCTAGATTCTCACTAAATATCTATCTTTCTGACACTTTAAATTTATTGAAAAATGTTTTTCCGCCATCTTTTAAATTTTTCCCATCCATTCTTGCTACTCACTTGGAAAGATATCATTTATAAACATATTGAGGGTATAGCTATGGCCTCTCCCTAGCTAATAAATAAATTGGCTAGGGAAAGAGAGAGAAGCATTTCGAAACACATGGTCTTGATACTGCTATTCTTAAACCTTCCATTTGACTAAGATACATTGATGATGTGTTCTCTGTTTGGCTACATGGCTCAGACCCATTAGACTCCTTTCTCCTCCATCTCAACAGCCAGCACCCTAGAATCCACTTCACTATAGCAAAAGAAAACAATAATAGCCTGCCTTTTCTAATCACACATCTTCTCATTGGGACCCTTTCTTTCTCAGTTTATAGAAAACCTACTCACACTGGTAGTGCAAACACAAACTTTCCCATCATCCCCTCCCCCTTTCTCATCAGTATTGATATCAAAATCCTTGTCAGCAGTCTCCAACCTCTGTTTTACCCAGGCCTCCCTTACATCTGAATTCTCCTGTATGACACTAGTCCAATGGTTACAGTGCCAAAAACAAAATCAACACATTAATTATTTCTGAGATCCCTCTCAATATGCAAATGCGATGATGGTAATGCCATCACCGTTCCTTATATTAGGGCACCTCAGGAAAATTATTGAGAAATCTAAAAAAGAGTACAATCTCTGCACTGCACTGTACTCAAACCTTATCTGAAGCTGGCTGCCCCGATCTGCTCTCCCAAGGATCCTCTAACTTCTCTCTCTCTCTCTCTCTCTTTCTATCTCTGTTCTAAGTATTTACAAAGTTCTTTGTTCCTACAACTTATCATATTATAGTCAAACTGGAAGATCTGCTAATATCCTCCTAGAAGAACGTAAGAAATACATTTGCTGCCATAATATGGTCAGTTAGGTCTAGCTGTCTTAGATACTTTGCACAAAAAAAAAAACAACAAAAAAAAAAAACTATGCTTCGCCACAACAAATATAAACTTTTTGACCTCTTAGAATTAGCAGCAGATTTAAAAAAAAAAAAAAAATCATTAAATATGGTTGTATTAAACTTCCCAATATTTGGAAAACTAATTCTTAGGTCTCCCGCCCAACACTATCCATAGAAGATGCTCCTCATTGGACTTTAGGCTTTCAATCTAATTTTTGCACATATTGTTTTGTGCATTTGTGTGTGTGTTCACAGTTTTAGTATTGTTTCAGTGTCTGAGATGAAATATAGGATCAATTAAATTTGTGTTTTTTTATTTATATTTTCTGTATTCATACCATAAAACCTAATAATGAGTTTAAACTAGCATGTAAGTCTAAATAGTCAATTCTAAAAACAGTCTCTCAGACCTATAGTAACCTCTATACTGCCATTTACTCCTGTAAGAAGTATCCAGAGCATGGTCTGCCAGTCCTGACTTGCCATACAAATGATTGTGATTGCATTTCTTATGTTCTTCAAGACATATTATGATCAGGTCTATTTACAGTTGGCTAAGTGGCAGGCACAAGCTACTCTGGGATATGCAAGAAAATGAAGCTCATCCTTTGGAGAATGGATGAAGGTTGCTAGCTGGACATATAGTTTGAAAGTAGCTTGAAGGTTATGAAGAAATTGAACTGCTCTTTCAGATATACACTGGATATAAAGCATGAGAATAGTTTTATTGTGATTTTTGTTTTAGGTAGGTATTGGGTGGGGCATTGGGATGGCATGTAGTATTTTGTTTATTTTATAGGGGTTGTCTACCGCCAAAAAAATTGTCATAAAGATATTTTAGTGTGGCAAGAGTTTTGTCATTAAAACAAATAGCCCTAATGCTGTGTAAGTATTTTGAGGATACCATAATATTAGGATGAAGGGTGGTAGGGTGCAGGACTCCAGAAATCCACTCACCCACTTGTCACAGGTGAGTTATCAGAGATACAACCTATACAACACCAATAAAATAGACAAAATACTGCATACCCCCCCCCATTCCTCTCACACCTGAAACATTGTGACAACAAAACTATTCTCCCTCCCCCTCTTGTATATCTGAATAGTTAGCTCTAGTTCATAAATGTAATCTTCATGCCCTTTGAAAGTAGACATCCAGCTGACACCAGTTGGCTGAGTGGTTAGTATATCTGCTCTCCAGCCAAGAGGCTGTGGGTTTGAATCCCACCAAGGCATGGATGTTTGTAATTGTCCTACTAACCAATTACCATATGTACTGCTATGACCTGTGTCCTTGTGAAGTATTACTTTTGATGTCTTTGCACCATAAATAATCAAATCAAAAAACATCCAGCTAGCAACCTTCATATATTCTTTGAAGGATCAGCCTCATCCTCTTGTACATCAGAAGAGTGTAAATATGTATTTACACTTATATACTAAAGAGACATTAAAAACATCATTCACTATGATCAGTATTATAAGTTAGAATTGGCAGCCCATGCTTTGGAATAGAAGAAAACAAATGTTTCATAGAAATTACTATACATCTCAAAGACTGTTTTTAGAATTAACTGCTTTCAAACAAGTTCAGATTCTAGATTTCCTACATTTTCCACACGCACAAAAAGAAAAAAAAAATAGTACACACCCACCCAAGAAATACTCCTCTAACCTTAATAAGGTTAGATAACATTCATTTCTCTCAAATATGGTAGGCACACTTTCTAAAGGCCACATTTAGCTTAACTTCATCAGATTCAATTCACTTAATTTTTTATTTGGTCTCTTCAGGATGCCTTCAATGAACATTAATTCTTTTAAGTTACAATTTGAATTGTTCTACAACAATCTAATTGAGAGTTCTGTCTTAATTTGTAACTTAATGCATTATTTGAGCCTCCATAGTCCAGATATAAATGAGCCCCTTGATTTGAAACATTTGGGTTTGAATCCCATCTAAGATGTGAAGAATCTTTATCAGGTCTTTCAGTCAAATGGTGAATCAACCAGTCTCATACAGAAGTGGAGGGTTCCTCCTCCTGGAAACTAGTTTTTCTTCCCTCAAAATATGCAAACCAGCCCTGTGAACATGCAGATATTAATATTAAGAGAGACTCCCCAGGAGTCAGACTCATCGAGGGAGGCCACATACTACACAACAGCTATCATACTTATTCTCGAATTCATTCACGCTGCTTGCACTCACAACATCCAATGGCAATCCACTCAACTCACGTACCACCCTCTGAGAGATAAATCTAGCCCTCACATCCTTCTTGGTGGCCTTCATTCTCAGCTTCCAAGGATGCCCTCGCGTACTTTCCCCACCCTCCATAAATTGAAAAATTTCATCAATTGAAATCCTGTATGACCCTTTCAGAAGTTTGTAAGTCTCAATCATATCGCCCCCTCCTTCTCCTATTTGCTAGTGTCTGCAGTCAACAAATTCTCAATCTCTCTTCATAATCAGTATTCCACAATCCTGATATCATTTTTAACACTCTCCTTTGTACTCTCTCTCTCCAATATATCAGAATCCCAACGGAAACTAGGAGACCAGACCTGTGCACAATAGTCCAAGTGAGGTCTTATCAAGGCCTTGTAAAGAGGCAAAATAACATCCTTATCTTAACATATGAATGTTCGTTTCAACATTGCAATTATCTTTTGAGTTGTATTTGCAATCTTTGCCACATGGCCCCTAAACCTCAACTTCCTATCTATTAACACTCCAAGATCCCTAGCCTCATCAGTTTCTTCTAGCCTAATCCCACCAATATAATACGACATTGGATATCTAATCATGCCGAAGTGAATGACTTTACATTTACTGACATTGAACAGACACCCATTTTCCCATGCCCACAATTCCAGCCTATTCAAATCATTCTGCAAAGACTGCATATCAGCAGCATTCCTAATTACCATACCTATCTTTGCATCATCAGCAAATAACTGTATATCGCTTGTCAAATCCTTCATTAATGTACAGATTGAATAACAGTAGACCAAGCACTGACCCTTGTGGTACACTACTTGTTACCTTAAACCTTGCAGACTCAGATCCCCGTATACCACTTTTTGATATGTCAGTCAGCCATCCTCTTATCCATGCTAATATTGTATAACCAAAACCATTTTCTCCAATTTATGCAGCAGTCTGCTATGCTGTATTCTGTCAAAAGCCTTAGCAAAATCCAAAAGTATCATGGTCTAGTTCAATGGTAACATTGTTATAGAATGTGAGCAAGTTGCTAAAACATGACCTTCCCTTAGTAAACTCATGTTGTTCATTGCAAAGTAGAGATTCACTGTCAACCCATTTCTGAATGCAGGCCATAACCAATTTTTCTAAAATCTTCACCACCACTCCTGAGATGCTAATTGGTCGATAGTTGGATGCACCACCCTTGTGCAATGGAATTACCATACATTCCTTCCATTCCTGCAGAATCTTCCCTGTTCTGAGACTCATATTAAACATCCTGGTCAAATGAATGGCCAGTTCAGCTGAACACTCTTTTAGCACACGTGCTGATATTCCATCAGTCCCTATTGCTGAATTCTTATTCAGTTTGTGCAACAGCTCTAATACCTCGGCCTCACACACCTGCATTTCTTCATCTAGTGAAGAGGTAACGAAAAGGTAACGAAAAGGTAACGAAAGAGGTAGTGAAGATATGCAGATATTATGAATAACCGCTAACACTATATCATTATATAAATTAATCTCTTTTACCTAAATAAATGATGGGAAAAATTAACACAGTTGGTCTTCCCTCATCATTTAGCATAAGAAACAAAATTAGTTGATATTTGTATACAGAAGAGAAGGAGCCATTGTTTTAGAATTTAGTAGAAAACATCCAAGAAGGTTGCCAATTGATTACAGCACTATGAGAAGAGCCATTAATTGTTTTGAACAATTCTCTATGGAATGCAACTTTTGGGTCATCTCTTTATTGTTATTTTTTTATCAAACGTTATTATCATAAATCCATGTATTGTAATACATGGATAAAGTTGATAATATTCAAAGTTGATACTATGCTGAAAAAATCCCTAGTGAATCAAATTTAAGATATATGATGGGCAGGTCCACATTACTTACTGATGATAGTTAAATCTCTTTTGGAAGGCTTCTTGTCATCTGACGCTAAGAAAATCTCTTTGATGTACAAACAGCTGCAAGTAGTATCATAAATGTTTCCATCACATGAAAAGAACAGTAGCCTAAAAGCATTGATGACAACATTGAACATGCATTGCTTGATTAGCACGAGCAAAAGGCATAGCACTGTACTATGAAGCAATGGAAATTGGTTCTTTGGAGCTTTAAGTCATTCTGCATGCTTTTCAGCATGATGATGACATTGGATATTGAAAATATGTGGGAACACTTTTTTATCTGATTGTGTTGTCCTAACAATTTTTTTTGGTGGCAGTGTAAATTTATGTATTTCTTCTCTTTTGGACTGCCACATTTACACCTTATCCCAAAGAAAAAAGTGACAAAAATGTTTTTCCTCTGAATGCTATAACTGTGCATTTTTGTGGCAGCTCCAGGTAATTTATCTATTTTATTAATTTTAATTTATCTTGCATCACTAGGAAGCATCATTTTGGGAATGGGAAATAGTCTTTATCCAAAACTATTTCCCATGGTATTCGGACAACATAAAGCACTGCATGTGTGTGTATGTAGCATTTTTCTTAATATTGTAACAGAAAAATTGAATTTTTTTATTTTTGATTGGGTTATCTGAATTTTCAGTTGTTTTAGGATTATTGAAATTTAATTAATTTAGCAAGTTACATACATTTCCTATAATTACATACATCTTCACCATAAAGTAGTGTAGGATGGAGTGACATCTAGTATAATGAGGGTGACTAGTGGAGTACCTCAGGATTCTGCACTAGGACCACTTACTCTTTAATTTGTAAATTAATGATATAGGGAAAGGTTTAAGGGAGGGATATTCAGTTGTTTGCTGATGGTGCAGAACTCGGGAGTTGTCTCCCCGGTTTTAGTAGTAATGGTTTTGTAGTAAAGTTTTTTTTTTTTTTCCTCACCAGTGGTCAGGCCAATAATTGTTGTAATGGTTGGTCAGTAACTTTAGCAATAATTAATAAAGGTGATGTAGAAATTCCTGCAAGATGATTTAAATAAATTGGCATTGTTGCATTAAGGATAGTGATTGTCAATTTAATGTTGTACAACGTAAAATTATGCACTGGGTTGAAAAGGTTACATACTGTGTATCACATTGATGGTACTGATTGCAGGAAATTGATGAGACTAGGGACTTCGGCAGGTAATGGTGGACAGGGAGGAGTTGAAGTTAGAGGACATATTGCACATTACGAAAAATTATGGAGACAACTACCGTGTTAGAGCAAAACTTTAGTTTAATCTAAACCAAAATGAACACTCGACGTTTCGATCTTTATATCAAGGTCATCATCTGGAGCATACACATATATATAAAGAAACAAACTGCACTACAATCTACATGGTTTGCTAAAGTTACTGACCAACCGTTACAACAATTATTGGCCTGACCTCTGGGGAGGAACAAAAAACTTGACTACATCAAACCTAGAGTCCTATTATTATGTAGTAATGGTTTTGTAGTAAAGGCTTCCCCCCCCCCCCCTCACCAGAGGCCAATAATTGTTGTAACAGTTGGTCAGTAACTTTAGCAAACCATGTAGATTGTAGTGCAGTTTGTTTCTTTATGTATATGTGTATTGCTCCAGATGATGACCTTGATATAAGGGTCGAAACGTCGAGTGTTCATTTTGGTTTATATTAAACTAAAGTTTTGCTCTAATATGGTAGTTGTCTCCATAATTTTTCATAATGTATTCTGATTACCTTGTAAGCATGAAGGAAAGGACATATTGCACAAGTTTGCAAAATAGCTCAAAGGATTACTTGAATGATGAAAAACATACTAACAAGTTAAGTAGGTTATTGTCCCTCTTTATAAGGTTCTGAATTGGCTACATCTTGACTACTGTGAACAGATTTGGTTATCTAGGTTTTTTTGGGGATCAGGAAGTGGTGGAGAAGATTCA
Organism: Typopeltis vanoorti; assembly: GCF_054136105.1. Lineage (NCBI taxonomy): Eukaryota > Metazoa > Arthropoda > Arachnida > Uropygi > Thelyphonidae > Typopeltis > Typopeltis vanoorti. The sequence continues at coordinate 9,353,391 of NC_143560.1, read as the reverse complement.
GAGACGAGTGACTAAGTTGGTGACAGGTCTCTGGAATGCTCCCTATGAGAATAGATTGCAAAGTTTAGTTGATTGGCTGAAAAGAGGGAACATTATTGAAAGTTATAAGTCATTAAAGGGATTCTATAAGATTGACACAAAGAAAATTTTTCAGTACATGATGAATAGAGAGAGAACTAGAGGTGACCCCTGGAAATTGTGTAAGAGTATGTTTAGTCAGGATGTGTGGACTAGATTTTTTGCTTGGAGTGTGAGTAGAATGGATTGCCAGAATTAGTTGTGAATTCTGAATGCCCTGACAGTGAACAAGTTTAAGGAGAGGTACAATTGGTATCATTTATATAAAGATTAGTGTGGGTCTTCCAACTCCATGGAGATACTTATGTAATAATAATGGATCCAGATTTGGAAACTAAAGAGAATTTTTTTTTTGTTTGACTAACCTAACTTTTCAGCTCCATAAGTTAAATTTGGTGCAAAAATAGTCTTTTTGCAAGGTTTGAATGAATATTGCTGTTTGAATGCTTTAGGTAATTTCTCTCTTATTCCATGTAAATCTATTTAGCTGGCACCTCCATCACACAGCCTTTTTTTTTTTTTTTAATTTGTCACATTTTTACTAAAATGATTCTTAAATAGCTGAAATGTTTTTACTTGTTTTATAGGTTCTCCATTGAGAATACAGTTGATGCTTTCTGTAATCTAGCTTATTTTAATAGGCGATCATTTTTGTTGCTAATTTTCATGCATTACATTTGTTATAGTAGTTATTCAGTGTAGTTAAAAGGATCCAGAAGACAGTTGATTTGAGTATAACATATCATCCGTATAAATTAGAGCTGAGTTTAGTATCTCAGATTTTGATATTTGGTTTAATGCCATTTTCCTTCATAATGTGAATCATGTATATATTTATGTATACAGGCTGACCCCAGTCATATGACACATCAGGTTCCAGACCACCATTATATAGCAAATCACTCTTTTATTTTATTTTACTTGTAGATGCATGTAATTTAATGACATTTATAAGCAGTCATATACATGGCTCCAGAAATCCACTTGCCCACTTACCACAGGCAAGTTAATCAGAGACAAGTGGTGAGTGAACTTGAAGCCTTATTCTAATTGCATTCAAAATATATTATTTTCTTCGCATAATTTATACTTTTTTATTTTAAAACATCATCTCATTCACTGTCAAGTTATTTGATTATGGACAACTGACAATGAATTAAAGTAGTTTTGTTTCCAGATAGTTAGAAATAAAATTCTAGATCTGAAATCCTTAATTTGAACACTACAGTGTTTCCTTTAAAGTATTGCAAAAATCACTTTCAATTTCAGTTTCCTCTAAAAGTCATAACATAAATCAGTCATCTTCACTTTCTTCTGTTCTTTTATCTCCTTTAAGGTTCAGAAGTTTATTTTTATTTCTTTTTGAAAGACAAAAAAATGAATAGTTGTTAAAACTCAACTGGGGTGCTGTGTATTTTTTATGTAGGAGGGGAATGACCTGTAAGCTCTTTGAATGCTGCTGCTAGTTTCTTGGCTAAGTGATAATTAGGATTGTAGATTCTTTCAACAATCAGCCATATTGGTACATTATTTGTATATTTTTGGAAGGCCATAAATCCTGGGATGCATACATAGTGCAGGAACAGCTTTTAATAGTTTCTGTTGACCACGTGGTTACTGACTTCAGCATTTCTGTTGTTTTCTTTTTAATGCATTCTGTTGGATTATAGTTCACCGGTTGATTTGTTTATTGTTAAATATCAGTTGGTTAATTTTTCCAAGACAAGTTGTTCGGTTAAGAACAATTGTAGCATTATTAGTAATAATAATATGGGCCACATGCCCCTCATCCCTTCCCGTAGCTAACTTGTGCAGAACATTTTGAGCAGCGAGCTCTAGATTCAGCAACCTTAAAATCCAGAATTTGGCTAAGATATGTTTGCAATGTTTTCACCATTTAGTTCCACATCCACCAAACTAAACAATTTTCTCAGCCATCTAAAGAAACGACAGATGAAAATGAAATGGAAAAACAATCACACTTCCTTTTCTGAATACACTTATTACATGTCTTCTCTCAGGCTGTCTATTCTTCACTGTTTACTATAAACCTACACACACATGGGCCAATACATACACAAATACCCATGTCACCACCTTACACAAAAACTAGGTATCGTTAGCACTCTCAAAAACAGTGGTCTAATAATTTGTTATGATGATCAGACTCTGAAATATGAGCTTGAAATAATAAACAAAACATTCATAAAAAATAGCTACAACAAGAAAACATTCTGCAGACTCTTTTACAAAAATACAATCAAAAATAAAAAAGATTATAGTAAGTGTATAGTACAAATAATAACAAAAATAAAAAAAAGTATGCTCAACTCTTCTAAGGATTTCATTCCTTCCCTTGAACACACAAGTGTATACCCAGATCTGTGTATACCCACTCTCAGAACAAAAAAAAAAAAAAGGTGATGGATACATTAAGTTCCAACATTATGGAAAAGCATGCTTTCTGACCATGCACTTCAAATGTGCCTTAGGATTGATTAGTTTGATATTGACTTTTATAAATTCAAAGATGCAAAGATGTATTATACAAAAAGGGAAATAAAACTGAATATGAGAATTAGAGATATTTCCCTACTAAGTGTTCCTGATAAGATTTATGCAAGTATACTTGAGAAGGATTGTGGAAGGGAACTTGGTGAAGAACAAGCTGGATTCAGGCCAAATAGAGGATGTCAGGATCAGATTTTCACTTCTCGACAAAACAAGCAGGAAATTAGCAGTCTGTCCAACTGGCAGCGGAGCCTTTTGGTCTCTCGCCAAAGCAATTGGTCATAACTTCTGATCAACAATATTCCCACCCATATCATACCCTGATGGCTCTATTGCATCATTATCTACAGAAAAGGCCAATCTCCTGGCCTCACACTTTGCTTCCATTGCATGCATAATTGACAATGGCAAATGTTCCCCAACCATTCCAGATGCCCAACATACAATGTTCACTATATCCTTTTGCCAGAAAGAGGTCAGTAAAATACTGTCCAAATTAGATGCAGAATAGTCTCCTGTCGCCTATATACACTGTCATACACCACTGGTATCTATCCCACAGTCTGGAAATTGGCCCATATTCAACCCATTCCCAAGAAGGGCGACAAGTCACTGCCGTCCAGCTACCGCGGCATCTCGCTCACCTCAGTCCTGTCTAAAGTAATGGAAAAAAAAATAATCAATTCCCAACTCCTACACTACCTTGAAGGTACCCATCTAATAAATGACCACCAGTATGGATTCTATCGCTGTCAATCAACAGGAAATCTGCTCACATATGTCACCTATTTCTAGACAAATGCAGTGGAGAAGTTTGGCGAATCTCAAGCGGTTGCATTTGATATCTCCAGGGTGTTTGACTGGGTCTGGCAGAGGGGCTTACTAAGCAAGCTGCCATCTTTTGGTCTATCTCAAGACCTCTGTAGTTGGATTGCCAGCTTTCTGTCTCGACGCACACTATGTATATTGGGTTGACCTCCAACCCAATACACAGTTTTGCAGGCGACAACACATTGCACTCCTCCCTTTCTTTTGATAAATGTTACTCCACACAACTCACCTCAACCTACAGAACATCAACCACTACTGCTCTCAATTCTGATCCTTAAGCCATCCTCCATTGGGGTTCAGATAACCTGTCAATTTCAATGCTAATACAACCCGGTATTGTCTTATTTCTCATAAAAAGAACCATCTTCTCCCAGTATTATTTTTGATAACACCCAAATTTCCAGATAATTTGAGATTTCTCTTCTTGGAATTACCCTGACATCAAGCCTCTAATGACATAAACACATCACAGTCATTGTATCCTTCTAAAAAACTAGGATTTTTCTTTCGTTCCAGATATTACTTCACCCCTGAACAGCTGTTAACCTTATACAAATCACAAATCTACCCAACCATTGAATACTGCTCTCACATATGGTGTTGGGGTCCCAATGCTCCCTCAAAATGCTTGACTCAATACAGAGGAGAGCAATCAGACTTATTAATGACCCATTTCTTACCAACTCACTCCCCCCACTTTCACACAGATGATCGGTCTCTGCGCTATGTGTATTCTACAAATATTTCCATGGAAAATGTTTATCTGAAATAGCATCAGTAATTCCCCCACATAGCACTAAACTCATTGGAACATGTGCAGCTGCTGCTGCTGCTCAACATCCCTTCACATCATCCCTTGAAACCCTCAGAACAAGTTTCTTCTCCTCCTTCATCCCTGCAGCTGCTGTGCTATGGAACAGTCTTCCCCCAATACATTTCCCAAGGAATACAATATACAAACTTTTAAATCAAATGTAAACATGTACCTTCTTTCCCAACCCACCACCCATACACAGTACTAATGTACTATAGGTTGATTAGCAACCTCTCATGTATGGACTCAACATAAAAAAAAAAGAGAGAAATTATGGGAATATAACAAAGATCTATATTTAAGTTTTGTAGGTCTGGAAAAGGCATATGACAAGGTGCCAAGAAAAAAGCTATTCAAAACACTACAATTGTGTGGTGTCTATGGGGCATTATATCAAGCAATACTTAGCCTTTATTTCAGTTGTAATCAGCAGTTAGAATTGAAGGAAGTACAAGAATATGGTTTAATGTTAAATCTGCATTTCCAATTAAAGAAGCATTTCCAATTATGCTATCAAACCTGATAGCATAATTGGAAATGTTAATCTCATCTCTTTACTTTATGTATATGATGTTATACTTCTAAAAATTAAATAAATCCAGTACAAGTCCTACAAGATTTCCCGACTAAATTGAATAACTGTTGTAATAGATATGGTATGAAGGTCAGCAATAACAAGACAAAGACAATGAAAATAGGCAGAAGCATTGAAAATATCAATGAATTTGAATGGAGAACCTATAGACAAATAAAACATTTCAGCTACTTTGGCACGATTTTTCGTGAAGATGGTAAATTAAATATGGAAATAGACAACAGAATCAACAAAGCTGGTATGGTAGGAAGTCAGTTGAATAAATTTATATGGAATAAAAGAGAAATTAGTCAAAACACTAAATTAGCTGTATACAAGACCAAACCAAGTTCAAACCAATTTTAACTGGATCTGAGAGCTGGGTTAGAAAAAAGAAAACACTTGACCAAAGACTAGAGAGAAAGATAGGGGCAAGAACAGATTGCAATATCATATTAAAAATGAGGATATCAGGAAAGAACTTGACATTATTAACATCCACCTAAGATTTCCAGAGCTAATCTCAGGTGGTATGGTCACCTAAACAGAATGGAAGAGGAATGATTAGCAAAACAAGTGTTCTCTGCCAGGTTGGCAGGAAAAAGACTCAGAGGAAGACCCAGATATAGGTGGATTGATACAGTAAAAAAGTGCCTTAGAAGACAGAAATATAAGATCTGATGATGTTGGAGTTCTTGACAGATAATAGATTGATTTGGAGGAAAATTGTAGATAGGAAGTTAGTGGTGATGTAAGTTTTTCATGTAGTACTATCATATCCTGTACATCCCTTGAGGGTACATGTCAGGAATTTGATGATGTTGAATTCAAAGATGCCTGCTTATCCATAAACCCAATCTTCTGAAGAAAAGTATCAGCTTAAAAGTCTCAAGGACGGCTCATCTACAGCCCACACAGGAATAAGAAAAAGATCCTCAGCAATTTTTCAAGCATCAATAACCCATATATTGGATATTAGGAAGAATAGAAATTTAATTTGATAATGTCTGGTGGTTCTCAGACAACAAATAGAACTTAAAGTATCAAGATTATAGGAAACTAGTAGCTGCTGATTAGTTTTATCAATGTATTTATGACTTTTTTTTTTGTTCTTTTTGTCACCAGTCATGCTAGGGTCAACGGTTGACAAAACAGTTATATATAGCCCACTGTAGGGTATACTGATGTCACTTGTGTGTATATATCTATACACACAAGTGACTATAATCTTTAGTGTGTGTATATATCTATTGCTGAAGATAACCTTGATGTAAAGGTCAAAATGTTAAATTTTATTTTAATATAATTAAAGTAAGTTGTTCTCTAACATTGTTGACATTGTGGTTTGTCTCTGTAATTATTTACAATAAATCTGATGTTGTATATCAGTGAATACATGCATGAATACTGCCAGTGAGATAAGAGCACCGTGTAAGTGGGAAAAATGAAATGAACAGTACTCGAAGATGATGAAATTTCAGTTTCTGTTAAGAAAAGATAGGTAATGTTTTGCATATTGGAGATGGAAATGAACAGCATTGAGAGTGAAGTAACGTGTGATAATCACCACATATGTGCGTGGTACTAATCTGGAAGACTGGAAGATTTTCCTTTTACCATATTCTACTATTATATGCCATGTCGTACCATCATTTTGCATTATGATGTAAACCAACAAAAATACAGTTTGGTTGGCTAAATCTCAAATTTCCAGACTAAAATATTCAAGAAAAAATTAAATAGAGTTTGAAAACAAGAATCAAACCTAGGAGATTCATTTGCAAATCCTGAAGAAAACATTGGCTGATTTAGATAGAGATTCATGTGGTCAGGCTGTCTGAAAGGATAGAAAACGCAGAACTCCGTGGTGAACTCAGGAAGTTAAAGAGGCAGTGATGGAATAGAAGAGAACAAAAAGTTTTGCAATAAGTCAGCTTGCGAATATAGAATACAGAGAAAAATGTTGGAAAGTGAAACGGTGTGTGTAAAAACAAGCCAACAAAAGTCATGGGAAGACTTTGGTAAGAAAATAGAAAATAAATATCAGGAAGGTAGCAAAATATTCTGGAGACCATTGAAGAAGCATAGAAATGGAGCAAAGAGTACTGTAAAAGTAATCAGAGATGATAAAGGTGAAATGAAAACAGAAGATAGAGATATTCTAGATATGTCACAGTGTAAAAATAATCATATTAAAAATTCTGAATATTTTTACGTATTAATTTTGCTTGTTAGTTTTTGTTTTCATACACGCAGTGTCTGCACTTGCGATGTGCTCGTTATGAAAATATTATGTTAGAAGTAATATGTAAGGAAGTAAAAATATTGAAGTACTTACTTAATTGATTATTTGTATTATTTATAAGAAAGTTTGTTGTATTTTTTAATGTTGAATTTTGTGTTTGTGAAAGACTTTCTTCAGCGCTGGTGGATACAGCGAGTCAGCCGTATTATTACAATGCGTAGTTTCTGACGTTGTTGAAGTGCGCATGCTCCCGGAGTGAACTTGATGTTTGTTTGACAGCTGACAAGAAAAGCGTTGCGTATCCAAGTTACAGTGGTAAACAGGAGAGCGTTCGGAAAGTTTTTAGAACACTGGCCGAGGAATATTCAAGTTGGGAGGAACTTGATTTTTTGTGTGCGGCAGTTAAAAGGAAATTTTATATTGTATTCCGAAAAAGGAATAGTGGAAATAATATGTTTCAAGAAGGAATAAGTACAGAAGAAAAAGGAAATCTTGAAACTAAGTTTTATAAACTGGCCGAGGAATATTCAAGTTGGGAGGAACTTGATTTTTTTTGTGTGCGGCAGTTAAAAGGAAATTTCATATTGTATTCCGAAAAAGGAATAGTGGAAATAATATGTTTCAAAAAGGAATAAGTAAAGAAAAGGGAAATCTTGAAACTAAGTTTTTATAAACTGGCCAAGATATATTCAAGTAGCAAGGAACTTGATTTTGTTTTGTGTGAGGCAGTAAAAAAGAATTTTAAAGGGATCCTGAAAAATGAAGTACAGAACCTTGTAACTTCTGGAAAGAGCCTTAACAGGAAGAGAATAAGACTATGAACATTTTTTTTGTGATTGTAAAAAAAAGGTGTTTTGTCTTAAGAGTAAGTTTATATTTTTAAATAAGGCCTTGGATCCATATAATCTGTAATTGTAGTTATGTATTTTTACTAGAAGTGTATATATGTTGTTTTAAGTTTTATTAAATGTGTTTATTTTGTACTTGGTATTGAGTCAATGATTAGTTGGATTCTGAAAGAGTGAGTTAAAGTCATTGCACCAATTGGAGTGAACTCTTTGTGCAAATATAATAACATATAGGGACACTCGGAGTCAAAAATAAAAATAATTGTTAGTAAATGAAATATTATTTATAATACACATTATAAATAATAATGGCGCAGTATATAGGATAAATTCATTAAATATTAACAATGGCGCAGCCTATTATAGGATAATTCATTAAATATTAACAACAGGATTGATTAGAAAGGTGCCAAGTCCTTACATTGCACTACATCCTGTTACAACATCAATTCAAAGAAGCCTATGAAATGTTTATCCACCAATCCAGTCTTCTCAACAGAATTGACAGCTTTGGAAGTCTCAAGGATTGGGATAGCTCATCTACGATCCACACAGCAGTTAGAAAAAGACATCCAACAATTTTTCCAGCAGGTATAACCCACACATTGGATACTAGAAAGAATAGAAATTTAATTTGATAATGATACATTATTTGTCATACAACAAACAGAACTTAATGTATGGAGATTATGTCACCAAAAGGCTGCAGGTTCGAATCCTGCCGTAGGCATGGATATTTGTGATTGTCTTTGGAAATACTGCGGTGGTGGTCAGCGGTAGATGCATTGGTGTAGTTGTAGTCAGTTGGTGGATTGAGTTGCGGAGACAAAGTTGTAGAGCAGGTGCCCTCCCTCGATGAGTCTTTGGACTCCCTGGAGGTGTCTAATAATAATAATAATAATTAAAGATTATATGAAACTGATAGTTGCTGATTAATTTTACCTAAGGATTTATGACTTTTTTTTTTTTGTCAGCAGAGCTCTCAGACTAGGGTCAACAGTTAACCAAAGCAGTTTACTTAGCCTACTGTGTGTATACTAACATAGGTTGTGATCTAGTTGTGTGTGTGTGTGTGTACACACTATTTGTCATTTGCTCTCCCTTTCATTCTCTTAACCACAATCCATTCTGATTTGATTTCTGTTTTGATGTTGAGTTTCTGTGATGCAACTTTCTTAATAGTGAAGTCATCTTCCTTGGAGATTTTTAATGGTCAAACTATTTTGTTTTTTTATTACGCTGATCCAGTAGGTTGTGAGATGCCCAGACTTTGCTATTACCAGTGATCTTACACAAATTGTTCATGTCTGGTAGAATACCAGATAACCCTAAGCACTAACCACTGTGTAGCTACTGACATAGCTACATAGTCCATCTTCACTTATCTGCTTTATTTCCCTGTTAAAATTGTCTTTTCCTGTATTCTTATCCAAACACTTACTGAATATCTAAAATTATTATTAGTTCATTTATTATTATTTATTTTATTTATTTATTTATTTTTTTGAAGTGTTAATTCTATTCCAATTTAAATTTTTGTGCTTTATCTAAGCCACGTTTCTCCAAAATTTTGCTAAGGCTGTACAGTAGAAGAACTAGTATATTGCAATTTTATTTTGATGAATGCTAATTGCAAGGGCATATTACAATTAGCTTTCATCAAAATCTCCATCTCCCATTCATTAAATCTCCATATAAAGGCAGATGGCTTAAAGTGGTTAGTATATCGACTCTCCAACCAACATTGTTTTATCTCTAGAGCATCATTTCTGGATTATTTAATCCTATCCTACCCTTGGTGCTAATTACTGATGGATTATAGCCTAACCTCTAGAACTTATTTTAAAGGGGTAAAAGCACTAACTTCTGATGTCTGAATGCCATTTATGCTTTCTGATCCCTTAACTTTGGCCATAACTTTTTTCCAGCCATGCTTCTGTTGTTTTGCACTCGAATGGTTCTGTTGCATTATTTTGAAACAGAACCATTTTGTTCTGTTGCTTTTTATATGGGTATTGATGCAACTTTATTTCAAATTCTTGCATAGATGATCCATGATTCTAGTGGTAAGACTTATACGTTGGTTAGACATAACTGGTAATTAATTTACGGAATTAACAACGCATATAAAGTAAATTAATTAAAGATAACTTTAATGAATCACTTCTATATTTCGACAATGTCACATTGTCATCTTCAGGAACATAAAGATATGGTATGTGCACTACAGGAACTAACAAAGCAAATGAGGCAGAAATTAAGACACTAATTTTGTTCCTAAAGTCCTAATGGTGCCCTCTTGCGGGCTAATTTGGTAGTCTTGGCTGTTGGGCTGAAGTTCTCATAATGAAAGTCTCCCAAATTTGGGGCAGTTTCATGCACCCGAATTTGTTGAGGTTAGGAACGTTTTTTAGAGCTGCTGAAGATTCAGCAGCAATCTTCAGCAGCTCTAAAAAACGTTCCTAACCTCAACAAATTCGGGTGCATGAAACTGCCCCAAATTTGGGAGACTTTCATTATGAGAACTTCAGCCCAACGGCCAAGACTACCAAATTAGCCCGCAAGAGGGCACCATTAGGACTTTAGGAACAAAATTAGTGTCTTAATTTCTGCCTCATTTGCTTTGTTAGTTCCTGTAGTGCACATACCATATCTTTATGTTCCTGAAGATGACAATGTGACATTGTCGAAATATAGAAGTGATTCATTAAAGTTATCTTTAATTAATTTACTTTATATGCGTTGTTAATTCCGTAAATTAATTACCAGTTATAGATGATCCAGGTAAGTGTTCTCCTATCATTCCACACATGCAATACACAATGTTTCCTTTGATTTAACAGCAGAAAAGGATGAGAAGAATTTTGTACAAAATGTGAATATTGAAAACTCTCTTGGATGTTACACCATTGTTCTAAAGGGTTTTATGTAAATTTTCCCATAAAAGGGTAGAAATGTATCATACATTAGAACTCTGTGTATTAGCACTTCAAGTTTAGATAATTAAAAAAAAAAAAAAAAAAACACCTGATTTAGATAACCAGTTGGTGGTCTTACTCCAGCAGTGAATTTAATGCACCGTCTAAGGCATTCACAAATATCTATGCCACTGTGTGATTTGAGCACATGGCTTGTTGGTTGGAGTGTAATTATGTTATCCACTTGGCCAGCCAGCCAACAAATGTTTGCTCCAGTTGTATGTTATTCTGTTAGTGTCTACCTGTCCTGCAGTATGGAAATTAGGCCATATTCAACCCATTCCTAAGAAGGGCAATAAATCCTTACAATCAAACCCCATCCACTTTCTCTCATTTCAGTTGTTTGTAAAGTAATGGGAGAAAATCATATTTAACTTCTACATTATGTAGAAACATCTCAATAAATAAATGATTCCTGGTATGGATTCTGCTCATATTCACTGAAGTGACAAAGTGAGTGACATGTGCATGTTTTATACAAAATTCTTCTCATCCTTTCTGCTGTTAATATTTGCAATGCTTTGTTACTTATGATGATAGATGGATCTTTATCCTCAAACTTTGTTACTGTTTCCTTATTTTGCAAGGCCTTGTTCATTCATCCACTGTCTGAAATCTTTATATCAGAGGCTGATATTCTCTGATATAATGCCTTATATCAGAGAACTTCACATGTTCTACAGCTATCTCTATCTGGATTATTTAATTATATGCTGATACACCATTTTACTAGTATATACTAGTAAAATGGTAAAATTTTTACTAGTATATACACATACCAGCCACTGAATTAGAAACCTTTATTGCAATTGTACATAAACATCACTTACACAATGTATATGCAAAATACTTGATCATGTGTGTCACCGCATACTCTAGACAACTATTTAAGTATGTTCTTGGTCAGTAATTGTCAATAGTCTTGATCATAATGGGAAAAACAAAGGATCTCTCGGAGTTTGATAAAAGGCTTATTGTGGGTGCCTGTTTAGCTGGAGTCATGATTTTGAAAATAGCAGAGCTGACTGGTTTCTCAAAAGGTGAGCTATCCCTGGTGTTTAATCATTGGAAAAATAACCATTATTGCTTGTCTAAGAGATGTAATTGTGGTCCTAAAAAGTCTGTCAGGAACGAGATTGCTGTCATCTGAGAAGACTTGTATGGACAAACAGAGCTTTCTGTGTGCAGCAGTTGACTGAAGCACTTAATGAAGGCTGTTCCCAACCCATGTCTTGCTGAACTATGCTCAGGGAATTATTAGTAAATTGTAACCTTCATGGGGTCAATGGACTTGTTGTGGGAGGTCTACTCAACCAGCAACCAGTGCTGGATTAAACCCTGTGGAGGCTCCTAGGCAGTCGAAATCTCGCCCCCCCCCCCCACAACTGACAGCTGACAGAAAATGAGCTTTTAAGAAACAAACTGTAATGTGAACCTTGATGTCTATTGTTTTAGTACTTTAAGTTGTTAATGGGTACATTACATTACATTAATATGGTATTTCTCTATAGAGCCTTTAATGTAAAGTTTTCATTTCTTTGAGTTAATTCATTTTTTCTATCTTTTGGAAACAATTTAAGAAAGCTTGATTGTAATGTTCTTTCAAGATCAAATCAATATTATTTTGATCCGTTGTCGCTGGACCCATAGGCTGTTGCCTACTCTGCCTATTTGGTAATCTGGCACTGCCAGTAACATATCTCTCATAATGAGCTTTGAATTTATTTATACTACCTGCACTCACAATGCACTCAGGCAACGCATTCCACTCACTAACAACTCTCTGCGTAAAAAATCTACTCCTCACACCCTTCTTCATTACATATACCACTTCCAGGGATGACCTCTCATTTTTCCCATCTTAACATCCACTCTTTTTATAATTTCAAAACTTAAAATCAAATTTAAGTGATGTTAACAATGGAAGCACTTTTTTACATTTGCATATATATATATATATATGATAATTTTTAGAATCAAAATGGCATTTAATATACAATTAATACTTTGAACAGAAATTGAAATGTAATTTAACTAGTATATAAGGAAGCAAAATGTAGAGGATGAGCCTAAGCACACTGACAATTATTCATTTTTAATAATTCAGAAGAAAGATCTTTTTCCTTCTGAATTTGTTTGAAAACATTACAATAGTTACTTATTTAAGTAACGAAACCTGTGGTGCGTTCATAATTAGAAGAAACACACGTATAAACCACAGTGAAAATTATTTAATTGTAAATATTTCATCCTAAGTATCTTAGGACATCATCAGTACAGTATTTAAACAAAAATTAGGAATAACATACAGTTAGGGTGCATGATTACGATAGAATCTCATGAAAACGTGCATAACGTGCTAAAGTAGTAAAAAAAAAAAAAAAAAAAAAAAAAAAAAACGTTAATTATTTAAGACAGTTATGAATTGGTATCGAGAACCACAGTGGTATTTCCTTTATCAGCTCTAGTAATGATTAAATTTTTGTTACGTTTTAAGGAAATAATAGCTTTCAATTCCGACGGTGGGATATTTAATTCTGAAGGTTTGGCATTGTAGATCATTTAGCTACTTCGAAACAAAGTTTGTTGGCTTCAATATTGGAGAGATGCTTGATGTTTCTTTCTATATTATGTATAAAGTCTAAATATGGGAAACACTTTGGTGAAATCGCAAATTTATGGCCTCTTGCTAGAACATTTAATTCATCTTTTGTTAGTTGACGGTTAGATAAATTGACTACCCATTTTTCCGTTGGTAATTTGTTAGTGATCTTTTTTGATCGATTTAATAGATTAAGGTATTTAATATGTAGAGCACTATTGCTTTTATCAAAAGCTTTTTTCCCCGAATTCTTTGAGACAATTATAATTAATTGTAGCAATTCTTGATTTAACGTATTTGATAAATCTGTTTCTAGTTCTGTAATATTTAAATTGTTTGTTGCTAGTTCATGCTTAGACACTCGTAACTGATTGAGCAGTAAGGAATGACTTGCTTTTTGATAGATTTTATGGGCGCCTGGAGATTTGATCGTTTCTTTCAGTTTTGCAAAGGTTGGAATAAGATTATCACGTCTGCACTTTTTTAAAAAAGATATTCTAGCTCGTAGCTAACCCTGTTTTAGTTGCAGTTTTCCTAGTAAGTTTGTCTTCTGCGCTGTCATTTCCCCGTGAAGGTATAAAACTTTTTTAAATAACGAAACCTGTGGTGCGTTCATAATTAGAAGAAACACATGTATAAACCACAGTGAAAATTATTTAATTGTAAATATTTCATCCTAAGTATCTTAGGACATCATCAGTACAGTATTTAAACAAAAATTAGGAATAACATACAGTTAGGGCGCATGATTACAATAGAATCTCATGAAAACGTGCATAACGTGCTAAAGTAGTAATAAAAAAAAAAAAAAAAAAAACCGTTAATTATTTAACACAGTTTTGTATGATAATTTCCCATACTTTAGTAATAGTAAGAACGTCGTTGCGGTTTAGGTTTGGTCTGTGTAGTAGGGCTTCAGAACTTTGTATAAACGTTCATGTTTAAATAAAGATCGATGTAAAAGTTTAGCCTTTTCCCAATGGATCCTATGGTTTGGATTTTCAATTCCGTGTTGAGAGAGGCCAGATTTCTGCGGTTTAAGAAGACGAATGTGGTCTTGATGCGTTTCTGAACAGGTAGGTCTGTTCACAAATGCATCTCGGAACATCAAGACCACATTCGTCTTCTTAAACCGCTGAAATCTGGCCTCTCTCAACACGGAATTGAAAATCCAAACCATAGGATCCATTGGGAAAAGGCTAAACTTTTACATAGATCTTTATTTAAACATGAACGTTTATACAAAGAAAGTTCTGAAGCCCTACTACACAGACCAAACCTAAACCGCAACGATGTTCTTACTATTCCTAAAGTATGGGAAATTATCATACAAAACTGTGTTAAATAATTAACGTTTTTTTTTTTTTTTTTTTTTTTGTACTACTTTAGCACGTCATGCACGTTTCATGAGATTCTATTGTAATCATGCGCCTGTATGTATTTATGTTATTCCTAATTTTTGTTTAAATACTGTACTGATGATGTCCTAAGATACTTAGGATGAAATATTTACAATTAAATAATTTTCACTGTGGTTTATACGTGTGTTTCTTCTAATTATGAACGCACTACAGGTTTCGTTATTTAAAAAAGTTTTATTTCTTCACGGGGAAATGACAGCGCAGAAGACAAACTTACTAGGAAAACTGCAACTGAAACAGGGTAAACTACGAGCTAGAATATCTTTTTTAAAAAAGTGCAGACGTGATAATCTTATTCCAACCTTTGCAAAACTGAAAGAAACCATCAAATCTCCAGGCGCCCATAAAATCTATCAAAAAGCAAGTCATTCCTTACTACTCAATCAGTTACGAGTGTATAAGCATGAACTAGCAACAAACAATTTAAATATTACAGAACTAGAAACAGATTTGTCAAATACGTTAAATCAAGAATTGCTACAATTAATTATAACTGTCTCAAAGAATTCGGGAAAAAAAGCTTTTGATAAAAGCAATAGTGCTCTACATATTAAATACCTTAATCTATTAAATCGATCAAAAAAGATCACTAACAAATTACCAACGGAAAAATGGGTAGTCAATTTATCTAACCGTCAACTAACAAAAGATGAATTAAATGTTCTGGCAAGAGGCCATAAATTTGCAATTTCACCAAAGTGTTTCCCATATTTAGACTTTATACATAATATAGAAAGAAACATCAAGCATCTCTCCAGTATTGAAGCCAACAAACTTTGTTTCGAAGTAGCTAAAGTGATCTACAATGCCAAACCTTCAGAATTAAATATCCCACCGTCGGAATTGAAAGCTATTATTTCCTTAAAACGTAACAAAAATTTAATTATTACTAGAGCTGATAAAGGAAATACCACTGTGGTTCTCAATACCAATTCATATGACCGAAAAATTTATTTACTTCTTCGAGATCGTAATACTTACTCCAAATTGGATTTTGATCCTACGAATCGTCAACTCAGAAAATTAAATAAGCTACTTAATGAAACTTCCTCCTTAGATGAAGAAACAATCAAAAAACTTAAGACATACCATGCAAGACCTCCTAGAATTTATGGCTTACCTAAGCTACACAAAACTAATGTTCCACTTAGACCTGTCGTAGACTGTATCGGCTGTCCAACGTACAAGTTATCAAGATTCTTATCTAACCTTCTCCGCCTTCACATAGGCCACTCAGTCTCTTCAATCAAAAATTCTACTGAGTTTCACACAAAAATTAAAGACATTCAACTATCAAAAACTGACTTGTTAATCAGCTTCGACATTGTCTCCCTCTTCACTAACATTCCCCATAAAGAAACAATAGAATTACTAACTGAAAAATTTCCGTCTGATATAGTTGAATTGTTCAAGTTTGTTATTGCATCAGGTTACTTCACCTGGGAAGGTCAAATTTACAAGCAAGAGGAAGGAACAGCAATGGGATCGCCTTTATCACCAAACCTATCAAATTTGTTTCTAGAACACCTTGAGGAAAAAATATTCACTTTTGAACCCAAACCAAAAATTTGGCTAAGATATATTGATGACGTATTTGCAGTATGGAATCATCCCGAACCTGAATTACAACTGTTTCTAGATAAAATTAACCTTCTTCATCATCGCATCAACTTTACGTTAGAAAAAGAATCTCCACAGGGTATCTCTTTTTTGGATTTACACATCAAAAGAAAAGCAGACGGTTCCATCGCCACTTCCGTCTTTCGCAAGCCTACATTCTCAGGTCGCTACATTCACAATTCTTCTGCTCATCATCCATCTCAGAAATCTGGCGTTATTAAATCACTAGTTTCCAGAGCACACAAATTCTGCTCCTCTGAAGAATCTTTAAACTAGGAATTAGAAGTTATCAAAAATACAGCCATCCTAAATGGATATAATCCCAAAACAACTCGAAAAATCATCAGTCACTTCTGCGTACATCAAACCAGACAGGAAGAAGTGCATAGGATTCCCATACCTTACGTTAAAGGCATCTCAGAATGTCTTTCTAAAATTATGAAGAAATACAATTTTGCCACTACTTACAAACCTATCAACCAAATTTACAACTTATTACCTTCTCCTAAGTACAAATTCTCACCCTTGATGTTACCTGGTGTTTATGAGATTCCATGCTCATGCAGATTATTTTACTTTGGACAGACAGGTAGGTCTGTTCAGAAACGCATCTCGGAACATCAAGACCACATTCGTCTTCTTAAACCGCAGAAATCTGGCCTCTCTCAACACGGAATTGAAAATCCAAACCATAGGATCCATTGGGAAAAGGCTAAACTTTTACATAGATCTTTATTTAAACATGAACGTTTATACAAAGAAAGTTCTGAAGACCTACTACACAGACCAAACCTAAACCGCAACGACGTTCTTACTATTCCTAAAGTATGGGAAATTATCATACAAAACTGTGTTAAATAATTAACGTGTTTTTTTTTATTTTTTTTTTTATTACTACTTTAGCACGTTATGCACGTTTTCATGAGATTCTACTGTAATCATGCGCCCTAACTGTATGTTATTCCTAATTTTTGTTTAAATACTGTACTGATGATGTCCTAAGATACTTAGGATGAAATATTTACAATTAAATAATTTTCACTGTGGTTTATACGTGTGTTTCTTCTAATTAATAGTTACTTATATAGTTTAAATACCATCTCAAATAGGAATGGAAAGAATTTACTTGAAAAAGCATCAATTTTAAACTTCATTATAACCTAATTGTCACCTATTAACTATATAATAAACATGATATAATTAGAGAGCTGTTTCTAAATCACAATAAATAAATGAATTGGATCATAGGATTATATTATGCTTTGTATATTTTCATGTCTGTTATCAATGGAGAAAATTATCTAATATTTCACTGGAAAAAACACTGCCATCATTTTCAAAGTTTTGCATATATGTATATATATAATATCAAGCACAAACAAAATGGTGACACATTCAAAGCAAGGATTCAAATTTCCAAATCTTGGTAGATGGATAATTCAGTTTTCATATCAAGTAGGTTTCTCTCTTAAAGGTCTCTCCTGTTTCATTTGAATTTGCATAATAATTTGGTCTTTTCCAGTGTACAAATTTCCAATGATGGTACAATCTCTGTAAGCTCACATTCTTCTGATCAGAATATCACTACTGGATTAAGAGATACCAGTAAAAAGAATCTCGCTCCTGTGGTAAATATTTTAAGCAAGCAAGCAAGCTGTCCCTTGTTTAACAGTCCATGGCACCCGAATGTTATCAATCACATGAGATTCCATTTACTGAAAATATGGAGAATGACATTACAGAGAGAGAAGCTGATTTCACTTAGGCTCAAGGACAAAACAAACGATATGCATATTAGTGTGGCTCATACCATTTTTCTTTTGCTGCATATTATATATATATATCTGTATATATATATAGATATCTATATATATATAGATATATATTATTATTATTATTATTACGGGCTACTCCAGGAGTCCTAATTAGACTCATCGAGGGAGGCCCTAAACATCATGTTCACACAACTGTTCAACATTCTCACAGTATCTATCATACCTTGCCTTGAACTTGCTCACTGTCATAGCACCCACAACAGACTCTGGCAGCTTATTCCACTCATTTACCACTCTAAAAGTAAAGAACCCAGCTCTAACACCCCTGCTAACCACGCTCTTGCCCAGCTTCCATGGGTGTCCCCTAGTTCTCCCACCACCAGTCCTGATCTCAAAAATATCATCTGAATTAATCCTATAGAATCCTTTTAGCAATTTGAATGTCTCAATCATATCTCCCCTTTTCCGCCTATCAACTAGTTTCTGCAACCCACAAATCTTCAACCTGTTCTCATATGGTTCATTCCATAGACCTGTTATCATCTTAGTCACTCGCCTCTGGATCCTCTCCACCTCCTCCCCATCAAGAAGGAACCGAGGTGACCAAATCTGGGCACAGTAGTCAAGATGGGGTCTTATCAAGGCTCGATACAGAGGAACAATAACTTGCTTGTCTCTGCTTGTCAAACTATTCTTCAGTAACCAAGTGAGTTGATGAGCTGATTTAGCTACTTTCGCAATGTGCCCCCTAAACTTCATCTCCCTATCCACCAACACTCCCAAGTCCCTGCCCTCATCAATCTCTTGGAGTACAGTTCCGCCAATGTGGTATACTGCTGCTAATCTTTTCACTCCGAAATGCATAACCTTACATTTTGTCACATTAAATTGACATCCATTCTCCTTAGTCCAGAACTCCAATCTATCTAAGTCATCTTGCAAGACTTTGACACCTTCTGCGTTCACTATATATATATATATATATATATATATATATCTGTGTGTGTGGTTTCCATCCATGAAAGTTTTTTTATAAGCCTATAATACATTCATGTTGTGGGTGAACAAAGTATTTTTTTTCTATTTTTTAAATTTTATATATTTTTTGTATTTTTCATTTATTATTATTATGTTTTATATAGTTTGGAAACCCTGCATTTGAGAACAAACATGGAACTTTTTTTTGCAAGTTTCATGTTTGTTCACCTACAGACAATCACAAATATCCATGCTCATAGTGAGATTCGAACCAACGAACAACCTGTTGGTAGGAGAGTGGTACACTAACCATTTGGCCAACCAAGCCATCAAAGAGCTTATACTATAAACTCTAGAAAATGTTGGGAATATTTTTTTCAGGAAGAAGTATAACACTACCATCAAATTGTTGATATGTCTTTAAGTGTAGATATTATCTTTTGTGCACATCCTTTTCCAAGAATATTATATGAAGTGAAGCATTATTAAGAAATAACTGCTTGGTTGAAAATGATTTTTAATGTTTAGGCAATCACGGACATCAACATTAAATACAGAACTCATAGAAAATCTTGAAACTAGCAACAAAAGAAGCCCAAATCTCTGCTTGTATAAGGGAAATGTTAAAACTTGCCAAGAGATAACTTTGGATGATTTAGATGATTTTGATCTCTCTGGGACCAAATCAGGTAATAAATTTAATACATGTTTTTGTTATTCCTTTCTAGACAATCTGCTTTGCTTGTTACTGTTAATGAATGTATTTTAATTGTTTTTAATTTTGTGTTTTCCAAGAAATAGCTTTTTTTTTTTTTTTAATTATTGCCTTGCGGTTTAGAATTTTGAAAATCGAGAATGAGTAATCATAGAAAACATGAGTTTATGAAAGTGTGTCGAGTTATAACACCACAAGAATAAAATCAACATACTAATTTATTCCTCTCATTCTGCTCCTTATATTTTCTAGATATGAAACCAGCATATTTGGACTCAAATAACACTTTCACAACTTTACAAGGCATTAACAATCGAGCAGTTGTGGAAATATTTCAAAATAGCAGTGGACCAAGGAATTAACATTCTGTCATGGTGTTCTGTACACTGGTTTTAGAATAGTCTGCAGCTGTTGAGCAGAAGGTCATTTTAAAATGGCGATTTCTCAGGTGTTGGATAAATGAATGTAGCTATACTTGTTGAGGTTAAGTGAGTGCTTCATTGCTGATGCTGGCTCCAAAAATAGTCTCATGGAATTGTAATATCTTCTGTGTAGCACTGTAGAGTCTTCTTCTATATAATGATGGTTGACAAAATAAAGTTTGAACACGAAGTATCTTCACAACTAGTCTACTTGTATATAGAAGCTGATGACTTCACATCAGTTGCTTTAGTATATGATAATGCAAAGTATACTTCCTTTTGGATGTGCATAATTCTATACATTATGGGAGGATCATTACCTAGACTGGTTTTGACCTTTATTACGGTCTCATCAGTGGGAATCAGATCCAGGAAGATACTAAGGTAATTGACTTCAGCATCAATTACCTTAGTATCTTCCTTGGATACTAAGGTAATTGATGCTGAAGTCATTAGCCTCTGTATATAAGTAATCTAGTCATGAAGATACTTCACTTGCTTGCACTTGGATCAAAGATTAAACAAGAATATAATTTCTTGGCAAGTACAATTTATTTTATTATGCCAACCATGATTAAATGGAAGAAGACTGTACTGTATTATCCTCACCACATTGAAGAATGGCATGGTCTACGACATCAGTTCAAGATCCTGAAGATTCTGATCTTTGAACACTGTGTTGAAGCAAAGCTATGAATAGTGTGTGTTATTGGTCACTGAGAAAAAGTCATATATATATATATAAATGACTTTCCTGAACATTCCTGTATTGTTGGTGCAGTGCTAAAAGGAAACCATCCACTCCACTATGATATGCAGATAGCTACCTACCACCTTTTTTGAAAGTGATGGTCTTTTATAGAGATCAAACAGAGAACTGAAAAGAAGTTTCATTTGTTCTATAAAAGGACTTTTGAATTAACTAACTCTTAGCCTGTGATTATCTTTCTGGATTATTTAATTCATGGTGCTAATGTACGATGAGTTTACAACATTTTGTGTGTGGGAATCACAAAGAAAAATAAATTATAGAGAGCAGAAGTTAAACCAAAGGATGGCAATTTGTTGAGCAAGCTTTGATGCAGAATCCAATGATATGCCTGGAAATTTCAAGAGCAACAGCACATATTTCTCCAAACCTTTCCATATCATGTGTCCAGAGGTGGATGATAAACTAAGGAAAGATCTGCTGTGGAGAGTAGCAGAATATTTGCTGATGTTCAATAGTTAACTGCAGTGGGCTTCTTAATTTCATCAGCAGTCAACTTCTCAGGTAGTGAGAAGTTGACTGTTTGCCTTGGTGATTTATTTTTATAAGAGTTATCCATAAAGTTGACTGCATTTAGGTGTTGCAGCATTGTCATCTTGTAAAGAACCTAACATTCCTTCACAGTACAACTTGAAACCCACAGAACAAGTTCTTTTCCACCTCCTTCATCCCTGCAGTGTTGTGGAACAGTCTCTCCCCCCCCTCCATGTGTTTTCCAAGGAATACAATATACAGGCCTTCAAATCCAATGTAAAAAAGTTTCTCTTTTCCCAGCTCACTATCCATACATGGTATCAATGCTATAGGTTGATCAACCAATCTCATGTATGGGCTCAACATAAAAATTGTTTTACTGTTCAAGGTTTTCATTTTGGTGAATAGTTGAAAGTAGGTCATGCATTGGCATAGGCATACATTTTTAGTGCATTTAAACAACCAATATCCAAAAATACACTTTTCATTAGATAAAGATACAAACAGCTGTTCCCTTCCCATACCAATTACATAACAACTAAATAGTTCATCTTTTTTTGTTTATAGGAAACCTATACACTGGAAGGTACTTAAATAATCAGTCCCATTATCATCCTTCCAAAAAGTATGGCATTTTCAAAACACTTCCACATGCACACAGGTATTTGTTCTAATGACATTCTCTTGTTTTACACACACAAAAATTACATCAAAAACTATCCCCATACCCTATCTAGGATATTTGAAAAGATAGCTTAAGATCTTCATAAATATAATCTTCATGACACCGTGGAACCATTTCTCCAGCTAGCAATCTTCATCCTTTAGCCAAAAGATCAACTTTGTTCTCTTACATGTCCTGGATTGTATAAAGTTCCTTATGCTTATAACTCCAGTCTACTTTGGAACACACTGGTAGATCTGCTAACATTTGCTGGGAAGAACATAACTGCATTTGTGAGGACTGGAAGCCATGCTCTGGAAACTCTGTCACACAAAATAACATGGAAGAAGACAATTGTGCTGTGTAGATGTTGCAATATGTATGAAAGACTATTTTTGGAACTAACATCAGCTATGAAACATTAAGCTGACCTCAATAATCAGTAAATGTAATGCATTAATTTGCCAAAGATCTTGGTGAGGACCGTTCTAACCACATTTAGTCTGACTTCTCTGGAAAACTGCCCCAGGAGGCAAAAAGTTATAGACCTATTGCACTGTTGAGTTGCCTTCTGTACAACAGATTGTCTATACCAAACATGCAGCACGTCCTGATTGAACAAGCTGGTTTTAGAGAAAAATGTGGTTGCTGTGACCAAGCGCTCAGTTTAACATTATACATAGAAGCTGGATTCCAGAAGCAAGACAAAACATCAGCTGTCTTCTTAGACCTAACAGCAGCCTATGATACAGTTTGGCATGAAGGTCTTATATATGAATTTCTTAGTATTGTCTCATGTAAACGGACTGCGCACTTAATTTCCTCCATGCTCACGGGACGTTTTTTTCAGGTTATAGTAGGAAATAAAATGTCCCAACAACAAAAACTTAATAATGACCTTCCACAAGGGTCAGTATTGGTGCCCTACTTTATAATCTATACACATACGACTTGCCCGTCACCATCTCATGCAAGTTCTCTTATGCTGATGACACTAATTGCCATTTGACACAAAACACGAGTCAAGCTGAAGAGGTACTTACAAAAGACCTGAAAACAATTGATGAATGTTACAAAAAATGGAGGCGCCAGCTCAATCCAGACAAAACAGAAGTATCAAGCTTTCACCTTAATAATCACATGGCAGATGTCACTTTGCATATCTGCTTTGAAGGATGCTTACTACGATACAATAAGTTTCCAAAGTACTTGGGTGTGACTTTGGACCACACGTTCTCTTATAAATAACATCTAACAAACGTTTCTGCTAAGTTAAGAACCCATAACAGCATAATACAAAAACTAATACTAGAGTGATGTGATTTGAAAAGTCCTCCGCCCAAGAATGAAAAAACGAATTTATAATTTCAAAATTATTTTTATTTTTCAACATAATCTCCTTTAAGACTAATACATTGATCCCACAGATGCTCCAATGCCATTATCCCATCCCTATAGTGGTTCTCAGTAAGATCTGCAAAATACCCCTCTACAGCTGCAATCACCTCTTGATTCGAAGAAAAACACTGACCAGCGAGGAAGAGTTTTAGTTTTGGGAAGAGATGGAAGTCAGAGGGAGCCAAATCTGGGGAATAGGTGGATTTCCAACAATTCATAGTGCAGATCCCTTAATTTTCCCATTGCCAAAACACCTTTGTGTGCAGGTGCATTGTCCTGATGAAAGATGATTTTTTTCTTCTGCAAACCAGGTTTTTTCTCACGAATTTTTTCGTCTAGTCTGGTTAAAAGATCCGAATAATATTTCCCAGTTAGTGTTTTACCCTTTTCTAGATAATTAATAAACAAAATGCCTTTAGCATCCCAAAACACTGATGCCATGACCTTTCCTGCTGATAGAACTGACTTTATCTTCTTTGGTATCCACT
Organism: Typopeltis vanoorti; assembly: GCF_054136105.1. NCBI lineage: Eukaryota > Metazoa > Arthropoda > Arachnida > Uropygi > Thelyphonidae > Typopeltis > Typopeltis vanoorti. The sequence goes on along the minus strand of NC_143560.1, from coordinate 9,329,186 downwards.
GTCCACTGTTTTAATTGCCGTTTGGATTCTGGTGTGTAATGGTAAATCCAAGTCTCATCCATAGTAATAAATTGATGCACAAAATCAGTTTTATTCTTGTTAAAATGCTCCAAGTACTGTTCAGAGATTTTCATGAGAGTTCATTTTTGATCTGCTGTGAGCAAGCGCAGCACCCATCTTGTGCAAAGCTTTTTCATTTGATTCTTCATGCAAAATATATCCTACATGTTCTTTTAAAACGCCTATAGTCTCAGCAATTTCACACACTTTGACTCGCTAGTCATTCAATACCACATCGTGCACTTAATCAATGATTTCTGGTGTTGTTACAGTTTTTGGACATCCTTCACATGGGTCATCTTCAAGACTGGTACAGCCATGTTTAAACTTGGCAGCCCATTTCTTAATTGTTGAAAATGAAGGAGAAGAGTGCTGATAAACTTTTATGAACTTCGAATGAATTTCTTTTGGCATTAAAACTTCTATTACTAAGAATTTTATAACTGCAATATACTCAATTTTATCAATTTCAAGGGATACAGACAATTCTTTTGTTTCAGACAGCTGTATAAAACAAACTAGTTGATAGAATGACTTGCAATTTCACATGGGACAGATGTACCAACTTAGAAAAAAAAATCCATTCCAATAGTGTTGCCAAGTATAGTCAAGGCTGAGAACCTTTCAGACTACCCATCGTAGGTGTGACATGGGTGGCAACAGCTGGTAATTTATGGATTACAGCTCTCATACTAGTTTTCTCTGTTGCTGAATATTGCTCACCAGTGTGATTAAATAGCACACATGTTAAACGTGTTGATAATCCATTAAATAATACAATGAGACTGATTTCTGGCACAATTAAATCATGCCCACAAACTGGCTTCCAGCTCTTAGCAATATTGTTCCACCAAGTCTGTCAGAACTAGAGCTCTCTTATAGTAGTATAAGAAGATCCTGGAGAACACAGCTCTCCAATACACTTAGATCTCCCAGACTTGTGTGTAAAGCAATTGAGATCGAGACACCCACCACTACAATTAGCCAAACAACTACTACAATCTAACTTCGACCTGAGGCAAAAGTGGCAAGAACAGTGGAAGAGCCAGACAGATGATATTACAAAATTTTTTCTCAACAGAGTACAAGAAAGTTTTGATGCTTGCTCAAACCTTCCATGGAAATCCTGGACTCAGCTTGATAGAATATGAACTGGTCATGGTGTATGTATGTGCAAATATGCTTTTTAAATGGGGTAAATGGCTGTCCCCACATTGTGATTGTGGAGCTCAAAGACAAACCGTGGACCATATTGTGATCCAGTGTTATCTTAGAGCATATTCAGGAGACATATCAGACTTTTTAAGTGCTACTCCCAAAACTATGAACTATTTGACTAATATGGGTATAACCTTTTAATTTTACTGGTTTTTAAAATGGCTTTTAATTTTATATATTTTATATGACAGTATATTGTATTGCATGTTTCATTTTTGCCATATGAATGAATAAATAAATAAAATGAAGTTTTGGATGAAAAGATTACAAGCTGTGTACTATGGTGACAGAACTAGACTGCAGTAAATTGATGAGGTTAAGGATTTGGAGCGAGATTAGAATGCACTGGACATTCAGAGATTGAATTGCAAAAGTTGGCAAAATATCTCGTAGGATAACTTTGATGTTGAACATGCTGATAAGCAGGATTAAGGCTTGTCTTTTTTTTTTTTTTTTTTCATAGGTCTTTGATAAGCAACATTTCAATAATATGCACAGATTTGGTTTCCTGGGTTTCTTGGGACAAGGACACATTGCGTAGACATGAATCAAGATAGTACAGGTTTGTGGAATGCTTCCTGTGCAGATAGATTGAAAATTTGTAAGTGCCAAAAGTTGGTATAGTGGATTAATGCAAACTTTTTTTTTTTCAGTATATGACAAGAAGGGAAAAAACATAGGAATTACTTATGAAAGTTTAGTAATAGTGTAGGTAGTAAGGATGTGAGGATTAAATTTTTTTTTCATCCAGCACAGAATGGGTTGCCAGAGGTAGTTAAGTGTTTTCAGTAAATGAGTTCATTAGAAGTATTATAGGTATTTTGTGAATAATAGTGTGGACCTCCTGCAGTGAGTCTTCAGACTCCATATACATAATAAAGAAAAATATATGGAATCTGTAAGCAGACTTGCCAAGAATTTCCAGGGCTTGCCACTGAATCTCCAATGTTTGGTTCCTGTTCCCAAACTCTTTCATTTTTTCTTGAATAATGTTTGTGTATTTTAGTCTGCAGTTCACATCTGAGAGCTGCTCAACTTTTATTCGCTTTAAAAATTTGAGGTTTTTGATGGTTGTTTATTTAAAAAAAATAACTTTCTTAACAGAATCTTTTTAACTTTACATAGCAAATATACAGCACCACTGCTCAGTTTATCATTGACTGTTTTTTAGGCATGTTAAAAAATGGGGGTCCTGGGTAATTATATTTTCCCTTGTTGAGTGGGATTTCGCATCATTTTTTGAGATCCTTAAATGATATTAATGAACTGAGTTTCTGCTCATTTCCTGAAGAATGAGCAGAAGCTCAGTTCATTTCAGCCAACTTTTAAACATTCATTCTTTGAGTCTCAAAATTTGGTATTTCCTGTTCCATGAAACAGTGAAAGTAATATGTGGCGATATTAGCTCTTTTCATTACTAAATGCTGATATTACAGCTTAGTATATGAGTATATTTCTTCAAGTATCATCCAGTGCAGAATCCAAATGAGATACCTTGTTTACACATTCTTGTTCACTAAGTGTACATCCAGAACGTATTGGTCAGACATTGGGTCAAAAAAATTAGTTACTTCTTTGGATTATATTTAAGATATGTGGAGTTTGTCTGGTTCCATCTATTATAAGACATTTATGCTTAGCACTGTGGAAAAGAGCTTCCTTAGCTCAGTTCATTTCAGCCAACTTTTAAACATTCATTCTTTGAGTCTCAAAATTTGGTATTTCCTGTTCGTGAAGCAGTGAAAGTAATATGTGGTGATATTAGCTCTTTTCATACTAAGTGTTGTATATTACAGCTTAGTATATGAGTATATTTCTTCAAGTATCATCCAGTGCAGAATCCAAATGAGATAACTTGTTCACACATTCTTGTTCGCTAAGTGTACATCCAGAGCCTATTGGTCGGACATTGGGTCAAAAAACTTAGTTACTTCTTTGGATTATATTTAAGATGTGTGGAGTTTGTCTGGTTCCATCTGTTATAAGACATTTATGCTTAGCACTGTGGAAAAGAGCTTCTTTAGCTCAGTTTTCAAGGCTGTCATAACCTTTGCCCTTAACCTCTCTTCTGGCCAAGTGGATGAAATAGTGAGACCAAATTGCACTTCATATCCATGTTATTCAACAGGTGTTACAGAATTATGTCCAGATTTAGCTGGACGTCTATAGATGTCATGGCCAGATGGGGTGTTAATGTGGAGAGAATTGGGCTTGAATCTTTTGGTAATATGAGATTAATTGGGCTTTTTTCACCTGAAGGTGAGTTAGCCAGTCTCATACTGTAGTGGCAGAGTTTTTTGTTCTGGAATCTCCTGTTTTACATTCCACATAACATGCTAACCATCCTAATAGAGAACACATGCAGTTAACAAAGAAGACTGGATTAAGGGCTGGTCATTCTGTTCCATCAGATTTTGCTTTGAATACCTTCATGGTAGAGAATATAAAATTCATGAAAATAAAAATTCTTGTTACTAAGTTGTCTTTTTTATCATAGTAAAATTTTGAAATAAAATTGTTCTCTTGAATTGTAATTTTTTGAAATTATAATTGTAAGTAATTATTATTTTTGGGCCTTGGATAAGTTTATTGCATTGGAGCCTCTGTTTATGCTAGGATTCATTTACTTCATACATTTTTTTTATGTATGAAGTTTTAATTTACTTATAATAATGCAAATAAAAGTCACATCTCTAATAGCATCTTCAGATTTGTTATGTGGTTGAATGAGAACTAGCAAGAAAAATTCCTTAAATGTTCCACTCATGTGGAATTTTCCATTTTAACTTCCCTAGGAAATGTGAATCTTTATTTTTTTTTCTCTCTTTTACAACTGAACTGGCATCATTTTGAAGTGGTGTCAATAGAAGAATTGTAAACTGAGGTTCTACAATGCTTCTATTGGGATAGAGTAGAAATGGATGTGGAGCTGGTAGTAACTTTGGTAAGTTATTGGTTTTGTTATCTTTTCATGACTCATAAATGCATTTTTTCTAGAACAGTGTAGTACACCAAGGAATTTGAGTTTTTCTGCGTCAACAAATGAATCACTAGTACCAGTAGATAATGAAAATGTGTCTAATTGTGATGAACAGTTACCTAAAAATGAGGTAAGTTTTTGATGTTGAATATAATATAGGACTTGATAATACTTTATTTTATTTTTTATAATTTACAAATTAAACTAAAATACTTTCAAGAATGGTTTTGTAATGATAATAGTCAAAGATTAAATCAGGATTGGGGAAAGCTTTTTTACTCAGACATAGCAGACTATCAGAATAATGACTTCCATTCTGTTTCATCATATTTTGCTTTGAATACTATAGTGGAGTACCCTCCACATTTATGGGAGAACTCCCATAAAACTCCGCATACAGACAAATCGGCCCTTCAGAACACACGCAATTTACAGGCAAAAAATACTAGTTGAGGTAGTGGTGGGCGGTAGATGGCGTTGATGGAGATGATTCGTAGTAGAGTTTCGGTGTAGTGGTTGAGACAGTTGTAGGTGTCCTCCCGCGATGAGTCTTCGGACTCCTTGGAGGTGTCACGAATAATAATAATAAAAAACTCCACTATGTCTATATCTGGAAATTGGAACTTGTGTGGTAGTGACCAAGGGAGGTCATAGTCAGCAGCATGTTATAGCAACCTGTTATTATTATTATGGAACACCTAGGCATCCCAGGGCTCTGCATAGGATGTTGCACTACAATATAGAATACTTCATGATCTCTCTCTATGTTGCACAGTCCAACATCTGTACTACATCATCATAACTAACAAAAATACCAGAAGAAAAACTGAAGTGTTTAAAAAGGAGAAAATAAAAACTTACTACCTCTCCCATCATCGTGAGAATCATCCCTAGATCTTTTCCAGGGTTCATGTCCCATAGTTCTTTCATCTGCTCTTTGATGGCATTATGAAGAGTGTATCATCTTGACTTTAAATTTTTCAGGAAATGACAACGTATACTAAAATATTAATTAAAAAATTTAATCAATACCTTCCAATATTTCGCAATGTTACATTGCCATCTTCTGGGAACATAAAACTATGATATGTGCATGCAGGCACTAACAATGAGCAAATGAGGCTGAAGAAGGCAACTGGCATTGGTCTTAGAGTCCTAAAAGTGCATCCTGGCAGGCTAAATTGGGTTGTCTTGGCTGTTGGGCTGATGTTCTCAGGATGCAAGCTTCCCAAATTTGGGGCAGTCTCATGCATCCAAGTTTGTTGAGGTGTGGGAAGTTTTTTAGAGCTGAGGCTGATTCCAAGAATAATCTTTATATGAATAATTTATAAGAATAATTTAATATAAATATGAAAGATTATTCATGGAATCAGCTTCAGCTCTAAAAAACTTCCCACACTTCAACAAATTTGGGTGCATGAGACTGCCCCAAATTTGGGAAGCTTGCATCCTGAGAACATCAGCCCAACAGCCAAGACAACCCAATTTAGCCTGCCAGGAGGCTTTTAGAGCTCTAAGACCAATGCCAGTTGCCTTTTTCAGCCTCATTTGCTCATTGTTAGTGCCTGCATGCACATATCATAGTTTTATGTTCCCAGAAGATGGCAATGTAACATTGTGAAATATTGGAAGGTATTGATTAAAGTTTTTTAATTAATATTTTAGTATACGTTGTCATTTCCTGAAAAATTTAAAGTCATGTATAACCAAACGTATAAGTTTATCTACAAGAAAGTATATCATCTTGTTGACTAAATTGTTAATGTGCTCCCTCTCCAACTAGCAGGTTGCAGGTTCAAATCCCACATAAATTTCCTTAGCATCCTATAATGAAAAAAAAAAAAAAAAGCAATGGATTTTTTTTTGATATCTGTTGGAATTTTGGTTTAGTTTCTTATGCTGCGATTTTTGCTTATGTTAGGGCTATTATATTGTTAGGGTTTACTTTTCCCCTTAGTTCTGTTTGGAGTGCGGGTGCCTCCCGGTCAATGGAGCAGTGACCAAACCTTGTTACTTGATCTGGTAAAGTTAAGGTTGTTAATTTCTTCATGCCAGTGAACTATTCTACTATCATCCAAGGACCTTAAGAGGCCAGAAATAGTGTCTGAATGACACTACTGAACTACTTATGAACAGAAGTAGTTCTGTTGTTCATACACTACCAGAAGAATACTACTTTCAGTTTACCAGCAGGTTGTGTGGATTTTTTTTAATCCTCTTGGAAGATGTTTCTTGCCAGATGCTATTAGAAGTTTAGTGAATCTTTTATAGGTATCAACTGTGGGTGGACTTATGTTGTTTTCAATGAATTCAGTAAATTTTGGCCAGTTTCCTTTCCTGCGATTCCATTGTGGTATTGGGAAGCTGTTTATTCTGGGGATTATAAGTCCTATAGTAATTAGGCAAGGTCTGTGCTGGCTGTAGGGAAAAGGAGGCAGTTCTTGATAGTTGGGATGAAAGGAGTTCCTTCCATATCAGTGATGGTAAACACAGGTTGTCCCATCTTCCAGATTTGAAGGTGACTTGCTGTCATAGAGGAGGCTGTTTGTTAACATTCAGTTGCAGATCTGGGTTGTTATTATTGTATCCCCATAATGTACTGTGAGTTGACCCCCAAGGATGATGCCAGGATGGTTTGATTGATGAAGTGCAGGGCTTGGCCAGTCAAGTAGACTTATTATTATTTGTCACCTCCACGCAGTCTTATCGAGGGAGGGCATCTACTCTACAACTCTGCTTCCACCACTCACAATCCACCAACTGACAACTACACCAACGCCATCTACTGCTGACCACTGCCACTAGTATTTCCACAGACAATCACAAACATCCATGCCCACAGCGCGCATGGATGTTTGTGATTCGAACCTGCAGCCTCTTGACTGGAGAGCAGACAAGCTAACCACTCGGCTAGCCTGGCTGGCCGAGTGATTAGCTTGTCTGCTATATATATACATTGTAGACATTATATATATACATTATATGCATCGTAGATTGAAAAGTTATGCAGCTGTATACCAACAAAAAAGTCACTTTGTGAATGATCTTGAGATTCTTCCCAGATTTGCTTTTGCCTAGATTGCCAGGGCAGGTCTTTCATCAGTGAGAAGAATGTAGCCAAGAATGGTAATTTTCCTTAGGGGGGTATGGTAAGTTTCTTTTAGAGCAACAATGTCTTCTTTATGCTTAATAAGGATGTTATTTAGTACCTCGGATTTTGATTGTAAATGCCTCAATGCTCAGCTCCCAGTGTTCCTTTTTGGTTGTGTGTCTTCATTTTGATTGATTTGGAGACTATAGTGGACTTTTTGAACATGCACAATTGTATTAAATCATTGCTTACACCAAATACCACCTCTTCCACCTTTGATTAAAAAATAAGGAAGGTAGTCAAAGTTATGGATATTGAACTCAATAAGGATGAAATCCTCACTGTTTGGGATAGTTGTACTGCACACAATCAAGTTTGAAGAATATGAAGTCAAAAAGGTTTGAATAATTTACGGGTTGAGTCCCCCCCCCCCCAATGAGTGGTTTACGATGAATTAATGCAGCTAGTATGCCACTCTTCTGCTGCATCCCCTAAGGGCAATATTTGTGATTGCAATCCAATTGTGGTAACGTTCATGTCCACAAACCACATAGTTACAACAGCAGCTTTATGACACAGTGCATTGTTTTGCTGAAAGAGACAATAGTCACTGTAGAAATGCCACAAAAATAGGAAACATTGCATTGTCCAGAATGTTCAGATACCTTTTGGAATTCATTGTGTGGTACCACAAACGGAGGTCATACTAGGAAAAACAGGACAATACCATCACACTGCCACCTCTGAATTTCATAGTTGGGATTACGTGCTCTGGTAAGAGACATTCAGTGGGCAGGCACCTGCCATATCCACTCATCCATCTGCTTAGAGGATGTAGTGTGCAGAGATGTCGGGAATAATTTTGGTGCCTATGGCCAGGAAAGAAAATTGCGGCATTCTAAAAAAAAAATTTTTAAATCTCATTTTTTGTGCCTATATAAAATTAGCACCTATGGCCTGGGGCCACATTGGCCATAGCCTCACTACGCCTCTGGTAGTGTGATTCATTGCTCCATAAAAGCTTTCCTAGCTTCCTTTCTTTTAGTGTTGCATGGTGATCAGCATTCATTTTAGAAATTATGGACTTTCTTCTTCTTCTTTAGTATTCTGCAATTGAGCAGGTTCTTCTTTTAGTAGCAGAAACTTTCCTTCCACTCGCTTCTGTTCTGAGCCTTCTCTTTCAAGGTTGTGTACCTGTCTCTATTGAGCATGTCATCTAGCATTGCTTTCCTTACTCTTCCTCTAGGTCTTTTTCCGTCTATTTTTCCTTCGATGGCATCTCTGATGATTCCATTCCCTCTCAGAATATATCCGATCCACTTTCCCTTGCTTCTTTTTATTCTCCTTAACAGACCTCTTTCTTCTACTCTTTTTAAGACCTCTTCATTAGTTATTTTATCTGTCCATTTGATTTTTTCCATCGTTCTCTCAAATCCACATCTCAAAGCTTTCCAAAATCTTAATTTCTTCTTTCTTCAATGTCCAAGTTTCAGATGCATAGAGGGCAACACTCCACACATAACATTTTATTAGTCTTTTCTTTAGGTTTCTATCCATTTTACTTCTGAATAAATTCCATTTTCTATTAAAGGCATCTTTTCCCATCGTTTATTCTTGCTTTTATGTCACTTTTACATCTTCCATCACTGCTAATAACACTTCATAGATATTTAAATGTCTTTACTTGATTCATTTCCCCATTTATTCTGATATCCATATTTGCCTCTTTCCTTGCTATTTTCATCACCTTTGTTTTTCTGATGTTAATTTTCATTCCGTAATTGATACAGGATTCCAGTAATCTGTTCAACAGATGTTGTAGTCCTATTTCAGTGTTTTTATAGTAATGCCTTGTCATCTGCGTATCCTATTGCAAATATCTGTCTACCTCTAATCTTTATTTCTTCTTCTGAATTCTCCAGTGCTTCTTTTAACATTGCTTTGGAATACATGTTGAAAAAATTGGTGACAGAGAACAGCCTTGTCTTACTCCTTGTCCAATGATACTTGGTTCTGTTGTACCATTATATGTCTCTCACCATGGCAGTTTGTCCCATATATATAGTGAGATAATTAGCCTTCTGTCTTTCCAATCTATACCAATCTTTTCCATTACTTCCACCATCTTATCCCATTTTACACAGTCAAAAGCTTTCTCAAAATCTATATAACAGATGTTAACTTCTTTATTCACTTCTAGACTTCTTTCACTTACTATTCTTAACAGTCCAATCACATCTCTTGTTCCCCTACCCTTCCTGAAACAAAACTGATCTTCTCCAAGAAATTCTTCCACTTTAGATGCAATTCTTCATGTTAAGATTCTCATAAGTATTTTTGATGTATGGGAAATGAGGCTTATTGTTCTAAAATCCTTGCAGTTCACTACATTACTTTTCTTTGGTATAGATATAAATATTAAGGTCATAAAATCTTTTGGTAGTTCTCCTTTGTTATAAATTAAATTTATTATTTATTTATTTCTTCAGTTCTTTTCTTCTGAAGTTGTTTCAGGAATTCTGCAAGTATTTCATCTATTCCTTCTGCCTTTCCACATTTTAGTTCCTTAATGGCCATTTCTACTTCTGTCTTCAAAATCGGCCTAGATCATTATGGACTTTACAACTGTGTTATAAATAACTCTTTTAATTTCCCGACGTTTCGATCTTCATATTAAGATCATCATCTGGGGTATATACAAATATACAAGGACAAGATGAGTTATGTTACACACAGTAAGCTAAAGAAACAATGATTTGATCACCAGTTATTCTACTGGCATGACCTCTAGTGGGAAAAAAAATTACAAATTAATTAATTATTTAGAAACTACATCAATGCTAAATTCTATTTAAGATACCATGAGAAAAACGTTCTTTCTTATAGATGGTCTTCTTTCAGTAACAATGATGTCCTATTTTTAACATTGCACTTGTTATTTTAGATTTAGGATTCTGGATTACCTACAGTCCTGTTTATAGTTAACTCTTAGAGAGAAAGGTTCTGTGGGTAGAATATGTGCCTTCCATATGCTTGGGATTTCCTAGCTTCCACATTTCACTATATATGCTCTTTGTATGTTTGCTTCCACATATTGGAATATATGCTAGCTGAGTATAAAAGAGTGTAGAGATGATATATGACTGGTGTTAGTTTTGCAAAACTTTGGAGTACATCTAGGAAGGTACCATCAGTATCAGTAGAATAGTTATTGGAATGTTAGTAATTTACTTGATCAGCTCACAGTTCTCCACTGCCCATCTATAGAAATTCATGTCTGATATATATGTGGATTGTTTGAACTACATGCAGTGCTTTTTTGTGGTGCTACACAATGGTATGGTATACCAGCACCGTTATTAATGGTGATGTGTGATAGTGGATGCAGTACATTTAGAAATTTGTAATGTTAATTAATTTTCTATTCCTTTAATTAGTATGCTTTGTATTAATGAAATTTACATTTTTCGCTGTATCTCTTAAGATATTTGCTATAGAAAACTTTGTTTTTTATCTGGTATATATAAAAGTTTTATTTAAATTGTTGTATATATATATTGCATTTATTTTTTATATATTTCTGCTTAATAAACTAATCTTTAATGATACCTGTGGAATAACTATAAACAACAAATTACATGATAACCCCAGTAATTAACTTTAATGAAATGAAAGTGCAGATATTTCGTTCTGAAAGTAACAGTACATCATCAGTGCGTAGAAACAAGCAAATCAAAGAATTGGGAATACAAGGTACATACAACACTCAGTTTACCAATTAAAAATGATTGCCACATGCTAGAAATTAATATATTAATAAATATTAAAACTATTTTTGATGTTTCATAAAATGAGAATCTCTCAAACATTTTGGATAGAGAGAGAGAGAGAGAGAGAGACAATCATTCCGATTCAGGTATATAAAATGGGTTTGCAACTTTCTTTGAAAAGGCATTCATATTTAAAACTGCTTCTATGGAGAAAATTAGCTTCATCCTACTGGATACTGTGTTTAGTGTCAATACTATGTTGTGCCAGACCAGACTTTTGAGGCTCCATATTATTATTATTATTATTATTATTTCATGACACCTCCTATGTTCCAACACCTAAGGATTCTTCAACAGACTGCAGGGTTTTAATTCCTTATATTTATGGTATCTCTGAACCTATTGGTACAATTTTAAAGAAGTATCAACAAAATTTCTCATCTGTTACCATCTACAAAAGACAATCTCTCAAATCTATCATTAGCTGGTGTTTACCAGATATCTTGTGAATGTAATTTGACATACTGTAGGCAGACAGGCTGTTCTGTGGAAAAAAGAATTAACAAACATCAATATTATATTGGGTACATGAAGCTTCAAAAGTCTGGTCTGGCACAACATAATTTTACATCATCCAAACCTGAATCGGAATGATTGTGTCTCTCTCCCAAAAGTTTTGGAGATTCTCATTTTATGTCGACATCAAAAATAGTTTTAATATTAATGTTATTTATTAATACATTAATTTCTAGCACTGGGCAACAGTTTTTAATTGGCAAACCACCGACTGCTGTATGTTCCTTATATTCCTGTTTCTTTGATTTGCTTGTTTCTATGCACTGATGTAGTGCATAGATTAATATGCTGTTCTTATTCCATAAACATTATCACACTATGAAGTGAAAATATCAGTAAATAATTTTTGTTTTCTTTTTTATATACCCTTTTAATTTTCAATTTTTTATGCTTGCAAAAAATGAGTATTGGCATCTATTGTTTTATTTAAAAAAAAAAGTGCCGACTACATGTAATTGAACAAGGTAGTTTTTATGGTTCATAGTCGTTCAACATGTTATTAGTTGTTCATCTCTAATAAGCTTCCCATTTAGTGTATATTTCCTCCATTTTTATAAAATATATTATATTGTATAATTTTGGAAGTATATAATTTTTATAATGTAAACAAACTTTATTCTTCAAAGGCTTCAAAGGAAAAGCATGGTAGTGGTATTCTTTCTCTTTCTCCAGCTGGAATTGCATCAGAGACTGCTTTTATTTACAGCAATGACAGTTTTGTGTCAAATAATACAAATAATATCTGCAAGAGTGATAATACTGAAATAAGGTCAGTTCAGTTCAAACTCAGTTTTAAGGATGTTTGCAATTTATTTCATTATGTAATTCTTTTTTACAAGATTTATTTTCTTCTATAGTGCATAATTTTAGTATAGCATATTATTTTAGATTAAGCATTTCTGTCAGAGGTAAAAACACCATTTTGTTAATAAAGAGCATAATTGCTAGATAACAGTAAGGAGATATTCTATTTTTTTATTTAGTCCTTCTGTCCAGTTTTAAAGAAAACATTGTTTGTATGTTCACTAAATTTCAGTCTCCTCTTGCAATAGTCTTTCAGTTTATTCTAGTCATCATTCTAGTTAGGGACTTTATAGTTTTTACAGGTTCCTCTCTAAGCAAATATTTTGGACCTGCAAGGTTTCTTCCTCTCCCCTCCCTCTATCCCCAGTGGATTTCATGCAATAATTTTGTCACGATTTATTTATTTGTTATCTACAAGGAGAGGAGATGGAGAAACACACACACAGTATTATTGAAATTATTAAATTGTATTGGGAAATTAGTTTGTTGGTTGATTAACTGTGACTGTATTCCAGGAATCACAAAACTCCTCTCTCTTATTCCTGATGTCTCGTATCAGTATACATAAACTGTAGCTTGTCGTGCCCAACCACTTATAATCCTGTATTGGCTACCCATTCAATTTTTTCACTTGAACGACTAGATTCCATATTTCTTAAGCATTCTCACACTTGCATCCGCCTTAATAGTTGAGTTTTCCTGACTTTGCACTTCCACATTCTTAGTGAACAAACCTGTTTCAAGACATTTAACTTGAAATTTATATAAATCCTTCTGTTCATCAAATTCGCTGTATAAGTCTACAAATTTCACACCATTTCTTTTGTACCACCTGTGCATTAAATCATTTGCAATTATTTTCCTTCTCAGCTTGTTTTTTTTTTTTCATTGCATGGCAGCAGACCAAGTTTTTACTCTTCTTTTGTGCTTCTTCCAATAACTCTTTCAACCATAAGTATTTTTCGCCCTTCAAGTCATTGCTAGCCCAAACAATCAATTCTTTCACCTTATCCTTTTTGTATCCTAACAGTTTCGATATTAATTTTCACATTAGAGAAACAAGATTCATTTTGGTAAATTATGGAGACTACAACTGTGTTAGGAATAATTACTTTAATTTCCTGACGTTTTGACTTTTGTACACACACACACACACACACACACACACACACACACACACACACACACACACACACACACACACACACACACACAAAGACAAACTATATTACATTTCAAACAATATACCAAAGTGGCAATGATTTGATCAGCCATTATTCTACTGGCCTGAACTCTAGTGGAAAAAACAAACACGAACAAACACCAAAGCTATATCTTATTTATAACACCATCAGGGAACAAATTCATATAAATATTTTTAATACAGCAAAATTGGTGGCTTAATCAATAATTTGACATACCGTATATTCCATTGTACAAATCGACCTGCGTATAAGTCGATATTGGAATTTTTTGAGTTTGAGTTTTTATAGTATACTCGTTGTATAAGTCGAGTATTTTTCAACTCGAAAAATTTATTTTTCGTATTGACCAGTTGACCAATGGCTCCTTTTAAAAGAATGAAATATGACACAAGTTTTAAGTGCAAAGTGATTAAATATGCAAAAGAAAATACTAAGTGTGTTGCTGCACGTCTGTTCGGAGTAAATGAAAAACTAGTTCATGATTGGAGAAAAAATGAAACTTTAATAATGAAAATGCCAAAAAATAAGTGCGCATTACAGGAAAGGAATTTGTTAGTGGCCTATTCTGGAAAAATAATGTTGCTGATTGGGTTCGAGAAATCGCCAAAATGGACTCATTATAACGAGAAATAATATTCGTTTATTTGCTTTGAAGTGGGGCAAAGCAAATAAAAAGGACAGCAAAAACTTCAAAGCTACAATGAGTTGGTGTAGCCGGTTTATGGAAAGGAAAAATTTAGTGCTTCGACTAAAAACGAAAATCACACAGAAGCTGCCAAAGGATTTGGATGATAAGTTATTAAGTTTTCAAAGATTTATAATTGCTAAAAGAAAGCAAAAAAATTATTTATTGTCTCAAATCGGAAATAATGGATGAAACTCCAGTTATGTTTGACATGATTGGGAATAGAACAGTAGAATTGAAAGGAAGTAAAACTATTTCTTTAAAAACAACTAGACATGAAAAAAGCCGTTTCACAGTTGTTTATATGGCTGATGGTACTAAATTAAAACCTATGAATTATCATAGGTTTTAATTTAATTTTAAAAGAAAAACAATGCCAAAGATCAAAATTCCAAGAAACGTTTTTGTCCATGTTCATGAGAATGGTTGGATGGACGAAGCAGGAGTTAAGCTGTGGATAAAAAATATTTGGAATACACGACACGGTGCATTAAAAAATCCAAACAGTCTTTTAGTGTGGGACATGTTCAAATTCCATTTAACAGAGATCACAAAATTAAGAGAGAATCATACCAATATGGCAGTGATTCCAAGGGGTTAACTTCACTAGTGCAACCGTTGGATGTTTGTATAATCAAGCCATTTAAAGACAGTTTATGAAAACAGTGGAATGCGTGGATGCAAGAAGGAGAGAAAAGTTACACAAAAGGTGGACAAATGTGACATGAGTCTTTGGTAACTATGTGTGATTGGGTAGCGAAAGCATGGGATGAAATAAAACCAGATACAGTAATAAAATCTTTTAAAAAATGTGCTATATCTAACAAATTGCTCGGAATGTGATTTTGTTTACAATGATGACAAAATTGATGCTAAATCTGATGGAGAAAACGAATACAATTTATATGACGATATACCGGAAGAAATTACAGAACCAGAGTACAATGAACTTTTCATACATTCAGACAGTGAAAATTAAATTTTAATTATGTAGTTGCCTACCTATTTACTTTTGTAAATAAATAATTATATAACATGTAAATAATTTTTTATGTAAATAAATTTGATATAAGTTGAAATATTTTTACTTATTTACCCTTTTTGTATATTGCTAATAAATTTAATAGAGTATGATATATACTAGTTTTTTCTTGGAAAGCAATCAATTTTTGACCCAGCGTATAAGTCGACCTAAAAAATTTAGTACTCTTTTTCAATGCTGAAAAGTCGACTTATATGCTGGAATATACGGTAAGTGTTTGTTATATTATAGCTAAGATCCCAGATTACAACACTCCTAATTATAATTAACTATTAGACCAAAAGGTTATGTGGGTAGAATATATGCCATCCATATTCTTAGGATTTTTAGACCACCATTATTGTTAAGATTAGGGTAGTTGATAAGAATTTCACATTCAGTTGAATTCATTTAAAGAATTCCTCTTTAAATTTATGCTCATACCATGTTTTTGTGTGATGCAAATAACAAGTGCTTTTCCCAATCAATTCTTGGAGTATTCAGGGCATGATCAGAAAGGCCAGATTTACCATAGTTCTTAAATTTAATGTACCATTTATGTTCCTTTTTTCAGATAGGAATTGTGCAACCTGTTTCACTTGTATAAGGCAAATTACAGTGCAATTGGGCCAGTGGAGAAAGTGGATCCTTGGCTGAGTTGAATAAGTTCTTTAATTTTGCAGGAGGTTTAAAGGTGGCATTAAGATTGTATTTCTGTAGTATTCTGTTTATTTTAACTGATATCCCTTTGATGTATGGAATGGCTACAGCTTTATTGTAATTTAGTATCTTTTTGTTTTTAAGTAGAGTCTCGTGAAGAATTTTGTTGATACTATTTTTGCCATTTTTCAAAAAGGTATTGTTGATAACTTTTAATTCATGTTTAAGTGCTTGCTCACTGGAGCAGATCTTTAAAGCCTTGTTTTTAGTGTGTTATTATGACATCTAGTTTTTGTGTTAGTTGTTGGTAAGAGTTTGTGTATATATTGCCAGTATGTGTAGGCTTATGGTAAACAATGAAAGAAAGACTGCTGGAAGGAAGACATGACAAGTATATCTTCTGACTTTCAGTTTCATTTGTGTTGTTTATTTAGGTGGCTGAGGAACATGTCTTATGTCTGGTATCTATGAGACCAGATAACGAAAACAACGTCAATATATCTAAGCCAGACTTTGGGTTTTAAAGTAAAGGAATCTAGAGCACGTTGCTCAAAAGCTTCCATATAAAAGTTAGCAGGGGAATAACAATGAGCCTATGGCTGTGCCTTCTCTTTGCAGGTAAAAAAGTATTTTGCCATTCAAAACAGCCAGAACATAGTACATGGGCAAAGAGCACTGATATTGGGTGGGAACTTGTCCTATAAAAGAAGAATTGTGTCATTGAATCACTTTTTTTTCAAGTGGGATGTCCTTAATTTTATTTACAAAAGTATTGTGAATTTTTAATAACAGGAATCACCATAAAACATTTTCTCCTTACTCTCACCTAAGCATAACCTTTTTGTTTCTTTTCTTGCAACTCTTTCTTTTTTTTTTCTTTTCAGCTTGATCATTCTGCTTATGTTTCTGCAGTCTTTCAATCTCATGCTTTATCCTGAAAAGTACTCTACCTTCTCCACCTTCCACTACTGCACTTTCAACAGTATCACTAACATAACCATTTCTGACTTCTGTCAATATTCACTACTCTATTATCATAAGTTTTATTCATTCATCATGACTTCCTTCATATTTGCTCACCAGTCTCTCTTTCCAGCCACAAATCTTTCAACTTTTGTGATAAATACATCTCACTCACACTGCACCAAACAGAGCTTTGCATATTCAGTTCCTCCAAAAAAAAAACATCTTAGCCACCATTGTTCTACTATGCATTGGTACCATACCAACAATATCTACTTTAATACAAATGAAACAAATAAAAAAACTTCCATAGTCCTAGTAAAACTTATTTCCAACACTTTTTTGCTTGATGTTTTTCCAAAGAATTTCACAAGTACTAGTTGGAGATTCTTGCTGTATACAGGAATAAGATGGTTAGGAAAAGGTGACATGCATTTAGAAGGCTGGTATTTTACCCAAAAATTGAGGGCCTGAGAACAGTAAACATCAGCATAGTGTATATTATACTTGACAATAAATTATATTCTTGTTTTAATCCTATACCCAAGCCTAAGCATAAATGTGAAATAACTTCATGACTAAACTGTTTAAACTGTATCTTAACTTCATGACTAGTCTACTTGTATATAGAGGCTGTTGACTTAATATCAATTGCCTTAGATATCTCATAATGTAAAAATATTATAGGAAGAATCACTATCCAAACTGGTTATGACCTTCCTAAGCTGAAGCCTCAAGAAGAAACCTGGGTTAACTGATAACTGCTCTGGCATAATGGATTTGAAATTTACCTGTGGTCCTTTATTCTCTATTGAAATCTTCAAAGAAATTGTTGGATTAAGCTTTATGCAGATGATGATGTACTCCTGAACACATCTAGTGCAAGTCTCCAGGTTAGAATAATTTAGTTATTCTAACTAAATTGAATAACAGCTGTAACAAATTTGGCATGAAAATCAGCAATAAAAAGACCAAAACTATGATAATAGGTAATAACATAGAAAACTTCAGCTGCATTCTGAATGGACATCCTATAGAATAAGTAAAATATTTCAACTATTTAAGCGCAGTCTTTAGTGAAGATGGCAATTTAAATCTGGAAATAGACAACAGAATAACCAAAGCTGGCATGGTGAGTAGCCAGCTGAATAAATTTGTATGGAATAAGAGAGAAATTAGCCAAAACACCAAACTAGCAGTATACAAGACAGTGTTTAAACTAGTTTTTATGGATCTGAGAGTTGGGTTAGAAATAAAGCACTCGATCAAAGACTAGAGACCACAGATGGTTTTTATGCCACCATTATTGTTAAGATTGGGGTGGTTAATCAAAATTTCACGGGCTTCTTTAAATTTCTGTTCATACCAGGTTTTTGTGTGATGTAACAAGCAAGTACTTTTCCAATCAGTTTGGTGTAGGGTGTTAAGAGTGTGATCTGAGAGGCCTGCTTCACCAAAATTGTTAAATTTAATGTGTTGTTTGTGCTCTTTTTTTTTTTTTTCGGATAGGGATTGTACGTCCAGTTTCCCCAATATAAGGTAAATTACAGGTGCAATAGATGCAATAAACTCCAGGATGTGCCAATTTGGGGGAGAGGATCCTTAGAGGAGTTGAATATATTTTTTAATTTTAAAGGTGGTTTAAAAGTGGCATTAAGATTATAATGGTGTAGGATTCTATTACTTTTTTCTGATAACCCTTTAATGTATGGGATGGCTATGGCTTTACTGTAATCTATATTATTTTTTGATAAAGTTTTATGAAGAACTTTATTAATAGTATTTTTGCTATAGCTATTATTTATAAATGTATTACTAATAATTTTTAATTCTTGTTTAACAACTTGCTCATTAGAGCAAATTGTTATAGCTCTGTGTTTGAGGGTGATAATGACTCAAAATTTTTGCGACGGGTGGTGATATGAGTTAGCATGTATATATTGGCCATATGTGTAGGTTTGTGGTAAACAGTGAAGGATGGTCAGCCTTAGGGAAGACGTGTAATTAGTGTATCCAGGAAAGGGAGTGAGTTCTGATTTTCTATTTCACTAGTAAATTGTATGGACTCATGTTGTTTGTTCAGGTGGCTAATGAATGTGTTTTGTTTTTTTTTCCACCATCAGGCCAATAGTTTTAATGGTTGGTCAGTAACTTTAGCATGCCATGTAGATTGTAGTGCATCTTGTTTCTTTGTATATATGTGTATACTCCAGATGATGACCTTAATGCGAAGGTCGAAACGTTGAGTGTTTCTTTCGGTTTATATTAAACTAAAGTTTTACTCTAACACGGTAGTTGTTTCCATAATTTTCATGAGCAGTTATCTTGAAGCTGTGTATACTGATGTTGCTGATCTGAGGAGTGAAGTGGATAGAAGATAATTTAGGGATGCTTAAGGTGGGTTCAAAAATTATTTGAAAAGGAAAATTTGGAAAGGAAGTGGAATATAAGTAAAAATAAAATTTTAAATTTACAATGGTCTGATTCTGTTTTGTGTTATGGATCTGAGATGTGGACATTGTGCAAGAGTGATAATCAGAAACTTGTTGCTTTTGATCAAGAACAGTTAAGTATTTTGGATGTGAGATGGTTTGACTTTGTGGATAATGATGTGATATGTTGGAGTAGTGGTCAACCTCTTTCTCTTCTGTTTACAGAATGGCTATAAGGGTTTGACTTTGTTGTAAAAATGCAGGACATTTGCTTTATCAACAAGATTGTTAACTGACTCAGAAGGTGTTATTAAAAGTGCTATACCCCAAATGAGACTAATAGAATGGAATAATAGAATATTCCACTCTATTAGTCTCATTAATTTCTAATAATAGAAACTAATGAGACTAATAGAATAAAATCAGTGTTTGGGCAGACCTCTGTGACTGTTGGTTGCTTGAGAAACTTGTATCTTTGTATGTATATATACTTACTGATAATGCATACCACAAGAAAGTGAGGATTGGATAATAAAATAAGTTGAGTAACATTTCATTTGAACACATTTTAAATTTAGCCTTACCTAGGATACATATGGAAGAATGTTATTAGCTGTACTGCTGTGTTGCACTTGGACTACCAGTCCATTTTATCTCTGTGGTTAGATACCTATACAGATTTTCATTGATTAATTCTGTCATCTTTGAAATGCTACCTGTGTCACTAGTTGTGTGATAGGTATTGGAAAAATGTATAGAGTTTGTGGCAATTTGCAGATAATTCGTTATAAATGTCTTCTAGTTGTTTAGTACATGAAAAGTTTTGAAGTTATTGAAAGTTACATACTCAATTTAAAGTATAATGAAGCTTCTTTTTTTTTTTCCCAAAAATTACTAACTTTAAATGCAACTTAAATCTTCTAGTGAAAAAAAAAAAATTACTCGCACAAGGTATCAGTCTACTTAATAAAAAATATTGTTATCAGTGATGTTTAAAACAAAAAACAGTGAATCTCATTATTACAAAGCAAAGTAAGACATTCTTTAATTCTCACTATACGTTACATGTAATATTATACAAAAATATGCTTTCCTTTAATGTGATGTATGCCACAACATAACTTATCACAACACAGTTTGTGTTTTTTTTTGTATGTTTGTTTTGTTTTTTTGTTCATAATGAAGGATAAATTTATATAAATCACTAATAAACAATAATTTAATAGGAAAGACAAATAATAAAATTCGCTAAAACAGAAATTAGGTAATACTTGCTGTGAAGTCAAATGCATGATGTAGTCAGTCACATTATTCTTCTTATTACAATATTATTATGTGACACCTCCATGGAGTCCAAGGACTCATTGAGGGAGAGTGCTCTACTCTTCAACTCTCTGTCTCAACCATTTAATTCACCAACTACACAGAGCTGCTACCATCGTCATCTACACACAATGCCATCTACTGCCCACCACCAACAGTATTTCTTGTCTGTAAATTGCATGTGTTCTCTAGGCCAAATCTCAAGATTTGCCTGTATGCCGCAGTAAAAACCCATAAGGAAAAACCCTGCTACCTCTACATGAGATCAGCTAACTCACTTTCAGTTGAAAAAACCCAAATAAAGATTGCTCTCATCATGATGAGAATCTAACTTAGCCACTTTCCAACTGAAGGGTGCAATGTACCATTGTTCTTCCAGTTGTGCTGCAGATGTGCTTGACACACTGTTTATCTTGTCTTTGCAACATAATTTTTTTTTAAACAGTATTTTTAATAATAGTATTAAAAAGCCTTTTTCATTATTTAAAATGTTGAAGTATTTAATTACACTAGGCAAATTCATGTTGTGAATTTGCCTAGTGTAATTGAAAAGAAGCTTAGGACAATACTTTACTTAAGGGCTAAAGGTGTTGAAAGAATAAGATAGACGTATTTAATAAGATTGTGCAAAATTTCATTTTTGTGTTTATAATTATATTATCATTTTGTTAATGAATCATAATGTGAGAAAAAAAAATGGATTTTTTTAAAAATAATAATTGTTACATATGTCGTGTACTGTATATGTGTATAAGTTAATGAAGAACAAGATGAATGCATTAATTTGATTATAAAATTTATTTATGTAAATGATAAAACTAGTTTAATTTAAATGTACTCGTGAGATGTGAAAAGTTTACTTGTTTTCACGCACGCTTCAAGTGCGAAATTTACTGTTTTCAAGTAAAGCATATAACTATAACATATAATGGTGGCTTATTTTTCTCACTTCATGACTGAAACAGAAACTGGAGGTGTGATATGTCATGGAGCATGCATGGAGTGAAAAGAACACTACAGTATTGCTGAGAGAGAGAGAATAATTAGAAGGATTTTTGAAACTCGATAGAGCCTCTTTATAAAGTCTTCCTTATAGAAAGGAAAATGTTTAAAAGTTATCAGTAATGTTACAACAGTGATAACAGAACAACTGTTGGGGAGATATGACAGGTTGAGTTTTTAATTACTGTATGTCTTTTTTTATAGTCTTTCACATAGAAAGAAAAATAAGTATAACAATCTGCAAAGATCTCAGCCACAGAGTCAGCTGTTGCAAGTCGTCGTTAACCTTTTGTCTAAAACAGCTGTTAGCATCCTTATCCTCAGCCACAATTTTGCAGTGATGCTGTGTCAGGTTCCATCTTTAGATTTCATCCTACACATAGAATGTGGTATTCACAACTTGCCTCCTACCATTGCCAGTAATATCAGGATCGACATAGTGAACATCCTTTCCCAAGCTTTTATTGTCTAGTAGAAATCTCTTTGACAGCCAACTCCTCTTTCTCTGTAAATTACACAAAGACAGTAGCATAATAATCACTTGAGCCAACAAGGGTAATTCTACTGCGGTCATCAGTGCCAGTGAATATAATTGGAAGATAAATGTCTTGTTGAGAGACACACTACTACTTAAACTACTAGATTAATCCCATTAATTCTCAGAAAAAAATATTAAAAAAAGGTTTCTTAAAAAATGTCACGTCTTGGCCTCTTGAAATATTTAAAAAATTTAAACTGTTTAGTCCCCCCCCATATATACAGATTACCAAAAAGTCATAAACCTAGTAACCTTCTTCCCATAGTAGATGCTACTGACTCTCCCTCTTTTAAGTCAACTAAATCTTTAATCTCATTTACAGGTCATCCGTCTTTCTATATTAAAAGTTCCCATTCATTTCAAATCTTCAATTCAAAATTTAATTTTAGATAATAACAGTATCATGGTAAGCTTTGATGTCACCTCTCTTTTCACCAATATCCCTCTTTCTGACATTTACTACCTCCCCCCCCCTAGATATCATGATCTTTTATAATTTTATCATTCATTCTGGCTACTTCACTTGGAAAGATACTATTTATAAACAGATTGAGGGTACAGCCATGTGCTCCCCCCCTCTAGCTAATTACTATTTGGAACATTTTGAAAAACATGCTTTTGATACTGTTATTCTCAAACCTTCTATCTGCTTAAAATACATTGATGTTGTGTTCTCTGTTCAGCCAAATGGCTCAGACATGTTAGACTCCTTCCTCCTCCATCTCAACAGGCAGCATTTAGAATTCAGTTTACTATAGAAAAAGAAAATAATAATACCCTGCCTTTTCAAGATACTCTAATTACACGTCTTCCCAATTGCACCCTTTCTTTCTCAATTTACAGACCCCCCCCACACACACAGGCAGATACATATACAAACTTTCCCATTTTCTCCACTCTCTCAACAATATGATGTTATCAAAACCCTTCTTAATAAATCCAATCTCTGTTCTGCAGAGGCTGATCTTATTGCTGAACTCTCTTTTATTTACCACTTTCCCATCAAGTGGCTACAATGCCAAGGAGGTCAATAAGTTAATTGTTCCTCCACTTCCCCTCATCCCTCTAAGTATGTTGACTTTAGTAATTCAATCATTGTTCCTTATATCCAGAAAAAATAGCCCTCAAAAAAAAAAAAGTACAATCTCTGGGCTGCATTCAAACCTTATCTAAAGCTGGTTACCCTCATCTGCTCTTCCAAGGATTCTTTACCTCTTCTATCAGTTCCAGGTGTTTACAAAGTTCCTTGTTCTTGGAATTTATCATTATGGTCAAACTGAGAAATCTGCTAACACCTGCCTAGATGAACATAAAAAATACATCTGTCACCATAAGTGTGGTCAGTCAGGGGATTGCTTACCATGCCTTGGATACTTTGCACAGAATCACATGGAAACAAACTACTGTACTTTACCACAAATATGAAGACATTTTAGAATCTGCAGCAGAATTAAAAAACCAATTTAATCTTAATAAATATGGTTGTTTAAACTTTCCAAAATTTGGGAAACCTAATTCTTAGGCCTCCCACCCAACACAGCTAGCCCAATAGCACCCATAGAGGATGCCTCTCATAGGACTTTTGGCTTTCAGTCTAATCTTTCCACTTAGTGTTTGTACAAATTTGTATATTTTTGCAATTTTAATATTGTTTCCCTCACAATGTCTCAGTGACTGAGATGAAATATAGGAATAATTAAATGTGTTAATTATTTTAATGTGCTGTATTTATTCCATTAAACTTCATAATGACTTGTCATTTGTCTTTAATAACTTGTGAGTGGCAGAGCAGATTTCTGGAGCCCTGTATAAATATATATAAATGACTCGCACATAAAAGGGCATAAGACCTATAGCAGATCAGTGCTATGGGCAAGAGGATATGAAGAAAGCAAGAATTTTTATTTTTTTTTTTTTTGAACAACATTATCTATTTCTGTTCTTTTCCAAAGAACAGAAATAGATGATGGAATGAAAGACGAGGCAGTGAAGTTGTTTCGGTGAGTTTCAAAATGAACTGTAAAAGGGTGTTGGTTAGTAGTAGCTCTTGTTTTAATGATTTTGGAGGATAGTGGAAGAATAATAGTGGTCAGTTCGTTAGAGCACTGTATGACGGTGGTCTGAAAAGTTCTCGGCCTCAACCATAGATGGCAACACTATTAGCAAGATTTTTTTTTTTCAAGTTGGTAAATCTGTCATAAGCATTCATGTGAAGTTGTAAGTCATTCTATCAAGTAGTTTGTTTTATACAGCTGTCTGAAGCAAAAGTGTTGTCTGTATCTCTTGAAATGGATAAAATTGAGTATCGTGTGGTTATAAAATTCTTTGGAACCCCCTTTTCGAGTCATCAGAATTCAAGGAGAACTGGCCTACCAGTCCGGAACTTGGAGGGGGGCACAGGGGGGAAGAGCTCCCTAGTATATAATAAAAAGTTAAAAAGTGTGTGTGTGTATATATATATACACACACAATGTTAATACTCACACAGACAAAGAAATTAGTGCACCTGGAAGAAAACATGGTACGATGGTGAAACTAAGCAATTATCTAGAGTGCAGGGTGGTATGCAAATGATCCAAGTTTGGTGTGATTGCGCATGCCCACGCACCCTGCGGTGGCGCTACAAGCACGAACCGGCAACCTTATAAAACAGGCGTGTAGTCGATAGCCGATTAAAGCAAAATAGCACCGGCCGACACAAGCTAGAGTACAGAGTGACAATAATGCCGGGTAGACGCCAGAGACGTTGATTTAAGCAACTTACGGACTTTGACAGAGGCATGATCATCAACCTGAAAACCGGAGGGTGGTCGGTGCGCCGTATAGTGTGCTCATGAACCGTTCTGACCATACCGTCCGACAGTGTTGGGAGCTGTGGACACAATCCGGCACTGCCACACGGCAGAGCGGTACCGGCCAGATCAGGAGGAGCAACGCTAGAGAGGATTGACGGATTGTGCGGCAAGCACGGAGGTATCCCACAGTGACCTGGTCCACTATACAGGTAGATGTAGGGGCTCCTGTGTGCCCACGAACCATTTCCTGATGCCTCGCAGAGGCGAATCTATGATCCCAGTGCCCCTTACGTGTGCTCCCATTAACATCGCCGACTCCTTTTGCAGTGGTGCCAGGCGAGAGCAACGTGGAACACCACAGACTGGTGATGTGTGGTCTTCAGCGATGAGTGCTGCTTCGTCTTGGGGATAGATGATTGTGTCCTGGTGTAGAGGACCCCTGGTCAAGGACACAATCCTGACCTCGCTATCGAGCGCCACACCTCCCGCACTGCAAGCATGGGGAGCCATAGCTTACAATAGCTGATCACTCCTCGTAGTGGTACGTGGTGCATTAACGGGGCAGCGGTATGTGGACGACATCCTATGGCCCCATATTCTCCCATTCCTTGCCGGGATACAAGGAGCGCTATACCAGCAGGATAATGCCCGTCTGCACAAGGCTCGAGTTGCCCAGGCCTGCCTACGTCGTGTACAGACACTTCCATGGCCTGCCCGCTCCCCAGACTTGTCCCCTATCGAGCATGTTTGGGAGCAGCTGAAACACCAGCTCCCACCGTGCTGCAATATCTGGGATTTGGAATACAGCATCCAATACGTGTGGATCATTCTGCCGCTGGACAACATCAGGCGTCTGTTTGCCACCATGCCAACGCCGCACAAGGCAGTGCAACACGCTATTGATGATGACCGAATTACGTACCACAGATTCCTTTGTAATTGTTCTTCAGCTCTGTTTTTGCCATCATGAGCATCATGTGCACTCACCTGTATCATTACACCAATAAAATTTCAGTTGAATCCTATGCTTCCTTCTTGTTGCGCTAATTTTTTTGTCCGTGTGTGTGTGTACATATATATATATATATATATATATATATATATATATATTCATTTTTCTAAATTAACTGACTTAAAACCCGAGAATTATAACACAATGACATTTATTTGTAAAAACGCAACATGTTTCGTCAAGAATGACTTCATCAGGCGATAAGAACATAGAAAGATATTAAAAGACACGAAATTAACATTGATACACTCTAAAGCTATACAATTATAAAGGGAATATAAAGCCATAATATTCAACTGTAAATTACAGTTATTATGAGCTTGAACTACAGTCCGAGTTAAAGTTCTATTGTTGTACACCTGTACAACAATAACAGAGAGAATTTGCGATACAAAACGCAATTTATCTTTGCTTTTCACAGAAAAAACATCTTTAGAAAACCAATTAGCAGCCTGCTTAGATCTGGATTCTTGGAATCACATTAGAGATTTAAGTACACACCGTGCATTACAATTTCAAAACTTAAACAAACAGAAGCTAATCAGGAAATTCAACTTTCTCAAGTCAAAACAAGAAAGATCTACCTTAAATAATTGTCATAGCAGACTTAAAAATTTGGTGATTAACAAATCATCATACGTGCTAAGTCCCGATGAAGAGAAAATTCTCGGAAAAGGCCTAAATTTTGTGTTGGCACCAAAATGCATCCCTAAAGAACTACTTTTAACTAAGATGGAGAAGGCAGCTTCGCTACTTCCTACCGCAGACGCGAGTTTACTTCGCATCGAAGCAATTCTTGCAATCAACAACGCAAAACCTCCTTCTGATAATATATCCCCTAGTGAGAGACTTGCGATTAAAAATCTAAGGATTAACAAGGACATTGTCATAATAAATTTAGTTTAATCCTTTATCCAAGTGTGAGCAAACAAAGTTTGCGCCTGAAAGTATCTTCAGGACTGGGTTAAGGTGGTACTACACCAGGGCAACTCGTTGCAAAGGTGGAGCAAGCTACCAACACTCCTATCCTAGTATCTCCCATAATGCAAAACACATCTCCTTGCGGATATGTCTAATGTTATGCATTAAGGGAAGGGCCACTACCCAGACCGGTTTCAACCTTTATTGAGGTCTCTTCAGTGGGAGCCAGGCCCGAGTCGAGATATCAGGAAGAAGCATTAGCAGGTCATCTCCACCTATAGGAATTGCCAATTGGTGTGCCACCCTTTTTTAATAAATTACTCTGGATTTAGAGAAAGATGTTGAAAGTTTATTTTCCACTTGGTTAGAGTATAATAAATTTAGTTTAATCCTTTATCCAAGTGTGAGCAAACAAAGTTTGCGCCTGAAAGTATCTTCAGGACTGGGTTAAGGTGGTACTACACCAGGGCAACTCGTTGCAAAGGTGGAGCAAGCTACCAACACTCCTATCCTAGTATCTCCCATAATGCAAAACACATCTCCTTGCGGATATGTCTAATGTTATGCATTAAGGGAAGGGCCACTACCCAGACCGGTTTCGACCTTTATTGAGGTCTCTTCAGTGGGAGCCAGGCCCGAGTCGAGATATCAGGAAGAAGCATTAGCAGGTCATCTCCACCTATAGGAATTGCCAATTGGTGTGCCACCCTTTTTTAATAAATTACTCTGGATTTAGAGAAAGATGTTGAAAGTTTATTTTCCACTTGCAACGAGTTGCCCTGGTGTAGTACCACCTTAACCCAGTCCTGAAGATACTTTCAGGCGCAAACTTTGTTTGCTCACACTTGGATAAAGGATTAAACTAAATTTATTATACTCTAACCAAGTGGAAAATAAACTTTCAACATCTTTCTCTAAATCCAGAGTAATTTATTAAAAAAGGGTGGCACACCAATTGGCAATTCCTATAGGTGGAGATGACCTGCTAATGCTTCTTCCTGATATCTCGACTCGGGCCTGGCTCCCACTGAAGAGACCTCAATAAAGGTCGAAACCGGTCTGGGTAGTGGCCCTTCCCTTAATGCATAACATTAGACATATCCGCAAGGAGATGTGTTTTGCATTATGGGAGATACTAGGATAGGAGTGTTGGTAGCTTGCTCCACCTTTGCAACGAGTTGCCCTGGTGTAGTACCACCTTAACCCAGTCCTGAAGATACTTTCAGGCGCAAACTTTGTTTGCTCACACTTGGATAAAGGATTAAACTAAATTTATTATACTCTAACCAAGTGGAAAATAAACTTTCATCATCAAGGACATTGTCATCTTAAAGGCTGATAAGGGGAATGCAACTGTAGTTCTAGATAAAATAGACTACCAAGAAAAAATCTTAGCACTGTTAGATTCAGATAGTTATTCAGAAATTGAGAGAGATCCAACAAGAGAAATACACAATAGAACCAATAATCTCCTACAAAAGACCACAGAAATTCCACAGAATACATGGCTCTCCATCCGCTCTTTACAACCCTTCATTCCAAGGTTATATGGTCTCCCGAAGGTACACAAAGAAAACTATCCACTGAGACCTATAGTAGACAGCATTGACTCACCCACATACAGGTTATCCAAATATTTGGCGTCATCGTTAAAAGCTTATGCGGGGAAATCTTCTTCTTATATTAAAAACTCAACAGATTTTGTCTCTAAAATAAAGGACCTAAAACTAAAATCTTCTGACATCATGGTGAGCTTTGATGTGGTAGCACTCTTTACCAACGTTCCGACACAGGACGTTCTCCATATTTTAAAAAACAAGATTTCAAATAAAATGTTCTCTCTGTTATCTCACTGTGTAAACTCTGGCTATTTTGAATTCAAAGGTAAATTATACAAACAGGTCAAAGGATTAGCTATGGGAAGCCCCCTCTCTCCTGTGTTAGCCAACATTTTTTTCGAGGAATTTGAACAAAAAGCAATCTCCTCTTTTACTTTAAAACCGAAAATTTGGCTTAGATACGTGAATGATATATTCCTCATATGGGAGCATGGTACTTAGAATCTTCACAAGTTTCTCGACCACTTAAACAACCGCCATCAAGATATAAAATTGACTATGGAGATTGAAGAAAATAGTTCCATCTGTTTCCTAGATGTTAAACTCACTAAGATGCCTGAATCAATTAAAGTCTCTATATTTAGAAAGCCAACTCATACAGACAGATATTTGCATGCGTCATCCCATCACCATCCAGCGCAAAAGTTGGGTATTATATCAACTCTAGCGAATCGTGCAAGATCTGTACTCTCAGATGAAGAAGAACTGAAAAAGGAACTACAACATCTTAAATGGACCTTTAAAAACAATGGCTACTCTCTAAAAAATATTAACAACCAATTATCCCACCGTCAACGTAGCAACGTAGAGACACAGGACGACTCCAAAGGTCATATCGTCTTGCCATATATCAGCACACTATCCCAAAAGCTGAGTAGAATTCTAAAGAAGTTTAACATAAAAACGTGCTTCTCGACTATGCCAAAAATAAGATCACGCTTCAACAACTATAAACAACCTCACAACCTTCTACAATTCCCAGGTGTATACAAGGTCACTTGTGAATGCGGAAAGCCTTACTATGGGCAGACAGAGAAATCTATCTTACTACGTCTCAAAGAGCACCAGCATGACATTGCTTATAAGAGAACCAGAGCAACTGCTCTGTCAAGCCATGTCCTGTTTTCAATAAACACGAACAACGAAAGCCACCAACATGAAATAAACTGGCCATCAACTTCAAACCTACACATCTCCCATGATGAAGTAGAGCGCCGCATTGTCGAGTCAGAAGAAATCATCTTGGACCCTTTTCACATGAATAACAATCTTAGCTATAATTTGGCTGACTCTTTCAACTCTACTATTAGATACTGGAGATCGCGTGATTCCACACACGCACAGGTGTACAACAATAGAACTTTAACTCGGACTGTAGTTCAAGCTCATAATAACTGTAATTTACAGTTGAATATTATGGCTTTTTAATTGTATAGCATTAGAGTGTATCAATGTTAATTTCGTGTCTTTTAATATCTTTCTATGTTCTTATCGCCTGATGAAGTCATTCTTGACGAAACATGTTGCGTTTTTACAAATAAATGTCATTGTGTTATAATTCTCGGGTTTTAAGTCAGTTAATTTAGAAAAATGAACATATCCCAACCCCGAGTTAATAGTACTAATCATATATATATATATATATATATATATATTTTTTTTTTTTTTTTTAGTTTGGAAATTTATTGACCTTATTAGTTATCTTGTATTACTACTTAGGTGGCACTTTTTGGAATTGTCAGTTATTGTTTAATTTTAGCCTAAAATGTACGGAAGATGCCTGTGACATGCAGGCGAAAATTATACTATTAAATATAATAAGTTTAATTTAATCCTTTATCCAAGTGTGAGCAAACAGAGTTTGCACCTGAAAGTATCTTCAGGACTGGGGTAAGGTAGTACAACACCAGGAAACTTGTTGCAAAGGTGGAAAAAGCTATCATCACTCCTATCTCATCTCAGTATCTCCCATAATGCAAAGCACATCTTCGTGCGGATATGTGTAATGCTATGCATTAAGGCAAGGGCCACTACCCATACTGGTTTCGACCTTTATTGAGGTCTCGTCAGTGGGAGCCAGGCCCAGTAGTGGAGACACCAAGGCAGAAGCAATGAGAGGCCATCCCAACCTATAGGAGTGCTTTGCATTATGGGAGATACTGAGATGAGATAGGAGTGATGAGAGCTTTTTCCACCTTTGCAACGAGTTGCCTGGTGTTGTACTACCTTATCCCAGTCCTGAAGATACTTTCAGGCGCAAACTTTGTTTGCTCACACTTGGATAAAGAATTAAACTAAACTTATTATAGTCTAACCAAGTGAAAAATAAACTCTCAACATCTTTCTCTGAATCCAGAGTAATTTAATAATAAGATTGTACACCCTTTGGCAACTCCTATAGGTTGGTATGACCTCTCATTGCTTCTGCCTTGGTGTCTCCACATCTGGGCCTGGCTCCCACTGACGAGACCTCAATAAAGGTTGAAGCCGGTATGGGTAGTGGCCCTTGCCTTAATACATAGCCTTACACATATCCGCAAGGAGATGTGCTTTGCATTATGGGAGATACTGAGATGAGATAGGAGTGATGAGAGCTTTTTCCATCTTTGCTATGAGTTGCCTGGTGTTGTACTACCTTACCCCAGACCTGAAGACACTTTCAGGTGCAAACTTTGTTTGCTCACACTTGGATAAAGGATTAAACTAAACTTATTATAGTCTAACCAAGTGAAAAATAAACTCTAATACTATTAAATAATCTTTGTACATGGGTATTAATTTTGTATGAAAACATTGCTAAAGCAACTGCTAGCCTTCAGAGGTTATAGGCACTTTGAAAGGACAATAAAATACAGCTAGCTACAAGATTCTACCTCATTGATACCCTTGTTAACTCTGTCTTACTATACAGATGTAAGAGTTGGACATTGCTAAAGGAAGATGAGAAAAGACTATTGATCTTTGAGATGAAGTGCTACAAAAAACTTTTGAAGATACCATACATGTCACACCTAACAAATGACGAAGTTAGATGGAAAATATGCTCCATTGATGGAACACAAGAGAATATCAATACTTAAATATGTCAGAAACCACTCCAGTGGCTGGGCCATGTAGCTAGATCAGGCAGCATACTTAAAATATCACTAGAGGGAGTAATGATCTGTGATAGGTCATTACTGATGGCAAACACCTCAGCATCTCTGCTTGCTTGCTTGAATTGGTGAAACTGGAGAAGGGAAGCCAGTATGAGTTGTGGGAAGTCCCCAAGAAGGATCACCTCACT
Organism: Typopeltis vanoorti; assembly: GCF_054136105.1. NCBI lineage: Eukaryota > Metazoa > Arthropoda > Arachnida > Uropygi > Thelyphonidae > Typopeltis > Typopeltis vanoorti. Next base: position 9,297,225 of record NC_143560.1, on the reverse strand, counting down.
ATTGGGTTATTTTGACTGCAGAAAGTTGAGCTTTAGAGAAGGATAGTTGAAGATGGCAAAGTGGTTAATGGAAGTTGGAGAGCGATAAAGACACCATATGTAAAGGGCAAGGTTGTTTAGTAGATAAATTTTGAGCCAAACCAGATCATATAGGGTTATTCGATATTTTGCAATCTCTGGTATGGTATGTCAGTTCTGATGAATGCAAAAATGCTGCCCTTATAATGGAAAGACCTGTATAATGTGTAGTTCAGTCTGACAGTGGTTGTTGAGGTTGCCAGTTGGGATTCTAATAACAATAGTAATTCTGGTTTAGATGATTGTAGGCGGTGGTGGTGGTGCACATCATTTATATTGCTGTTTAGGCCATGGATGTTGGCAAATGGGACGCAGAAAGTTTTTTAAAACTAAAAAGAAAATAGGAATTTACTAACAACTTTCTGTGTAGCACATATTATTATGGAGAAATCATCAACTTTAATAAACTGCCAGAAATTTCTCACTAGTACAGCTATAGTAAATGCTGTTTTAAAGGATAATTAAAAGTATATTGACTATGAGCTTTCATTATAATAAAAACCACCTATTTATACATGAAATAATTCTGTGTTGTTTAATTTGTAGATTAGTTAATGATAGAGAGGAAAATTCAGATTGTGTGAGTGAGTCCCACAACATCTCCCAATGTAAGCTCCAAAATGACTTGCTATTTCAGAAGTATGACACACAGGTAATGTGCTTTCATTTTCATTATCCTGTAAACCAAAATTTTTAGAATTTAATCACTATTTTTCATGCAGATCATCTGTCACCAGAATATTAGTAATACTCTCTCTCTCTCCCTCCTATTGCAACATTCTCTATCTTTTCTTAACTCTTCTTAAGTGAATAGCTGCTGTTGAGGATTCAGACCACATCATTGTGCAAGTTTTCTCTCTTTTTTTTTTAAATAGTAATCCTATACCTGAGAGGTTATTCAACCTTTAGTACCACAAATGCACAAAATATTGAGAAGAAACTTGTCTATGTTGAGTTTAGAGATGTGAAAATGCATAAGAGGAAATGCTCTTCAAAGAATAATTGAAAATTGATGAAGAGGAAGAAATATTTGCATGAATTATAGAAGGCAAATGGGAAATTATATCAATTTTGATTACTAGTAATCATGGAATTATTTGTAGAAATTGCAAATGTAATGAAGCAGTGAACATGTACATTAAAGAGTGGAGTGAGTTGCTGGTGAGAGCAAGATCACTAGGAGTGCCATAACAACTGGCAGAACAATGTTTCAGTAATTATATGTATATCTGATTGCAGAGCTTCAAAAATTTTGTGCTGGCTCACCACTCAGCCAGATATCTCACTAGATAGTTGAGTCATTAGGTGGATGAGCTTAATATATTATGGTTGCACATTCAGAATTTTGGACCTGAGGACACAAGATGTTAAAGAAGCAGTCATAGACAAGAAGGGATACCAAAAGTTCCTAGCAAATAAATCAGCAGATGCCTAAAGAATACAGAGAAAAATGTAAAAGAGCTGACCTATGTGTAAAAGTAGCTAAACAAAAGTCATGGCTTTGGCTAAGATGACTTTGGTAAGAATATAGAAAATAAATATCAGGAAGATGGCAAATTGTTCTAGAGACTATTGCAAAAGCTTAGAAATGGAGGAAAGAATACTGTAAAAGTAATTAAAGATGATAAAGGTGACATGAAAACTGAAGATAACGATATCCTGGATTTCTGGAGTAATTACTTTGAAAGACTTAAATGAAACAAGCAGTCACAGAACAGCAGGAGAAAATTTTCAAAAGGAAAGTAAACAGGAGTACATATAAATACTTCATGATGAAAAAGCCATAAAACATTTGAAATGTGGAAAGGCAGCTGGATAGATGATATTTGACCAGAAATGCTTAAATATGGAAGTATAAAAGGTGAATAGGTCAAATTCCAGATTGGAGTAGAGCTCTGTAGAGATCTACTAAGTATTCTAGGTAACATTTGTGCATGCATACTTGAAAAGAGGTTGAAAAAAATTGTGGAAGAGAAACTTGGAGAAGACTAAGCTTTGTTTGGGCTACATAGAGTTTAAGATCATATTTTCACTTTATCACAAATAGTTGAGAAATCATTGGAGCATGACAAGGTCTGTACTTGAGTTTTGTAGATCTGGAAGAGGCATATAACAAAGTGCCTAGAGAAAAGCTTTTCAGAACATTATAGTTAATGGGATGAATGGTACATTATACAAAGCAATACAGAGTGTATATTTAAGTTGTAAGTCAGCAATTAGAATTGAAGGAAATACAGGAAGATGATTTGGTGTAAAATCAGGGGTAAGACTAGGATGCACTATACTCCACTCTTTATTCATCATCTATATGGGTTTCATTATGAAAGAAATTGGCATTAAACCTGATATTAGAATTGAAGATAACAAACTTAGCTCTTTGCTTTATGCAGATGATATAGTACTCCTAAAAGCATCCAGTGCAAGTCTCTATGGTTCTGAATTAAATTGCATAACGGCTGTAATAAATTTGGCATGAAAATCAGCAGTAAAAAGACCAAAACTATGAAAGTGGGTAGGAACATAGAAACTTATCTGTATTTTCAACAGAGTACCTATAGAACAAGTAAAATATTTCAGCTATTTAGGCACAGTTTTTAGTGAAGATGGCAAATTGAGTTTGGAAATAGACAACAGCATAAGCAGAGCTGGTATGATGAAGAGCCAGTTGAATAAATTTATACGGAATAAGAGAGAAATTAGCCAAAACACAAAATTAGCATTATGCAAGATAGTGTTCAAACCAGTTTTAAGTTATGGTTCTGGGAGTTAATAAAGCACTTGATCAAAGACCAGAGATTTGAGAAGTCTGATAAAAATTAATGGATTGAACAGATGGCATCAATGGTAGAATGAAATAAATTACAAACTACGTGAATAGTCTACATTCCCACATCCTTTTACTCTGGAATTGGAATACAACAAAAATTTCTACTTTAGAGCACATAGCATCATTATTTATTTAGCGTATGGCCCACACATGAAAAATTAATTACATTAATCCTTAATATATATGGACATAATAATAGACATGTACAATAATAAGACATAATACAGTCATAAAAGAGACACTCAAGAATAGGCTACAACTGAATGTCTAGGTTGATTATCCAGTCGACTGCACTTAGTGTAGCATGGATGAAGTCTGACAGGTTTCCACTGTATGCACGTTGGACACATTCTGCTGTAATATGATTAATTGTCTGGTGGGGTGATCCACAGTCGCACCTGGGTGAGGCAATCATGCCCCATTTGTAAAGGTGGTCTGCACATCTGCCATGGTTGGTGCGGATTCGGTTAAGAGCAGACCAAGTTTTCTGAGGTAGGCAAAACCCGAAGGTATCTGTGTTGGGTCCACTAATTCATGGAAGATCCCTGTTGAAGTGTTACACCATGACTCTTTCCACTTCTCCTTCATGTTGAAACTTGTCTCTGCAAGATTTTTTGCTGTTAAGATTGGAAGGTGCCTTGACTTTAGCCTGTTTATTTCTAGGGTGGGATGTCTTCATGGATTGGAAGATTTTGGATTTCCATGATTTTGCTGTATTCATGTGGAAGAAAGTTGGATCTGTGGATGTGTGGAGGCAGGATGTTGCTTAGCACTGGGAGCCAGTAGGTTGGGGTTGATTTTACAGTTCCAGAAATAAGGTGCATAGTGGTGTTAAGCTGGGCGTCAACCAAATACACATGGGTGCTGTTCAGCCATATGGGTGAGCAGTATTCAGCTGTAGAGTAAACGAAGCCAAGAGCAGTGCAGCTAAGCCTTGTTGCTGAAGCACCCCAAGTTGTTCCACATAGCTTTTGTAGTATATTATTTCTTGTTTTTAGCTTGGATGCTGTATTAATGAGATGTGGTTTAAAAGATAGTGTTCTACCTAGAGTGACGCCCAGATATTTCGGGGAATCTGTTGTAGTGTAGCAGTTTGTGGTTGAAGTAGACCATGAGTTCTTTGTTAGCCTGGTTATTGTTCAGGTGGAAGCATGAAACTTGTGTTTTGCTAGGATTTGGGTGTAATCTCCATTTGCTGAAGTATTCATCTAGGACTGCAAGGTCGTTTGTTAGTGTATCTTCCATTGTAGTAAAATTGGCATGTCTGGTGGCTAGAGCAATGTCATCAGCATAGCAAAACTTCTTGGAGGCTGTATTAAGCAAATCTGCAATGTATAAGTTAAAAAGGAACGGAGGAACTGACCCTTGTGGTAGTCCATTATGCAGTGTTCTTTGTTTACTTTTGTTCTCGTCCATACACACACTTGGAACAGGTGGTTGCTTAGCATGTTATCAATTAGTTTTGTTATTGTTTTGCATGGGACTGCACGGAGCAACTTGCAGACTGCGCCATGCCTCCAGACTGTGTCATAAGCTGCGGTAAGATCTACAAAAGCTACAGCTGTTTTCTGGCATTGTTGGTAGCCTGCCTCTATGTGTGGTGAGTGACAGAACCTGATCACAGCAGCTTCGTTTATTTCTAAATCCGGCCTGTTCCACTGGGACTTGTTCTATTATCTTAGGGGAAATTCTATTAAGGATGAGCCTTAATAAGGATAGCATCATTATTACTCTTTCACAAAATGGTTGTAATCAAAAGCAGATCTCGAGCAATATGCTCGTCCACTTGCCTGTGGTGAGTAAATTTTTCCAGCTGGTAAGTAACTGTATACTGGACAAAATAGAATAGTTTTTAATTAATAAAAAATAACTTTCTTAACTAAATCTTTTTTTTTTTTTTAAGAAAACACAGAAGAACATTTATAATATAAAGGGCCATTATAATACATTATATTAATGTAACAAATCATATTTTCCAAAAAAAAAAAAAAAAAAAAAAAATCAATACTCATTTTACTTTTGTTCTTATTCTTATTATTTATTGACTTCTTCAAATGCTTCTTGCACAAAGGAAATGTTCTCCAAACTCAATCACTTTATCGAACTCTTATTGTCTTACTAAGACATATCATTAAAAATGGGGGAGGGGCGAGTAAATTTTGTTCATGGCAAGTAGGATTTTGCATAATTTGTTGACCTCTGATCATAAGACAATAATTTGCATCCTATAACATCCTTCCAAAGGAACTGTCAATAACTAGGAAAACTGAGACTGCAAAGGAGCAGTAATACTCTTTTGCAGTAGCACTCTGCTTCCATATACAGCAATGCACACCGTTGCAAACACCAGTATAATTAACTACAGAAAAATCCCAGTCTATGTCTTTTAGTACCAATGCTATGTTAAGCTCACTATTACAAATAGTAAAAGCTGAAAACCTCCATTATAGCAAATGATATCACAATTAGAAGATACAAGATAATCATGAGAAACAAAATAAAATCGTGGGGAATAGAACAAAGGAAATAACAGAAAATTATACATTGAAGACAAAACACAAAGGCACCATATGCCTTTGGTGACTGCCAAAGGCACAAAGGTGCCATTGGCAGAACCATACATAAAGGACATAAAATTGCAATATGAAAAGTACAAATACAAACAACAATAATAATAGATATAGGATCAAACTAGAAAAGCATGAAATTATAAAATATCTAGAATTAACTTTTATCTTCATACTGTATCCTTTTTTTTTTTCAGTTGGATGTTGCTAATTCTGGGTAGCACTTTATGCTGAAGTGCATCATGCCAATGAAATTTGTGGTGGCAGAGATGTAATAGTCATTTCTTCTCTTGGTATGGACGTAGACTTTTTGTTGTAATGTCTAGGAGGATGGATGCTGGTGTACATATACATCATTTCTATGTAATGTAATTTATCCTGTGCTGTGTCACTTTTATGATGTATTCTATTGTGACAATTTAGGACAAACTGGAACATAAGGTGTAGACTGTACCATTACATTCAACAACTATATGTGGGCTACTGGCTCTGTTGAAGAAAGAATGACCCAAAATAACCAATTCATATCTTTGCAAACTGGAGAAGAGTATAGAAGGATGAAAAGTGTGATCATGTCTGATGGAGGGTGCACAACATACACAGATATAAACACATGCCGTTTGGGTTTGTGCAGTTTAGGTTTATCAAAATATTCTGTTATTGCACATGCTGTTATTGACAGCCTGTGGTTGGCCAAGTGGTTAGCATATCCATTATCCATTCTCCATTCTGACAGACTGGGGATTCGAATCCCACTGTGGGCATGGATGTTTGTGGTTGTCTTTAGGTGGGAGATGAATTTTATCACCTGGTGTAAGATTGCCACCACCCTCTGAAGGCCTCAAATGGCTTGAAAGTTCATATTTGTTCTCTAGAGCTGGATTTCTGTACTATGTAAAAATAAAATAAAAACATCAATAACAACAACAAAAATAAAATAATACACACACACACACACACACACACACACAGTGGAACCTCAGTTGTCGAACGCCTCTTTTCTCGAACAATTCGGTTCCCGAACAAAAAATGCTTCAGTTTTTTGTTCAGGAACCGAACTTCAGTTCCCGAATAGTCAAACGGCAACCACGTGCTCCACGTGCTGAGCTTTAAGTGGGAAAGTGTCATTTACGTGGTAGCCTTCATTCAGTGCAGACATTTGCTCGAATTTGCAGTGCATTTCCTTGATTTTCTTTTTTTTTTTTTTTTTTTTCATAAATTATTATTAATTAATCCACCATGGGGCCGGAGAAGAATAGTGATAGCAGCAAAGCCAAAAGAAAAGTTGTTAGAACCACGAGAATGAAAATATAGATAGAGATGAAAAAAGAAATCGTATCTAAACATGAAAATGGCATTCGTGTCTCGAATCTTGCTTTGCAGTTCGGTATGGCGAAATCAACGATATGTACAATACTCAAAAATAAAGAGGCGATCAAGAGAGCTGATGTTGCAAGAGGAGTGAAAGTTCTTACTAAACAAAGATCGTAGACGATTGAAGAAGTGGAAAAATTGTTGCTGATTTGGATAAACAAGAAACAGTTAGCTGGTGATAGTGTTTCTGAGGCTATAATTTGTGAAAAAGCAAGGCAATTACATGATGACCTGTTGAAAAAAACCCTGGTACGAGTGCTGATACTGATGTGTTCAAAGCTAGTAGAGGGTGGATCGAGAAATTTAAGAGGAGAAGCGGCATACATAGTGTGGTTAGGCAAGGAGAGGCTGTGAATTCGAACCAAGAAGCTGCTGAGAAATATGTGCAAGAATTTAGTGATTATGTAAAGGCTGAGGGTTTTCTTATCCAACGAGTGTTCAACTGTGATGAATCTGGTCTATTTTGGAAAAATTGCCAAAAAGGACTTACATCACTCAGGAGGAGAAAGCATTGCCAGGATACAAGTCAATGAAGAATAGGCCTGACTCTTTTGCTATGTGGAAACGCAAGTGGGGACTTCAAGGTCAAGCCATTGCTTGTGTACCACTCTGAGAATCCGAGGGTGTTTAAGAAAAATAACGTGATGAAAAGTAAATTGCCTGTTATGTGGAGGGCTAATAGTAGGGCTTGGGTAACCAGGCAATTGTTTATTGAGTGGATCCATGAAGTCTTTGTCCCAAGTGTGAGAAAATATCTTCAAGAAAAAAATTTGCCAATGAGATGCCTTCTTGTGATGGACAATGCTCCTGTTTACCCTCCAGGCTTGGAGGACGAGTTAGTGGAGGAGTCTGATTTTATTACAGTGAAGTTCTTGCACCCTAACACACTTCTCTAATTCAGCCCATGGACCAGCAGGTCATTTTGAACTTTAAGAAACTCTACACCAAGCACTGTTTCAAAGGTGTTTTGAAGTGACCTCTGACACAGAATTAACACTCAGAGAATTCTGAAAAAATCACTTCAACATCCTCCATTGCTTAAGTATCCTTGACAAAGCCTGGGCACAAGTGACTTATAGGACCATGAACTCGGCCTGGAGGAAATTGTGGCCAGACTGTGTAGCAGACAGCGACATTGAGGCTGAGCATGTTGCTCTTGTTGATGATATTGTGTCTCTGGGCAAAAGCATGGGCTTGGAAGTTGACAATGCTGATGTGGAGGAGTTAGTGGAGGATCACAGGAATGAACTCACCACAGAAGAACTGGAACACCTTCAGAAGGAGCAGCAAAAGATGGAGGTGGAGGAAATGTCTTCAGACACAGAGGAAGGGATTGAAGATGTTCCTAGTTCTTTCATCAAAGAAATATGTGCGAAATAGGGTGAGGTGCAAGGTTTTGTGGAAAGATATCAACCTCACGAAGCTGTAGCAAACCACATCATAAACCTTTTCAATGAGAGTGGCATGTCTCACTTCAGAAACATTTTAAAACGCAGGCAAAAACAAATCTCATTGGACAGGTTTTTTGTGAGACAGAAGCCCAGTGTGTCTCAAGCAGAGTCAAGTTGTGCCAAGAGACAGAAAAGGGAAAGAGAAAAAAATCCCAGAAGGACAGTAACCTGATGTTTTTATGGAAGGGGACTCACCTCCTTCTGGTCAGTAAGATATAGATGAAGTTAAATTTTCGTCTATATTTTATCTATTTATTGTGTTTATTCTTTTTATGTAAGATTTTATGCATTTTCATTATGTTTGTATACGATCTTATGCATGAAGTACTGTTGTAAAGGTTTAAATAAACAATCATCTGGGTTTCGGGAATGGATTAATCCGTTTTACATTAATTCTTATGGGAAAATGGTTTCGATTTTCAAACGAATTGGTTTCTGAACAGTCTTTAGGAACGAATTATGTTCGACAACTGAGGTTCCACTGTATATATAAATCAAAAATGGAGGGAAAAACCATTCCCCACCCACAGTACAAATGTACTATAAGTTTACAAATAAACCTCTGGTGGGAGGAAACCACAAAAAAAAAAAAAAGAAAAAAAAAGTGCAATTGCTTTTGTTGAAGAAATGTAATTTAAAGTAATATATTTAGTTAGTTAATTATTCATAATGAAATAATTCACTTTTGTAGTGCTATTATGATGGAGTGGATGCCATTTGCTCACCACTAAAATCACCAATGGATTTAAATTTTCAAATCATGACAAGAATTTGTGAACTCATAGAGTCACATATTGAATTTGTGAAAGATCTTCCTGAAGTAGAGAAGTTATTGAAAATAAGGTAACCTTATTTGTTATGCAAATCAGTTTTTAAGTCATATTACTTATTTAAAAGTAACGAGTAAGATAGAACTGCTAATATACTGGTTATATAAAATATTTCTGATTTTATATAACCAAGAAAATTTCATATAGTTCAAAAATTCACTGTACATTTTTATATAGAGAGATATATTAAATGTGTATTTTGTTGAATTGGTAGTTGAAAAGTCGAAGATAAAAACAGGTTAAATATTTACTAAAATAAAGAGCCAAAAGGCTTCACTTCAGCAATGCAAAATTTATAAAAATCAAGTGGATATTAAATCCAGCATTATTTCAAAGCCAAATACAGAAACTATAAACGTTTCATATGAAATTTTACCATAGAGCTTATGCAATACTCACCGGTATTTACGAGTTGCCCTAGCTGGACCTTATAGGAGACATGCCTGCTATGGCAGCATCCATATATTTGCTTCCTATTGGTCCATTTTGATAAAGTTTCACTGGCCTGACAGCTGTTTCAACCTGATTGGTTTTTGTCAGAGACCAGGCAGAAACCTTAAGAGAGCAAAAACTCTCACTAAGGAACTTGAAACATCGAAGAGGTATATTTTTCGTAAGTGAACTCTCGGTCGGTATGTAAAAGTATTTACTAAAATAAAGAAGTAAAATTCTTCACTTTGGCACTGCAAAATTCAAAGCCGAATACAGCTCTCTGGTCAAATTTCATACAAAACTTTTATAGTTTTTGTATTCATCTTTGAAATAATGCTGGATTTAATATCCACTTGATTTTTATAAATTTTGCATTGCCGACGTGAAGCCTTTTGGCTTTTTATTTTAGTAAATGCTTTTACGCACCAAAAAGAGGAAAAAAGGTTATCCTTCTTCGTATACAGAAAACACCGCAACAGGAAGATTTTTATATGCCGTTTCACACCATCATCCATTGCAAAAAATAGGCACAATTAAAACTTTGCGAGATCGGACATACAGTATATCTAACACACTGATTAAAATTTAAAAAATGAAGAATTACACTATCTGGCACAGAACCTTGTACTTAATGGCTTTTGAACCCAAGATGATCAAAAAAATTCTTAATACAGGCTCCTGCAGCTCCCTTACTTAAACAAGATTTCAAGAATACAATCATGCTGCCGTACATCAAAAAAAATCACAGACAAAGTGAATATGTTGCTCTGCAAGTGCAGCACAAAAGTGGCTTTTCTACCTTTACAAAAAATATCAGGATTCCTACATCCACCAAAACCACCACACCACCCCATGGAAAAAACCAGGCGTCTATGAGATTCATTGCTCTTGTGGCATTTGTTATGTAGACCAGACGGGAAGGTCGGAAGAGATCTGTATATCTGAACATGTAAAAGACATTGAAAAAAGAAGGGAGCACAAATCAAGTTTAGCATTCCACACAGCCACTACTAGCCATCAAGTACTCTAGCAACAGACAAACATGTCATATATTTATAATAACTGTTTTGCAAGAAAATTTAAAGAAGCTGCACAAATGCTTAGGATTCCTACACAGTACAATAAAAAAATCAAGGCATGATTTTGCAAGTGTGCCTTCACCAAAAATTTAACTGCCATGGACCTAGGATATAGCACACGTGAACCACAGAATGTGATAACAACTACAATGTTCCAACACGCATACAGTAACGAATATATCATTTGTATTCTGGATTCTCAATTATTTAACAGTTGTGGTCTAATTAATTGTTAATAAACTTTTATTGTGTAAAACGTTTATATACCACTATCCCTGATGATGTAAGCCTTATGATACATGAAACTTGTCAGGTTTTTTATTATTTATTTTTAATAAACTCTTTATATTAATATGTGGTATCAGTACTGAAAACTACCTACAGAACTGCTTAACCACAGAAACCTACGTCTGAATAAGTATTTTGTTTTGAAGTGTTCCATGTAAAAGTTAGCTAAAGGGATATAAGAGGTGGGGAGGATCCATAACAGTACCATTAGTCTGTCAATTTTTCCTTGCCATGTAAAGTGACTTCTGTGCGTACTAAATTTGAATAATACAAAGATATCAAGGAGAATTTAGACTATCAATTCTAGAGTGTCTATTAGTAGTACATTAGTAAATAAAGACATGACATCGAAACTAACCATTGTGCCTATGTTTTTAAGGACAAACAGACTAATGGTTCTACTATGTGTGTGTGTGTGTTCCTCCCCCCTTAGCTAACTTTTACATGGAACACTTGAAAATGTTACTTACCCCAGCTACCTGCAAGCCCCTTAGTGTGGTTACGCTTTGTTCATGATGTGTTTGCCATTTGTTGCCTTTTCTTGACACATTAGTCACCCAGCTTTCAGATTCACTATCTTTTTCCATTTATAAAAAAACAACACACACAGGAAGATATCTACATAAACAGTCGTATCATCATCCAGCTCAACAGTATGGTATTCTTAAAACATTTATATATAGGGCTAGGGCTATTTGTTCTAATGATACAGAATCTTTCCACTGAACTTGAATATCTTTGCCATACTTTCCTGCCCAATGGCTACAGCTCCTACAAAATAGGTAAAATATTACATGATACTCTTACTTCTCTCTCTCCTTAAACACTCAAGAACAAAACACTACTATTCCTATTCTCTATGTCCGAGATATATCTGAAAAGATAGCTAAAGTAATAAAATATAACCTTTGCACTGCATGTCAAATTAGCAACTCTGATCTTCTCTCGTCAGGATAAACCTTCATTCCTGGCATATCCTGGAGTGTATGAAGTTCCATGTGACTATGACTTGGCCTACTATGGACAGACAGGAAGAACTGTTAACATCTGCCTTAGAGAACATAATATTTGCTACTATTATTATGGCAATTCTGGACTGGCAGACCGCACTTCGGACACCTGACATTGGAATACTCTTCCCACATTTGGGATACTGCTTCTAAGACCTCCCAGAATGCTTGATTGTATTCAGAAGTGAGCAAGTACTTAATTGAAGTGAAAGGGAAGCTTTGAAATGATGCTTAAACAATACAGTATCTCGATGTATCCCTGGAGTTTGAAGAACAAATAGGATGGGAGTGAAATGAATGTGTCATCTTATTAAGCATCATTTCAAGAAATCTGTAAGAAGACATGGAAAGAATATCATGAGAATAAAAGTGAGAGCAGTTATGAAATGCAGGCCAGAAATGTTAAAAGTATCATATGGAAAGCTGAGTTAGAGTATGAAAAGAAATTGGTTGCACAGGCAAAAGGCAACCCAAAAGAATTTTACAATTATCCCTCACAATATTTCAAATATTGAGTGCTCACTTCACCAACTACATGTTTTATAGCAATATGTAGCAGATATAATGATACTTTTAAAAAAATGATTTTACACATTTATATGTGCAATGAAATCAGAATTTATTAACAGTTCCTATATATTTTGCCTAAAGCCCTCTGCCTAAAATTAATAATAGAGAAAAGAAGAGAATATAATATAGAAACACATATTGCATTTATTGACTTTGAAAAAGCATTTGACAAAGTTAAAAGAAACATATTATTTAACATATTAAAAGAAAGACAAATACCAAATAATATCCTAAAAGCTGTCAGATTAAATCACGAGCTATCATATACAAGAGAGATAAACCAAGGGGTCCGACAGGGATGTCCCCTCTCAGCAACTCTTTTTAATATCTACTTAAATGAAATAATAATAAAATGGAGTAAAAATTTACATCAAGGAATTAAACTTTCACCTACAGTTAACTTAAACACTCTCCTCTTTGCAGACGACCAAATAATAATTACAAATTCTGAAGATAACTTACAGAAAGCTATTTTAAATCTAAATGAGATATCCAAAGATTATGATATGATAATATCAACGGAAAAATCAAAAACTATGGCCTTTAAAGGACAAGATCCAGCAAGAACTAAAATAGTATTAGATAACAAGATCTTAGAACAGGTGAATTCATTTAACTACCTAGGATGTATGATCACTTATGAAAATGAAAAAGATATAAACATAAAAATTGCAAAATATTTAAAAATAACAGGAGTAATTAACTCTATATTTAAACCAAACCTAGTTCAAAAACAAACCAGGCTAAAAGTATACAATGTATGGAAGCGAAATCTGGACAATAAAACAAAAAGACAAACAAAGATTAACAACAGCAGAAATGAAGTTTATGAGAAAAACTGCAAAGTATACCCTATTTGTTCACAAAAGAAACGAAGATATTATGAAAGAATTAAACCAAGAACCAGTAATTGAAAAAATTAAAAAATATAAACATAAATGGATGGAACACGTTCAAAGAATGAAAACAGAAAGATTACCAAAACAAGCCTTAAAGTACAAGCCATTAGGAAAAAGAAAACCAGGATGTCCTCTTAAACGATTCAACGATGACTTTTAAGGCCGGAACAGGCCATACTAGGCCTAAATCCTTGATACGTATGATGATGATATATTTTGCTCACTGTAACATGGGTATCATTCAAGGAGGGAGAGAGAGAGAACAAAAGAATTGGTTACAACATTCAAAATATTAATACAAGAATGAGCCAGACAGCATGAGTCATACTTTCACTTGTCTTAGTCACAACTGAATGAACAGGAGACAATGCTGTTGAAGTTCCATGGAACTTGGCCAGGTGTGGTTGTGTAATTTAAAAACATAATAATAATAAAAAAAATGTTTAAATTATGAACAATTTATGGTGATTACTTCCCAATACAGATAGGCATGTGGTCTAGAAATGAAAGATGCCAAGAAATTATATTATTGGTTTAATTCATTATCCAAATGTCAGCATGAAGTATCTTGCAAACAATGTTTCTGCATGAAGTATCTTCATGATTGGGTTACTTGTATATAGAGGCTAATGAATATAAAGAAATCAGGTGAAGGAATAGATCCCATTGAGCTTTATGTCTAGTGTCAATCGCATAGGAAGCAAGATCGGAACTCTCAGATTCTAGAAATCTTATGTAATATTGGTGGTCTTCAATTCTGATCCCAGCAGAATGGCCAGCCTGGCCAACATAGCAAAGTGGATATGAACAGAGTACTTGATAGACACCAAATAAAAATGGTGGAGGCAGTTTATAGTAGGAAAGGAGATAACTTCCATGCTGATTTGAAAGTAGTGTACAGATTGTATTTGTGGAGAATCCTTGTGAGTTGTTTAGAAATCCCTTTAAGGTAGAGTATGGAAATCCTCTTAACATGCTGGCCTGGTTGCTCCAATCAAGAGGCTGCAGATTTGAATCCCACTAAGGGCATGGATGCTTGTGATTGTCCTACTAACCAGTTAATATACGTACTGCTGTGTCCTGGCTCAGTATGACCGTTGATGTCTTTGCGCCATAAAATCAAATAAAAAAAATACTTTTAATGTTGGATTGTAGTCTGGCTAAAGGATGATAATTATCAGTTATTTTATGGAAAGTGGTTTCTTTATATCCATTAGATAACAAAGTAATTTCTATTTTATTTAATTCTTCTGATAGAAGGGCATCCAGAAACCAAATTGTACATGCTTTGTGTACAAGACTTCTAATAAGACCTGTTCTGTGAAGATGATGATGTAAAGCTGAGTGGATATATCTGCCAGTGAAGGAAGGCTTCTTGTATATGGCAAATTCATATTGCCTGTAGAGTTGTAGATTCCCAGTCAATAATGAACTTGATGCAGATGTATAAGAAATTTATTCTATCTAAAAGTGATTCTGTTTCAGAGTGAGACCCAACTGCAAATATATCAACAAAATGTAGCCAGATATGAGGTTGAGAAAAAATGTTGTTAAAAAATTGGCTTACCAAATACTCTATTAAGTAATCAGCTAAAGCATGCGAGATAGCATTGTCCATGGTTATTTCTTCTATTTGTGCAGTTCTTTCTCACCTGCCAGCCAGCTTGAAATCTCATTATGTTTATTTTTGGTTTAAACCAATTTGTTCAACTAAGTTCCAATTCCAGCCTATCCTTATTCATTTAGCATCCAGCAGATACCTTCTGCATGCTTTGTGAGGGTGAGGATTGCACAAAAGGTCAAAAGTCCAATTTGCCTCTCTGCATTCCTTAAAGGCTATGTGGAGGTCTCCTCTCTGTTATCTGGCTTTAACCCTTAAGCAACCACTATATATGTATATAAACAGGTGATTCTCACTTTACAAATTTTTTGGATTGGAATTAGGAGTGTATACAGGGAATTACGTAGTATGTAATGATCAGTTAGAACGAACTTCAGTCACTCACGAGCTTTGGCGATGTGAATGTGTTATTCCTAGTTTTCTTCAATTACACCTGTTTTTTTATTATTTTGTTTTCTTTTTAACTAGAACCCTTTCACTTTTCCAACAATGTCAAAAGAAGTAACACTGCAAAACCAGAAAATGAGCAAAAGAAACAAAGATAAGCAATTACGTTAGAGAAAAAATATGAAATTATTACCAGCCATCAAATGGGTGGCACTGTTAAAGCTCTTTCTGAGAAATTTTCTCTTGCTGTTTCTACAGTTTGCACCATTTTAAAGGACAAAGAAAATTATTTGAAATAAGTAAAAAATTCTCAATGTATGCAGTATACATGTTTGCATAATAAAGAAACAATGAGTATAATTCCTCATATGGAAAAACTGTTAACTGCTTGGATAAGTGACCAAATTCAGTGATTAAACATGCCTATTACCTATCAACGATTTGTACTAAAGCATTAGCTTTTTTTAAAATGCTGAAAGACCAAAAAGGGGATGACTGCAAAAAGACTTTCGCTGCAAGTAGTGGGTGGTGTGACTGCTATAAAAAGCTAACTGGTTGGCATAACATTAAATTACAAGGTGAGGCTGTAAAATCTTATCCAGAAAAATTAGGAGAAATAATTAAAGAAGGAAATTATTTGTCATTGCAGATTTTTAATGTTGATGAAATGGGCTTTTTTTGGAAACAATGACTGCAAGAACTTGCATTGTGAAAGAAGAATCTTTGGTGCCAGGTTTTAAAGCATCAAAAAATCACATCACTCTAGTATTAGGAGGAAATGCTGCTGGCCTTTGCAAGCCTTAGCAAAATCCAAAAGTATCATGATGTATCAATTCCTCTTGTCTTGTTCAATGGTAACATTGTTGTGAACAAGGCTAAAATATGACATTCCTTAATAAATCCATGTTGCTTATTGTAAAGTACAGATTCACTGTCAACCCATTTCTGAATGTGAGTCCTAACCAATTTGCCCAAAATCTTCACCACCACTCCTGAAATACTAATTGGTTGATAATTGGATACATCAGTCTTTGCACCACCCTCTTGCAATGGAATTACCATACATTCTTTCCATTCCTGCAGAATCTTCCCTGTTCTGAGACTCATTAAACAGCCTGGTCAAAGGAATAGCCAGTTCAACTGAACATGCTTTTAGCACAAGTGCCGATATTATTGCTGAATACTTATTCAGTTTGTGCAACAGCTGTAACTCATCCTCATACACCTAAGTTTCTTCATCCAATGAAGAGGTAGCAGTGAGCTCAATGTTGTATACACCAGGCTGATTGCTTTTAACAAAATGGGCACTCATTAGTCAACAACTTCTGCATCTGTAACCCTCACACTATCTGCATTTAGAATAGTTATTCTTCCATTTTCATTCTGCATTTAGAATAGTTATTCATCTTTTACTTGCAGCATATCGATAGAATTCTTGTGGGTTGTCTTTAGCATGCAGAGCCAGTTTCTTTTCATACTCAGACTTTGCTTTCTGTACAACAGTTGTGACTACTCTAGTCAGCCGCTTATAATTTTCATAATGGACATCATCCTTATGCACACGTTATTCCTTCCACATCATCCTTTTCTTACGAATCTCTTGCTTAATAAGATTACACATTCATTTGACTCCTACCCTATTTATTCTTCATACTCTCAGGACACATTCTGATATTGCATCATTTAAGTATTGTTTAAATACTTCCCATGCACTGTCGATATTCTTCACACCCAGCAACCAATCCCATTCTACTGAACTCATTATGCTCCTCAGTTGGTCATAATTTCCTGCTTTGTAGTTCAGCATGTAACCTTTTCTGAATGAATTAAAGATACCAAGAAATTATATACCTGGCTTAATCCTTTATTCAAGGGTAAGCAAACAAAATTTGTGCCTGAATTATTTTCAGGACTGGGGCAACTAGTATATAGAAGCTAATGACCTCACATCACTTGCCTTAGTATCTCATAATGCATAGCACATATCCTTGTATAATGCAAAGCACATAGTACTTGCAGGCATGTATAATCATCATCATCATCATCCGTATTATCAAGGATTTAGGCCTAGCATGGCCTGTTCCGGCCTTAGAAGTCATCGTTGAATCGTTTTAGAGGACGTCCTGGTTTTCTTTTTCCTAATGGCCTGTACTTTAAGGCTTGTTTTGGTAATCTTTCTGTTTTCATTCTTTGAACGTGTTCCATCCATTTATGTTTATATTTTTTAATTTTTTCTATTACTGGATCTTGGTTTAATTCTTTCATAATATCTTTGTTTCTTTTGTGATCAAATAGGGTATACTTTGCAGTTTTTCTCATAAACTTCATTTCTGCTGTTGTTAATCTTTGTTTGTCTTTTTGTTTTATTGTCCAGATTTCGCTTCCATACATTAAGACTGGTAGGGCTAATGTATTGTATACTTTTAGCCTGGTTTGTTTTTGAACTAGGTTTGGTTTAAATATAGAGTTAATTACACCTGTTATTTTTAAATATTTTGCAATTTATATCTTTTTATCGTTTATATCGTTTTCATTTTCATATGTGATCATACACCCTAGGTAGTTAAATGAATTCACCTGTTCTAAGATCTTGTTATCTATTACTATTTTAGTTCTTGCTGGATCTTGTTCTTTAAGGCCATAGTTTTTGATTTTTCCATTGATATTATCATACAATAATCTTTGGATATCTCATTTAGATTTAAAATAGCTTTCTGTAAGTTATCTTCAGAATTTGTAATTATTATTTGGTCATCGGCAAAGAGGAGAGTGTTTAAGTTAACTGTAGGAGAAAGTTTAATTCCTTGATGTAAATTTTTATTCCATTTTATTATTATTTCATTTAAGTAGATATTAAAAAGAGTTGCTGAGCGGGGACATCCCTGTTGGACCCCTTGGTTTATCTCTCTTGTATATGATAGCTCGTGATTTAATCTTATTTGTATTTGATTATTTTCATATATACTTGTGATAGCTTTTAGGATATTATTTGGTATTTGTCTTTCTTTTAATATGTTAAATAATATGTTTCTTTTAACTTTGTCAAATGCTTTTTCAAAGTCAATAAATGCAATATGTGTTTCTAAATTATATTCTCTTCTTTTCTCTATTATTAATTTTAGGCAAAAGGCCGGGTCTATACATGATCATCCTTTTCTAAATCCATTCTGTACTTCTAGAATAAAGTTTTCGGAATATTTCATTAGTTTGTTATTTAAGATTCTGCTATATATTTTGTAACAGGAATTCAGTATACTGATACCTCTATAGTTTTTAGGATCATCTCTATTACCTTTCTTAAAGATAGGAATCACAATTGCTTTTTTCCATTCTGTTGGGGGGAATACCAGTTGAGTAAATTTTATTTAAAAATAATAAGAGTCTTTCTTTGAATCTTGTTCCTGCATATTTATATAGTTCTGAACCTAGCTTATCTTCTCCAGGTGATTTTCCGTTTCTTGTTTCTTTCAGGCTGATTTCTAATTCTTCTTCAGTTATTTCCTTTTCATTTTCGTTAATTGTTTGCCAGTTGTCTTTTTTAAAATATTTGTCTGTCCACAGTTCTGTGTAGTAATTTAGAAATTCTTCTAATTTCAATTCAGTGTTTAATTTTATGCTTTCTTTGGTATCTGCATTTAAGTGTTTCAAAATCTTATATACATTGGGTCTTATTTTATATAAATCATGTTCTAAATTAGAAACAAATTTATTCCATGATTCTCTGTCTTTTTCTGACTTCTCTTTTAGCTATGGCTCTTATTCTTTTATATTCTATTTCATCTTCTAATCTTTTACTGCTTAACCATTTGTGATAGGCTTCTTTTTTCTTTTTGATTATTTCTTTGATTGTATCATCCCAGATCTTCAGTTTTTTACTTTTATTGAATTTTTTGGTCTTTCCTAAGCTTTCATTTGCTGCTGCATTTAGTATCGTTTTTATATTAAGCCATTCTATTTCTATTTCTTCATTTTGTTTTATTTTATCTAGATATTGGTTAATTCTTTGTTCATATAGCCATTGTACATTTGTGTCATGCAATAGTCTAGTTTTATAAACAAATGTTTCAATTTTTCTTTCTGTTCTTGTTACTTGTAGCCATTTAGGTGATAATCTTAATTTTATTTTAACAAAGAAGTGGTCACTGCTTATTTCATATCCTCTGTGAGCTGTAACATCTAGTGAAAATTTTGATGTCTTTTCATTTAATATGACGTAATTTAATATTGATTTCCATCCTCTTGCTGCCCAAGTATATTTATGTATGTCTTTATGTTTATAGAAGGAATTTGTTATTTTTAGGTTATTTTTTTCTAATTTGTTTCTAATTAAATTAGAAACAAAATAAATTTGTTTCTAATTTAGAAGATGATTTATATAAAATTTTTTACCATTTCTTAAATTTTTTTACCATATCAATAAATTTTTTACCATTTCTGTTTAGAGTGTGTTCTTCATGTATTCCTATATTATTATTAATTTTTGTGTTTCCAATTCTTGCATTTAAGTCTCCTGCTAAAATTATGTAATCATTTTTATTTATTTTATTATATATGTTTTGTAGCTGATTATATTATCCTGTTCTCTTCCTTCTTTTGGGGCATATAAACCAATTATTGTTAAATAGCCTCTATCTATTTTTATTCTAGCTTCTATTATTCTTTCATTCCATAATTTATAATGTTTTAACTATTTTGAAAGGGAGTTATGAATCCAAATCATGACTCCTGCTTGTGCTCTTTGGTCTCTGTCGACTCCACTGTATATCACATTAAAATTTTCAGTTTTCATAGTTCCTTTTAATTTCTTTTTTGTTTCAGTGATTACTGCTATTTTAAAATTTCTTTTATTTAATAACTGGTCTAATTCTATTTCTTTATATGCTATTCCTCTTACATTCCAGTTTGCTATGTGTATTATATTTTGTCGTTTCCATTTTTGTTTTACCTTTTCCATTCCAGGGTCGTTTCCCATAGATTCAATCCGATTATCTTTTTTCTGTCAGCTTACAAGTAGGATTATGTTCTCCATGTCAGGGGACTAGCCTGACGATGGAATAGTTCAGTGGTAGGGCTGCTACCTTAAGGTTTCTGAACTAGTCTTCTTCCGAATTTAAACCCATAGGAGGAATTGGGTATATTGAAGGGGAAAGAGTAGATTATAGAAGAATTATAGTAATGTTTATAGAGAGGCATAGTTGTAAGGCCAGGAATGAAAAGACCCCATGGCCCTCGAGTACTCTAATAGCATAAGGGTCATTAAATAAGAAGAGTTGGCTGATAAGGCCTTATAGGAAAGATTAAAGTAAGTGGATCTTCCTCAAAGTAGAAGAAGGAGAGGATAGATCCAGCTAGGGGTCCATGGGAGTGCTGCTTCCTTTACAATCAAGATGATTGCCCTTTATGGCCCTGTTGGTCCATGAGTCCTTATTCAGTATATTCGGACCAACCCACCACACACACACACACACACACACACAGTGGGCTCCCCTATCTGCCACCCAGGGTACGCGCTCTCTAGGAGTTACAGGGTCCCCCGAGAGACATGTATAATGCAATGCATTATACATGTCTGCAAGGATATGTGCTTTGCATTATACAAGGATATGTGCTATGCATTATGGGATACTAAGGTAAGTGATGTGAAGTCATATAATCCTATCCCAATGGCTTTAACAGGCCTTTAAGGCCCACAAACTTCCAAGCATGCTTGGTTTTCGTAACCAACGTACGAGGATAGGATGGTCACCTCTATGCCTCTAAGTATTCCTGGCTGTATCCCTGTGTGTTCACGGGGCTGGTTTTTGCCTGCTTGCGGGAAGAAACACCCCAGATAAACTGGCAGAAAAAACCCTGCGGTTCACTCCCAAGACCGGCTAACTTGGCTATGGCTGAAGAAGATCCTTTAGCTCCTCACGTCGGCAATGGGAATCGAACCTAGGACACTCCTTCCCCAGGCATATGGTTGTGAAGCACAAAGCCACTAGGCTTACCGCATGGATGAAGTCATATAATGCTATGTATTATACATGTCTGCAAGGATATGTGCTATGCATTATATATGTCTGCAAGGATATATGCTTTGCATTATGGGATACTAAGGCAAGTGATGTGAAGTCATTAGCTTCTATATACAAGTTGCCCCAGTCCTGAAAATACTTCAAGCGCAAACTTTGTTTGCTTACACTTGGATAAAGGATTAAGCCAGGTAAATAATGTCTTGGTGTCTTTAATTTACAGCATAAAAAAGTGGAAAAACTTCCAAAAACTTTTCTGAATGGAACATTCATACACTTAGTCACTTCCTAACTGAGTACTGCATGATCGCTGTTACCAACCAGAGGCAGAATAGTTACATCTTTAACTAAAACGCCCTCTGACACTATAATCAAATCTAACACTCTTTGACCTTGAGTTTCTTCTATCACATGCTGCTTGAGGAAGTTGTCCTGCAACATCTCAATAAATTCATTTTTATTCTTCTCATGAGATTCTGCTGCTACCCAATCAGTATTTGGATAATTAAAGTCTCCCATTATGATTACTCTTTTTGCGCTCACTTTTTCTATTTGGTGATGCATTTCTTCATCACCAGCAACCGATCCACCAGGTCTGTAACAACACCCCACTATGTAATTTGTCTTGTTAGATTCCACCTCACACCAGCTGGCTTCAAACTCACTACCACATGAAATATTGTTAGTAGTATTGTATTACTACATTCATAGGTTTAAACTCTAAATGGATTCAAGTCATCCAATATCATTAGTAACACGTCCCCTTCTTTCCTATCCTCTGTATCCTTCCTAAAAATAGTGTACCCTTTACACTCAATACCGGTTAGTATGTCTGATTCTGATAACCAGGTCTTACTAATACCTACAATCTGAGGTCCCAGCATATTGACCAAGGCAACAGTATCTGTTTGTTTCTGATACTCCTAGCATTTGTGTACAGACATAATAATCTACCTTCAGGTTCTTTTGCATACTGTTGTCTGCAGTCTGCAGTCTGCATGACACAGTTGGACAACTTGAAGATCTCTATTCTTCAAGTTGCACATCTTTGCACACGTTTGACAAATATAAAGAATACAAATATAAAGCCCATTCCATAATAAAGCCCATTCACATCATTAACACAGTTATGTAACATTCTCACTCTTACACTCACATTCTCACCATTCCTCCCTTTATAATTTAGTTTCCCTGACTCTCTGTGTTAGGTGTCATTGAACTCAACTTGAACTCAGTGTACTGTTTCCTTCTTATTTGAGCTAGGACTACAGGAATTAAAAAGTTATTCTGTGGTCCTTTCTGAGAAGCCATTGAGTTTCATATATCATGTGATGTTTAAGAGTTCTTACTGTAATAGTTGAGGTGTAGAGCAAATAGCATGAGCACGTTGCAATAAAGTTTTTATAATTCTAGTCTTCTGTGATGGATGGTCAGCTGATTGCTGTAACATCCAGTGAATATAGGCTTTCAGTAAACGGAAGTAATTAATTCACCTGTTAGTAATTGGAGGAGCAGAATATCTAAAAAGGACAATTTGTTGTCTTTTTTTCCATTTCCATAGTAAATTTAATTTATGGATGTAGATTGTTTATATTAGATAAAAAAGTAGGTAATGGGTTAATGTGTCTTAATTATGGGGCCAGATAGCAAAAACGTCTCTATATAATGAACCCAAAATGATGGCTGAGAAAAGGATGTCTTCTAAATGTCATCATCATCATCAAATTCCTGAAATGTACCCTCAAGGGGTGTACAGGATATGATAGTACTACATGAAAAATTTACATCATTACTAACTTCCTATCGACAATATCAGTCTGTTACTTGTCAAGACTCCAACATTATCAGATCTTATATTTCTATCGTTTAAGACGCTTTGTACCGTATCAATCCACCTATATCTTGGTCTCCCTCTGGGTCGTTTCTCTGCCAACCTGGCAGAGAACACTTGCTTTGCTAATCTCTCCTCTCCCATTCTATTTAAGTGACCATACCACCTGAAATTAGCTCTGCTAACACATTCCTGGATGCTGACAATGTCAAGTTCTTGCCTAATATCCTTGTTTTTAATATGATATTGCCATTGATGCCATCTGTTCACACCTCTAATCTTTCTCAGGACTCTCATATCTGCGGTCTCTAGTCTTTGGTCAAGTATTTTACTTCTGACCCAGCTGGTTTGAACACTGTCTTGTATACAGCTAATTTAGTGTTCTGACTAATTTCTCTCATATTCTATATAAATTTATTCAGTTAACTTCCTACCATACCAGCTTTGTTGATTCTATTGTCTATTTCCATATTCAATTTACCATCTTCACTAAAAATCATGCCTAAGTAGCTGAAATGTTTTACTTGTTCCACAGGTTCTCCGTTCACAATGCAGTTGACATTTTCAATGATTCTGCCTATTTTCTTTGTCTTTTTATTGCTGACCTTCATACCATATCTATTACAATAGTTATTCAATTTAGTCAGGGAATCTTGCGAACTTGTAGCGGATTTATTTAGAAATATAACATTGTCCGCATAAAGCAAAGAGCTGACATTAACATCTCCAATTCTGATATCATGTTTATTACCACTTTCCTTCATAATGTGATCCATATCGATAATCAATAACATAGGGGATAATGTACATCCTTGTCTGACGCCAGATTTAACATAAAACCATCTTCCTGTACTTCCTTCAATTCTAACTGCTGACTTACAACTCAAATAAAGACTAAGTATTGCTTGATATAATGCCCCATTGACACCATATAACTGTAGCGTATTGAATAGCTTCTCTCTTGGCACTTTGTCATATGCCTTTTCCAGATCGACAAAACTTAAATACAGATCCTTGTTATATACCATGCTTTCTCAACTATTTGTGGTAAAGTGAAGATCTGATCCTGACAGCCTCTATTTGACCTGAATCCAGCTTGTTCTTCACCAAGCTTTTCTTCCACAATGCTTCTCAACCGTTTCTCAAGTATGCTTGCATAAATCTTGCCAGGAACACTCAGTAGGGAAATACCTCTGTAATTCTCACATTCAGTTTTATTTCCCTTTTTATATATGGGTACTATGAGAGCTCTACTCCAATCATCGGAAATTCGTCCTTCTGCCCAGGCTTTCTGAACTATGCAGTGTAGCCACTGTAAGACTTTTTATACCTCCATACTTGAGCATTTCTGGTCAAATATCATCTACTCCTGCTGCCTTTCCACATTTCAGGCTTTTGATGGCTTTTTCTACTTCAAGCATGGATATGCATTCCTGGCTGCATGTCTGGTCAGTGTTTTTTTTATCACTGTGCTATCACTGCTTGTTTCATTTAGCAATTTTTTTGAAGTAATTACTCCATACTTCAAGGATATCTTTTTCTCCCATTTCTGAGCTTCTTCAACAACCTTCAGAATATTTTGCCACCTTCTTGATATTTATTTTCTATGTTCTTGCCAAAGTCCTCCCATGACTTTTGTTTAGCCAGTTTTACGCAGTGTTTAGCTTTCTTGCATTTGTCTCTGTATTCTCTAAGAGCACAAGCTAACTTATTTGCCAGGAACTTTTGATATGCTTTCTTCTTTTCCTTCACTGCCTCTTTAACTTCCTGTGTCCACCATGGAGTTCTAATTTTTCTATCCTTGCAGACAACTTCACCACATGCCTCTCTGGGTGAGTCAATCAGGATTTTCTTCAAGGCTTGCTACTGAATCTCCAAGTTTTGGTTCCTGTACTCAAACTCTTTCATTTTTTTGTTCAATAATCTTTGTATATTTTAGTCTACAGTTCACATCTGAGAGCTGCTCAACTTTTATTCGCTTTAAAACTTACTTACATGTTATTCTTTTCAATATGAAATTCAATTTTATCCTGCTCAAGACTAAATAGTCATCACTTCCAATTTCAAATCCTCTGTACACTCTGGTGTACAGAGGATTTGTCCTGCATCAGAGAGAAACGTCACTATCAACAATAACATAGTCAATAAGACTTTTCTTATTCCTTGCTTCTTCTCTCCATGTGAATTTGTGCACATTTTTATGTTGGAACATGGTGTTAGTAATAACCAGTCCATGTCCTGAGCTGAAATCTAACAAATATTTGCCATTATTATTAGCTTTGCTCTTTTCTCCAAATTTTCCCAAAATATTTTTGTATGTCTGACAGTCATTTCCTTCTCTGCTATTTAGATCCCCAACAAGGACCAACTTTACCTTTTTCATTGTGTCAGTTGCTTTCTCTAAAGCCTCAAAAAATTCCTCCACTTCTACATTAGTAGAACCTTCTGTGGGACCATAGGCACAAATAAGTCTCATTGTCCAATTCCCCCATTCTCATATTTGCCCACATTACTCTACTTGAGACTGCCTGCCATTTAAGAAGATAAGCCTCATATTTAGTGTTGAATACTGTGGCTACTCCTTCTTTCCTTGATTGTCATTGCCTGAATATAACATTTTGCATTTATTGCTCAGAAATGAAATGAAATGTTTAAATCGGTTAGACTTGTTCTGAGCCTGCGTAGCTCAATGGAAGTGATGTTTGCACTCCTCTGCGCTAAACCACCCAAAGAGAGACTTAAGTTCAAGTCTAGTTGCCAACTAGAGGAACTTTTTCTAAGCCTTTTTTTGACTATTTCCCGAGTTGATCTCTGCATCGTCAAGCGGATTTTTTCTCCCATAAACGCATTTTTGTTGTCCCGCAAACTCAAGAAAATTGAATGTAGAACCCACACTATTTCAGACATTAAAAAGATTATCCTAGTGTTAGGGACCACAAGTTGGCAGTACTCATTGAGCTGTCTCTTCACTGCAGCTGCTTAAATTAGCGATAGCCTTTGGCCAGCTATCTCTGATTGGCTACCAGTGGAGATTGAACTGCCCACTCAGTCTCTAATTACTGTATAGAGTCACCTGCTCTCTATACAGTAATAAAAGGCATTAGCTGATTTTTTTTTTAAACTTGTTTAATTATTTCTCTTTATGCTGTAAATTATTCCATTAAAGTACAACATGAATTGAATATTGATAATTTTGTCCGTAATTTTAAGAGGACAGGTATTCAGTCAGTAGTGTGACAGCAGATTTTTTTTTTGTAATAGCCAGAATAATATGCTTGTTTCCATGTGTTGTAGTAGCTGCCAGCCTACTAAAAAAAGATTGTAGATGTGATAGGTGTTTGTTCTAGAGTTCAACTTTTGATTACTACCGTGGAAATGCCAAAAAAATTTCTGTTCTTGATGAATGTATCTAGGTTATTTAAGATTCTGTATGTAATGCACTGTTTCTGGTATGTAGGAGGTAATTTGCTTATGTAATTTATGCAGGAGTTGGAGTAGAATAATAATAGTCTTTAGGTGTTCTTGTAGCCATCTGTGTGAAAAAGCAGTGAAAGCAGAAGTTACACTTGATTGGATTTGCAGAGATGAGTTTCTGCATTTGATCTGTTCAAGGTCAGATATGAATTTGTTGTCATTTTGAATTTGTTGCATGCTTTAGTGTATGCTGGAGTTGTTGTATTAAGTCGTCATCATATTGTTTATTTATTTATTTTTTTAATGTGGTTACTACCCACAAGAGGCTATTACTAAACCTATAGTACATTGTGTACTATGGGTGGGCTAAGGATCCCCC
This sequence comes from Typopeltis vanoorti, assembly GCF_054136105.1. Lineage (NCBI taxonomy): Eukaryota > Metazoa > Arthropoda > Arachnida > Uropygi > Thelyphonidae > Typopeltis > Typopeltis vanoorti. Next base: position 9,270,174 of record NC_143560.1, on the reverse strand, counting down.
CCCCCCAATTTTCATCAATTTTATATACAGGGTGTTCGGGATAAATTTGACATATTTATAATTAATTATATTTTTCCGTAAGTTACATGTATTAACACACACTTCTCTTCATTTAAAAGTTTGGACCCTTCTTCATTCATATACAAGATGTCAGAAAGGATGGATAGCTGGAACCCACCTGAATCATGGAAGAGAATAACTTGTATCATGATGATTCGTGCCCGCCATCAAAATAAGGATATTACGACTGCTGCCCAATGCTCCCTGAATACAGTAAAAACAATCAGGCATGAACTAGAGACTTGCAATGGTGACTACGAGGATGTAGCAAGAAGAAAGATCCCTAGCAGACGATCTGATTGCGTTCGTACAGCAGAATTCCTCGCAAATCTGCAGGAACAGGTGTTGAAGAACCCTGGCATTGGAATTCGGGCTTTGTTCGTGGAGTTGCTAACTGTAGTCAAGCCCTGGATAACAAGGGTAGCCAATGGTAGGCCGTATGTATGGCAGCAGGATTCGGCCCCTTGCCACACCTCTGGGAAAAGTCAAAAATGGTTGTCTGAAAATTTCTACGACTTCACCAGTCCAAATGTTTGGCCTCCAAACTCCCCAGACCTTAACCCCATGGATTATTTTGTATGGGGCGCAGTTGAAAAAGACACCAATCGCACTTCCAGTAATACAAAAGCCCAGTTAATGGATAAAATTAAAACAGTTTTTGCGGCCCTTCCCAGGGAGACTGTAGCATCAGCTTGTTCGAGGTTCCGAAGCAGAATTGAAGCTGTGATCGATGCTAATGGTGGTTATTTTGAGTAAATCTTGTTGATAGTATTGTAATTAACTCTGCCTGTAATGTTTTTTTGTCAATTCATTAAATTTAATAGATACAAAGAAGATTTTCTTTTTCCTTACGAAACTGTCAAATTTATCCCGAACACCCTGTATATTTTTGTAATTTTTTTTAAAAATTTATTTTATGTAGTGTGGAAGCCCTGTTCTAGAAACCAAACAGGCCTACAATAAGCAGGGTGGTGGTCTTACACTGGACAGTGAAATTCATCTTCTACCTAAAGACAATTACAAATGTCCATGGTGGGATTCAACCCATGACCTGATGGTTGGAGAGTGGGAGCACTAACTACTCGGCCAACCAGGTCAATATATGTTACCCATATGTGTAATTTATGTAATTTACATTTCAAGAATGTAAAAATACATTCTTGAAACCAAATTAGTATTTTAGTTTTAGTTATTTGGTTTCAAGAATGTATTTTTATCGTGCCTCTGTAGTGCAGTTGGAACAACTCCTTCTATTAGAAAAGATCTGAATTCAATTCTTGTTGTGATGAGAGAAATTGTGTATGGGCTTTTTAAGCTGTGAGAATGAGTTAGTTGATCTTATACGGAGATAGCAGGATGTTTTCTCCTGGAAACTGAGGTTTTTCATCTGACATACAGGAAAATTGGCCAAAGGCCACACACAATTAACAAAAATACTATTAGTGGATGGCAGATAGCATCGAATGTAGATGATGAGTAGTGTAGTGTGTTGATAGAGGATTAAGTAGTATAAATGGTAGGTTGTGGTGGGAGTGTCTGCTTGTGATTGAGTCCTTGACAAATGCTTTTATTTTAATTTGTGCTTTTTTTCTTTTTTTAAATGATTTCTATAGTATGAATAACTACATGTATCTATTCATCATCAAAGTAATTTATTTATCCTTTGACCCCTCAAGAGAGTTATGTGATTAAAAACTGCTCTTCTATTGTGATTGTTTGCATCTTAGTCGTCATTGTGCTAGTTTGGCTCTAATTATTTCTCATATGTAAAAATTACAGATGCTATAGGATGGGTGGATGATATTCTTTCATCATATAGCACTGAAAACATTTTTTAAAAGATCAGCTTAATTCTTAAGCTGATTTTTGTGTGATCTGCCTTCACAATTTAGAGTATACTTTATCAGATAGCCCATTTTTATATTATAGTAGGATGTTTAACTCAGTGAAAATTTAAAAAAATATTTACATCTTTCTCATTGAGAACTTAATTATTTTGTGTTTTTGGAGATATTTATATAATTCATCTTTAAATTTTTTTATTTTCTGTTTACAATTTTTTAGGAGTCAGTTGTTGAAAAAGGAGCAATCAATGGACATTTCTGGAGAAAGACGTGAGCAAATACCAAAGAAATTGTCTCTGTCATCCCGACTATCTTCAAAATATAGACAAAAGTGTTTGTCTTATTCTTCTGGTCTTTCAAAGGAAGTTTGTTTTGAGAATAATATTTTAAATAAAACTTCTAATTCTTTCACACAAAATCAACAGAATAATTCAAATTGTCCTCAATCACTAGCTTCTTTAAGTCAAGAAAAGAGCGATATTGATTGTATTGCTTTAGGAACTCCCAGTTGTTTTTCTGTTGGTAGTGGTATTGAACCACAAGAAGATGCATTTGAAGAAATGAATAAGAAATCAGATGATAGCATTGGCCCTTCTTCTAGAAGCTTTAATACTGAAGTTAAAATGAGTTCAAGTGCTAATGGTATGTATTCGGAGAAGGGAGTGATGTTCTATCTTCAAACTATGAAAATGCATCATTTTTATTTATTATACAGCAACATCCTCAAACACACATGGGATGCAGTCTTGAAAAGCAGGCACATCGTAAGTTAGAGCAGGGTTTCTCAAACTTTTTCTATGACGGAACACTTCACAAATCCTGAAATGTTCACGAAACACCTTGATTAGTTTGTAATGTATTAATTAATAATTAATTGGTAATTTAGCTTATTTTATTGTTAATTAATGATTGATAACTAATTATTAATGATTGATAATTAATTATTAATGATTGATAATTAATTATTAATGATTGATAATTAATTTTTAATTATTAATTAATTAAACATTAATTAAACCAACATTAAATTAATCTGTGCTGATTTTCATTGACATATCCCATTCTGATCACCAAAAATTTAGTGAATGCAGACTTTTTCTCCTGTGTGCTGGTTTTGTAGGTTAGGTAAATATAAATAAAATAAATGAGTAAATCTAAGCTTTAAGAATAAACAATCATTTGTTGTCAAATGTTAATTAATAAAAACAAAACACATAAAAATAGTAAAAGTATATTGCAAATTAAGTTCTTAATGACTCCGATGTTTTTGGGTCTTTGAATTACAAATTCTTTTGATATCAGGTACAATATTAGAAAGTTGAATTCTCATATTTGGTGTAGCGTCGAATCTGTTCCTGGACTTTGATTTGGTTGCAGCATAATATGAAAATCCTGCCTCGCGTAAATATGTTGTTGTAAAAGGAAGTAAAACAAAAATAGCTAGTTTTTGACACGCCAGAAATTATTTATTGGCAGTTCCTTGTATTTTTGCTTTAAATCAGAGTCACTAATTAAATCAATTAGATTTTCATAGTCACTTGTGCTAAAGCCTGCTGGCTTAGCTGTCACTGTAAATGGATTCAGAACCCAGGAATTGTCCTCACTGGATTTTGGAAAATATTGCAAAAGGGTTGATTGCAAGTGATGCAAGTGTTCTAAAATTACGTTAGATACTTCTTCATTTACTTTAGAATTTATTTCAGTCAAAAATTCTTGCAAGGTGGGAAAACAATCAAAATTATTCTGTTCAACTGTAGAAATCCAGAATTGCAACTTCCTATCAAAAGATGCAATTTTATCTCTTGTATTAAAAATTGTAAAAATATCTGCCAGATATGCAAGACTCATCAACCATGAAGAATTTCTTAATAATTCAATAAAATTTTGTCCTAAATTATATGACATCAAGAAGACCATTAATGCACCACGAAGTTCAAAAAGCCTCAATAATGCTTTTCCTCTGGATAGCCATCTCACTTCGATATGTAATAAAAGTGTGTTATGTGCACTACCCATTTCATCGCACAAAATTTTAAATAATCTGAATTGAAGTGGTCGAGATTTTACATAGCTGATCATTTTTTCGGCTTCATCCAAAATAGTTTTTAAATATGTACGAATTATTTTTGTTACTAGTGCTTGTCTATGCAAAACACAATGCCTTTTGGTGGCTCTTGTAGCTACTTGCAGGATACGTGTTACAACTCCCTTCCTCTTTCCTACCATTGCTTGAGCACCATCTGTACACATATCAATACTTCTCCCAACCAATTTCCTGTTTTGCAATATAATTATTAATACAGTTGAATATATCTTCTCCGGTAGTTTTTTCTTGATGATATTCGAACATGAGTAAATCTTTTTCAATACTTTTATCAAATATGTAACGAGCAAACACTAGTAATACAGCGAGTCCTGCGACATCTGTAGATTCATCCATTTGCAATGAATGTTCACTGCAGTCTAAGTCGATGAATTAGCTCTTTTTCTATGTCAGCAGAAAGATCTTTAATGCGCGTGAAACAGTATCATTTGATAATTGTTCTGCATCTATTTTTTTAGCAACCTGCTCGTTTAACATTACTGATACAATGTCTTTCACACACAAGGCTTAATGAGCGTCTCACCAATTGTATGAGCTTCACCATGAAGTGCAATGCGGTAACTCACATGAAAAGACGCCTTTGTTGCATTTTCAGTTGTAGCAATTGTAGCCATTTGAAGTTTAGATTTTTCTAGCGAGTCACATCGTCTCTTAAAAAAATGTATATATTTTCCTTTGTAATCAGTGTGTTTCGTTTCGAAGTGCCTTCGAAATTTAGCTGGAGCCAAAGAACTGTTTACTAGTATTTTATTACACAAAACATCAGGAGCGTGTGTATTGCCAATACACGTAAATCCATAATTTAAATAACTTTCATGGTACTTCCGTTTTGGTCTGTTCTTAGACGACTCTTGTTCTTTAATATTAGCTTTTGAAGAAACCACAGTTTGCAATTCCATATCTTCTCCAATCATATGAGTAGATGTGTCAGCAGAAGTACTTGCTCCTCCTTGTGTTAAAGTTTCTGTCTTTAAACAAGAATCCATGGGTATTTTTTCAATAATATTCAAATTCCAATATTTGTCAGAGCTATAATAAAAACAAATAGAATTGTGTTGTAAAGGTAACTTTAGTATGAAAAACAATAAGATTATAAATAAGAAATGTCGAATAATATAAGAGTAAATGAATAATGGAAAATAGTGAAAAAAGACTGCAACACACAAAAGTAAATATGAATTGTAACAATATTGTAAGAAAAGTACTAAACCGTATCAAATAATGTAAAAGCAATTGTAATAAGAATGATTTGATAAAATGTTCAGTAACAAAAATTAAACAGTTTGAAATAAATCAGATATTAATTATCAAATTAGTTAAAAGTGTAAGAAGAATTCTTTTTTTTTTTAAAGTCGCCTCGCCTACTCCCTATATACGGGAATAAAAAGGCGTTACCTGATTTTTTTTTTTCCGAGGGCCTGGTCCCAACAAATTTACTCGTAAATATCTTTCCAAATTTTTTTAAAGTTCATATATTAACATAAGTATTAATAATTAATTATGGCATAATCATAAAGAGTATTAGTACACTTATGTATACAGTGTGGCATGTTGACAAATATAAATTACATTTAAATTAGTTATCAATCATTGGACTAATGAAATGTTGTAGCATGTCGTAATTTATTCAGGCAAACATTATTAAATTAATTTGTGCTGATTTTCATTTACATTTCCCATTCTGATCACGTAATATATTTATAATATTATGAGTACTTACGAGTGAATGCAGACTTTTTCTCCTGTGTGCTGGTAGTTTTCCCCTCCTTTTGTACATTCTGGAGATCTTTGTAGGCTTCAGGTGGATGACTCACTATCTGTTCCGTCACAAACACCTTCAATAAGAGATTTCTCAATACCAAAATTAAACAAAGTGACTTGTCTCTTATTCATATCAGATTTTAACTCTGTATTCCTATTACTTTTAAAAAAAATCACGGCACTTCGGTTTCAGAACAAGCATTTACACACTGCAATACGAACTTGCGAAGAAATTATTCAGTAGTAATAGATTTGAGAACCGGATACAGACTACCTTGATCTTCAATTTCAGTGGAAAAATTTGCTGATTGGTCACTGATATTTGCAACACAGATGTTATTTCGTTCAGTTTTGAGAACATGCCGCCCATTGTTGTAATCGGCTTGCAGGCAATTTTTATGATCGGTCATAAACGGCGGTATTCTCTTTCCCGATTGTTGAAAGATTTCAATGTGTGAAAATTAACAATAATTCATGAATACTTCCATGTTTAAAAATATGCTGCTTGGTCACTGACATTTGCAACACTGATGTCATTTCCTTCAGTTTTGAGAACAGAGGATATGATACCAATTGTTGTAATGGGCTTGCAGGCAATTTTTATGACCCGTCATAAAAATTGCCTGCAATTGAAAATTAACGATACGCAGATGTTATTAGGTGTTCTGGGTCTGAGCTTTTCGACATATTCACGAATATTATCCTCATCAGAATATTTCTACTATAAAATATTTATTCATGAAAAATGCTTAGAAAACTAAAATGACAAATTTCAGAACTTCTCGCAGAACACCTATTCACCTTCTGCGGAACACAGTTTGAGAAACCCTGTGTCATAGTATGTCCAAACACTCTTCCCATAACAGAATGTACCTTCTTAAGATTGCCAAATGTCCAAACATAAATATGCTAGACCAAATCCATGATCTTTAAAGTTGAATGTCTTTACTAAATGTTGATTCAAGTAGCAACATCAAAAGAACAAGTTTTTAACATGGAATCTGTAACATGGTTGGCTGTTAAAAGTGTTTAGGCAGTTGTGAAGCTTTTCATTACTTGGTATGAGAATATTTTTCTGATTATTTCAAGCTTCAAGTGGTGTAGCCCTCAAGACCAGGAAGGCTGGATTATTTAACCTTTAGCTTACCCATTTGATATTAAACACACCCAAAGAGAAAGTTGGAAACAATACATTCCACCTATTGCTTATCCAATAATTTTATTTTCTAAAGTCAATTTTCACTTTAGCGAACTCATAGGAACTGACCTATGTAAGAGTTACGTTCTGCAAACCTTACATAACACGAATTTTATGATAAGTCAGATTTAACCCATCCCACTCGTTAACCACACCATATTACATACATACATACAGTAGTACATTAACATGAATTTGTTAAAGATACCAAGCAATTTTATAAGCTAGGTTTTAATCCTTTTTCCCAAGTGAAGCAAACAGACAAATAAGTCAAGTTTGTGCCTGAACGTAGTTCAAGTCTGAGGCAACTCATGGTAAAGGTGGAGCAAGATCTGATCACTTTTCTTAGTATTTCCCCCTAATGCAAAGCACATCCCCTTGCGGAGATGTATGATGCTATGCATTAAAGGCAAGGGCCACTACCCAGACTGGTTTCGACCTTTATTGAGGTCTCGTCAGTGGGAGCCAGACCCATAAACGCCAAGGTTGAAGTGATGCAGAGCCACTGACAAGACCTCAATGAAGGTTGAAAATGGTCTGGGTAGTGGCTCTTGCCTTTAATGCATAGCATCATACATCTCTGCAAGGGGATGTGCTTTGCATTAAGGCGAAATGTTAAGGAAAGTGATCAGATCTTGCTCCACCTTTACCACGAGTTTCATCAGACTTGAACTATGTTCAGGTGCAAACTTGACTTATTTGTCTATTTGCTTCACTTGGGAAAAAGGATTAAAATCTAGCTTATAAAATTGCTTGGTATCTTTAACATAACATACCCAAGTTAAAAAAACTTTCTACATTAACATGCAGGCTATTTCTGTTAATTTCATTCACAGGATGCACACACAAATTATGTTTCAATGTGTAATTATTGATGCATAGTAATATAATATGTAATGGTATGAGAAAATGGAAAAAATAAAAATGTGCAATTTGGCCCTTCAACCTTCTTTATTTCATAAGGAAAGACATTCAGTCATCTCTTGAAGTAATCAAGAGATGACTGAATGCCATCTGTTTCTCTTTGGACCTATAGAAAACATTAGGCCTTAAGAACCATATTTTCCAGTTGCTTTATCCACCTTCATATTTCTTTATAAATTTCATTTTCATCTCCACATCAGTTATGGTACATTTATTCATAGGTTCATTCCACTTATGTTCCTTTTTCCAATCATGACTGAATTCTACCACAGTTCAAGCAAACACTAAAAATTATTAAAATATATAAATACAGATACACAGGCATAGTTATGTTCAATAGTAAACAAAGATAGGCTGAAAAAAATCACATACATGCACCATGTGGACTGTTGCCTTGTGGGAAAATTGCTGTTAGATAGCATGTAGATAGCATTTCATAGCCCTTTGGTGTGATGTAATGCACAGGTGACTTTTCAGTTTGTTCTGTGTTGAGTATTCATCCGAAAGGCCACATTTATTAAAACTTTGTTGTGTCTTTTTTTTTCCAGATTGGAATTATGCATCCAATTTTTCAGTTATATATGGCAAGTTATGGGTTCTTTAATTTCTTCAGTAGGTTCTTTAATAAGTTTGTTATTATTATATAAAGTTCTTATTTCTTCTTCTCTTCAAGGATTAGCATTTACCTGTTCCAGCTTCACTGGTCATTTCATCTTGCTGCTGGTTCTCCCTCTCTCTCTCTTTCCCTTTGATCTATATCAGGGGGTGTCTCGCGAGCTGCATGCAGCTCGCGTCCACATGGCTCTTCGCACTCTACTAGGAAAACAATAAACAAAAGGAGAAGAGGAGACAACAAAAAATAGGAACAAAATAAAAAATTTAAAAAAAAAGAAGGGGGAGGGAATACAAAAGTTTAATTCAAAACACATTAAATGAAGTTTACTTTGAACAATTTGAAGTTGAAACAATAAATTTAGTTACTTATTTACTAGTAGAGGCCTTCCTTGTATCCATTTCTTAGTAAGCTCCTTAAAATTAGGCAAAGCAGTTCTTACTAGCTCGTTCAAATGTTCATCATTTAAAACAGATCTATATTTAGATTTAATAAATTTAAGAGTCGAATATAGCACTTCACAGGAGTATGTGGTCCCAAAAATGGAGATCAGTTGTCTGCCACATTGCTCAAATGCTGGATAACATTGGTCTGGAACTTGCTTCAAAAACTCAATTATGGGACATCCACTTTGCTTCCCTAGCTTCAGTCCTTCGTCCTCTTGAAGTTCCAGTTCTGTAGCTGCGATATCCATCACAGTTGGTTTTGAAATAGGACAACCATGCTCAAGCCCATTCGTGAGGAAAGGATTTTCCAAAAAAGTGAATGTGGGCTTAAGTTCTCAAAGGTCGCAGAATCGATTGTTGAGTTCTTTGGCCAATCATTTAATTTGCTAACATAAGATCCCGTTTCTAATTCCAATCCTGGCGAATTTGTCAGTATTTTCTTCAGACAAACGAAGTGATTGGAAGTTTTGTTTTCCAGGTCTCACTGGAAAAATTGCAGTTTGCTTTGAAAGTTTAGCATGATCTGTGCGAAATCAGTTATTAGTTTTTCTTTCCCTTGAAGTGAAACGTTTAATATCTGTAGATGCTAGATAACATCAGTGTCTAACAACCGCTGAGTGTCTTCAAGATGAGGGAAAACTTCTGCAAATGTGTCCAAACAATTGCAGTTTCTGTTGTATAATCTTCTGCATTAGATTCTCCTTTGGTCGTATCTTCCGATAGAGCACTTCATTTGTGATTTTCTGTACCCATTCTATTTTTAGAACCTTCCTGTAACAAGATGTTATCTGTAGGCCTTCAGATTTGTTCTTCCCTTTGCAATCCTGATCTTTATTTCTTTTTTTACAGTCCAAATCATATTTCATTTTACTTCCTGAATGTGTGAATTGTTCTACATTTTCTGTATCAATTCCATCCACTTGTATCTTTTGTTTCATGCTCTTTTCACCAAATACCAAATTGTCTTCGTTTTTTCTGAGTTCATAACAAGTCCAAATTTCTTCCCTTCCTCATTTAACAGTTTCAATGTTTTTTTGTAGTTCTCTTTCGTCTTCGTTAATAATAACAATGTCATCTGCAAATCTCAAATTGTTAATTCTCATCTCATGTACTGATATTCCTTTTGCATCTTTCTTCATTTTATCCATTGCTCTTTCTAAATGTGTGATGAAAATGCTTGGTGATATTGAATCCCCCTGTCTGGTACCTCTGCTTGTTCCCAATCATCACCTATTCTAATTGCCGCAACTGCATTCTTATAAATATCTTTTAATTTTAACACACTTAAGATTGCTGGCTTTGAATTGTGCAAGTGTTATTTGGCACATGACACATTGGTTTATTTTGTCGTTTCACAAAAAGAAACTTCCCTTCCCACTCTGGGCTAAAACTTTTGTGTTCTTCATATTTACGTTTTTATGTGACATTTCTAAGCACTTAAAAATGAGTTCAATGATAACAAGCACTGTCAATGTACTCATGCAATAATATGTTGAACGATACCAATAAATGAGCGCTGGAAGTGTAAGTAGCGTGTTGTGGTGGGCAGGCATAACTTCTGCATCCCCACCACCCGCCTCGCCATGCGCACACTCACTTACTCTTGTACCATTGCGCTGTCAAAGGTTGTGGCTCTTCTAAGTCTTACCAGAATTATTTTGACTCCAAAAGGACGCGTAGTTGGCCACCCCTGATCTATATCTATCCACTTCTTTTGGTAGCCAATATCTTTCCATCCTAAATAGATGTTCTTTCCATTTCTCTCTCTATATATATTCCTTGGTCTTTTCATTTACATTATAAATATCTAGTTATTTTCTGATGTCTACATTTCATATATGGTTCAGTTTTTTGTGCATCCTTTTATTGCTCTTAAAAAATCCCGTCTCTGCAACTTGTATTTTACTTTCATCTTTATTTTTAACAGTCCATGTTTCTGAACCATATAATAGAGTTGGAGTGGCGCAATTGCTTTGTAAAATTTTAGTCGAGTTTGTCATCTTGTTATTTTATTTAGTGTCCTTTTAATTGTTTCACAGATTTTCTGAAATTCCTTTATTTTTTCATCTATATCTTTATCTTTTAGATGTATTATTATGCAATCTAAATAATTAAACTGTCGTTGTTTTTGTTTTTTCCACTTGGTTAGACTATAATAAATTTAGTTTAATCCTTTAAGTGTAAGCAAACAAAGTTTGTGCCTGAAGTATCTTCAGGACTGAGGCAACTCGTGGTAAAGGTGAACCAAGCTCTCATCACTACTTGTCTTAGTATCTCCCATAATGCAAAGCACATCTCCTTGGACATGTATAATGCTATGCATTAAGGGAAGGGCCACTACTCAGCCCGGTTTCGACCTTTATTCAGGTCTCATCAGTGGAGCCAGACCCAGAGGTGGTGATACTAAGGCAGAAGCAATGAAGAAGTCATATTTACCTATACGAGTTTTGGCTACTCATATAGGTATCTTTCTCTGAATTCAGATTTAGATATAGGTATCTCATCTTTCTCTAAATCCAGAGTAATTTAATAATAAGGTGAGACACGTTTTGGTAACTCGTATAGGTAAATATGACTTCTCCATTGCTTCTGCCTTTCAGAGCACATGTCTTAGAGATCGATTTACTAGGAGGGGTTTCAACATTCGATCGATGATGCATTGCTACAAAGTAACAACGTTATTTGACCTTTGGTTGTTTTAAACCCACTTGCTTTTTTCTCAGACTTTGCGATGTAAGTTCAACTAGGCATTTTCTTCCAAAATAATCCTGTTTCGTTAGCATTAAACACTTGTTCGGGACATGACTTATTTTTTAACAGTATTAACAACACCAAACAATTTTATCAAAGAGATGTTTTATTTACTGCTTATATTTTGCTGAATTTCAACTCAGCATCATCAGTGCACAACACACTTGTATACATGACAGTGAGTGAGTGAAACAATACAATTGCAATGGACAAAAGATCTAAAGTCCTATTTTTTGGTGCCCTCTAACGAAAAAAAAAAAAGCTATGTGGGAGTTTCTCTTAGGATAACAGTCTCCCAAATTTTTAGCAAATTAATGCAGCCATATTTGTTAAGGTTGGGAGAATTCTTCAAACCCATTGCTGACTCAAAAAATAATCTTTCAGATTTGTAACGACTCCTAAATAACACATTCGTTTTCTTCCATCTAATCCTGTGTGAAGGAGTGTCCAGTGCATGGTCTGCCAGTCCTGACTTGCCATAGTAATAGTAGCGAATGTATTTTTCATGTTCTTCCAGGCAGATGTTAACTGATCTTCCTGTTTGCCCATAATAGGCCAAGTCACAGTTACAGGGAACTTCATACACTCCTGGGTGTGCTAAAGGGTGAAGTTTATCCTTAGGCGAGCAGATCAGAGTTGCTAGTTTGACATGAGGTTTGAAAGTGGTGCAAAGGCCATGTTTCATCAATACTCTGGCTATATTTTCTGATGTACCTCTGACATAGGGAATAGAAATGGTCACGTTGTGTTCTTTTGTATTATGGGGAGGGCAGAGTAATGGGACTAGGTAGTATTTTATCTATTTTGTAGGGATTATAGCCGTTGGCCAAGAATGTATGGTGCAGATGTTTGAGTTCTATGGTCAGAGCTGTAGCGTTAGAACAAATGGCTCTGGCTCTGTGTGTAAGTGTTTTTAAAATGCCATACTGTTGGACTGGTGATGATGTGATTGTTTATGTAGGTATCTTCCTGTGTGGGTAGGCTTTCTGTAAATGGAAAAAGATGGTGATCTATCTGAAAGGCGGGTGACTAATGTGTCAAGAAATGGTAAACAGTTATTCGATTCTTTTTCTACTGTTAAGTGGATTTTGGGGTGTTGGCTGTTTAGGTAGGTGACAAACACATCCAAAGTGTCTTGTCCATGGGGCCAGATGGCAAACACATCATCTACATAGCGTAACCACAATATTTGCTTATATGTAGCTGTGGTAGGTACTTTGTTTTCAAAGTGTTCCATGTAAAAATTTGCTAATGGGGGGGGGGGGAAGGAACCCATAGCAGTACCATTAATCCATTTGTAGAATTTTCCTCCCCATGTAAAGTAACCTGCATTCATAGTAAATTTAAATAATTCAAAAATATCAGGGGGAAATTTAGACTTGATTAAATCAAGAGTGTCTATAAGTAGTACATTGATAAATAAAGAGGTGACATCAAAACTAACCATTATGTCTGAATTTTTTAGGATAAGATTTTTAACTAGTGTTTGGAATGGACTGAATTTTTTACAAAAGTAGAGGAATTGCCAGTAAGGGGGCAAACATCTTGGCTGAATGCTGGGCCAGTTTATATGTAGGACTATCTATGCTATCGACTATGGGGTGTAGGGGGGGGGGGGGGGGATATTAGTTTTGTGGATTTTTGGTAATCCATGAATACGGGGTGGTTTAACATGAATTGGTTTTGTTTTCCTGATGATTTCTTTGGGCCATGACATCGCTTTTTTCAGTAATTTTCAGGCTTTCTTCCTTTGAGACATAGTGGGGTCTTGATCTATAATTTGATACGTGGAATCATCACATAGGAGATCCTGCATTTTTTTGTTATACTCCTCTTGATTCATGATAACTGTTGCATTTCCTTTATTGGCTTTTGTAATAATAATATTTTTATTCTTATATAACTTTTTAGGGCAGTTATTTGATTACTTGGCATATTGCTTTTCAGAGGTTTAGCCTTGTTTAGAATACTTGCTATATCTAGACGCACGTTATTGGCCATTGCCGACGGAAGATCGTGGATGCCCCATTCTACTTTCATCATAATTTCTAATTTAGGAATTTGTTTGGGTATGGCGGCAAAGTTATGTCCTAGACTGAGAGTGTTCTTGGCTTCTTCAGTGAGTGTTTCAGACGATAGGTTTGTGACCACGTGGTCTCGTCGAAGTTGCAGTCGGGACTTCGTATGTTGGTGCTATTGTAGGAGTTCATATTTCTTCAGGTGTCTGCTTTTTACTTTTGTAAATTCTTTTTTTGCTGCAACTTTGGAGATGTGATGTAGGACAGTCTACACTTTAGAATTTAACACGTTGATTAGTTCTTGTTATAGAGCTCTTTAGCTTAATAAGCTATATGCGAGTACCTGCGATTTGTTCTCGGAGAAGTGCTAAACTCGCCTGTCGATAAATATGATGTACCTTTGCCGATTGTAACTTTTCTTTAAATTTCAGAAAAGATGGAATGATATTGTTGTTGCGGCATCGTTTTAAGGAAGGCTAACCTGTTCAATTTTCTGGACAATTTCAGTTTCAACTTACCAAACCGTCGCGCTTTATGTACAATATCTTCTCCGTGCAGAACCATAATCTAACAAATAAGCTTAGGTGTTGAGGTTATTCATGACTTATTTTTTAACGGTATTAACAACATCAAACAATTTTATCAAAGAGATGGTTTATTTACCATTTCCCTGAATTTCAACTCAGCATCATCTAAAGTCCTAAAGTCCAAAGCACTTTAGGACTTTAGATCTTTTGTCCATTACAATTGTATTGTTTCACTCACTCACTGTCGCATGTACTAGTGTGTTGTGCTCTTATGATGCTGAGTTGAAATTCAGCGAAATATAAGCAGTAAATAAGACATCTCTTCGATAAAATTGTTTGGTGTTGTTAATACCGTTAAAAAATAAGTCATGAATAGCCATCAACTATTAAATTTATCTGTTAGAACTTGATTGGGATGATATCCACCATCTTCAATAATTTTAACTTCAATAACTTAATCTAACTTCTCTTGAAAATTAATATTAATCTACTGCAACCTTGCCTGTAATCTTCATGTTATGAAGTGCATTCCTTTTTAAAAACCCAGTTAGCCATTATTTGCTAGCCAAAAATTCTTTACAGCCTGGGAAGCAGAAGTAGATGGCTCCAATTGCTTCATCTGTTCATAAAACCAAAGAGATTTTTGTTTAATTAAATAGCCACTTATAGGAATTCATCTTTGAGTTAATTCTTCAATCTAAATTACAAGTGCTAATTCCGTTTTTTTCTAATAAAGCAACTAATTGAATTTTCTTATGATTTTCATAAGAAACAACTATATTTTCTTATTGCGACTTCATTTTTTTAATTGCTCTTATAGTAGATTCGCCTAAATTAAAATGTTTACCAATCACTGTAGATCCCTCTCCTTTTGCTAAGCAATCTAAAATTGCAGTTTTCATTTCCAAAGAAATTGCTTTTCTTTGGTGCTTTTTTTCTCCATTGGGCCAAATTAAATCTAAAATAAAAATGAGCAAAATTTAGACTTACGATAATGAAAGACAAACACTTACTCACATGCTTACACGTTACTCACATTACTCCAGAATGTGTTGCAACACACTGTTCATAAAAATCGCATAAAAAAATACGCATAAAAAAAGATACGCATAAAAAGAGACCCAAATGTATATTAAATAGAGTTGGAGATAAGCTACATCCCTATCTGACATCCTGATTTATTACAATCTCTTCTGTTAATTTATTATCTAACTGTAATTGTATTTTTGTATCTTTATTAAAACTTTGTGTAGGTTGTACCAAATGTAATGGATAACCTTGTTTTTTTATTATATTCCATAGTTTTCTCTGTGTATTTTCTCAAAAGCTTTCTCGTAATCTATAAAGGCTTATATGAGTCTCTAAATTAAATTCTTGTCTTTTTTCAATAATTTGTTTTAACACATAAATATTGCCTATACATGATCTTCCATGTCTGAAGCCATTTTGTTCTTCTGAGAGTAGATTGTTTGCAATATTTCTACATCTTTGATCCAGGATTTTACTGTAAATTTTGTAACATGTATTTAATAAAGTTATTCCTCTGTAAATTCCACAATCATCTGTGTGTCCTTTCTTAAATATAGATATAACTTTAGCTTTTAACCAATCTGATGGAACCTCACATTTCCTTCAACAGTTATTTATTAATTTTAAGAATCTGTGATGTAAATATTCTCTGCCATATTTCCAAAGCTCTGTATTTATGCTATCTAATCCATTTGATTTTCTATTTTTTGATACCTTTATTGCTTATTTTAGTTCTTCCAATTTATTGGTTCAATATCAGTACTGATTTCTTTATTATTATTTTCTGTTATTAAATTTGTGTCACACCATAAATTCTTATAATGTTCTATCCATTGTTTCTCTTGTATTACATTGATTTGTGTTATATCTCTTTCTTTGTTGGTTAATTTCCTTAACATTTTGTAGGCTATGTCTTCTACTTTATTAATAAATCTGTCCCAAGAATCTTGGTGAGATAGTTTTAATTAAATTTTCTTTTATTTTTGTATATTTCTTCTGTTTCATTTGTATGTTTTGGAAGGAATGATTTGTATGCCATTTGTTTTTCTTTTATTCATTTTCTATATCTGTGTTCCAGATTTTTAATGTTTTTCTTTTTAATATTTTATTTTTCTTTCTAAATACTTCAGCGGCTGCTTTATGGATGATCTTTATTAAAATTTTCCATTCTTCTTCTATATCTTCGCCGATTTTCGCTTCTTTTAGGTAATCTCTTAATTGTAATTGATATAGCATTCTAAAGCTTTTTTCTTGTAATAGATATTATTATTGAGACCTCTGGGAGTCAAAGACTCATCGAGGGGAAGCTATAAATCATTCAAACCAACTATCATACCTCCCTTTAATTCATTCACATTAGATGCATTAACTAACCCTAAAGGCAAACTATTAGACTCAGTCACTGCTCACTGGGAGAAAAACCTATCTCTTGCCCCTTTCTAGGCTGTGAACAAACTTAACTTCAATGGATGCTCCCATGTTCTCTCCCCACCTTCCATATAACAAAAAATTTCATCAGACACTATCCTATAATACCAATTCAAAAGTTTTTAGAGCACTATCATATCACCCCTCTTTCTCCTGTTAACCAGAATCTGCATATTCATATTCTATTCTGATAATCTAAATTCCATAAAAACTGGATATAAAATCTTTAACTCTTCTTTGCACCCTTTCCACAGCTTCTTTATCCCCTTGGAACCAGGGAGACCCAATCTGCGGTGTGGTCTTATAATAATCCAGGGGTGGTCTTATCAAAGCCATATAAAGAGGCAAAATGACTTCCTTATCCTTGCATATCAAGGTTTGCTTCAACATCGCAATTATCGTCTGAGTTGTATTTGCAGCATTTGCTATGGGACCTCTAAACTTCAAATTCCTATCCACCAATACTCCAAGATCCCTTGCCTCCTCAGTTTCTTTAGCATAACCCCAAATAATATAATATGCTGCTGGAACTCTAATCATGCCAAAGTGCATAACTTTACACTTACTAACATTAAATTGCCAGCCATTTTCTTTTGCCCAAATTTCCAGTCTATTCAAATCATTTTGTAATTGCTGACCAGAATCTGCATACACATATTCTATTCTCATAATCTAAATCCCATAATCTGGATATAAAATCTTTAAGTACCCTTTCCATAGATCCCCTTGGAACCAGGGAGACTCAATCTATGGTGTGGTCTTATCAAAGCCTTATAAAGAGGCAAAATGACTTCCTTATCCTTACATGTCAAAGTTCTCTTCAACATCGCATTTATCATCTGAGATGTATTTGCAACGTTTGCTATGGGACCTCTAAACTTCAAATTCCTATCCACTAATACTCCAAGATCCCTTGCCTCCTCAGTTTCTTGTAACATAACCTCACTTAATATAATATGCCACTGGAACTCTAATCATGACACGGTGCATAACTTTACACATACTAACATTAAATTGACAGCCGTTTTCTTTTGCCCAAATTTCCAGTCTATCAAATCATTTTGTCTTCTCCTTCTTCTTCCTAACATGGAATATAGGCCATGTGGCCTGTTCCGGTCTCATGCCATCTCTTTCTTGGTCTTCCGATTCTTCTTTTTCTACTTATTTTGTATCTGTATAATATTTTTGGTAGTCTGCTATTGTCCATTCGATTTAAATGTTCTAGCCATTTTTGTTTATACTGTCCTATGTAGTAATTAATTGGTTTTATTTTTAGGGATTGTAAGATTTCTTCATTTGTTTTGTGGTCCCACTTGGTATATCCAGCTATTTTTCTGAGGAACTTCATTTCTGCTGTTTGAATTAGTTTTTCATCTTTCCTTTTCATGGTCCATGTTTCGCTTCCGTATAGTAGAGTTGGTTTTGACAAGACATTATATAGTCTGATTCTAGTGTGCTTTTGTACCAGGGATGGCTTAAATATATTATTTATTATGCCATTTACTTTGACAAAGTTTGATATTTTAGTGTCTATGTCTTTTTCTTCTTCGTATGATAGATCACATCCCAAGTATCTGAAAGTGTTTACTTGTTCTAGTATTTTATTATCTGTCATTATTTTACTTCTTATTGGATTTTCTCCTTTGAATGCCATTATTTTTGTTTTTTCTTTGGATATTGTCATATTATATTGCTTTGAGATATCATTGTAATTGCTGAATATCAGTAGCATCCCTGATTGCCCTGCCTATCTTTGCATCATCGTCGAACGACTGATTAGATCCTGCATGATGTCATTAATGTATAGATTGAGCAATAATGGCCCAAGGACTTAACACTGAGGTATAATGCTGGTCACCTTAAATCTTGCAGATTCACACCCACTGTATACCACTTTTTGGTATCTGTCTGTCAACCATCCGCTGATCCAAGTCAAGAGTTTACATTCCAATCCCATATTCTCCAGTTTGCAACAGCCGTTCATGTGGTATCCTATCAAATGCCTTAGAAAAATCCAACATTATCATAGTGTACCCATTCCCTTTATCCAACTTGGCCGTAACATTGTTATAAAATATGAGCAAATTGCTAAAACATCACCTTCCTTTAGTAAACCATTCTTCTCCTTGCAGAGTTTAGCATGTTTGTCTCTCCATTTCTGTATGCGAGTTCTTACCAACTTCTCTAAAATCTTCACTATACTGATAGGTCGGTAATTAGACACATCAGTTTTTGCGCCACCCTTGTACAATGGAACTATCATACATTCCTTCCATTCCTGTGGTATCATTCCTGAGCTGAGACTCAAGTTATACAAACAAGTGAAAGGCCTAGCCAAATCGGCTGAATATTCCTTTAAGAAATGGGCTGATATTCCATCTGTCCCTATAGACAAATTCT
Source organism: Typopeltis vanoorti (assembly GCF_054136105.1). Lineage (NCBI taxonomy): Eukaryota > Metazoa > Arthropoda > Arachnida > Uropygi > Thelyphonidae > Typopeltis > Typopeltis vanoorti. The sequence goes on along the minus strand of NC_143560.1, from coordinate 9,251,071 downwards.
TATCCAGGTTTTGCAACAGCTCTTCAACCTTATTTTCATGAACATCTAAGTCTTCATCCAATGTAGCAGTAGCACTGTGCACCATGTTGCACACACTCTTTGATATATCTTAGCAATGTGGTCACTCATTAGCTTCCAGCATTCGAGTACCATCGGCATTCAATGAAATTATTCTTTCACATCTATTCTTTCTTTTGCTTGCGGCATAACGATAAAATTCTTTTGGATTGCCTTTAGCTTACATGCCTAATTTCTTTTTATACTCTGATTTATCTTTCCCTGCCATACTCATTACTTTTCTGGCCTGAGTTTATATATTTCATAATATCTCTCACTCTTTTTCTCACGATATTCTTTCCACATCATCATCTTCTTGTGGATCTCTCGCTTAATAAGGTTGGACATCCATTTCACTCCCAACCTATTTATTCTTCGAACACTAGGGATACGTTCAGATACTGCCTCATTTAAGCTCTTCGAAGATTCCCATGCATGCTGACATTTTTCCCATTCAGTAACTGATACCATGGGACCAAAGATAGCTCTCCTAAGTTGATCATAATTTCCAGCTTTGTAGTTTAGCATGTAACCTCTTTTAATCGGAGCATCAATAGAATTAGATACCTCCCAAGAAAGTACTTCATGATCACTGTCACCAATTGGTGGTAAAATAGCCATATTCTTGACAGAGACCCCTTCTGACACTGTGATCAAATCCAGCACTCATTGACCTTGAATTCCTTCTTTCACATGCTGCTTGAGAAAGTTGTCTCACAACAATTCAATGAATTCCTCTTCTTTCTTATCATGAGATCTCTCTTCTACCCAACCAATGTTCGAAAAATTAAAGTCACCCATAATGATAATTCGTTTGGTACCCATAAGGCTAATTTGGCGATGCATTTCTTTGTCTCCTGCAACTGAGCTGCCAGGTCTGTAGCAACACCCCACCATATATTTCATTCTGTTAACCACCACTTCACATCAGATAGACTCAAACTCACCACTACATGGGACATTGTTACCATCATTGTTTTCTTGTGTTTCTACCCTAACTGGACTTGAGTCATCTGATATCATTAGTTGCTTTCCTCCTTTCATGCAGATTTCTCCATATTTTCCTAAGACATTTGGGATTGGATTATTTCCAACTCTAGCATTAAGATTTCCTACTATTAATATATAGTCGTTTTTCTTACATTTATTTAACTGTTTTTGTAGTTCCTCATAAAACTTTTTTGATTCATCTTTCCTAATTTCTTCATATTTAAGTAGCTTCTATTTGTTTTTAATTTAACTGTTATCATCATCATCATCATACTTTTCGTGGATTTAGGCCTACGGTGGTCTGTTCCGGCTTCAGAAATCATCATTGAATCCCCTTTAGAGGACATCCTCTGTTATAACCTGATCATTTACAAAATTTTACTTTCATATTCTATTTTTCCAATTATTATCAATTAAAATGGCCACATCACTAGAAGCTCTGGTATGTTGGTCCACTCCACTATATAGCATAGATCTTTTATTCTTTTTAATTTTTTTTTTTTGTTACTACGGCTGTTATCACAGCTGTATTAATATTTTTAGTTTTAGTTGTTTTACTAATTCTAATTCCTTTGTTGCTATGCTTTGCACATTCCACGTGGCTACTTTTAAAATGTCTGAGATTCCTAATCGGTTACCTTTATCCTTGGTCGTTTTCTGTTGTTTCGATCTGATGAATTTTCCAGTTCAAGTGTCTGAGTTATAGAAATTTTTTTACTTTGTAAGATAACCAGCCTTATGCAAAATCGCTAACCTGGAGGACCAGTGCCTCTTCTCTTAGTCTGGGCCCCTGCCCCTCGACCTGTCCAGCTAGGGAGGCCCTACAAGTAGCTTAACTACTGCTGGCATAGTTCTTGAGGTCATTGGTGCAGCAAGTTGGAGATACCATTAAGGAGGAAGTTCTTATTTAAAAACTTATTTTGCAGTAGGTTTCAACCTCCTGAAAAATTAAGGAACTTATTAAAAAATCTTTCTGAAAGAATTAAAGAACCTGTAACTTGCTGTGTAGCTGAAACTGGTTGCATGATATTTTCCTTCATAGTGACACATGGATCTTTATTCATTATTAAAAAATTATGGAAACAACTAGTTATAGTAAAACTTCAGTTTAATAGAAACCAAAATAATCGCATGATGTTTCAACCTTCAAACAACATGAGTGCGCACAATTTACTATTGAAATTGGAAATCAAAACTCACATCTTCTCTCAGGCAGTCTGTCCTTCACTGTCTACTGAAGACTTACACATACTTGCTAATAGATACAGGCTAACTCTTATCATCACCCGTCACAAAAAATTGGGGTCATTAAAACTCTCAAAAACAGACCTATAACAATTTGCTCTATTGAACAAGCTCTTTAACAAGAATTACACATTATTAGCAATACATACAGGGTGTTCGGGATAAATTTGACATATTTATAATTAATTATATTTTTCCGTAAGTTACATGTATTAACACACACTTCTCTTCATTTAAAAGTTTGGACCCTTCTTCATTCATATACAAGATGTCAGAAAGGATGGATAGCTGGAACCCACCTGAATCATGGAAGAGAATAACTTGTATCATGATGATTCGTGCCTGCCATCAAAATAAGGATATTACGACTGCTGCCCAATGCTCCCTGAATACAGTAAAAACAATCAGGCATGAACTAGAGACTTGCAATGGTGACTACGAGGATGTAGCAAGAAGAAAGATCCCTAGCAGACGATCTGATTGCGTTCGTACAGCAGAATTCCTCGCAAATCTGCAGGAACAGGTGTTGAAGAACCCTGGCATTGGAATTCGGGCTTTGTTCGTGGAGTTGCTAACTGTAGTCAAGCCCTGGATAACAAGGGTAGCCAATGGTAGGCCGTATGTATGGCAGCAGGATTCGGCCCCTTGCCACACCTCTGGGAAAAGTCAAAAATGGTTGTCTAAAAATTTCTACGACTTCACCAGTCCAAATGTTTGGCCTCCAAACTCCCCAGACCTTAACCCCATGGATTATTTTGTATGGGGCGCAGTTGAAAAAGACACCAATCGCACTTCCAGTAATACAAAAGCCCAGTTAATGGATAAAATTAAAACAGTTTTTGCGGCCCTTCCCAGGGAGACTGTAGCATCAGCTTGTTCGAGGTTCCGAAGCAGAATTGAAGCTGTGATCGATGCTAATGGTGGTTATTTTGAGTAAATCTTGTTGATGGTATTGTAATTAACTCTGCCTGTAATGTTTTTTTGTCAATTCATTAAATTTAATAGATACAAAGAAGATTTTCTTTTTCCTTACGAAACTGTCAAATTTATCCCGAACACCCTGTATATAAATAATGGCTATAGCAAAAATACCATCAGTGAAATTCTTCATAAAACTTCATCAAAAAAAAGCAAATAATATAGATCAATGTATGGGATAGCTACGGTTTTACTGTAAAGGGTTATCAGATAAAATAAATATAATTCTGCATCATTACAATCCTAATGCTACTTTTAAACCACCTATAAAATTAAAAAACATATTTGACTCTTTCAAGGATTTCACCCCATCCTGGGGTATACCAAATCCATTGCACCTGTAACTTACCTTATTTTGTTGAAACTGGATGCACAATTCCTATCTGTAAAAATGAACACAAAAAAAAACACATTAAATTTAACAATTTTAGTAAAGCAGGCCTGTCAGATCATGCTCTTAATGCCCTACACCAAACTGATTGGAAAGGTTTTACATTACATCATACAAAAACCTGGTATGAATGCAAATTTAAAGAATCCTGTGAAATTTTGATCAGTCATCCTAATATTAATAATAATGGTTGCATAAAATTCCCAATAATTTGGATGGCACACATTCAGTCCACTTAAGTACCTCAAGTTCTCCAGCAAACCCTTACTTTAGGATTCTAAGCAATATTTTTAGCCATTACAGGCCACCATGTTTAGATTAATATATCTAAACATGGTGGCCCCTGTTTAGATATGTTTAGATTAATATATCTCTTAATGATTTGTAACCAAATAGATAATAATAACAGGACTCTAGCTTTGTTGTAATTTTTTTTTTTTTTTTCAACCAGAGATTCAGCCAGTAGTGTTAATGGTCGACCATAACTTTAGCATACAATAATGTAGCTGGTTTCTTTGTATATATGTGTATACTCCAGATGATGGAGTATACACATTTCGACCTTGATACGAAGGTCGAAATGTTGGGTGATTATTTTGGATTATATTAAGCTTGAAGTTTTACTATAACATGGCAGTTGTTTCCATATTTGGCCTTTCAGATCATGGCCTGGATACTCTACACAGAATTAACTGAAAAGGCATCATTTCCTTATTATATCATACCAACACCTGGTATGAGCACAAGTTTAAAGAAGTTGATGAAATAATAAACAACCACCCCAATCTCAACAATAAAGATGGCCTAAAAATAAAATTTGAAGAAGATGGATGGTGCACATTCAGTTCTCAAACTTTTTGTTCTGACAGGTCATAATAATTAGGACTCTAGAAGAGCCATAATTTGTTAATAACAAACCTCAGCCTTTATTTTAAATACTAATTAGGCAACTAGTAATACTGTATCATTGAAGATTAATAACTTATTAATACTTATTACGGTTAAGTCCCTAACCCCTATAACCTCTTTTGATTTAATGTATCGACTTACGTCCAGCTCGACGTAAGACAAACCTGGACATAAGTCAAGGGATGACTGTATATTGTTCTCTTCACATCACACATTCTCCCTTATGCATCACACTTTGGGTTTTCATTTCAGTCATGAACAAGAAAAATGAGCCGCTACTACATGTTATCATTATGGTGCTTAACTTGAAAGCAGTAAGCCTCTCATACTAGTGTCCTAGAAAACATGTTTTTCATATCATAAAAACAGTTAAATTAAATTGTAGTTGTCATTTTCAATAAATAAATTTTATAACCAAATACATTCATACTGTTCAATATTAACTTGACATGTATATGCAATACACACACACAACATATGTAATAGACAATCTAATATTTAAAAAAAAAAAAAAAAAATTGTAATTTTCTTGTAATATAGTTTCATTAACAAAATAAACCAGCAATTATAAACACAAAAATTAAAATTAGTAGTCTAACTAAATACTGTAGTACATCTCTGCATCTTATTCTTCCAACACCTTTACCCCTTAAGTAGGTGTCTAGGTTGTATTATAGTATTGTCCTAAGCTTATTTTCACTACTCACAACATGAATTAGCTTAGTGTAACTAATTGAAAACTTTGCGTAGTAAAGATGCTTTTTAATACTGTTATTTAAGGAATAACCTTATTTTGCAAAAACAAGTCAAAGATAGCATCGTGCAACTGACTACATCGTGAAAATCAAATCTGATAGTTTTATTTTCATTGTCTTTGTGGATTTTATTTGATTTATCTATTAAATTATTGTTCATGGATAATTTATAAAAATTTGCCTTTCATTATGAATAATAAACGAAAAAAACACAAACTGAATTGTGATGAGCTGTGCTGTGTCGTACATTTTAAATCGATATAAAAAAAAACATATTTCTGTATAATTACTTGTAATGTATAGTGCATATTAAAGAATCATTTTAAATGCTGTCATCATAACATTAATTTTTTTTTACACCTATATAACAATATTTATATAAAAAGACTGATACCCTGGATGAGTGAAATTTTTTTTGTGGCTAGAGATTTAAATTGTATTCTTGGAGCCCTGCTTTAGCATACAGTTTTAATTGTAATGCAAATTGTTTCTTTTTACATATGTGTGTGTACACACCACAGTTGATAATATGAAAGTTGAAACATCAAGAAATTACAGTTGTTATGCTTAGCACAGTGGCAGTTTCAGTACTTTTATCATTAATGAATACTGTATCAGTGTGTGCATTAAAAGAAAAGTGTGGTACTGCTGAAATCATTGTCTTTGTGGATTTTATTTGTCTTTTCTATTAAATTATTGTTTATGGATAATTTATAGAAATTCACCTTTCATTATGAGCAGTAAATGAAAGAAACGCAAACTGAGTTGTGATGCGCTGTGTTGTGTCGTATATTTTAAATCCATATAAGAAAAGCATGTTTCAGAAAAAAGAGAGTTTCAGAATTGAGTTGGATTTTGATATCGTAAAATATTTTTAGACTGGATTTCACTCACTGTTTATTGAAAAATTTAGAGATTGTCCATTCAAATTATTATTATCATTATTATTAGACCTTCACGGAATCAATGATTCATTGAAGAGGTTCTTCATCATACCATGACTTAAATACATTCACTGTCTCCATACTCTCCACACCTCCATTGCATTTCAACTATGCACAACTCTCCATGCAAAAAACCTACTCCTCACACCCTCCTTATACAGCTTCCAATGATGACCTCTTGTTCTCCCTCTGTCTCCATCCATTCTATGAAAAATCTGATCTGTATTAATCCTGTAATAACCCCTTTCCAACTTCTATGTCTCAATCATCCCCCCCCCCATTCTTTTATCCACTAGACTCAGCGATTTGTATTCCCTCAATCTGCCTTCATACTTTACATTTGAAAGAAAAACTATCTTAGTCATCTCTCCCAGCGACCAAATCTGTGCACAATAATCCTTATGTGGTGTGATCAAGCCTTCTACAATGAAATCGTAAAATCCTTGCTCCTACATATCAATGTTTTCTGCATCATTCCCATAATGTGGTGTGCTATCCTCACAATTTTAATAGAATGTCCCTGAAATTTCAAGTCCATATACACCAGATCCCCTCATCTCCTCCAAGATATTTCCACCAGTCTTATACTGTGCATATCCCTATCTGCATAACACCAACTTTAAAACCTTACAATTTGTTACATTGAACTGGTAGTCCCATTTGTTTTCCATTCAGAAAGTCTATTCAAGTCCCCTTGCAAGGCTTACAGCATCCATCTCCTCATAGTTCTTCCCAACTTAGCATCATCTGAACAACTGTATAATCACCATTGAAGCCCGTCTGAATATAATCTACATATGAATTAAACAGCACTTGGGGCACACTGCGGGTCGCTTTCCTCCTCTGGGATATCACTCTCTCCATAGATAACTTGTTGATACTTCTCAGACAGCCAATCCCCACTCCATTACACTAATCTACTACCCTGTCTGTTCTAGTTTAATTATCAGCTTGTCATGTGGCAATCTATCAAAGACTTTAGCAAAATATAAATATACTAACATGTATGCTTCCTCTTTATCCAGTTTACCTGTCACCTTGCTATTGTAAGTTGCTAAAACACAATCTTCCTTTAGCAAACTCATGCTGTCCATCAAAAAAAATGTCATCAACCCAGTTCTGAATCCTGGTCTTCACTAGCCCCTCTAACACTTTACCACTCCAGACAAACAGATTGGTCTGTAATTTGAAGCCTTAGTCTTATCACCCCCCCCCCCTTTATGAAGCAAAACACTTTTGCCTTCTGTTCACTTCTTTGGAACTTTGGTAAATCTAAGGCTCAAGATAATGAGGTAAGTTGAAGCTGTTGTTAACTCCCTGGAACATTCCATCAAGACATGCAGTGATATACTGTCAAGTCCTATGACTTCAAGTTTATTCATTCTCATTTCCTTGTCATTTCATTCTCCTGCTCACTCACCATCAGTGGCTCCTCCTCTCTTCCCACTGTTCTCTCAAGGTCTGCATGATGTTACTTTCATGACGATGAAATACCTTTATGAACTGCTAATTTAACATCTCTATTATATCCTCCTCAGTGGTTACCATTCTGCCATTCTCTCCAACAAATATCATCCTTCCATAATCGTTCTTTCTTTCACTAGTCACATATCGAAAAACTCTTTAGGATTCCTTTTGATCTCAATAACTTGTTTTGTGATAAACAGTAAAATTTCATCTCTTTGGATAATATATATTATCTAAAGAGATGAAATTTTTTGTTTTTATTGGCTTTCAGTAAGTAACTGCTCTTCTTAAAAGGTGATATGACCTTGTCATGGATTTCTTTAAACCACAATGGAAATACTGTCATATCGTTTTTGTTTGTTCATCATTTTTTCCCCCCCTCTGAACTCATTTGTTCATATTTGTTATGTGATCAATCTGATTAGCAAAGTTGTTTGCTTTTATGAGTTTCCCTTTTGACTGTTGTTATCCAGCTGTCATCAGCCCTTTAATTATTTCATGTATTATATAATTAAAATAGTTGTATTGAAGTAAATTTTGCAGGAAAACTACCTTGATTGACTGCCTTGTCATCTTTCTTCTTGTTACTGTGATTGGAGCATTATATGATATTCACATATTAAGTTATCATGAATACAAACTAGAATATGAAGGGAAATTAATTGCTGGTATTATTAATAATAATAATAATATTATTATTATTATTGCGTAACACCTCCAGGGAGTTCAAAGACTCATTGCGGGAGGACACCTACTCTACAACTCTCTGTTCCACCAACCACTTCATCTACCACCGACAATCACAAACATCCGTGCCCACGGTGGGATTCGAACCTGCAGCCTTTTGGCTGGAGAGTGGATACGCTAACCACTCGGCCAACCAGGCCAGCATATTCAAAAGATTCTGGGAAAATTAGAAAATATATATATATATATATATAGTATCTGGTTAATATGAAACTGACTAATAAACAAAAACATAAAATTCTGTACTATTTTGAAGAAACTGCATATTAATTTCTAAAGAGGTATATGTGAAATTCAGTAATTCAGAAATTTGCAAAAGAAGCTATTGTATCATAGACTTAAGGCATTCTGTCTGCAGAAAGCAAAGTATTAGACTTATGGTGAGCAATAAAGACTGGGTTTATGAATGACATGACTTTAATAGAATTCTTATTTATAAGAGATGGATGTGACAAAATATGGAATGATCTAACTGCAATCAGCCAAGTTTTAGCCCCTATCAGTAACAGTAATAACTGGAAATACAACACTGGCAGTTGACAGTGATTAGTCATCTAATGTTCAGATGGAAATGGATATTTTGTGAATTTCTTTTATGTAGATGAAAATCATTACCTGTTATAAACTGCAACTGTTGTAGGTTTGAAATATCTTGAAAACGTTCCCTATTTTGTTTCCTGAGCAGGGTTTGTTTCCAGATTATATAATCCATATTCACTCATGGTACTAAATGTATGAGGTTTACAACTTGTCATGGGTGGGATTCAGAGAGAGAGATAAAATAATACTAATAATGAGCAACAAACTCAAATGCTCATCATTAGCATTATTAATGGCATCTGATTTGATATCTAGGTTATTTAAGATGCTTTTTGCGGTTTTTCATCAAAAGACACCCACAATTTTTTTGCCCATCTTTACTAGAGTTGGGTAGAAGAATGACACTAGAAGGTCAGCAGTGTCTTGTCACAGTACTTGACCATCATGATCAGAGAGAATAGGTGGAAAGGATAGATAATAAGTTGCACCCATGACCTTTGCAGGAACAGAAGATACAACTACCATTAGTGTAAGAGACAAGTTTTCTGCATTTAGTTCTTTCAAATTTAGATTTGTTGTTGATTAGTTTTGCAGTTGTTATTAGGCTTTAGTGTATTCTGAGAGTAAAGCTGTATTTTTTCTTAATCCAGCCTACTGTAGACTTTTTTTTTTTTGGATTGTCTTGTATGCTTGGAAAACCAAAGCTTCATTTCATATATTGATGAAAAACAACGAAAAGCATGGAGTTGGAAATTAAGGCATTTTCATTCTGAGAAGGATCATTTCTGTAACTCAGTCAAAGTGAGTATTAAGAAAGTGGAAACAGTCATCTGACCATGAAAAGCAAGGTTGAAAATGAAAGAGGTCATCCTACTTAGTGGTGGTGTGGTTCTAAAGGACATGAGGTTGAGAATAGCTGAGGGAAGGAAACTTAAAGATAATGGTCTGAGTTGGTGAGATGAGATGAGATGTGATCTGTACAGCATACTTGAAAGAAAAACTAGTTAAGAAAAGATCAAGTGTTAGTTGAGTGAAGAGGGATGATAGTTGGACAATTTGCAATTGATCATTGCTGACAACGAATACCTCAGCATACTTAGCATGTCTGGTCATTTGAACTAGAAAAAAAGGAAGCTAGTTGGAGTTGTGGACATTCAAGTTACCAAGGAAGATAATTTCATTGTTTGGATGGTTGGACTGCAGGAAAAATTAAGTTTTAAGGATAAGTTGTAATAATAATTGTATTAGTAATATTATAATATTATATATTATAATATTATAATTGTATAGTTATAATTATTATAATTATAAGTAATATTATAATTAATATTACGATATTAATTATAATATACAATATTATACAATATTATACAATAATACATTATAATACAATAATATAATTATAATATAATATAATACAATATTATACAATATTATAATATTATAATATTATAATATTATAATTGTATAGTAATAATAATAATATTATTATTAAAATTGTAATAATTTTTATTATTTTATTTTAATTAAAATTATTTTATTAAAATTTATTTTATTTTAATTATTAAAATAATAATAATTATTATTATTTGACACCTCCAGGGAGTCCAAAGACTCATTGAGGGAGGGCACCTACTATACAACTATTTCTACACCACTCAATCCACCAACTGACCCCAACTACACCAACACCATCTACCACTGACCACCACCACCACTAGTATTTCCACAGACAATCACAAACATCCATGCCCATGGCAGGATTCAAACCCACAACCTTTTGGCTGGAGAGTGGATATGCTAACCACTCGGCCAGCCAGGCTTGGCAGGACAAAGACACCTTAAGCTAGAAAAGGCCAGGAGGAGATTCAGGGGATATTCTCTGACATCCACAGGCATTATTTTCATTGGGGAAAGAATCACACGCTGTGTAATTTGAACAGTTAACAGATATACAGTTAACCATTCAAATTCTATGGGTGAAAGTCCATGGTGGTTGTAGCTGCTGTTTGAGGTTCACTCAAATGCTGGAGGTCAAGTCTAAATGTGTGCAACATCACTGTAAGTATGTGCACATCATTTAAGTAGCATTTACGCTGTGAGTACTGATGAAGTGGATGTAGAAGTAAATTACTAAATATAAATATAAAGAGCCAAAGGCTTCAATTTGGCTCTTTTTAAATTATTTAAATTAAGGGGATATTATATCCAACATTATACATATTACATCCCTTATTTGGTTCTGAAACAATGTGGGATGTAATATCGCCTTAATTTAAGTAGAAGTAAATATTTTTGAAATAGTTTTTTTTTTTTAATTGCAGTGGCACTGTAATTATTTATCTTTTTTGATGTTGCTGTTGAAGTTTGAATAAAAACAAGAAGTGAGAGGATTATACTGTTGACATATTGCTCATACAGAAAGTTTTCAATCACCATACCTTAAGAGTTTTTCTGTAAGCAAGCAAGTAGAAGGCTGATATTGGCAGTGGTATAGAATATAGTGCAGAAAGCTCTTTATTCAGTGTATTTCACATAGTGAGGGTGATGTTATGCAAAACCCAGAGAGAGAGAGAGAAGCAAAAATACTAGAGGTGACTAGAATTGAATGAATTAGAGATTGAGTGTGCTTGATGATAATGAAATTTTGTGTATGTTCAGGACAGTGTGCAGAGGAGTTGATTGTGCCCTTGGCTTCATTGCTTAACCCGGCTTTAGTAAGGTTGGGTGTCACAGACCCCAAAGATAGAAAGCAATAACTGTGACACCGCCACAATACTAACGCCGGGTTAATAGGAGTTTTGAATTAGGAGGACCACAGAGCAGCAGAAGTAAAAGGTAGTGCATTGTGCAAAAAGTGGTGCCAAAAAGAAGTAATTTCCATCTAAAAAAAAGAGAGACTGGTTAGAACTAGATTGCACAATTTGATTGCAGATATGGGATTCTGTAGTAAGTTCAGCATGTTTATAAAGTGGAAGATTTACTTTAGCACCCATATATGTTATTTTGTTCTTTTATCAACCCCCAACACTTGCACAAGGTTGCAAAACCTATAACAATGTTGTTTAGGGTAGTTTTGCTGCACCACATGAAATATTTTTGAGAATAGCATTCTGAGGTCAGATGTACACTATCTACCAATAATTATCCAGACACTTTAGCAATTTACAATTGATACCAGAAGGCGAACTCTAATATTGGGTATGTCCATCTTTGACTTTGATAACCTCTTGCACACTTTGAGGGAGGCTTTCCACCAATGTGCAACATGCATCAGATGGAATTTGTCTCCATTCCTCCATCTGATGTTCAGCAACAGATCGAGGACATTCTGCTCTGGAACCTCAATTGTGGTTCCAAGTCATCCCACAGATGTTCAGTGGACCACTTCATAACATCCTCAGCTTTTTTGCATGGGGCATTGCCATCTTGACAGTGACAGTGACACAGGTCCATTCCATAAAAACTCCACAGCATAGGCAGCACCTGATTATCTGGAATATCAAGGTGCTAAGCTGCCTTCATGGAAACACGGACAACAACCAGTGGTTCCATGAAGGCAGCTCCACTCCAAACTAGCTGAATGCATTCCTTCAATACCAAACTTTACTGTGGATATAACACATTGTGGTAACAAGCATTCATCAGGCTGCTTCCACACCCACACCTGCCATCAGGCTGGAAACAGGTGAATATTGATTCATCGCTCCATAGTACCATTTTCCACTGGTTAATTGTCCAGTTCACATGCTTTTTTGCACCAGGCTAGACAAGCCACTTTTTTTGTTGTTGTTGCTGTGATGTTCAACTTGTGTGCTGCTGCTCTTCTGTGGAAACCCAATAAATGGAGTTCTTTTCATACAATATTCGTGCTCAGTATTAGTAAAGAAGTTATTACTGATGCTCTGGAACTCATCATGAATGGTCTGTGCCGATTGTAGCCTGCTTTTGCTCTGGGTCTTTCCTGCACTAGTGGTGCCAGAACATCTTCATTTCACTGAGTTAATTTTATATATAAATTTTATATATATATAAAAAGAAAGAATACTTCCCCTCAATGCAAATAGTATGCAGGTGACAGATGCAGAAAAGATTGTTCAACTAATGAGTTCCCTTTTACTAAAAGCTGTCAACCTGGTGTATGCAACATTTACCTCAGTGTTACTCCCTCTACTGTGGATTTAGAAATTCAGGTAGAGGAGGAGGTACTAGATCTGTTGTATAAAAAATATGAATTTGACAATAGGACTACAGGGATATTGGCTCACACACACTAAAAGAGTTCAGCTAAACTGTCCATACAGTTTGAATCTCAGCATAGGAGACATTTCGCAGAAGCTGAAAGAATGCATGATAATCCCATTGCCCAAGAGTAGTGCAAAGACTGATGTGTCCTGTTGTTGACCTCAGTATCTCTGAAAAGATGATGAATTTTGAAAAGTTGGTATAAGAATGCATACAGTAATGGATTGAGAGAGAAACAGTTTCTCTGTCATATTTTAGTACTTGCTCACATTTTATAATGATGTCACAGTTGAGTTAGACAAGAAGAATAGTTATGCCATGATACTTTGGACTTTATTAAAACTTTTCACAGGATTTGGCATGGAAGGATATTGCATAAGTTGGAGGATATGGGATCAAATTATTAGGCCATACATCAAATAACGTATGGCCTTATCAAAAAGCAGTGAGTATATGTGAGATGCAAGTCTATAAGATATAAGATTTAAGACAACCTGTGGTGTGCCCCAGAGATCAGTCTCGTCCATTTTTATTTAATCTTTACATTAATGATTTTGGGAAGGATTTAACAGGTGATACAACTATTTACTGATGATGCAAAGATAACATGGTAATCAGAAATGCAACTGAGATGTGCTTGCAGAATGATTTGAATAAACTGGAATTGTGGGCACATGAAAATGACTATCAGTTCAATGCTATTGATGCCATTAATGTTTTCCTAGCCTGGTTTGGCTGACTAGTTAGCATATCTGCTCTCCAACCAACAGGTCACAGATTCGAATCCCACTGTGTGCTTGAACAATTGTGATCATCTTTAGGTGGGAGATGAATTTCATTGTCTTGTGTGTAACCATCACCCTGTTTATTGGAGACTTGAAAAGTTCCATGTTTGGTGTCTAGTACAGATCTAGTACCTTCTCCTCGTATACCTGAATTTCTAAAGCAGGGTTTCCAAACTGTGAAAAAAATAAATAAAAAAATACAAAAAATTATAAAATTAATTAAAAATAGAAAATGGTTTACAACCATTAGTACCATGGTTTACCACTATAGGTTTACAGCCTTTCGTGAATAGAAATCACATAAAAAGAGAGAGAGAGAGAGACATCCAGTGGCATATATTGGTGGGATTATGCTTGAAGAAACTGACCAGGTTAGGGATCTTAAAGTTTTAGTAGATAGGAAATTAAAGTTCAAGGTCATATATCAAAATTTGCAAATACAACTCAGAGGATAATTACATTGCTGAAATGAACACTTACATGTGAGGAAGTCATTTTTTCCTGTTTACAACGCTTTGATAGGGCTTCATCTGAACTATTGTGCACAGATCTGGTCTTATGGTTTCCCTGTTGAAATGGATAATGAAGATGGTGCAGAGGAAAGTGTTAAGAATGATATTCCATCCATCAATAGCTCTAAAGCACTTGAGCACCCACAGTCTTCCAAGTATCCTTGGACCTCCCAACTGTAATACGAGGATAAGGAGGTTATCCCTATGCCTCTGAGTGTCCTATGTCTGTAGATGTGTGTGTTCAGGAGCCAATTTGCCTGTTCTGGGGGACGAAAAACCCGAGTTTCCGGGCAAAAGAAAAAAAAACCCTACCTCCATATGAGACCAGCTAACTCACCTTGCATCGAAAGAGACCAGATGAAGGTTCCTCACATCATTGAAAGGAATCGAACCCAGGTCTTTCCGACCAAAGGGCTTAATCTATACTGACTGAGCTACAGAGGCTCCTAAGAATGATATTAGGACTGTGAAGTGTAGATTGTGGAGAGATTAAGAATTTGCAGACCTCAGATTCTAGCAGACAAAGAAGGATATGATAGAGACCTATAAACTTTTGAAAGGACTATACAGGATACCAGTAAATAGAATTTTTCATATATGAAGGGTAGTAAGAGGACTTGAGGGCATCTATGGAAGTTGAGAATGAATGCAGTCACAAAAGGAGCGAGAGGTATATTTTTCTCATAGCGCAGTTGTGTGACTGAAATAGCTTGCCTTTAGAAGTGGTGAGTGGTAGTGGGAATGAATATGAGAGAAGGTATGTCACTCGGTGCATGTGATACGGGGGTCTTCCTTTATGTGTCCCCAACTCCCTTGAGGTTTCTTGTACTATATTTATAATAATTTTTATTTATTTAGTTTAATATTTTATTTTATTTATTTAATTAGAGTGTTGCTATTCAGTGTGGTGGTAAAAGGTACTTGAATGTGACTACCACATACAATACCCAGTCTCCTGTCCATGCATGGCCTTAACAATACTTTCCCTCTTGTAGCTGTGCTTTTGGAATTGCTGTATTGTGGAGCATTGTTATTCACTAGCTTATTGGGTCTTAATGAATTACAATCTGATTCAGTCGCATGTATTATCAAGCTGCTGTTCATACTTTTTGATGTATTCTTTGATGGAGTAGATACTAGCAGCTTCCTGATTAATAAGTATGTTAGGCATGTCCTTGAAGAGTGTTACATGCATTTTGCACATTTTTGGGGGGGGGGGGCACGAAGGTACCAGTTTATTCTGAGATCAGACATGGAAACAGCCACTTCAGGTCTCTATTAAACAAGGCAGTAATGTTTTACCAAGCAGTGGAGTTATCTCCACTAAAGATGTAATTGGCGCTTCTTCCAACTACAGATTTGCTTTTACAGCAGCAGGATCTTGCCAGGTGCACCTGAGTTTTGTTTATGAAAGAATAGGCCATGCCTATAATTTTCATTTCCATAATTTCTATTATTTGCAGTTCAACTTGGAGTGGCTCTTCATTACACATCACTGACTCAAATGTGACATGCATTTTATGTAAATCGAGAAATGTGCTAAAGAAGGAAAAGTTTTAAAGCAGTTTTTTTGTATATTATCTGTATAGATGAATACTATCTCAGAAAAGGAAATTAACCAGTGTTACTTTCCTTTCCTGGTTATTTATTACAATTTTTTTTAATGTTGCTCCCACTCACAAAGGTTGTTTTTAAACCTATAGTACATTCATACCGTGGGTGTGCTAAGGATTTTTTTTTTCTATTTTTATTAATTCTATATACAGGGTGATTCTAAATTATTGTCTGGGTTTCTGTGGCCTATGATTTTCAAACCAGAAACAACAAAATAAAACTGCTTGCAGAATATGAAAGTTTTATTTGCAATGCTGTACTTGCTGCATTGATGTCTGGGATACAATATGACATATTTCAAAATGGTGACTGTTCGAGAGAAAGCAATGTGCATGGTTTGGTTTTTTAAAACAAAGTCCATAATCACAACACAGTGTCATTATAGAACTCAGTGTGGAAAGCATCCGCCTTCAGATAATGCTATCCAACATTGGTTAAAGCAATTTCAAGAGACTGGTAGCATTCAGCATCAAAAAGGAGCGGGAAGACTGAGCACTTTGCAGGAAGATGCTGATTGAATCCAGGAAGCATTTTATCAAAGCCCACAAAAATCAACTAGATGAGCTTCTTTGCAGTCAGGTATACCTCAAATGATTGGAGGGTTGTTCATAACCGCTTTCAACTCCGTGCCTACAAAGTGCAGATTGTGTAGCTTTGCAGCTAGACGATAAACTCTGCCATTTTCAAATTGCCCAACATATTTTGCCAAAAGTCGAAGCTGATGAAAATTACCTTCAGAGATGGATATTTAGTGATGAAGCAATGTTTTGTGTATCAAGAGGGGTAAATCATCATAACTGCAGAATATGAGGATCAGAAAATCCTCATGCCAATTGAGTATATGAAAGTTAACCCAGAGGTGGATGTCTGGTGTGCTTTGTTATGTTCGGAAGTTTTGGAGCTCCTTTTCTTTGTGGAAAAAACAGTGACAGTAGTGAACTATCTGGACATGCTACAGCTGTATCTGTTACCCCGGTTGGAAGATTATCAGCTGTATGTAGTGTTCCAGCAAGATGAAGCACCACCACATTGGACTCTTATTGTTCCAAGAATTTCTTGATATGCATTTTCCTGGGTGCTGAGTTGGGCATGGTGGACTGATTCTATGACCTTCATGCTCACCTGATATTATGCTGCTTGATTTCTTCCTGTGGGGATATGCAAAGGACATTGTTTACCAGACCCCTGTGCCCTCCCTTGATGAACTGAAGACAGAATTATTGTTGCAATAGAAACAGTTACACTGCAAGTGATGGAGAATGTTTGGAGGAAAATTGATTATCGCTGACATCTTATGTGCCACGAAGGTCGCACATGTTGAAGTTGTTTGGCATTCTGCAGTATTGATTTTATAGGTAATAAAACTTTTTGAGTTATACTTTCATATTCTGTAATCAGTTTTATTTTTTGTTTCCAGTTTGAAAATTACAGACTATGGGAACCTGACAGTAATTTAGAATTACCCAGTATATGTATTTTTACATTTGTTAATATTTTGTATGGTTGATGGCAGTTATTTAGTTGTATGCTAGTTACAATTAGTTGTAAGGAGGTATGTGAAGTGATGCTAGTGTTACTTTGGAAAGATTTAGATTGTAATTTTAATGTTACTGAGTGGCAGATGTTCTTCATCAGTGTGTGTAGAAGCTTGATGATGCTGCTTATCATATTTGTGGAACTGTGCTTCAGGAAGTAGGTGAAATTTGGAATCTTAGTTGATAGTTAACAGAGACAGAAAGTTCAGAGGCAGGGCTGACCCTAGGAATTTTATCGCACCATGCAATAGCATATTTTGCTGCTCCTTCCCCCTAAAAAAACTTCTTGAATGACATCTTAAAAGCCATGATGTTAAACTAGGCTTCAACATGTCTGATCATAAATTCTAAATAGTAGCATTAGCTAATGAAAATTCTTAAGTTAATGAAAAATGATTATAAACTGTATTTTTTACAGAAAGAGAAAGACAATTAACTCTTTAACGGTGAAATTTTGTTCTGAAAATGTGCATCTGCATGTGTAATTAAAATCAAGCGAAGACGAGTATGCTTGTCAAATGCAGAGTAAATGCACCTGCTGTAAATTTTAATTAAATTATAACATACCAATTACTAAAAGTTAGTTTTCAAAAATCAATAATTTTATTCCTCCATAATTCATTACTATCACAAATACTATCAACACAACCTGAAAGGTATTGTTTTTTAAAAACCATTAAAAATCCTCGAACATTGAATAAAGTATAGCAATTTGCAGTACAATTATAGTTTATAAAAAATTGGATTTGACTTGATAAAAAACACTACAAAACACAGTGCATTGCATGATCTTTTTCATTATTTTTTGGGGAAAATTGGCCGCTGTTGCAGAGTTCTCACAAGAAATTATTTGAATTGAGTGCAATGGTATTTTATTTGCTTCACATACAACATTATTTTCATAAAAAATGCAAAAAATCATTGATCATTAGATTCCTTTATAATAATAAGTGAAATATATTTTTTAAGTTTTACTAAAATTTCAATTTTTGTCACAAAGGGTAATTTATTTTTTCACATGATGAGTATACTCATGTGAAAAAATGTTTTAAAGGTGAAAGAAAATAACGCATTACTATTAACTTATATGTAAGTAATGCTCATCACATCATGTAGAATGAAGAACTGCTAAATCACAAACACAAAACTATGGTAAATATAATTTTTTTAGATTTTAGAACACGTGTCATGTCTTAACATAAGTTAATTTTCATTTTCACTGTTAAAATGTAAACCTGCTGTTTAAAATGAAACTTTTCTTGCTTTCGCAAAATCACAAATAAGGCCAGTGTAGTCTGATTTCTGACTGATTTCATGTTCAATTGAAATCATGGCAAGACCTTCCAATCAAGTTTTGGCCATTATAGAACGTAAATAAGTTTTAGTTTTGAAAGACTATGCTTGCCGCTTGGGAAAAGACAGCATCCCCATTTAAAGTATTGTTGAAGATCACTTCAGGACGGCTGCATTCCCTGGGCTCATGCCAATGTAAAACATGAAAAGACAGTCATCACATCACTGTTAACACTACACTGCGGACTGGTTGGATTCTCGTTCACAAATAAAAAAACAACGGAAATTACACATGGAAGACAGAATAACGACCATTGTCACATCATACAAAATTTCATATTAATTCAATCATTCTGAAATTTTATATATAATCTGATCTTGTAATTCTATATTCATTATGTTACTGTACTTTCATTAAGCAATTTTGATAAATATGTATGCATTTTAACCTCAGGTCAAGATCAACTTATGGCCAACAATGGAATCGGAAATAAATGGAAGATAGAAGGTGTTCTGCTATTGTCCCGTTGTCTGATATTAACACTGACAGTGCGATATTAAGTGCAAAATAAAACTACATTATTTTAAATGATTATGATTTTTAAAAAATGTACAGTACAATGAAGTTTTATTATGTAAAAGTTTAAGTAAAGACTTCCTGAAATTTGGTTTCAACAGAGAAAGAATAAATGATTTTTATGATTTATTTTTCGGGCAGTTTAGGTCAATTTTGCCACCCCATGCTAATCCATGTGTTGCACTGTCGGTAGTACCGACCTTGTTCATAGGTCACATTTGAAGAGCATATAGCATTTTACTGTGAAAAGGCACACTTACAAACAGGCAGATATAAGCAGGTAATTGTATCATACAAGACTTTCATTAGACTAGACCACAACTGGATTCATGTTTCATCAACTTGTTTCCTTGGTGATATGGAAACTGGAGGAAAAAGGAGTGGTTGAGTGGGTATATGTTAAAAGTTTTTCACTTGGTTATGCTATAAATTAAAGATGTCAAGAAATTATATTCTTGGTTTAATCCTTTATCTAAGTCTAAGCAAACAAAGTTTGTACATGAAGTATCTTCACGACAGAGGTACTTGTGTATATAGAGGCTAATGACTTCACAACAGTTGCCTTAGTATCCCATAATGCAAAGCACATGCCTTTTGGGTGTGTGTAATGCTTTGTATTATGGGAAGAGCCACTACCCAGCCAGTTCTAACATTTATTGAGGTCTCATCAGTGGAAGCCAGACCCAGATGAGATACCAAGGTTGATGTAATGCAGAAGTCATATATTTACCATACACGAGTAGGGAAAATGTGTATCACCTTATTATTAAATTACTCTGGATCAGAGATAGAAGTTGAAAGTTCTTGGCATCTTTAATTTATAATATAACCAAGTGAAAAAACTTTCAACATCCATCTCTGATCCCGAGTAATTTAATAATAAGGCGATACACCTTTTCACTATTTATATGTGGGAAGTATATGACTTCTGCATTAATTCTACCTTGGTATCTCTTCTGGGTCTTTCTCCCACTGAAGCTAGCTTGCTTCATGGAAAGTAGAGAGATTTTGGATAGGTAGATGAGGGATGTGATTAATATGGAAGAGCAAAGTGTGAGTGAGAGTTAACAAGAGGTCATCCTAGGAAGTTGTATAAGTGTCGTGAGTAAGGGAATGAGAAATAAATTTCTTACATCAAGAAGTGGGTAGGTCAGTATATTCCACATACCTCTGAAGATCCCATTGAGTTTCACAGTATGACATGTTGCTAGTTGAGCAAGACCTTCCTTATTAACAACCTCCATGACTCCATGGAGGTAAATAATAACTGTTTGAAAATATTTTAAATTTAAAGTTTTGATACTGACCAAAGAACTTTTGAGAATACAATCTCCAGCATTGCCTTCTTATGTGCACTGCTTAAAAGTGCACATGAATTCTGCCCAGGAACCCTGTGAATGAATTTCATATCATTTATTCTCATCAGAGGCTAATCAGAAACCATACCAGAGCAAGATCCCTCTTTTCAATACTGTTGCATTGCTATGTCAGGGAGTTGCATTTTTAATAAGTGGATTCTCAGTCACTTTGGGAATTGAAGCCTTTAGGCTTTTCCTTCAGAAGTAGTAATAAAGGTATTTTAAGTGTTATATTTCAAGTGCTGTTATCCCTCTTTCTCATTAAATGCCAAATACAAATATTTGAGTTATGTCTTGACACAAGATGTTTGTTTAAATGCAATTTTTTTTTTCCTAGTGATGATCGGTAAGTTTTATGGAAATCACAAGGATGATGGGGCATCTGTTCAATTTAAAGGAACAAAGTTTAAACATTCAGAAGACATGCTTATGATTTTCCATAATGTTTTTGGACTACAAAAGTTTCGCCATAACCAGTTAGAGGCTGTCAATGCTGCTCTGCTTAAAGAAGATTGTTTTATATTAATGCCTACAGGTACGTTTGCCTACTCATTTAGTTTAATATGTTTAAAAATAATTTTTTTAAACTTGACAAAAATGGGATCAGGAAGTTCTTTTCAGTAAGTATTATAAGATTGTGTCTTAATTCCTTTTTCTGTGTACATTAATCTGATGATGATAAAGTTTCTCTCTACATAGCGCACTTGTATTTTCTTTCAATAGTCCAAGTCATGTATGCTGCAGTACTGCCCATTATTTGTTAGTTGCCATACTTAGCAGGGTTCATTCCATGCATGTTGTCACTTTATATTTGTTTTATCAGTCCATCCATTTGTGCAGGCACAGATTAATCTAAACGCTCATATGTTTAGATTAATTAATTAATATTCTTGACTAAATCTGTGGATCAGCCTTTTACTATCATTTGAAAAAAAAAAAAAAAAAAAGAGAAGTTGGCTATTTTGAGTTGAAACTCCAAAATTGATTAGTTTAGCAGTTGATATTTTCATTTTTGCATGTAGAAATTTAAACAATTAAATAAAATTGTTTCCAATATTCAGTTTTCATGATTGTGTTTCTGCATTTCTTTCAAAAGTACAGTCAGTCCTCGACTTATGACTGGGTTCTGTTCTGAGGATCCTGTCATAAATAGGAAATCACTATGCAAACCATAAGGATATGTTAACAGTTAGCATGTCTGAATGCTCAAGTGTGCTGGTCTGATTATTGTATTTTTAAACTGATTTTACCTTTTGTTTATAGTAATAGTACACATGTACAAATCATAAAATTACTGTATACAAATTGTACTGTAATAACTGATGAAACTTTAGTGTACAGTACTTTTGTGTGGTTACAGTAAAATATGCATCTTTAAAGACTGGTGCAAGAGTGATTCTTCAAAGCTGCTTCATTATTAAATTGATGATTCTTCAGAGGAGACTGGTTCACCAACAAAAAAATTCTTGAAATTCAGGAATAACAACAATCATTCTAAGTATAGGTTATCAGATGCATACTTGTAAAAGGTCTAGGCTCATCTTGAGGAGGTTAGGTGTAGTCTTCTTTAAAACTTTGCATTATGTCTCCAACTTACAGTGTGCATAGTTTTCTTTTCTGCATAAATTTCTCTAGCAAGACACAGCAGCTTGGATCATTCTGTCTACTTTACTAAATCTTTCTATGTTAGGGACCATTTCCTCTAACAATCAAATTGTTTTATTAACAGGGGGAAATACTTCCACTGTAAACTTTTTTGGAAAT
The DNA here is from genome assembly GCF_054136105.1 of Typopeltis vanoorti. Taxonomy (NCBI): domain Eukaryota; kingdom Metazoa; phylum Arthropoda; class Arachnida; order Uropygi; family Thelyphonidae; genus Typopeltis; species Typopeltis vanoorti. The sequence continues at coordinate 9,228,365 of NC_143560.1, read as the reverse complement.
CGGCTTCATGTGCTTGTGCTTTTAGCTCTGTATGATCTTCATTTACAAGCCCTTTTTCTTCCACAATTAACACTAATTGCTCTACTGCATCTTCATTTTCACTTCCCAATTCTTTGGTATCACTATCTTGTCATCAACCACTTGCAAAGCTTTTTCAAATCCTCAGAATCTATGAACATATTTTTTTGCAGCCTCTTCTAGATATCATTCATTTGCTCTGCTGTCAGCAGTAGAGCAAAGCAATTCTTTTTTCTGAGAAACAGCATTGCATAGTTGCAGGAATGAGGTGGTATTCTGTTAACAGGTGGTCATAAGTTGTATACACTGTAAGTTGAGGAGTGACTGTATATAGATTTTATGATGATGACAGTATAGATAATAAACAGAATCTAAATCACTGAACTCATTGACAGAATTTGGTGCAGGATGATTAGCACGGGGGGGGGGACATTTCCTTCTTCATGAGATAGACAAAGATTGGTATTATAAATTAAAGATACCAAGAAATTATATACAGGCAGCCCTCGGTTTACGACACTTCATTTTACGGCGATTCCCAATAATGCGGATGCCTGCTCGTGCTTTCTTACTGTAGTATGGTCTGACTGAGAAACTCTAGCAGGCACTCAGTGTTTAAGTGTTTACCGAGCTACTACGACATATATGTATCAAACCTAGTTTTACTGTTGAATCTACCTAATTGTTCTATTTAATTAGTTTTACATATACACGCATTTAAATTGATAAAGTACATAATTACATATCATGTCTGATAAAAGAAGTGCAGAAAAGTTAGCAGAACTTGGTGTTAAGAACGTGTGGAAATCAATCACACTTGAAAAGAAGATGGTGGTGATTCAAAGAATGGAAGATGGGCAGACACGTGCTAATGTCTTTAGAAGTATGAACTTACCTCCATCGACTGTTACTACAATTATGAAAAATGCAGATAGAATAAAACAGTCTGCGCAACAATCTACGGCAGTACTAAATGCAAATCATGTAAGTTATAGTAGGGGTAAACTTCATGAAAAAATGGAAAAATTATTATCATTATAGGTGGATGACTTGAATCAGAAAAACATTCCTCTGACGCAGACTGTTATAACTGAGAAAGCAAAAACAATTTTTGAGTATCTTAAAAAGACGGAGGCGAAGAAACATTTTTAGGAAGCAAAGGTCGGTTCATGAGATTTAAGTGACATAATATCAAATTATGTGGTGAGGCAGCAAGTGTTGCGGCAGCGGCTGCTTTTCCTAAATAATTTCAAGATTGTGTGGAACAAGGAAGTTATCCTCCTGATCTCATTTTTAATGTTGATGAGACTGGGCTCTACTGGAAAAAATTGCCATCATGCACCTTCATTTCCTGTGAAGAACATTCCGCTACAGGTTTTAAAACTGCAAAAGATAGACTTATGCTTTTGTTGGGTGCAAATGTCTCTGGAACTTTGAAGCTTAAACCAATGTTGGTATACCATTCATAGACGCTACTCACCTTCAAGGGTCTAAAAGCCGTGCTGCCAGTCTATTGTAAATGGAACAAGAAAGCTTAGGTTACACAAAACGTTTTTATAGATGGGTACACAAATTATTTTTGTCCTACCATGCCTCACTTCTATAAAGAAAATGATTTGCCAGCCAAGGCATTGCTTCTCTTGGATAATGCCCCTGGACATCAAAACCTTGCTGAAGTAAGAACACCATTGGATGTCAAGGTTGTTTACATGCCCCCAAACACATCGCTTTTGCAACTGATGGATTAGGGGATTATATCACTCTTCAAAGCCTATTACCTCTGTATAACATTTATGGTAATGGTAAGAGTTTTGAACACTTCAGGAAAAACTATTAAAGACTATCGGTGGTCATTCGATATTTTGAAGGGCATTAACAACATCAAGGCAGCTTGGAACGAAGTGTCAGCAAAGTGTTTAAAAACTTCTTCCAGCATTTATGCACGACTTCGAGGAATTAGAGCAAGAGAAGAATGTTATTGAAGATGTTACCAAGCTTGTGTGAGAGGTGGGATTGGACGATATTACAGCTGAAGATGTGATAGAAGTCTTAGAGAGCCATGATAAACCGCTTTCCAATGAAGACTTAAAAGAATTAGCCGAACAATTAAGTCAACATCCAAAGGAGTAGAAAGAAAACAAAGAAGGACCTCTGAGAGATATAAAAATGGTCGATTTGCAGCATATCCTTGCAAGCATAGAGACATTTACTGAAGAACTCTGCGAAATGGACCACAATTACACCGAACTCCTTAAAGAAAAGAAAAGAAAATCTAGGCAGTTAACACTGGATACTTTTTCAAAAAAAATGCAGGTGATCCGAAGTTTTTTTCCCCAGGTACTTCAACATAGAAATATGTAATATCTTTTCGAACTTTCATATTTTTTATATATAATTTTGTTTTGTTTTCATTATTAATAATTTTATTTTAACAAATATATATGTATGTATTATCAAAGCTTTAAATATAATAATGTTGCACATACTTCATGTGCATATTTTGTGACTGCACGGAACATAACTTTTACCTCCCATTAAAATTGGGTTCGTTTTATGCCAATTTGGTTTACGCCCGTTTTTTCAGAATTGGAAGTGAGGCATTAACCGAGGGCTGCATATACTTGGTTTAATCCTTTATCCAAGTGTAAGTAAACAAGTTTGCACCTGAAGTATTTTCAGGACTGGGGCAACTCTTATAAAGAAGCTAATGACTTCACATCACTTGCCTTAGTATCTCATAATACAAAGCACATCTCCTTGCGGACATGTATAATGCTATGGATTATTGGGAGGGTCACTACCCAGACCAGTTTCGACCTTTTTTGAGGTCTCATCAGTGGCAGCCAGACCCAGAGGTGATACTAAGGTTGAAGTAATGCAGAAGTGATGTTTTCATATACGAGTAGCAAAAAAGTGTCACACCTTATTATTAAAATACTCTAGATTAGAGAAAGTTGTTGGAAGTTTTTCTTGAAGTATATAATTTCTTGGTATCTTTAATTTATAATATAACATTGTAGCATTATACAAGGATATGTACTATGCATTATACATGTCTGCAAAGATGTGTGGTTTGCATTATGGGATACTAAGGCAAATGATGTGAAGTCATTATACAAGTTGCCCCAGTCCTGAATATAGTTCAGACACAAACTTGTTTTGATTACACTTGGATAAAGGATTAAATCAAGTATATAATTTCTTGGTATCTTACATTTATTGTATAACCAAGTGGAAAAACTTCCAACAAAGATTAGTATTTTAGTTTATGTTGAGTAGTACATTAAACACAGCCAGTAACTGAATTTTAGAGCTGGCCTTTGTATACACTGGCCTGCCAAAAGTCTTGGATGCAGATATAAACAAAACATTTAGAGCAAAATACACAGTTGTCTTTGTTCTGGAAGTGGTGTTTTCAGAATACATAAACAAAATGTCTTTGAGAGATGTGAATGATATGTCATCCAAACTTTGGAATTAATAACTCTTCCATGAATCATGGAAGACTATTAATTTATGCTAGAAAGTTTACAGTGTTGTGCACTACTTCTCCTGTCAAGCATTGGTCAAGTTCCTCTAATAAAGAAGCTTGGTCTTGTCTTATTTCTAAATTCCATTCTATCACCCCACAGATGTTCTAGAAAATTGTAGAAAGTTTTTTTTTTGTCGCTTTATTACAAAGTGTATTACACTTGACAAGTAAGATATTATATTCTTGTTTTATTTCTTTACCCAAGAATAAGGAAATAGTTTGTGAACAGAGTATCTTTTCAGTTAGTTTACTTGTGTATAGAGGCTATCGACTTCACATTGGTTGCTGCACTATCCCATAATGCAAGAACATTATGGGAAGGAGCACTACTTAATACTGGTTTTGACCTTTACTGAGATCTCATCATTGGGTGTTAGACTCAGGAAGATACTAAGGAATACTAAGGACTTAAATCAATGCAGAAGTCATGTGTAGACTAGTCAAGGAGATATTTGTACAGACTTTGTGTGCATATTCTGAGGTAAAGGATTAAAACTAAAATATAATTTCTTATCAAGTATGAGATGTTTTAGGTTTAGTATGAGGAGTTGGTTAAGGATTCTGTGCTGACTGTTGAAAGTTCTGTTGTTATTCTATTCTCTCTATGTGCTTATAATTTTTGTGATACAGAGCATTATCATGTTAATCTGTAAGGTCAAGTACCATAAAACTATAAAACACCAGTATAGCCTAGCAATCATAATACCATGCATTATGACCAATGGACTTAATCCGTATCATTATTTCATTATATATAATTGAATGTAGATAAAGAAAGAAATGTCAAATCTCACCATGATATTAGAGGTGCAGATGCCTTTTACTTTAGAGCTGAAATTGGCAGCATTCTTAACATAGGAAGGTGAATTTCTGATTAGATTGGAGTGCATATTAGATAAAAATTTTGACAGTTTATAAGTAGAACAACTGATACAATCAACTATTGCCACAAAGGAATACCCATTTTATGTACTTTTGGCAGTCCATATAATCTAGGTGTTTTAATTTACTAAATTCTGTTTCTTGTTTTGTTTTTTTTTTCTTTAAAATATCTGTACTTTTACATCTGTGTAATAAGTTAGGTGTGCTCCAAGGGATGAGAATAATTGGCAATAGATATAACAGAATGCTTTCTTTCTCCTCCTCTCTGGCCAGTCATATGACTGGCCAGAGAGGAGAAGAAAGCATTCTGAAGAATAGGCCAGAGAGCAGGAGAAGAAAGCATTTTGTTAGGTCTATTGTCATTTATTCTTAAGGGTTGTTTGCAAAATTTGGTAAATTTCTAATTGGTGGCGACACAATTCATTCTTTCATACCATTATCAGCATATATCATCTTTTTCGTGACTCCTGATAAAATTTTAGCCAGGAGCGACACATAGTTTTTGTTTGGCAAACATTTAAAGTGACCGTGTTCGCATTTTTCTTAAAAATGGAGAAAAACGAGTTTCGTGCAGTGATAAAACACTTTTATTTGAAGAAGTGGACGGGCATCTCAACTGATCAACCGAGCAAATCAAAGCTGAGTTAGATGCAGTTCATGAGGACTCTGTACCAGAATTTAAAGATTATTTATTTTTGGATAAATGATTTTAAATGTGGTCGTTAGTCCATTGAAGATGAAGCTTGCTCCGGATGCTCAACTGAGATCACTACGAAGGAAATGATTCACAAAACCCATGATATCGTTATGGAAGACCAGCAAGTGAAAGTGTGTGAGATTGCTGAGATTGTAGGCATCTCAACTGAACAGATGTATAATATCCTGCATGAAAATTTGCACATAAAAAACTGTGCACGATGGGTCCTGTGATTGTTGACGGTTGATCAAAAATGCATGCGAAAAGACATTTCAATGCAGTGTTTAGTGATGTTTAATCGCAATGCAGGATTTTTTGCATCGATTCGTGACTGTAGATGAAACTTGGATCCACCACTACACACCTGAGTCCAAGCAGCAGTCAAAACAGTGGACAATGCCTGGTGAAAGAGCACTGAAAAAAAGCAAAGAGCGTTTTGTCAGCTGGGAAGGTGATAGCCACTGTTTTTTGGGATTCCCAAGGAATTATTATGATAGACTATTTGGAAAAGTGTAAGACAATAACAGGAGTCTATTGTGAGTCATTGTTGGGCTGTTTAAAAGAAGAACTGAAGAAAAAACGACCAATATTGGCACACAAGGTTAGCTTAGTGGCTGTGTGCCTTGCAACCATATGCCTGGGAAAGGAGTGTCCTAGGTTCGATTCCTGTCTGTGACGTGAGGAGCTAAAGAATCTTCCTCAGTCTTAGCCAAGTTTGCTGGTCTTGAGCGTGGACAGTAGGGTTTTTTCCTCCAGTTTATCCTGGGGTTTTTCATCCCGCAAAGCAGGCTAACCAGCCTTGAGAACTCAACACTACAGGACATAGGATACACCGGGGCGTAGGGCTGACCACCTTATCCTGGGAATGGTTTGAGATCCGATGATTAATAAACCCTCGACACCGTAAGGTAAAAGAGGGTAAAAAGAAGATGAGATGAGAATATTGGCAGACAAAAATGTGCTCTTTCATCAAGAAAATGCACTGTACCACACATCAGCCATTGAAATGGAAAAATTGCACGAATTGAGGTTTGAATTGGTTCCACATCTACCGTATTCTCCAGAATTGGCCCCATGTGACTTCTTCTTGTTCCCAAAACTTAAAAATTTGGCTCGGTGGGGAAAATTTTTCTTCAAATGAGGATGTCACCAAGGCTGTCAATGACTATTTTGCACAATTTGACAAATCCTACTTTTTAGATGAGATGAAAAAATTAGAAACTCGCTGGACCAAATGTGTAGACTTGATGGAGACTGTTGAGAAAGAAAAGTGATTTTTTCCAAAAAATGTGTTAATTTATTTTTTTTACCAAACTTTCAAAAACCCTCATACTTCTTGTAACCATCCATTATTTTTGTGTATTCACTCTGATCTAATGAAATATTTATCACAAAATGTTTTATGTGTATAGTCAGTTTGTCATGTCTATGAATTATGCTAGTATTAACAATTAAAATAGGCCTGATGAAATTGTTTGCTATGTTCATTACATAACTTAGTCTATGGTTAGAGGCAGTCATAAACATATGCATGCAGGCATGAAAGGCAAACAGCAGACTGAATATTAAATGGCATAACCCTGCATTTCTAATTGGAACACAGGGCATGATTAGGGAACACGATAGTAGGACTGATGTTTTCTTCTTCTTCTTCTTCTTATTATTATTATTATTATCTGAGACCTCCAGGGAGTCAAGGACTCATCGAGAGGAGCTATAAATCATCCAAATCAGCTGTCACATACCTTCACTTAAATTCATTCACACTAGATCCACTCACTACCCTTAAATTCAGACTATTCCACTTGCTCACTGCTTTGTGAGAGAAAAACCTAGCTCTTATCCCTTTCTTGACTACGAACAAACTTAACTTCTATGAATGCCCCCATGTTCTCTCTCCACCTTCCATATAACAAAAAATTTTATCAGATGATATCCTATAACACCCATTCAAAAGTCTATAGACCTCTATCATATCATCCCTCTTTCTCCTGTTAACCAGAGTCTGCAATCCACATAATCACAATCTGTCCTCATAATCTAAATCCCATAATCAGGATATAATCTTTGTAACTCTTCTTTGCACCCTTTCCACAACTTCTTTATCCACTTGAAACTAGGGAGACCCAATCTGCACAAAATAATCCAGGTATGGTCTTATCAAAGCATTATAAAGAGGCAAAATGATTTCCTTATCCTTACATGTCAAAGTTCGCTTCAACATCGCAATTATCCTCTGAGTTGTATTTGCAACTTTTGCTATGTGACCTTTGAACTTCAATGCCCTATCCACCAATACGACAAGATCCCTTGCCTCTTCGGTTTCTTGTAGCATAACTCTGCTAATATAATATGCGTCTGGAACTCTAATCATGTCAAAGTGCCTAACTTTACACTTATCAACATTAAACTCATAGCCATATTCATTTGCCCAAATTTCCAGTCTATTCAAATCATTTTGTAATTGCTGAATATCAGTCCTGATTGCCCTGCCTATCTTCGCATCACCATCAAACAGTTGCAAATCTGAACCTGCATGATATTGTTAATGTATAGATTGAACAATAATGGCACAAGGACTTAACCCTGAGTTACAATGCTGGTCACCTTAAATCTCGCAGATTCACACCCACCGTATACCACTTTTTGGTATCTGTCTGTCAACCATCCCCTGATCCATGTCAAGAGTTTATATTCCAATCCCGTTTTTTTTTTATGCAACAGCCTTTCGTGTGGTATCCTATCAAATGCCTTATAAAAATCCAACGTTATCATAGTGTACCCATTCCCTTTATCCAACTTGGCCGTAACATTGTTATAAAATATGCGCAAATTGCTAAAACATCACCTTCCTTTAGTAAGCCATGCTGCTCCTTGCAGAGGTAGCATGTTTGTCTATCCATTTCTGTATGTGCTTACCAACTTCTCTAAAATCTTCATTACCCCATCAGCGATACTGATAGATCGGTAGTTAGACACATCAGTTTTTGCTCCACTCTTGTACAGTGGAACTATCATACATTCTTTCCATTCCTGTGGTATCATTCCTCAGCTGAGACTCAAGTTATACAAACAAGTAATAATTCTTATCCAGGTTATACAACAGCTCTTCAACCTTATTTTCATGAACTCTTACTCTCACTCTAACTCTTTATCCAATGTAGCAGTAGCACTGTGCACCATGCAATCTACACTTGGTTGATATATCTTAGCAAAGTGAACATTCATTATGTGAACACTCTCATTAGCATCTGACATGCGAGTACCATCGGCATTCAATAAAATTATTCTTTCACATCCATTCTTTCTTTTGCTTGCGGCATAACGATAAAATTCTTTTGGATTGCCTTTAGCTTACATGGCTAATTTCTTTTCATACTCTGATTTATCTTTCCCTGCCATACTCATTACTTTTCTGGCCTGAGCTTTATATATTTCATAATATCTCTTACTCTTTTTCTCACGATATTCTTTCCACATCATCTTCTTGTGGATCTCTCGCTTAATAAGGTTGGACATCCATTTCACTCCCAACCTATTTATTCATTGAACACTAGGGATACATTCAGATACTGCCTCATTTAAGCATCTCCTCAAAGATTCCCATGCATTGCTGACATTTTTCCCATTCAGTAACTGATACTCTGGGACAAAGATAGTATTTTCCTAAATTAATCATAATTTCCAGCTTTGTAGTTTAGCATGTAACCTGTTTTAATCGGAGCATCAATACAATTAGATACATCCCAAGAAAGCACAGCATGATCACTGTCACCAATTGATGGTAAAATGGCCATATTCTTAACAGAGACCTCTTTTGATGTTATGTGCAAATCCAACACTCTTTGACATTGAGTTCCTTCTTTCACATGCTGTTTAAGAAAGTTATCTCGCAACAATTCAGTGAATTCCTCTTCTTTCTTATCATGAGATTTCTCTTATACCCATTCAATGTCTGGAAAATTAAAGTCACCTATAATGATCACTTGTTTGGTACCCATAAGGCAAAATTGGTGATGCATTTCTTTGTCCCCTGGAACTGAGCCGCCAGATCTATCGCAACAACCCACCATATATTTTATTTTGTTAACCCCCCCCCACCACCACCACTTCACACTAGATAGATTCAAACTCACTGCTACGTGGGACTTTGTTACCATCAATGTTTCCTTGGTTTTCTATCCTAACTGGACTTTAGTCATCTGATAACGGTAGTACTCCTCCTCCTCTCCTATCTCTTCTGTATTTCCTAAAAATAGTATACCCATTACACTTGATCCCACTTACCTTACCTTAATGTTACCATCAATGTTTCCTTGTTTTTCTACTCTAACTGGACTTAAGTCATCAAATATCATTAGTAGTAATCCTCCTCCTCTCCTATCTCTTCTGTCCTTCCTAAAAATAGTATACCCATTACACTCGATCCCACTTACCATATCTGATTTTGAATAGCCATGTTTCACTAATGTCAACAGTAATGAAACAATAATAATGCCAGATATAATTCTTAATTATAATAATTCTCTCTCTCTCTCTGATTTTTTATAGTGAGGTATCTATGTGTATTTAGGTTAACAAAATAAATCATGGTAGAATTCTAAAACAGTCTCATAGATTTAAATCAGCATCACATGGGTAATAGGTTTTAAAAAAAAGAACAGATGAAACAAAATTTGATTAATACTAGTATTCATAGATATGAAAAACTTTTTGTACACAAAAAATACGAAGATGGTCAGAAAAGTTCTCAGCTTCGACCATAGATGGCAACACTATCTGGAAGTTTTTTTCCCTAAGTTGGTACATCTGTCATAAGCATCCATGTGAAATTGCAATTCATTCTAGCAAGTAGTTTGTTTTATAAAGCTGTCTGAAGCAAGTGTTGTCTGTATCCCTTGAAATTGATAAAATTGAGTATCACGAGGTTATAAAATTCTTTGTAAAAGAAGGTTTAATGGCAAAAGAAATTCATTTGAAGTTCATAAAAGTTTATGGGCACCCTTCTCCTTTGTTTTCGACAATTAAGAAATGGGCTGCCCAGTTTAAACTTGACCATACCAGACTTGAAGATGATCCACCCTTCACGTGGATCATCTTCAAGATTTCTAGTGTAAGAACACTAGAAATCATTGATCATGTGCATGATATGGTATTGGATGACCGGCGAGTCAAAGTGCATGAAATTGCTGAGACTATGGGCATTTCAAAAGAACGTGTAGGATATATTTTACACGAAGAATTGCAAATGAAAAAGCTTTGCACAAGATGGGTGCCGCACTTGCTCACAGCAGATCAAAAACGCACACTTGCATGAAAATCTCTGAACAGTGCTTGGAGCATTTTAACAAGAATAAAACTGTATCCATAGTAATAAACTGATTTTGTGCATTAGTTTATTACTGTGGATGAGACTTGCATTCACCATTATACACCAGAATCCAAACAGCAGTGAAAATAGTGCACAGAAGCCGGTTGTTCAGTACCAAAGAAGACAAAGTCGATTCCATCAGCAGAAAAAGGTCATGGCATCGGTGTTTTGGGATGCTAAAGCCATTTTGCTTATTAATTATCTTGAAAAGGGTAAAACAATAACTGGGGAATATTGTTTCAATCTTTTAACCAGACTAGACAAAAAAATTCATGACTAAAGACCTGGTTTGCAGAAGAAAAAAATCAAATGCCCATGACCGTGGGATTGCATTTTATCGATGTATGAAAGTTTTGAGAGGGAATAGCGCATCAGCACTCATCTTAATTGGTCCAATGCAATTAATTGCAGGATAACTTTGAATACTTCTGCATAGAGTAGGGGAACAATCTGTTTTATGATTGATTAGAAAACAACAATTAAGGAGAATGCTATATTTGGTTGGTATATTTGAAATACTCAAAGATGAAAATATGTGCACCATCATTTATAAGACATGTCAGAATAGGAAGGAATAAGTGTGAGTAGAAACACTTTCATTAATGGTAAACGAATAATTAATAATTATCATTTGTGATATGTGTGTCCTATAAGTTGCTGGGTAGAGGGAATAGCACGATCCTATAAATTCTAAACATGAATAAGTGAATTTATGATGGCATAATTAAAAAAAAAACTTATGAGAGAGAGAGAAAGTATTGCAGAAATAAATATGGTTTGATGGAGCAGCAAATCTTCTTGTAAAATTTGTTGCACATGTTATATGTATTTCTCTGGTTTGTGTATATTTCGCTCCGTTTTTCAAGAATTTTATTTTGTTTACTGAGACTCAGTATACATAACATCCAATCATTATCGAAATTATCCACACTTCCGGGAATCCTAAATTCATTAGTTTTTTTTTTTTTTAGTTTTTTTTTTATTTTTATTTTTTTATTTTTAGTATCAGCGGTTCTTCTGTCCTATCAATCTCGCATATGCTGGTATTTTGTTGTAGATCAACATCTTATAATACACAGAATATTCATTTTTATTCAGGAATAGATATTTTTTATTGTCTGTTGTTTCCGCGAAGACTAGAATAAAAACGTGTCTATATACCGTTAAAAAACTTTGCGATCTCAACAGATGCTATACTGCACAAACAATTTCTTCAAAGATCAATATAACTGATCTCTCAGTCAGTCCAGAGTGGTCTGAGTTGCAGGCACAAGGAACTTGATACAGTCCAATGTGCAATGATGAAACTGATCCTCCAGAAAGTTGATGAAAGTTGCTCCATGCAAGTGGATGGAGATTACATTGGTTTAGTTATCTTTTCAGATATATCTTGGATATATGACTTGTCCACAAAAATTTTAGCCAGTGGCTGAAAATTGTTGACAAAGAATTCATTGCGAGGACTGGGTCATTAAAGAAAATAGTCCTAGCAATTATTCACAACACTTCAAATGCTTCTCATGTTGAACATAAACTTTGAACTCATTTTTCTAAAGGTATTATCTGATGGATTTGGGCCTCTTCTGCTCCAGACACTGCATATACTTGTGTGTAGGTAGGTAGGATTATGTATATATTGTTTGTTTTTTCCTTCTGAATTATTTTTTGCATTATTCATAATCTTTAATTTTATCAGGTGGTGGTAAGAGTCTCTGTTATCAGCTACCAGCAATTGTTACCACTGGTGTCACTGTAGTCGTGTCTCCTCTTCTGTCTCTTATTCAGGATCAAGTCCAGAAGTTATGGTCATTAGACGTACGTATTTCTTTTTTTTTTTTTTTTTCTGATTTGTATTCTTCAGTGATACATGAAAATATCTGTTTTTCCAATTAGTTTGAAATATAGATAATAATTTGCTGATGATAGATATTTATTCTTAAATATTCTTTAATCATGTGTAAATGAAGTGAAGAAGAAAAGAGAAAAAGCCTACTGATGTTTTCAAACAGCCTAGAGAGGAAAATTACATAGTAAAGAATTGTGTTCAAGAGACAGTGTCTTATAGCCTTAGAGGAAAATGAAGCAGTGATGGAAGCCAGTTGAAAATGTATAAAACAGAACCAGAATATATGTAAGAAAGTATTGAGCACGTGAAAGTATTGAGCACGTTATAGAAAGAATTCAGTTAATTGAATTGCCCTCCTCTGGAGATAGCATCAAGAATTTTTAATGAGGTTTTTTGGTGTACCATCCTGTGTGATAACCAGTATCCTGAGGTTGTACAAATTCAGCATTTTTACGAGTAGCAGTGGCATGGGGGGGGAGGAATGAAGATAAGCAAAGTTAAGTGAAATCTTTTTTTTTTTTACAAAAGAAGATGTTGAACTTGAAGTTGTCCTTACCCCACTGAAGAATGACACGATGATCATTGTGGAATTATTGAATAAATTATTCAATACTTTAATTGTGGAAAATTGTGATGAGGAGGAGAATATATTATTATCAACAAAACTATAGAAAGAATTTAGTTTGGAGGATACCTTTGCATTTGTGTAAAAATACAAAGACACCATGACATGTAATGAAGGGTCAGTTTCCTGTTCACTTAGTTGCAAAGGGTAGAAGGCACTGCTAAGAATAATACATGGCATATCTTCTGTCTTTCTAGGAAAGACATAGAGGATATGCCATGTACTCTTCTTATCATGATAGGAAGTAATTTGCTTTGGTTTTGGAAGAAGTTGGAATGGGGAAATGTTACTAAGTAGCTCCCCCCCCACTCTTTTGGATAGCCTTGAGTAATCTTGAGAGGATTTTGGTGCACTACCCCCATGTATATGAACAATATTCCATTGTTGGTCATATGTGGGATTTGTATAAAGTTAACAGCTATAAAGGTGTGAAGTAGTGTCTTGAATATACCCCAGAAATAGGTTGGACGAGCTATACCACCAGGCATTGGGTCTGCATGGTCCACGACTCCTTGTTCTCTATGTTCAGATTAGGTGTCCTAACAGGGAACAAGTTCCATGTCAGGTTCTTACCAGCTGCTTTCCTTCCAGAGTAGGCCTGGTAGGTTGTAGGTCCAGGTCACAATCATATTTACAACTTTGGAAGGAAAGAATAAAAAAACATTGGAGGTATCAGGAATAATAATAATAATAACATAGTAAAAGGATCTGACCTACTGCTTTGAGCAATAGCTCAGTCTCAGTCTTATGTAAGAGATATAAAAGTTGCTAGTTTTGTGGAGTTTGTTTCCACTCACCTTGTCCTAACACCTGCTGTGAACAAGTCACAGAAATTATTCTCACTGGTATGAAAATCTTTATCCCCCATTCAGCCATCATAATCCACATCTACTTTCCAAGTCCTGGTTCAACCAAGAATGTGGCAAAGCAGCCAAAGAAAAAAAAATTCAGCTTATCCCATGTGACTTGCATCAAGTACTCCAGCTTCATACTCTGCATATACCAAAGCATGCAACATATGCAAATCAGTCATCATCAGCAGATTCAAATCTGATTTCATAAAGGCCACAACACAAAATTCGCCTCCTTTCCAAATGGAAACCATGCCTTCTGATCACTTTAACACTAAACTGTTAAACACAACTTTTGCTCTCCTGCACCACCATCTCAGTTAATAATCTCTCTCTCAGGAGGTAAGCTTTATTCTGATGGCACCACAGTTACTTCACCCAAAGATAAAGCTGACCTCCTGTCATCACTCTTTTCCTCAAACTCCTACATAGATGACCAAGAGAAACCTATCATACTGAAATCCAAGCACCATATGCCTCCTATAGTTTTTCAACAAAAAGTCATCAGAAAATGACTAAATAACTTGGATTCTAAAAAGTCTTGTGGTCCTAATGGCAGCCTTCCAATTGTTTTCAAATATTGTGCTTCACAGCTACCTGTTCTGCATTGTCTCAATCTTGTACCCATGCATGGACATGAAATTGCTCATATCCATTGTATTCCAGAAAAGGGTGATAGAAGCCTACCATCTAACTACTGACCAATTACCATCACTCTGTCCTCCAAAATAATGGAAAAATCATCAATAGCCAACTCCTCCACTACTTAGAGGTTCATGAATTAATCAACGACCACCAGTATATGGATTCCGTCATTCAAGATCCACACAAGACCCTGTAGCCTACATCACTCACCACTGGACACATACCATGGAAAGGTTCGGAGAAACTTGTGCTTTTACCCTTGACTTTCGACCATGTGTGGCATTGAGGCCTACCAAACAAATTGCCATTCTTCAGTTTTCCTGCCAGGCTCTGTAATTGGGTAGCCAGCTTTCTCTCTGGTCATTCTCCACGAGTCATGGTAGATGGCTCCCTCTTCAAGCTTCATCACCACTGCTGGAGTGCCTCTAGGTTGTGTCCTATCATCTACTCTCTTTCTCTTGTACCTAAATGACCTACTCACAATAACCACTAATCTCATCCACAGCTTTGCAGATGATAGTACTCTCCACTCATTTTACTCATTGACAAACCATGCAGTACTGTGACATCCCAGACTACAGATTAATCTACAACTAGTGCCTTAAACATTGATCTATCCTCCAATGGGACGAGTTCAACCTTGTTATGTTCAATGCAACCAAAACACAGTCTTGCCTTTCTCACACAAATGAGATCCCAGCTTACCTACCTTTACCTTCAGTAATACACAAATCACTAGACAAGATCAGATCTCTTTGCTAGGACAAATGTTAACTTTCAGTCTTTCCTGGCATAAACACATGACATCAATAGTCTCCTCAGCATCCAAGAAACTTGGCATTCTTTTCATTCATGAGCCTGTTTTATACTCTATCAACTCTTCACTATATACAAATCCATCCATGTTTAGAATACAGCTCAAGTGTTGGGGATGGTGCATCTGAACCTTCCTTAAATCCTTGATGTCATCCAGAGGTGTGCAATTAAGCTCATAGATGAACCTTCTTACAGACTCACTTCAACCTCTATCTCACAGGCACAGTTCTGAAACACTGTTCCTGGGAGAGAGCATACAAGTACTTACATGGTCACTGCTCCAGTTAATTGTGAATAGCAACCATCATTCCTCCACTTTCTGTTGTGCCTGTTAACATAAGAGCCATAGCTGGCCAGCACCCCTTTACTGTGCAACTGCAAACACATTGAATCTGCTTCTATTCATCCTCTTTTATTCTGAATAGCCTTCCTCAAAAAGCATTCCCAAACAACTGCAACTTGCAACTCTTCAAAAAAAAAAAAACATGAATAAATTTTTATCTGTCCTCTTCTGCACCCCACACACAGCACTGATATATCTCTAGATTCCTCGATCTCTCATGTATGGGATCAATATTAAAAAAAAAAAAAATAGAAAACCAGAATAAGTGTTAATGTTTTTACACCTCTTGCTTATCCAAGAAGAAGCCAAGATTCTGTATAAAGACATGAAAATGAAAAAAAAGGAAAAAAAAGAAAAGAATTTGACTGAGAGGTATGTATATTTGTGGTGAGCTATAGTTGTTTTCAGCATTTTAAGGTTCATGCAAATTGAGTGCAAGTAGTAAGGTTGCTAATGTCGAAAGGGCAGCTGAAGAATATCTTATAATGTTGACTAATGTGATCAAAGAAAAAAGTATTTGCATGGGTAAGTGATTAATGCCAATGGAACTAACTAATAGGAAAAGATTCCAAATTCTGTATATATATATATATCACAAAGTAGAAAGTCATAATACTTGGATTTAAGACAGCAGTAGACCATTTTACACACTTCTCATTGTTTTTATGTGTGTTTGCATGCATGCATGCATGCACATTGGGACATATATTTTATCTTTATGTTAGTGTCTGAAGCACCTTTGTGACTCTGAAAGCATGAATATAACTTATCAAGTATAATACACTTTACAACTCATCAAAGAAAGTATTGCAAAATATACACGTTTTATAAATTTCATATTTTTGTTTATTGATAAATTTCTCTTGTTATTTATCTATTCTTTATATATATATATATATATATACACATGTACACACACACATACATACATACATACACACAGTAATCACTACATCAAACTCATAGGAACCAGAGAAGTACTGTAGTTTGCTGCAGTGAATTTTCTCTAGCATTGTGCCAATGGGATATTAGTAGTAGTAGTAGTAATAGTAGGGTAGTAAGTTTGTTATAATGGTGTTTGCTGTATCAAGAGTCAACTATATAAAATTTTAATATCATAGTGAAACCTGAGAGAAGCATACAGTTCGGCTCCTCATTCATTTGACAAGTTAGTTATTAATTTATTAATTACTATTTCCTTTTCTCACAACTGAAGCAATAGTTGTATTTATTCAATTAAAAATACCAGTTTTACTTTTGAGATATAATGTAAGTATGAGGTTTAGAAAAACTCCAAACTCTTGGTAAAAAGCATGCAATACCAGTAGGAGAATTAGTCTGCAAAATGCAGGGTACAAAATATATGCAGGAATATTAAAAGAGAAACTATAACAGTATTGTAGAGGACAAACTACTGGAAGAACAAAATGGATTCTGCAAAGGCTGATCTTGCATAGATACAATTTTTTACCCTAAAATTAATTGAAAAGAGAATTTCAAAAAACACATGTGGCCTTGATTCATTATGAAAAAGCCTTTGATTAAATTAATAGAAAAGAAATGGTTAAAATATTAACCAATTATTGAGTCTTACAGTCTGTTGGAGAAATATATATATATATATATATATATATATGAAACGTACTATTAACTCGGGGTTGGGATATGTTCATTTTTTAAAATAACTGACTTAAACCCGAGAATTATAACACAATGACATTTATTTGAAAAAAACGCAACATGTTTCGTCAAAAATGACTTCTTCAGGCGATAAGAACATAGAAAAGATAATAAAAGACACTTAAATTAACATTGACACACTCCAAAGCTATACAATTACAAAGTCATAATATTCGACTGTAAATTACAGTTATGAGCTTGAACTACAGTCCGAGTTAATGTTCTATTGTTGTGCACCTGTGCGTGTGTGGAATCACGCGATCTCCAGTATCTAATAATAGAGTTGAAAGAGTCAGCCAAATTATAGCTAAGATTATTATTCAAATGCAAAGGGTCTAAGGTGATTTCCCTTGACTCGACAATGCGGCGTTCTATTTCATCATGGCAGACGTGTAGGTTTGAAGTCAGTGTCCAATTTATTTCATGTTGGTGGCCTTCGTTGTTCGTGTTTATTGAAAGCAGGACATGGCCCGACAGAGCAGTTGCTCTGGTTCTCTTATAAGCAATGTCTCTCTGATGCTCTTCGAGACGTAGTAAGATAGATTTCTCTGTCTGCCCATAGTAAGGCTTTCCGCATTCACAAGTGACCTTGTATACACCTGGGAATTGTAGAAGGTTGTGAGGTTGTTTATAGTTCTTGAAGCGTGATATTATTTTTGGCAGAGTCGAGAAGCACGTTTTTATGTTAAACTTCTTTAGAATTCTGCTCAGCTTTTTGGATAGTGTGCTGATATATGGCAAGACGATATGACCTTTGGAGTCGTCCTGTGTCTCTACGTTGTTACGATGACGTCGGGATAATTGGTTGTTAATACTTTTTAGAGAGTAGCCATTGTTTTTAAAGGTCCATTTAAGATGTTGTAGTTCCTTTTTCAGTTCTTCTTCATCTGACAGTACAGATCTTGCACGATTCGCTAAAGTTGATATAATACCCAACTTTTGCGCTGGATGGTGATGGGAGGACGCATGCAAATATCTGTCTGTGTGTGTTGGCTTTCTAAAAATAGAGACTTTAATTGATTCAGGCGTCTTGGTGAGTTTAACATCTAGGAAGCAGATGGAACTATTTTCTTCAATCTCCATAGTCAATTTTATATCTTGATGGCGGTTGTTTAAGTGGTCGAGAAACTTGTGAAGATTCTCAGTACCATGCTCCCATATGAGGAATATATCGTCCACATATCGAAGCCAAATTTTTGGTTTTAAAGTAAAAGAGAAGATCGCCTTTTCTTCAAAGTCCTCGAAAAGGACTTTGAAGAAAAGGCTTATAAGAGCTTATAAGAGAACCAGAGCAACTGCTCTGTCGGGCCATGTCCTGCTTTCAATAAACATGAACAACAAAGGCCACCAACATGAAATAAATTGGACATTGACTTCAAACCTACACGTCTGCCATGATGAAATAGAACGCCGCATTGTCGAGTCAAGGGAAATCACCTTAGACCCTTTGCATTTGAATAATAATCTTAGCTATAATTTGGCTGACTCTTTCAACTCTATTATTAGATACTGGAGATCGCGTGATTCCACACACGCACAGGTGCACAACAATAGAACATTAACTCGGACTGTAGTTCAAGCTCATAACTGTAATTTACAGTCGAATATTATGATTTTGTAATTGTATAGCTTTGGAGTGTGTCAATGTTAATTTAAGTGTCTTTTATTATCTTTTCTATGTTCTTATCGCCTGAAGAAGTCATTTTTGACGAAACATGTTGCGTTTTTTTCAAATAAATGTCATTGTGTTATAATTCTCGGGTTTAAGTCAGTTATTTTAAAAAATGAATATATATATATATATATATATATATATATATATATATATATATATTGACTATAACTGAGACTAGAATAACAATTAAATTTATTCAAAACGCAACATGTTTCATCGGATTGTCCGACTTCTTCAGGCATGGGAACATAGAAAGCAAGTAAACACTTTAAGAAACATCGTATCACTATAAAACGACTATTATTAAATTCAGTTAGCTTTGAACTGTAGTTACAGTCCGTGTTGAACTTCTATTGTTAAGTAGCTGCGTTTTCGTCTGATTTCATGCGTGTGCCAATATCGGATAGCAGAGCTGAAAGAGTCCGGTAGATTATAGCTAAGGTTATTATTTATGTGATGAGGGTCATAGCAATTTCCTTAGACTTGACTATGCGTCGCTCCACCTCGTCACGGCATATATGAAGGTTTGAGGTTGTTGTCCACTTTATCTCATGTTGATGGCCTTCATCATTTGTGTTTACTGAAAACAGTACATGGCTTGACAGGGCACTTGCTCTAGTTCTTTTGTAGACAATGTCTCTCTGGTGCTCTTCTAGACATAGGAGGATGGATTTTTCAGTTTGGCCATAGTATTGCTTCCCGCAGTCACACGTGATTTTGTACACTCCTGAGAATTGTAGATGGTTGTGAGCTTGTTTGTATTTGCTTAAAATCGATCTTAGTTTAGGAAGAGTAGAGAAACAGGTTTTTATGTTGAACTTTCTTAAAATTCTTCTTAGTTTCGTGAAGAGCGAGCTGATATATGGTAAGGAGATATAACCTTTTGGATTGTCTTGTGTTTCTGAGTTGTT
Source organism: Typopeltis vanoorti (assembly GCF_054136105.1). Classification (NCBI taxonomy): domain Eukaryota; kingdom Metazoa; phylum Arthropoda; class Arachnida; order Uropygi; family Thelyphonidae; genus Typopeltis; species Typopeltis vanoorti. The sequence continues at coordinate 9,208,473 of NC_143560.1, read as the reverse complement.
TTGATGGCGACGGTATAGATGCTTATTAATAGTTTTGACGAGTAGCATTACTTGTGAAGGTTCTTTGTAGATGTTGTAGTTCATTACTTAAATTAAGGGGATATTAAATCCCACATAGTTTTAAAACCGAATAAGAAACTCAAAGATTGGAATCAAAGAGTTTCTTGCCGAATATAGTAAACTATAAAGTATCGGCGACACTAGCGTTAGCAAATGCAAGTGATCCTAGTACGTAGTACAATACCGGGCAGCTCGTTGCAAAGGTGTGGGGAAGTTCAGATTGCTATTCTTAGATCTGAACTTCCCCCCACCTTTGCAACGAGCTGCCCGGTATTGTACTACGTACTAGGATCACTTGCATTTGCTAACACTAGTGTCGCCGATACTTTATAGTTTACTATATTCGGCAAGAAACTCTCTGATTCCAATCTTTGAGTTTCTTATTCGGTTTTAAAACTATGTGGGATTTAATATCCCCTTAATTTAAGTAATGTTTTCATTGCCGAAATGAAGCTTATTAGCTCTTTATATTTAAGTTGTAGTTCATTTTTTAGATCTTCATCATCTGACAGTCTAGATCTAGCACGATGTGCTAGGGTTGAGATGATACCCACTTTCTGTGCAGGATAGTGATGTGAGGACGCATGCAGGTATCTATCTGTGTGTATAGATTTTCTAAAGATTGATATTTTAATAGAATCAGATGTCTTAGTCAGTCTTACGCCCAGGAAGGGAAGAGATCTATTTTCTTCAACCTCCATTGTTAATTTGATATCTTGGTGGAAGTTGTTTAAATGATTTAAAAAAGACTGAAGGTTATCGGTGCCATGTTCCCAGATAAGAAATATGTCATCTACAAATCTTAGCCAAATTTTTGGTTTAAGAGTAGCTGAGGAGATTGCCTTTTGTTCGAAATCTTCAAAAAAGATGTTAGTTAATATAGGAGGCAGGGGGCTCCCCATTGCCAATCCTTTATCTTGTTTGTAGATTTTCTTCTCATATTGAAAGTAGCTGGAGTGAACACAATGTGATAGCATGGAAAACATGTTTTTTGAAAATCTTGTTCTTTAAAATATCGAGAACCTCTTGAATTGGTACGTTTGTAAAAAGAGCCACCACGTCAAAGCTCACAATGATATCTGAAGGCTGGAGTTTGAAATTTTTGATTTTTGAGACGAAATCTGTTGAGCTTTTTATATATGAAGAAGAATTTCCTGTAAAACCTTTTAAAGATGAAGCCAGAAACTTAGATAAGCTGTAAGTAGGCGAGTCAACACTATCTACAATTGGTCTCAGTGGGTAGTTTTCCTTGTATATCTTTGGGAGACCATATAACCTTGAGATGAGTGGATGTAAAGAGCGAGTGGCAAGGCGTATGTTTTGTGGAAGTTCTGTGATTTTTTGTAAGAGGTTGTTTGTTTTGTTATGTATCTCCCTCGTTGGATCTCTCTCAATTTCCAAGTATGTATCTGACTCTAATGCCAAGATTTTTTCATGGTGATCTGTTTTATTTAGCACTACAATTGCGTTGCCCTTGTCAGCTTATATGATAACGATGTCTTTATTGTTCTTAAGACTTTTTATTGCTAGCCTTTAGCCAAGGGAGATGTTATCAGATGGAGGTCTTGTATTATTAATCGCAAGTATTGCTTCCATGCGAAGTAAACTGGCGTCTGCGGTAGGAAGTAGTGATGTAGCTTTCTCCATCTTAGTTAAAAATTTCCTGTGTGTGTGTGTGTGTGTGTGTGTGTGTGTGTGTGTGTGTGTGTGTGTGTGTGTGTGTGTATATTATATATATATATACAGGGTGTTCGGGATAAATTTGACATATTTATAATTAATTATATTTTTCCGTAAGTTACATGTATTAACACACACTTCTCTTCATTTAAAAGTTTGGACCCTTCTTCATTCATATACAAGATGTCAGAAAGGATGGATAGCTGGAACCCACCTGAATCATGGAAGAGAATAACTTGTATCATGATGATTCGTGCCCGCCATCAAAATAAGGATATTACGACTGCTGCCCAATGCTCCCTGAATACAGTAAAAACAATCAGGCATGAACTAGAGACTTGCAATGGTGACTACGAGGATGTAGCAAGAAGAAAGATCCCTAGCAGACGATCTGATTGCGTTCGTACAGCAGAATTCCTCGCAAATCTGCAGGAACAGGTGTTGAAGAACCCTGGCATTGGAATTCGGGCTTTGTTCGTGGAGTTGCTAACTGTAGTCAAGCCCTGGATAACAAGGGTAGCCCGTATGTATGGCAGCAGGATTCGGCCCCTTGCCACACCTCTGGGAAAAGTCAAAAATGGTTGTCTGAAAATTTCTACGACTTCACCAGTCCAAATGTTTGGCCTCCAAACTCCCCAGACCTTAACCCCATGGATTATTTTGTATGGGGCGCAGTTGAAAAAGACACCAATCGCACTTCCAGTAATACAAAAGCCCAGTTAATGGATAAAATTAAAACAGTTTTTGCGGCCCTTCCCAGGGAGACTGTAGCATCAGCTTGTTCGAGGTTCCGAAGCAGAATTGAAGCTGTGATCGATGCTAATGGTGGTTATTTTGAGTAAATCTTGTTGATAGTATTGTAATTAACTCTGCCTGTAATGTTTTTTTGTCAATTCATTAAATTTAATAGATACAAAGAAGATTTTCTTTTTCCTTACGAAACTGTCAAATTTATCCCGAACACCCTGTATATACACAGGAAATCAAATAACAGTCAGATTAGAACAAATATCAGAATGGAAAAGACATATCAAGAGGAGTATGGCAAGGATGTACCCTATTACTTCTACTTTTTAATATATATATATATATATATATAACAATCTGGAAACAGCATAATCCATTTGGTATAAAAACAAATCCACAAATAAAGAACAATATGAGAATATCTAAGAGACAGAAAAGGCCACTTGGCCTAAAATCCATTATAAGAAGAGAATTTCTCATTTACAGTTAGTACTATTTGAATGTCTATGAAAGCAAATTATATGATAAATCATACTTGTTAGTTATTTTATTTAGTAATTTCTCCAGTGTGTCTCCACTTCAATATTACTTTAGCCCATTTCAATTTAATACACTCTAATTAGGTACTTTCAGTCTGTTCTGTGTGGGCAAACTAACATTGACGTGAGAAAGTTGCAAAGGCATATTTGGTTAGTCTCTCTACTGTCTAGACAGTACAGTCACCCATGCAAATAGTGATGGATTGTTATAGCTATGCAGATTTAAGTGAATTATTTTAGTGCTTGCAATTTTGTAGGTTATAGTTAGCAACATTAAGACAAGAAATATCACATTAGTGGTTTTACTGTGTTAAATCTCCAAAATGTCACTATCAAAATTAAAGTAGAAAAGAACTGAAAATTCATTTAAGTTTCAGTGGCTGAATAAATGTGACAATTTGCTTATAAACCATCTGTATGCAATATTTAAATAGTTGATAGGTTGCTCCTCTAGAAATATTTAATATGCTCATACAAAATCTTTTAACAAAAATGTCACCAATTATTTAGATGTATTAAATTAAGAGTTTTTGGCTGGTGACTTGTTATTGTGAACAGAGGACACTGCACACATTGAGACTGGAAACCTGTACACAAAATGCTTTTCTTGCATACACGTGCTGGAAAAATTTAGAGAGAACAATGATCAGTGTAAAGATTCTTTCATTCTTGCTCTACAACATATTTTCTCACTAATCTTACCCAACTTAGAACACAGGCCATGGAAAGATTTGGAGAAAGTTATGTGGTTGATCTTGATATTTCCAAGGCATCATGTCTGACATTGAGGCATTCTCAATAATCTACCATTTATGGCCTTTCTCTTGACCTTTGTGATTGAGCTGTCCATTTCCTCTGGTCATGCATTCCATACTCTCGTATATGACTTATTCTTACCAGATGTCTTTATCATTGCTGGAGTATCCCACAGTTCTGTACATCAATAACCTTTTCTTTCTAACTGCAAATCCTATTGATCTTTTTTGCTGATGAGGATATTCTTTATTCAGAGCATGGTTTTAAACACTGATTTGAATATTTCAAACACCAATCTTCTCACTATTCTCAAGGTGTGGAGATATGAAGGTAATTTAGAAACATTCAGTTCTATCAAAACACAGCCCTCTTTTGAAAGATCCTACTTCATTCCCTCTTACTTTTGAAAGCGTTCTATATTCCTATCAAAATCAGTTTTCTCTTCTGGGGCTGACTTTTACATCTCACTTATCCTGGCACCACCAAGTTTTTTGAGGTTATGGATGTGTTATGGTTATGCCAGGATAAGTGAGATGTAAAAGTCAGCCCTAGTAGAGAAAACTGATTTTGATTGGAATAAAGAACAGTATTGAAAGTAAGAGGGAGTGAAGTAGGATCTTTCAAATTGCTGCTGCTGCTTCTTCAACTACTAACACTTTATAATTCTGCTGAATCCAACTGACCTAAGAATACTGTTTTTGTGTTTAGCGTGGTGTACCAAAACCTCCCTAAGAATTCTTGATTTTGTAGAGAAGAAATAATAGGTAATCCTCTTTCTCTCTCTTAGACTCCCTCCAGTCACTTTGAAGGGATGGGCATTGCTCTACTAAACTGGTCATTTTCATTTCTCCACTTTAGCAGCTATATAAGTTCAACTTCAAATATATCAAACTAATGACTTACATTTCCTTTATTCCATCTATCTGTGTTTTTAGGAACAGCCATCCTCATACTGTTTTTCTCAATGAATACAGCCCTTTCAAGAAACTTAACAGATTTTTACTTTCTCCTTAACCAGTTGCCATCCAGACTGCACTGCCTCTCATGTAGGGTCAATGTGTGTGTGTTTTAAAAAAGAAAATTAAGTCCATGAATGTTGGTGAAGTGGATGTGAAAAATTTTTTTGGAAGTCATAATTATGTTTATTGGAAGCGTTTTCACTTGCTTATACTATAAATTAAAGATGCCAAGTGTAAGCAAACAGTGTTAGCATGTGAAATATCTTCATGACTGAGCTACTTGTATATAGAGGCTAATGACTTAACATCATTTGCCTTAGTATCCAATAATGCAAAGCACACATCCTTTAAGGTGTGTATAATACTGTGCATTATGGGAAGAGCTACTACCCAGACTGGTTTTGACCTTTATTGAGGTGAGTGCAGGGATACCTCTCCAAAAACTCGTATGATCCCTCAGATCACCCACAGGATCATTTAACTTATTGCTCATCTGTGGTTTTATGTGGTCTGTCTGTCCACCTCTATGGAAACCACTTCAGTGAATTTTCCCACACCCATGCAAAACCATAACAGTGGGAGACAGACCCAGAAAAGATACCAAGGTTGAAGTAATGCAGAAGTCATATTTTTCCCATATATAAGTAGTCAAAAGGTATCACACATTATTAAAATACTCTGGATTAGAGATAGATGTGGAAAGTTTTTTCAGTTGGTTATACTATGAATTAAAGATGCCAAAAATTATATTCTTGGTTTAGTCCTTTATCCAAGTGTAAGCAGACAATGTTTACACAAGTAATTTCATGACTGGGCTACTGTATATAAAAGCTAATGACTTCACATCAGTGTTTCTTATGCATTATGGAAAGGGCTGCAACCTTCACTGGTTTTGAGCTCTGGGTAGTGGCTCTAATTGAGGTGAAAAAGTAAAGGGATGCTCATAAGCCTAGATGTTATTATAGGGATGCAAGAGAGAGCCTGATAGCATTAGGAGAAAGAAAAGACAGATAGATAGTATGTGGGATAGAGAAAATGGCCTCAGCTATTTTATATCATCATATAGCCAAAGGCTATCAGTTTTCCTCTTTCGCCAGTCTCATGCAGATGAGCAACGAAAAGACCAATTGAAACTAAAGTGCAAAGATGACTGATACCCAGGTGTAACCTTATATAAGTTAAATGCCTTGAGTTGGCCTTTTCTGCCTGGGATTGCTCTCCAGTCATCCCTGCAATTGACCATAATCCACATTGAACTAAGAGGTATTTTAAATAGTTCTGTCCTAAGAGGATGGAACTATTTAAAAAAACCTCTCATGGTAAAAATAGACAGAATTTTATCTCCTCCCCTGGTGAATATTGCATAATATGGGTGGTCTATACCACCTAGCCAAAACTTTTATGTCTCCTATTTTTTAAAAGTACCTGTGGCATGACTGTAAACAATAAATTACATGATAACCACAGTAATTAACTTTAATGAAATTAAAGTAGATATTTCGTACTGAAAATAACAGTACATCATTAGTGCATGAAACAAGCAAATCAAAGAAATACAAGGTACATACAGCATTCGGTGGTTTACCAATTAAAAACTGTTGCTGCATGCTAGAAATGAATATTAATAAATAATAATATTTAAAACTATTTTTGATGGTTACATAAAATAAGAATCTCCCAAACTTTTGTCGGGGGGGAGAGAGAATCGTTCCGATTCAGATTTGGCCAATGTAAAAGGGCTTCACAACTTTCTTTGAAAAGGCGTTCATATTTAAACCTGCTTCTGTGGAGAAGACGAGCTTCATCCCACTAGATACTGTGTTTAGCATCAGTACTATTGCCAGACTAGACTTTTGGGGTTTCATGTATTCAATATAACACGGATGTTCTTTAATTCTTTTTTTTTCACAGAACGGCCTATCTGCCCAAAGTTACATTCACAAGGTATCTGGTAAATGCCAGCTAATGATAAAGGTGACAGTTTATTCTTTTGTAGATGGCAACAGATGAGAAATTTTGTTGATAGGAACATATGTGGGAATGAGATGATACTTCTTCAAAATTCTACCAATTGGTTCAGAGATGCCAGAAATATGAGGGATTTGAATCCTGCGGTCTGTTGAAGAATCTTGAGGTGTTGGAACATAGGAGTCAATTATCTGCTGGATTTGTTTAGGGTTGTAACCATTAAATTCCATTAACATTTTGATAGTGAGAAGTTCTTGTTGTAAGCTTGAGGGAGAGGAGCACACTTTGTGCTCTATTAATTAAAGACTTGATAACAACAATTTTTTGTTTAGAAACACATATCCAGTAATTCGTCATCCAGGTTATCTGAACTCCTTCTTTCAAGATCTAAAATAGATTGAATATTAGATGCTAAATCTTTTTTAGTCACTCGAAGTTGGTTCCATATCAAGGAAAAACTTGTGTGAATATAAATTGTGTGAGCTCCAGGCAACAGAATAGTTTCTCCAAATCTAGCAAATGTAGGAATAACTTTCATATTGTGACATTTTTTGAGAAAGGCAATCCGAGCACGAAGCTTACTTGTAAAACCGATAATTTTCCTAACTTGCCTGTTTGTTTAGTGAATTCTTCCCCGTGAATGAAAATAAGTCTAATCTTTAACTGTAGAATGACTGTAAACAATAAATTGCATGATAATCACAGTAACTAACTTTAATGAAATGAAAATACAGATATTTCGTATTTTCTTTTTTATGAACGCCTTTTCAAAGAAAGTTGCAAAGCCCTTTTACATCAGCCAAATCTGAATCGGAATGATTCTTCCGCCCCCCCCCCCCCAAAAAGTTTGAGAGATTCTTATTTTATATAACCATCAAAAATAGTTTTTAATAAATATTATTTATTAATATTAATTTCTAGCATGCTGCAATAGTTTTTAATTGGTAAACCACTGAATGCTGTGATAACTAATATTTAAGGAATTGACAGCGTATACTGGAAATATAGATTAAATAAACTTTAATATACACTTTCCGATATTTCGGCGAACGTCACGTTGCCATCTTCTTGGGAACTTACTAAAAAGACACGTGCACACAAGTACTAATAACAGCAAATGAGACTGAAGCTAGGAAGCTAGCGTTTTCCTAAAGTCCTGATGGTGCCCCCTGGCGGGCTATATTGGTAGTTCTTGGCCTTTGGGCTGAAGTTCTGATAAAAGTTTCCCAAATTTGGGGCAGTTTCATGCATCAAAATTTGTTGAGGTTTGGCATGTTCCTAAGGGCCGAGGCTGATTCCATGAATAGTCTTTCATACTTGAACTTGCTGCGGTGTATTACTGTGGCTTTCTTCCATCTTATTCTATGGCGAGTATCCAGAGCGTGGTCTGCAAGCCCACAGTGGCTGTACTGGTGAAATCGGATGTAATCCTTGTGTTCTGAGATTCTGATATTTGCTGTCCTGCCTGTTTGGCCAAAGTAGGACAGTTTACAGCTGCAAGGGACCTGGTATACACCAGGTAGGTCTAGGGGAAGTGGTTGGTCTTTGGTGGAGCGGATAAGGGATGCCAGTTTTCTGTGTGGTTTGTAACAGGTGGTCAAGTCATGTTTTTTTAAGATTTTATTGATTTTTTCCGAGGTGCCTCTGATGTAGGGAATAGTGATGGATTTAGAGTAATCTTTTTTGTGAAGGGGAGGGGGTGGTGGGTTGTGGATAACTGGGTTAAGTATTTTTTGGATTTTTTGGAGGGGGTAGCCGTTGGCTGAGAAAGTGTCACGGATGTGATTTAGTTCAGTGGTTAGGGCTTGATCATTAGAACAGATTATTTTTGCCCTGTTGAATAATGTTTTAATAACTCCATATTGTTGTGAGGGGGGGGGGATTGTTGGTGAATGTATCTGCCTGTATGGGTGGGTTTTCTATAAACTGAGAAAACCAAGGTTCCATCAGGTTGGCGGGTGACTAGTGTGTCTAGGAAGGGGAGGTTATTGTTTTCTTCTTTTTCCAGGGTGAATTTGATTCTAGGGTGTTGGTTGTTCAAGTGTGTTAGGAAGGAGAGGAGTGAATCCGGGCCATGTGGCCAAATAGCGAAAACATCATCAACATAGCGAAGCCATATGGTAGGTTTTTGTGGGGCTGAGTTTAAGACTTTCTCTTCAAACATCTCCATGAAGAAGTTGGCCAAGGGTGGGGAGAGTGGTGAACCCATGGCTGTCCCCTCTATCTGTTTGTAGAATTTTTCCTGCCAAACGAAATAGCCTGAGTTCATTGTAAACTGCAATAGGGCTGAGATATCGGGAGGAAATTTAGCTTGGATTAGCTCTAAGATTTCTTTGAGGGGGACATTCGTGAATAGGGAGGAAACATCAAAACTGACCATTATGTCATTATGTTGGAGTGTAAGGTTTTCTATACTGGCTTTGAAGTGGGCTGAGTTTTTTATGTGTGATGGTGTATTGCCAGTATAGTGTGAGAGCGCTTTGGCTAAATGCTTGGCTAGTTTGTAAGTGGGGGAATCAATGCCATCCACTATGGGACGTAATGGCACATTTTCTTTGTGTATTTTTGGGAGCCCATATATGCGGGGGGGGGGGGTCTAGAGTTATAGGGTTTTAGTCTGTTGGTCATCACCACAGGCCAAGAAGTGACCTTCTTAAGGAGCCTATGGAGTTTTCTAATTTGTGAGTTGGTGGGATTGTAATCAATGGGGAGGTAAGTGGAACGATCTAATAATAAAGCCTTGAGCTTACCTGTGTAATCTTTAAGATTGAGTACCACAGTGGCGTTCCCCTTATCCGCTTTGGTGATCACTATTTTTTTGTTTCTCTTCAATTCTTGTAGTGCCTTGTATTCACTAATGGATATGTTGGATTTTGGAGGTTTTGCTTTATTGAGAACACAGGCTACATCCAATCTAATGTCGTTGGCGATGTGGGTTGGAAGTTGGCGAATCCCGTGTTCAATTTGAATCATTAATTCCTCGGCCGGTAATTTCCTAGGAACAATGGCGAAGTTGTGACCACGTGACAGAGCGTGGAGTGCTTCTGGCTTTAAGGTAGCTGACGATAGGTTAACAACAGTGTTGGTTTGTAGTTTGGACGCCGAGTTCTTTGTTAATTTATCAAACTTGTTGATATGTCGGCTTCGTACTCGTTCAAATTCTTTTTTAGCTGCCGTACACGAGACGTCATGTAGGATCGACCAAAGTTCGTGATTCAGCGTAAGTGAAAGCTCATTTTCTAGCGTTGATATAGCTCTGTTTATGTCGGCTAGGGAACCGCGTGTAGCGGTAATTTGTTCCCGAAGTAATGCCTGGCTAGCGCGTTGTAAATACGGAGAGCTTTCTGTGAGATGAAGCGGTTCTCGTGTACGGCAGCTAAAAAAGAATTTGAACGAGTACGAAGCCGACATATCAACAAGTTTGATAAATTAACAAAGAACTCGGCGTCCAAACTACAAACCAACACTGTTGTTAACCTATCGTCAGCTACCTTAAAGCCAGAAGCACTCCACGCTCTGTCACGTGGTCACAACTTCGCCATTGCTCCTAGGAAATTACCGGCCGAGGAATTAATGATTCAAATTGAACACGGGATTCGCCAACTTCCAACCCACATCGCCAACGACATTAGATTGGATGTAGCCTGTGTTCTCAATAAAGCAAAACCTCCAAAATCCAACATATCCATTAGTGAATACAAGGCACTACAAGAATTGAAGAGAAACAAAAAAATAGTGATCAACAAAGCGGATAAGGGGAACGCCACTGTGGTACTCAATCTTAAAGATTACACAGGTAAGCTCAAGGCTTTATTATTAGATCGTTCCACTTACCTCCCCATTGATTACAATCCCACCAACTCACAAATTAGAAAACTCCATAGGCTCCTTAAGAAGGTCACTTCTTGGCCTGTGGAGATGACCAACAGACTAAAACCCTATAACTCTAGACCCCCCCGCATATATGGGCTCCCAAAAATACACAAAGAAAATGTGCCATTACGTCCCATAGTGGATGGCATTGATTCCCCCACTTACAAACTAGCCAAGCATTTAGCCAAAGCGCTCTCACACTATACTGGCAATACACCATCACACATAAAAAACTCAGCCCACTTCAAAGCCAGTATAGAAAACCTTACACTCCAACATAATGACATAATGGTCAGTTTTGATGTCTCCTCCCTATTCACGAATGTCCCCCTCAAAGAAACCTTAGAGCTAATCCAAGCTAAATTTCCTCCCGATATCTCAGCCCTATTTCAGTTTACAATGAACTCAGGCTATTTCGTTTGGTAGGAAAAATTCTACAAACAGATAGAGGGGACAGCCATGGGTTCACCACTCTCCCCACCCTTGGCCAACTTCTTCATGGAGATGTTTGAAGAGAAAGCCTTAAACTCAGCCCCACAAAAACCTACCATATGGCTTCGCTACGTTGATGATGTTTTCGCTCTTTGGCCACATGGCCCAGATTCACTCCTCTCCTTCCTAACACACTTGAACAACCAACACCCTAGAATCAAATTCACCCTGGAAAAAGAAGAAAACAATAACCTCCCCTTCCTAGACACACTAGTCACCCGCCAACCTGATGGAACCTTGGTTTTCTCAGTTTATAGAAAACCCACCCATACAGGCAGATACATTCACCAACAATCCCCCCCCCCTCACAACAATATGGAGTTATTAAAACATTATTCAACAGGGCAAAAATAATCTGTTCTAATGATCAAGCCCTAACCACTGAACTAAATCACATCCGTGACACTTTCTCAGCCAACGGCTACCCCCTTCAAAAAATCCAAAAAATACTTACCCCAGTTATCCACAACCCACCACCCCCTCCCCTTCACAAAAAAGATTACTCTAAATCCATCACTATTCCCTACATCAGAGGCACCTCGGAAAAAATCAATAAAATCTTAAAAAAACATGACTTGACCACCTGTTACAAACCACACAGAAAACTGGCATCCCTTATCCGCTCCACCAAAGACCAACCACTTCCCCTAGACCTACCTGGTGTATACCAGGTCCCTTGCAGCTGTAAACTGTCCTACTTTGGCCAAACAGGCAGGACAGCAAATATCAGAATCTCAGAACACAAGGATTACATCCGATTTCACCAGTACAGCCACTCTGGGCTTGCAGACCACGCTCTGGATACTCGCCACAGAATAAGATGGAAGAAAGCCACAGTAATACACCGCAGCAAGTTCAAGTATGAAAGACTATTCATGGAATCAGCCTCGGCCCTTAGGAACATGCCAAACCTCAACAAATTTGGATGCATGAAACTGCCCCAAATTTGGGAAACTTTTATCAGAAGAACTTCAGCCCAAAGGCCAAGAACTACCAATATAGCCCGCCAGGGTCACCATCAGGACTTTAGGAAAACGCTAGCTTCCTAGCTTCAGTCTCATTTGCTGTTATTAGTACTTGTGTGCACGTGTCTTTTTAGTAAGTTCCCAAGAAGATGGCAACGTGACGTTCGCCGAAATATCGGAAAGTGTATATTAAAGTTTATTTAATCTATATTTCCAGTATACGCTGTCAATTCCTTAAATATTAGTTATCATGTCTAACCAGCGTATAAGCCTCTCAACAAGAACACTGAATGCTGTATGTACCTTGTTCCCATTTCTTTGATTTGCTTGTTTTATGCACTGATGATGTACTGTTATTTTCAGTACAAAATATCTGTACTTTCATTTCATTAAAGTTAATCACTGTGGTTATTATGTAATTTATGTTTATTGTTTTGTTTGATATCTCCTAGAATGCTTCTTTCTAAATATCTTCTGACTGAACAATAAACTTCCACAATACAATATTGTAAAGCATTTTTATGTCATACTGCTGGGTTTCAAATCCATGTTTCTTCCTAACCTTCCATAAATAGTCATTTGATTCATCTATTATAAAAAATCCAAATTCTTTTCCCATTGCTGTTAGCAATGGGAAAAGAATTAGGATTTTTTTGCAGTGAATACTGCAAAAAAAGAACCTATTCTGTTGTAAGTATTGGAATGCCCAACATATTACATAATCTGTTCCAAATACACAGGGCAGCTTTACAATGCATTTTCTCCTCTTTCCAATCATAGACTGGTAATTGTCATAGATTGGATCTCTGAAGTTAAAAGTATCTGCATTTGATGGTATTGACTGGAAGGCAGCCATATGCAATTCTCCAAGCAAGATCCCTCCTGTTAAGATATCCTTGGAACTTCAGTAAGTTATGTACCCAGCTGTGGAAGTTCGTGGCAAAAGAGCTAAAGATTTCTTTATACCAAATTTTGCTTTTATTGATGGAAAGAATATCATTGCCAGAATGTTGTAGCAATCTTAGAGTTAAGCACAGAATATTGTAGTATTCTGGAATAATCTCAGCTTTGGACCTTTATAAACATTCCAAACAGGGGAAGATGAAGACTGGAAGCCCAATTCCTCCATTCTTCTTTGATAGTTGAAGAAATTCCTTTTTAACTTTTTGGTATCAGCTGGACCAAAAAAAAATGCACAGGCTTACTAAATAATTGCTTTTCTTCAGCTTCTGTAATGTTTGTAATATTTATTATATACAACAGAGCAGGGAAAATGAATACTATGGCTTTAGAAGAAAAGGAAAGTGGCCCAATTTTCCAGTCTTTTAAGGTTTCGGTGTTTTGGTACAAAAGTTCTTGAACTGGTAATATTGGGTTAGTGGAGAAGGGAATTCCAAGTATAGTGAGGGATTGTTCATAAAGGTTAGTTCAAAAGGAATGACTCCAAGATACTATTTCCAAAAATTTTTAATTTTGTCTTGCTTGCATCAGCAGTTATTCCACTGATCTTGCTGAATTTTTCCAAAATAGCAAAAAAGGTATATGGAATCATTAACCCTCAAAGTGCCTACTACATCATTGGCATATGCTAATACCTTATTTTTCTTTATAGTTGAAGGAATTGTTATTTCTTGCACAGCACATGTATTGTCAACTTCCTGCAAGAAAGGTTCAGGAACCAATCCAAAGAGTAATGGATGAGGAAGGCAACCTTGCTTGGCTCCTTTTTGAATTTTGACTGGGTCTAGAAAATGTGCAACAGAAAGGGATGCCGGATATTATCAAATGCTTGAGTAAGGTCTGCTGATAATGCTTCCATTGGCTGCTTTTTTGTATTAATTAAGTAAAGTAGATCACATAGCAGAAACTGATTAAATTCTACTGCACAGCCTGGAACTCCTTATGGATGGAAATCAATATTAGATTATTTTATATTAAATGAAAAGACATCAAAATTTTCACTAGATGTTAGAGTTCACAGAGGATATGAAATGAGCAGTGACCACTTCCTTGTTAAAGTAAAATTAAGATTACCACCTAAATGGCTACAAGTAACAAGAACAGAAAGAAAATTTGAAACATTTGTTTATAAAACTAGACTACTGAATGACACAAATGTACAATGGCTATATGAACAAAGAATTAACCAATATCTAGATAAAATAAAACAAAATGAAGAAATAGAAATAGAATGGCTTAATATAAAAATGATATTAAATGCAGCAGCAAATGAAAGCTTAGGAAAGACCAAAAAATTCAATAAAAGAAAAAAACTGAAAATCTGGGATGATACAATCAAAGAAAAAAGAAGCCTATCACAAATGGTTAAGCAGTAAAAGATTAAAAGATGAAATAGAATATAAAAGAATAAGAGCCATAGCTAAAAGAGAAGTCAGAAAAAGACATAGAGAATCATGGAACAAATTTGTTTCTAATTTAGAACATGATTTATATAAAATAAGACCCAATGTATATAAGATTTTGAAACACTTAAATGCAGATACCAAAGAAAACATAAAATCGAATTCCGAATTGAAATTAGAAGAATTTCTAAATTACTACACAGAATTGTGGACAGATAAATATTTTAAAAATGATAACTGGCAAACATTTAATGAAAAAGAAAAGGAAATAACTAAAGAAGAATTAGAAATCAGCCTGAAAGAAACATGAAACGAAAAATCACCTGGAAAAGATAAGAACTATATAAATATGCAGGAACAAGATTCAAAGAAAGACTCTTATTATTTTTAAATAAAATTTATTCAACTGGTATCCCCCAAATAGAATGGAAAAAAGCAACTGTGATTCCTATATTTAAAAAAGGTAATAGAGATGACCCTAATAACTATAGAGGTATCAGTATACTAAATTCCTGTTACAAAATATATAGCAGAATCTTAAATAGCAAACTAATTAAAATTCCGAAAACTTTATTTTAGAAGTACAGAATGGATTTAGAAAAGGACGATCATGTATAGACCTGGCCTTTTGCCTAAAATTAATAATAGAGAAAAGAAGAGAATACAATTTAGAAACATATATTGCATTTATTGACTTTGAAAAAGCATTTGACAAAGTTAAAAGAAACATATTATTTAACATATTAAAAGAAAGACAAATACCAAATAATATCCTAAAAGCTATCACAAGTATATATGAAAATAATCAAATACAGATAAGATTAAATCACGAGCTATCATATATACGAGAGAGATAAACCAAGGGGTCCGACAGGGATGTCCCCTCTCAGCAACTCTTTTTAATACCTACTTAAATGAAATAATAATAAAATGGAATAAAAATTTACATCAAGGAATTAAACTTTCTCCTACAGTAAACTTGAGCACTCTCCTCTTTGCCGATGACCAAATAATAATTACAAATTCTGAAGATAACTTACAGAAAGCTATTTTAGGTCTAAATGAGATATCCAAAGATTATGGTATGATAATATCAACAGAAAAATCAAAAACTATGGCCTTTAAAAGACAAGATCCAGCAAGAACTAAAATAGTAATAGATAACAAGATCTTAGAACAGGTGAATTTATTTAACTAACTAGGATGTATGATCACATATGAAAAAGATATAAACGTAAAAATTGCAAAATATTTAAAAATAACAGGTGTAATTAACTCTATATTTAAACCAAACCTAGTTCAAAAACAAACCAGACTGAAAGTATACAATACATTAGCCCTACCAGTCTTAATGTATGGAAGCGAAATCTGGACAATAAAACAAAAAGACAAACAAATATTAACCACAGCAGAAATGAAGTTTATGAGAAAAACTGCAAAGTATACCCTATTTGATCACAAAAGAAACGAAGATATTGTGAAAGAATTAAACCAAGAACCAGTAATAGAAAAAATTAAAAAATATAAACATAAATGGATGGAACACATTCAAAGACTTCTAAGGCTGGAATAGGCCTTCTCATCCTAAATTCTTGATGCGCATGATGATGACTGGGTCTGATAGGAACACATGAACTAGGAGGTGGGTAGTTGAATTGGCATAGGCTCCTTTAATGAGAAATAGCAGCTTTTTACCCACACAAATTTGCTGGAAGATGTGCAACAGAAAGGGATGCTGGATATTATCAAATGCTTGAGTAAGGTCTACTGATAATGCTTCCATTGGCTGCTTTTTTGTATTAATTAAGCAGAGTAGATCACATAGCAGACACTGATTAAATTCTACTGCACAGCCTGGAACTCCTTATGTATCTCATTCCCACTTTGAGCCTGTTATTGATATTGCAGAAAAATATCTTGAATTCAGTATTAGATAGAGAAATAGGTCTCCAGCTGCTGATTAAGGTATGATCTCTATTAGGTTTCGGAATAAGGACGTTATGGCTTACTACAAATTCACCTGGTATGTGGTGTCCTGATGAGAAAAAAGATTTAACAGTATAACTGGAATGGGAAGAATAAAATTCCATGCCTTGCAGTAAGGTTCTATCCATAGACCAATTCCTGGGGATTTTCTTGTTTGCCATTCTTTATAGGCTGTGGTAAATTCAGTTGCTGTGATGAGTCTGTAAAGCCCATTTTGGATACGAACAGGTGTTTCAATAATTATAATTTCCCACAGTACTGTTATCTTCAAACAGATTTTTATAGTAGTTTTAAAAGGAGTTAAGGATGTCTCGAGTGCTGGATATGGCTTTACCATCCATGCAGATTTGGGTGATAGTCCTTTCTTTGCAGAATGGCCTTATTTGAGGTCTCATTAGTGGGAGCCAGACCCAGAAGAGGTACTAAGGTTGAAGTAATGTAGAAGTCATACATTTCCCATATACAAGTAGTCAAAAGGCATTGCACCATATTATTAAAATACACTGGATTACAGATAGATGTTGAAAGTTTTTTCACTTGGTTATACTGTAAATTAAAGATGCCAAGAAATTATATTCTTGGTTTAATCCCTTATCCAAAATAAGGTGTGATACTATTTGTATATGGGAAATATATGACTTCTGTATTACTTCAATCTTGGTATCTTTTCTGAGTCTGGCTTCCACTGCTGCGATCTCAATAAAGGTCGAAACCTGTCTCATGCTTGAGTAAGGTCTACTCTTCTGGGTGGTAGTCCTTTCTTCATGGAATGGCCTTTCCTGTAATGTATAGCATTATACATTTCTGAAAGGATGCATGTTTTGCATTTATGGGATACTAAGGCAATTGATGTGAAGTCGTAAGCTTCTCTGTACAACTAGCCTAGTTGTGAAGATACTTCATGTTCAAACATCGCTTACTTACATTTGGACAAAGGATTAAACCAAGAATATAATTTCTTGGCATATTTAATTCATATTGATGTTTCTGGTTAGATTTTATTTTTTATTTTTCTGATTTATTAATTTTTTTATTGAATTTTGTTTAATTGGAGTCTTTTTTTTTTGGAATCACTGCAGATCACTTTTGTGATTTGCAGTAATAAAACTGTATTTAATTATAAGTGAGATGAAAGTTGAAATGAGAGATGGAGTCATGAACATGCATTTCACAAAGAAGAAGAAGAAATGCAGATTCTTTACCGATGTAGCACTTACCAGTTAGTGCCAGCCTTCAAAACATGTTATTTCTGTTTCCCTAAATGTGAGAGGGTCTAGGTGTTCTTCAGCATAATTAGCATACACTTGAATGATGTCACCTACACTCCAAGTGGAGGGGAGTGGGCAAAAAACCAGAATCCTTGCTCTAGGTACCAACATGATGGTAGCATCAGCAGTAGTTACTTCAAACCTCTAGAACGGAGGTATTCCACCAGTTGTTGAAAGTCATCTGTCAGCTGCCAGACTGAACATTTTCATTGCCAAATACATCAATTCATTCTGTTTATTATTACTTGGTATGTGATAATACTTCCCACAAGGTGTGAAATGTCACAGGACACATTTTCAGGAATGGTTATTAGAAGTGTTATAGCAGCTCAACTTATGGATTGTCTCAGTTGCTAGATTTCATTCTCATTAAAATCTGGTGACTGGAATGGATAAGAAATTGCTACCAATATATCTGATGGAGCTACAGTGATTCATTATGTATGCCTAAGATAAAATACTATATCAAACCTGTATGCAGGTGAAACAGGGGTAAAATATGCTAGATTGTCCACTCTCTCTCTGTGTGTGTGTGTGTGTGTGTGGGTGGGTTAAATTGTAGTTAAATTGCTCAGTTGAACTGAACTTAACTCATTTATTGGATATACTACGTGTGCAATAAATGCATCTTAATTTTCTAAGTCTAAATAGCAAATCTCATAGTTAAATCTGAACTGACTGACTGGTGGGAATAGTCAGTTATTTTGTTTTGGAATTATGCTCAAAATTATTTCCAACTCAATTATTTGCTGTCTTCATTTGAAATCTGTTTTACAGAACATAATTATTCTGTAAAAGTGGTTATTAACTGATGCATATGGAAATTAATCAAGGCTAAACTGTTCAGTCATATTGACAAATGGGTTGAGAAATGAAGAAACTAATTTAATGCAAAAAATCTGTTTTCATTAATTTAGCTATATGGAAGCATCTGAACATACATATATTTACCCATCCAAAATTTCTGATATTGGCTTGCGTACTGCATGTGCTTAACATCCACAGTCCCATACGTTCCTGAAGAGAGACTTAGACTTCCCTCTCTCTTTCTGTTCCTTCATAATAGCCTCAGTCTCCCTTTCAGGTATTATTCCATGCACTGTTTCACATTCTCACCACAGCTAGGTTTAAGAGTATGAGAGCACTATCAGAAACTTTTTCTCCCCTTAATAACAACAGACTATAAAAATGGAGGATAACTCACATTGAAACTATTTATTTGTAGAATGTTTGCTAATTCTGTACTGAAGATGCCTATGAAATTTAGACGAAGATTTTACAAATATAAATGATATAACACGAGTTTTCCTCCTTTTTTTATAATTTGTTGTTATTTTGCCAACTCGTGGTATTCCAATATTGAAACAAATTTGTTTTTCTTAATCTTTAGTTTGATTTTAGGTTTGTTAATAGCAGATCTTTTTTATCCAGAACACTTCACTTAGCTATTTTGCTATGGTTTCAAGTTATTTGAGCTTGTATTCTGTAATCAGAAGATTATATACCTTATAATACACTGTTTCCAAAAGCTAAGGACGAATTACATTTTACCTGTATATGAAAATTTTTTTATGACTACAGCTAAATGTAGACATAAATTTATTGTCAGCGTTAGCCAATTTCACAGAGGTAGCAGGGTTTTTTCTCCTGGGTTTTTCATCCCTCATACTGACAAATCGGCCTTCAGAACACACACAATTTACAGAAAAAAAATGCTGCTGTTGGTGATGATGTGTGATAGAAGGTATCGATTGTTGTAGTAGGAGAATTAAGTAGTAGTGGAGAGGGTGAGATGTATTTAGTGAAGTGGAGTGCCTTCCTGCAATGAGTCTTTCGACTCCCTGGAGGCATCACATAATAATAATAATAACAACAATAAATTATATTACACAAAAAATGTGTTATAAATTGCAATATGTTTTTGCCCAAACTCAAATTTCCTAAGGACATAGTTAAGGAATTAATGTGCAGTGTTTACAGAGAACTGTGGTGAGACATTTCAGTATGGAATATGTCTGCCTTGAACTGCGATGCAGCTCTCGTAACGTTGTGCGATGCTTAGCACCAAGTGATTCAACAGTTCTGGAGGTAAACTGGTCCACTCCTCCTTCAGAGCAAAGATAAGACCTTGTTTGTTTTCTGGAAGGGGAATTTTGAGCAGCAGTACATCTCCCTATTGTCCCAAACATGTTCTTTGGGGTTGAGATTTGAGAGCATGCTGGCCACTCAAATCAATTAATATCCTCGGTCTTCAGAAGTATCTCCACTGCTCATGTACGATGTGGTGTGGCATTGTCATCCTTTAAAATGAATTCTTTGCCTACATCACCACGGAACAATCATACATGACATTGAGGAACTTCAATGCAATATCATTCACCAGTCATAGTTCCTTTTTTTCAGCACTTGTAGTTTGGTGCATCCATTAAGCATAATGGCTCCTCACACCATGACCCCTAGCACATCCATGTCTATCCCTTTCAAAAACATTCTTGCAATGGTAAGCAGTACCACTTTCATGCCAGATCAAGTGTCGTTTAGAATGGGAGGAAAGATAAAATGACTGTAATCTTTAAAGAGTACATTAGCCCTATTCATGTCCTGTCCAATTTTTATGAATACAACACCCTGAAAATGTGCTCTATAATGAGCTGTGGATAAAGGAATGCAGACTACCTTTGGGCATATAGGCCTACTTGTCGCAGACATCTTGCCACAGTTTTGTTGTTTGGTATCTGCATACCTGTGCTTGAATGGAGCTGACTTGCAAGCTGACCTACAATGGTGAGTCAATTACATTTTGCTATTATAACCAAAAGTGTCTTCGTGCTCTGTGGTAGAGCGAGGGCAACCTCTTAGCAAACGTCTGGAACACATTCCATTGGTTTGAAATGCTGCCTAGAGCCTGGATACAATGCCATGTGAGATTCTAAACTCTCTGGGAATATCAATAATTCTGTGGCCGCCTTCAAGTGTTCTAATAATTCTTCCCTGCATGAAATCATCTAGATGATGTCTTTGAGACATTACAAGACATCCAATTTTGCAACTTTATTCCTTCATGAAAAGAGCTTCCTTTAAACACAGTTCTCTTATTGCAACATTTTGCAATAAGAGAACGTTGATCCCATTTGATCCTTTTGCATGTGATTCAAAAATTTGAATGTGTACTCACTTTCTACTTGAAATTGTCAGTTATACAAATTGCCACAAGCTGATTTGTCTGAATTTGCAGTTGTAATCTTTAGAAATGGTGTTTGTCCTTAGGTTTTGGACACTACTTTAAATGATAATTATATGAAAAATGAAAGTTTATTATATATACTTTTTGTGCTGATTACACTATTTTAATTTAGATTCCCTGTAATCATTTATCAGGAGATGTAGGTGCTACTGCATGTAGTTCTATATATCGCCAACTAATGTTAAGAGAACCTGCTATTAAGCTTCTTTATGTAACACCTGAAAAGGTAGGATGAATTTCAGTAGTACTAGATTTATATGTTTCAGATTGAATTAGGTGAATTTATTTCATACTGTACTCAGAAAATATCATTTTTTGATATTGTATTGGCTAGTTAATGGAATTTTGAAAATGGTGCCTGTGTGTTATAAGCAAATATCAAAAAGTTGCAGTTTGCAAGTCAAATTTTGTGGACTTTGTTCTGTGTAAAAATATGATAAACTGGACTTGAATGGCAAGAATGAGAGTATTAAGGTGTGTAAGATATACTGTGTTGTGTAAGCGTGTATAAAATGTGTGAAGAAAGAGAGCATTGGTAGTGTAAAAATTCCTCAAGCAACCAAAAGTTACGAAAGTCTATCTAGATTGAATTCCTACTCTCCATGTTTGTCCTGAACATACACTGCTGCTTCATGCTACTCAATGCCAGTTTTGTTTAGGTCTTGTTTATTATTGTCATTCCATATCATGCCGAGCTTACCTCTTATTGACCAACTGAATATCTCCCATTCTGATAACTGTCATAGCCTATACTTATATAGGATAGTGCTAAGAGATGGCTGATCGCTCTTCCAATATATCTCATCATTCACAGAGTCAAACTATGTTACTCATAAATTACTCCTTAAACACTGTTGATCAAAAGCATCAAGAATGATTATCATTCTAATGCAGTGTTTGTCTCATACACAAAACAGAGAACCAGAATATTGTAGAATTTTTACTGATATTCTGCTATCTTCTCAAACTATATAACTTTTTGAACACTTCCAAAGCCATCCCTAATCTTCTGCTCACTTCATCCTTCACTTCACCAATGTTAGTTACATACTACCAAGTTAACTGAAGTGAGAGAAGTAGCTCTGTAGCACATCCTTTGAGTGAGACAGAGGACTCAATTTTATTTCCTGTTTTCTCAATATTGAGAAATATTTCAGTTAAATTTTTGATGAAGGCAGACCACACTTGATGTAAAAAGCCTTGATTTTTATTGCATTGTGTAGCTATACTAAGCATTTGCAAGGCTTCTTTAAACTTTCTTGTAAATCAGTTACGATCAACATGTGACATTTTTGTTTGTTGCCAAAGTACTTGATGTCCTGTAGTAGGTGTGTGGAATGCCAGGCCTGATTTATTCTCTCTTCTTTTTTTTTTTTTTTGACGTCTTTTATGTATTCAGACATGCAGATCTCTCTCTCTCTCTCTCAACCTTCCTGACTGGCCTATGTAACAAATGCCACGAAAGCAATGAATCTCATTGCTCTTATCATTTCAAACTAGGCATAAACACCTGATTTTTTCATGGGGTAATATAAAGCTTTGGTGAATGTAAGAATCTTGAATTTTTTGTAAAGATAAAAAAACAACTTTTACATTCTACTCTGGAGCAATGCAGCTACTTTATTTGTGACATTCTTGATGTTAGTCAGTGTGATTGCATTCTTGAAATTTTTAAGTAAGGGAATTGCAGGAGGTGTGTTAAGAATTTCTCTGATTGTCTTGGGTTCATAACCATTAAGTGCAAGGTTCTGTTTCAGATAGTGCAGTTCCTTATTTCCTTTTATTCATTTTATTATAACTTATTCCTTTCAATTGACATGCTTGATTTGTTGTATGTCCTGTCTCGTAAAGTTTTAATTATGGCTATCTTTTGTAATGGATGGTGGTGTAAGTGTCATTTAAAAATCTTCCTGTTGCAGTAGGTTTTCTGTATACGGAAAAGGAAAATCTTTTTTCATCTTCGTGTACTTGACAAGGATATCAAGGAACAGTAATTTGTTGTGCTATACTACTTTAAGAGTGAATTTTATATTGGGATGTAAGTTGTTCAGATGATCTTTGAAAGTAATTAACTCGTCTACTGTTCCTGACCAAATAATGAAAATATCATCCGTGTAACATCACCAAATTTTTGGTTTCTTCTGATAGTTTTTAATGCATTAGTTTCGAAATTTTCCATAAACAGGTTGGCTAAGGATGGAGAAAGGGGGGGGGGGGAGACTCATGATAAGTCCTTCATTTTCATTTCCCAATATTTGTCTTGAAATATGAAAAAAAGTGTTTTTCATACAGTGTTTGAATAGTCTTACAGTGTCCGGTGGTTTAAAATGTCGAGTAGATCCACTGTGTCATTTCTGGGTACATCAGTAAAGAGACTCACTACATCTAAACTTGCTAAGATGTCTGAAGTTCTATATTTATATCATTTACCTTTTCAATAAAATGTAAACTATTTTTTACAAATGATTCTGTTTTTCCTGTGTGGTGATGTCAGGTTTGACAGATATTTTGCTAAGTTTGAGGTTGGAAATCTCTCCCATCTACGATAAACCATAACAGAATATCCTTTTTGTGTATTTTTGGTGCACTGTAAATTTTTGGGACTAATTTTTATTAGTGGTGAGCAATGAAAAGTGCAGTCTACAAGGATTTGAAAGCCACCACTAACTTTATTAGGAATGTCTTGCACACTAATTCAAGCCTTTGCTAACAAATTAAATGATAGAGTACAAGCCTGTTAATCTAATTCAAATAGGTGCACAAAAATTTTTCCCTCATCCTATAGTATGACTGGAAAGAAACACAA
Organism: Typopeltis vanoorti; assembly: GCF_054136105.1. Classification (NCBI taxonomy): domain Eukaryota; kingdom Metazoa; phylum Arthropoda; class Arachnida; order Uropygi; family Thelyphonidae; genus Typopeltis; species Typopeltis vanoorti. Next base: position 9,184,767 of record NC_143560.1, on the reverse strand, counting down.
TAGTTTTTGAAGCCTGTTGTGCTTGAATCAGAAGCTTGTAAGACAACACACAAAAAGAAATCTGTGGAGCACAGAAATCAGGCAATATTGGTGGCCAAATGTCCTTTAAAATTAGCTGGTCATACACATACCTAGATATGTAAGCATTGTCTATTATTGTCCTGTTGGAATTAGGCATGGGCACTTCCACCTTTGTAATTAGCTAGTGAAGGGGTACTGAATCATATGATACAGTTCTGATTCATTATTACTATTCTTAAAGAATGCGAAATCAGTTACTTGGTTTCATGATATCATGATACCAATTTCTGGATCATGCACTAGGACCTCATGAATTAACTGGATATGTTTGTGGCTATTCTGGGAGCACATGTACCTCAATAAATGGAGCTCTATTTCATTCACTGGATGCATTATTAGTTTTAAGGATGTTTCAAGACCACTACTGATATTACACATACTTAATATCACATTATTTCAGTTTATACCTTGATGTTATTTGAATGGATGTAACTTTTAATGTTTTTTATGTGCATTATGCATTCCTTGTTGAGTCATATGATACGATTGCTTCCTGAGATACTGTGAACTAACTTTTCATGACATTATCTGGAATATCTAGTACTTTGTCTTCCATTAAAATTGATGAACTTCCTGGCCTAGGCATGTCTGCAACTCCATTTGCTTTTAAGTTGTTACCTTCTGCACTGCATTGCGATATAATATATGAGATTTGGGATGCAATTCTGTAACCTTTTGTTTGATCTATCCATATATATGCTTATGTCCACAACAAACATATATTCCAACAAATCTGTCTACTGTGATTTACTTTGCACTTCCATCATAGTAGAAGGAATTTTTTCCCCTGTACCATTTGCTAGCATCATTAAAAATGTCAGCACTTTCTGGTATAACATTACGTTGCAGAATTAACTAACTTATACTCCTTTTTTCATTCCAATGCATTCTGTCCTAGCCTTCCACATTTAATGTTTTTTATAACATATACACAAGAGGTCTGCAGGAAATACACCACACTAGCAACACATATGGACATGGATTAAGAGAGAAGGAATCTGTTTTGTTAAGGATTAGAAATGCTAGCTATTCAGAATAAAAAAAATATTCATGAGTACATCTATTTTTTCAAGCTCTTATGTCTCAATTAATATTCAAAAAATAATATGAAAATTAATGTAATAATTTCTATAAAGCAATATTTATTTTTAAATATCTTTAAAAATTAGATCATTGCAAGTGGAAAGCTGATGTCCATGCTAGAAAACTTATACAGAAGACAGCTCCTGTCTAGGTTTGTAATTGATGAAGCCCACTGTGTAAGTCAGGTAAGAAATATTTCAATAATAAGACTGCATATTAAAGGCATGGAATTAGGATAATATATGTATTTGTATCCTAAATGAAACCAAAAATATCTTTACATTTTTTTGGTTTAATGCACCTCTGAATAGTGCGTATTTGATTAGTGCATCAATTTTTTTTTTTTCTATATTCAAATTCGATTAGTGCACCTATATACATCTTAAAATAAATGTTACAGATTTAAAAAATTTTCTATCTATACATTCTTTATGGCTAACTATTTCAAAAAATCACACCACGATGAAATAATTTAGGTACCGATTTAAAACATTTTACAGAGTAATTTTTAATGGCATACTACACTATTTCCATGTACACTATGTTCCAAATTTACATAGTATTTTGCTGATCATATCTCGTGCCTCCTTCACAATTGTTTTCCTTTTTCTACTTTAAAGTATTTTCCCACCTTTCATCATGAGTAAAGAATTAGCAAGCAAAATGATGGAAGTGTGAAAATGATTTGAAAAGTAATCTCTTTGGAAGAAATTGTGAAATAATAAAGAAAAATGAACAAGGCAAGTTCAGAGCAAAGATATGACAAGAGCACAAAAATGGATGAATCAGCTATAAGAGCAATTTTAAACAAATACTGCTCAATACAAAGAGAAAGGTAAGGCGGCTTCAAGTTCATCATCCATGCATGCACTCGAAATCAAAGTATTATAATGATTGAATTAGACTTTTTTCTACATGAATCAAATATTGTAACCAAAACTGGATCTCACTAAGCACTGACCTTATTAACTCAAAAGCATTAAGTCTCTTCTTTGAAAGAAATGGCTATCATTGATGGAAAAGAAGAAGAATTCTATGCTAGTGCTGGGAGGTTTAAGCATTTCAGAAAGAGAAATAGCCTACATAATGTTCTAATCTCAGGCGAAGCTGCAAGTGCAGATAAGGAGGTGGCCTCAAATTATCCAGAGATTATGAAGAAAATTAGCAGGGCTGAAAAGAGAAAGAAGCAGGTGGTTCGAAGGAATAATAAAGACCGGCTGAACAAACAAGAAAACAAGTTGAAGAGAAAATTATGTATGAAAACTCAATGATCAGGAGAGTACTTAATGAAAGCATGAAAAATTCCTGTTTCCCAGGTGAAAAAAATTCACGATTTCTGTGAAATCTCTTTGGGCTTGTCAATGATATAATTTTCTTCATATTCTTCAAGATCTTCCCACTGTGCATCTAAATTTAGCAGGTCGGAATCACTCAATTTCTCAGAATGAGATATAATTAACTTAGATTCATTTGAAAAGCCTCTAAAATCATTTGCACACAATGTGGACGAATTTGCTTCCAAATGGCTTGCATGTTGCTAGCAGTAATTTCATTCGACTTTGCAACTTTATAACCAGGCTGAGATTTCTCTGATTTGGCCAGAAAAGTCTTGGAAAGCATCCACTTCCAAAAAAGGCTGGTTTCATCAACATTAAATATTTGTTACTAACGGATATTTAATGTTGATGAAACCAGCCTTTTTGGAAGCAAATGCCTTCCAAGACTTTTCTGGTCAAATCAGAGAAATCTCAGCCTGGTTATAAAGTCGAATGAAATTATTGCTAGCAACATGCAAGCCATTTGGAAGCACATTCGTCCACATTGTGCGCAAATTATTTTAGAAGCTTTTCAAACAAATCTAAGTTAATTATATCTCATTCTGAGAAATTCAGTGATTCCGACCTGCTAAATTTAGATGCACAGCGGGAAGATCCTGAAGAATATGAAGAAAATTATATCACTGACAAGCCCAAAGAGATTTTAGAGAAATCATGAATTTTTGAACCTGGGAAACAGGAATTTTTCATGCTTTCATTAAGTACTCTCCTGATCATTGAGTCTTCATACATAATTTTCTCCTTAACTTGTTTTTCTTGTTTGTTCAGTTAGTCTTTATTATTCCTTTGGACCACCTGCTTCTTTCTTTTTTCAGCCCTGCTAATCTCTTGCCATTTCTGCAGTTATTCAGTTTCGTGCTTGGTCATATGAAGGATAACATTTAAGTGTGCTATTTCTTTATTAATGTCCATTTCGTTCTCCTCTATTTCCATGGCCACACGTTCAACATTGTTTAATAACATTATTTTCCCTCTTACTTTCGGTATTTGCTGCATTCTCATCACCTAACAGACACTCATTTTTGAAACATTTAATACATGCTCTCTCTCTCTCCAGTTTCAATTTCCTTCCACATATTCTTTACTTTTCTCAGTGAATACATTTCACATACACTGCACTGAATGAAATCCCAGAAATTCAAATTGCCAGACAACGCGGGCTTTTCCACCATTCTTCATTGGTACCATGCCAACAATATTACAATAAATATCACAAAAAGGAAAAATGAAAGAGTTTGAGAACACGAACCAAACCTTCCCGATTCAGTGGCAAGCCTTGAAGAAAACCCTGATTGATTCAGCTAGAGAGGCATGTGGTGAAGTTGTCTGCAAGGATAGAAAAATTAGAACTCCATGGTGGATATAGGAAGTTAAAGAGGCAGTGAAGGAAAAGAAGAAAGCATATCAAAAGTTCTAGGCAAATGAGTCAGTTTGTGCGCTTAGAGAATACAGAGACAAATGTAAGAAAGCTAAAAAGTGCGTAAAACTAGCTAAATAAAAGTCATGGGAGGACTTTGGCAAGAATATAGAAAATAAATATCAAGACGGTGGCAAAATATTCTGAAGAAGAATGGAAGAAGCTTAGGAATAGAGGTAAGAGTGCTGTAAAAGGAGTTAAAGATGATAAAGGTGACATGAAAACGGGAGTAAAAGATATCATTGAAATATGGAGTAATTACTTTGAAAAATTGCTAAATGAAACAAGCAGTGACAGCACAGTGATAAAAAAAAACACTGATCAGGCATGCAGTCAGGAATACATATCCATACTTGAAGTAGAAAAGCCATCAAAGGCTTGAAATGTGGAAAATCAGCAGGAGTAGATGATATTCGACCAGAAATGCTGAAGTATGGTGGTATAAAAGTCTTACAGTGGCTGTACTGCATAGTTCAGAATGCCTGGACAGAGGGACGAATTCCAGACAATTGGAGTAGAGCTCTCATAGTACCCATGTATAAAAAGGGAAATAAAACTGAATGTGAGAATTACAGAGGTATTTCCCTACTGAGTGTTCCTGGCAAGATCTATGCAAGTATACTTGAGAAACGGTTGAGAAGAATTGTGGAAGAAAAGCTTGGTGAAGAACAAGCTGGATTCAGACCAAATAGAGGCTGTCAGGATCGGATCTTCACTTTACGACAAATAGTCGAGAAATCATGGGAATATAACAAAGATGTGTATTTAAGTTTTGTTGATTTTGAAAAGGCATATGACAAGGTTTACAAGAGAGAAGCTATTCAATATGCTACAGTTATATGGTGTCAATGGGGCATTATATCAAGCAATACTTAGTCTTTATTTGAGTTGTGAGTCAGCAGTTAGAATTGAAGGAAGTACAGGAAGATGGTTTAATGTTAATTCTGGTGTGAGACAAGGATGTACATTATCCCCTCTCGTTGCAAAGGTGGAGCAAGCTACCAACACTCCTATCCTAGTATCTCCTATAATGCAAAACACATCTCCTTGCGGATATGTCTATTGTTATGCATTAAGGGAAGGGCCACTACCCAGACCGGTTTCGACCTTTATTGAGGTCTCTTCAGTGGGAGCCAGGCCCAAGTCGAGATATCAGGCAGAAGCATTTGCAGGTCATCTCCACCTATAGGAATTGCCAATTGGTGTGCCACCCTTTTTTAATAAATTACTCTGGATTTAGAGAAAGATGTTGAAAGTTTATTTTCCACTTGGTTAGAGTATAATAAATTTAGTTTAATCCTTTATCCAAGTGTGAGCAAACAAAGTTTGCACCTGAAAGTATCTTCAGGACTGGGTTAAGGTGGTACACACCAGGGCAACTCGTTGCAAAGGTGGAGCAAGCTACCAACACTCCTATCCTAGTATCTCCTATAATGCAAAACACATCTCCTTGCGGATATGTCTATTGTTATGCATTAAGGGAAGGGCCACTACCCAGACCGGTTTCGACCTTTATTGAGGTCTCTTCAGTGGGAGCCAGGCCCAGTCGTTGCAAAGGTGGAGCAAGATACCAACACTTTGGGCCTGGCTCCCACTGAAGAGACCTCAATAAAGGTCGAAACCGGTCTGGGTAGTGGCCCTTCCCTTAATGCATAACAATAGACATATCCGCAAGGAGATGTGTTTTGCATTATAGGAGATACTAGGATAGGAGTGTTGGTAGCTTGCTCCACCTTTGCAACGAGTTGCCCTGGTGTGTACCACCTTAACCCAGTCCTGAAGATACTTTCAGGTGCAAACTTTGTTTGCTCACACTTGGATAAAGGATTAAACTAAATTTATTATACTCTAACCAAGTGGAAAATAAACTTTCAACTTCATTATCCCCTCTGTTATTCATTATCTATATGGATCACATTATGAAGGAAAGTGGTATTAAACATGATATCAAAATTGGAGCTGTTAATGTCAGCTCTTTGCTTTATGGAGACGATGTTATACTTCTAAATAAATCCGCTACAAGTCTTCAAGATTCCTGACTAAATTGAATAACTGTTATAATAGATATGGTATGAAGGTCAGCAATAAAAAGACAAAGACAATGAAAATAGGCAGAATCATTGAAAATGTCAACTGTGTTGTGAATGGACAACCTGTGGAACAAGTAAAACATTTCAGCTACTTAGGCACAATTTTTAGTGAAGATGGTGAATTAAATATGGAAATAGACAACAGAATCAACAAAGCTGGTATGGTAGGAAGTCAATTGAACAAATTCATATGAAATTAGAGAGAAATTAGTCGGAACACTAAATTAGCTGTATACAAGACAGTGTTCAAACCAGTTTTAACTTATGGATCTGAGAGCTGGATCAGAAGTAAAACACTTGACCAAAGACTAGAGACCGCAGATATGAGAGTCCTGAGAAAGATTTGAGGCATGAACAGATGGCATCAATGGCAATATCATATTAAAAACAAGGATATTAGGAAAGAACTTGATATTGTCAGCATCCAGGAATGCGTTAGCAGAGCTAATCTCAGGTGGCATGGTATAGGAAAGATTCGCAAGCCAAGTGTTCTCTGCCAGGTTGGCAGCAAAACGACCCAGAGGAAGACCAAGATATAGGTGGATTGATATGGTACAAAGTGCCTTAGACGATAGAAATATAAGATCTGGTAATGTTGGAGTCTTGACAAGTAACAGACTGATCTGGAGGAAAATTGTAGATAGGAAGTTAGTAATGATGTAAATTTTTCATGTAGTACTATCATATCCTATACACCCCTTGAGGGTACATGGCAGGAATTTGATGATGATATCACAATAAAAATGTTTATAATGATACTAAATACTTAAAAAAAACAAAAATATATTGTGGTTTAAGCCAATAAGAATACAATTCGGTTGACTAAATCCCAAATTACTAGGCCATCCTTGTTTGTTCAGTATACAAGTTAATACCCAACAGGGTGCACCACAAGAAGGTTGGGATTGGATATTTGGTCAGAAGCCCTGGTAGGTTCTCTGCATTCCTATAAAAGCTATGAGTAGGTCTCCTCTCAGTTATACAGCTTTGACTCTTATGCACCCCCTAGTTCACCACCAGAGTTCAAGATCAGTACTATCAACATAAGAAGCCTGAATAGCAAAGAAATGGAACTAGCTGAGGAATTGGATAAGTACCAGATCGACATAATTGGTGTGGCCGAAACAAAAACAGACAAAAACTGGGGAGATCTTTGTAAGCAATAAATAGAAAATGTTATATTCAGGCAATAACAATCAGGGAAAAGGAGGAGCTCAAGTATTCAACACAAAATACAAGGCTAATCTTCTTGAATGGCAGGCAGTATCAAGTAGAGTGATGTTGGCAATTATCAGAATGGGGAAGTGGACAATGGTTCCACTTATTTGTGCCTATGGTTCCATAGAATTTTCTACTAAGGTAGAAGTGGAGGAATTTTTTGAGGCTTTAGAGAAAGCAGTTGACGCAATGAAAAAGGAAAAGTTGGTCCTTGTTGGTGTCTAAATAGCAGAGTAGGGAGTGATTGGCAAACATGCAAAAATATTTTGGGAAAATTTGGAGAAAAGAACAAAGCTAATAATAATGGCAAATACCTGTTGGATTTCTGCTCAGGACATGCACTGGTTATTATTAACACAATGTTCCAACATAAAAATGTGCACAAATTCACATGGAGAGAAGAGGCAAGAAATAAGAAAAGTCTCATTGACTCTGTTATTGTTGATAGCGATGTTTTCTCACTGGTGCAGGATGCTAGAGTGTACAAAGAATTTGAAATTAGAAGTGACAACCATTAAGTCTTAGTAGGATAAAATTGAGAACAGGAACCAAACCTTGAAGATTTGGTGGCAAGCCTTAGAGAAAACACTGAATGATTCAGTTAGAGAGGCATGTGGTGAAGTTGTCTGCAAGGATAGAAAAATCAGAACTCCACATGGAGTTCTGATTTTTCTTTCCTCGAAAAGAAGAAAACATATCAAAAGTTCCTGGCAAATAAGTCAGCTTGTGCTCTTAGAGAGAATACAGAGACAAATGTATTCTCTCTAAGAGCTAAACATAGGAAAGTGACAAGATATTCTGGAGGGGAGGATGTTGGAAAAGCTGAGAAATAGACTAAAGAGTGCTGTAAAGGGAATTATAGATAAAGGTGACATGAAAACTGGAGTAAAAGATATCCTTGATGTATGGAGTAATTACTTCAAAAAATTGCTAAATGAAACAAACAATGACAGCACAGTGGTAAAAAACACTCAGCAGGCTTGTAGTCAGGAATACATATCCATACATGAAGTACAAAAAGCCATCATATAATTCCAGAAATGTGGAAAGGCAGCAGGAATAGATGATATTTGACCAGAAATGCTTAGGTATGGAGGTGTAAGGGTCTTGCAGTGGTTGCACTGCATAGTTCAGAAGGCTTGGATAGAGGGATGATTTCCATATGATTGGAGTAGAGCTCTCTCATAGTACCCACATATAAAAAGGGAAATAAAACTGAATGTGAGAATTTCCCTACTGAATGTTCCTGGTAAAATTTATGCAGGTATACTTGCATAAATCTTTTGAGAAAGATTGTGGAAGGGATACTTGGTGAGGAACAAACTGAATTCAGGCCAAATAGAGGCTATCAGTATCAGATTTCCACTTTACAACAAATAGTTGAATATAACAAAATCTATATTTAAGTCAAACACTAAATTAGCTGTATACAAGACAGTGTTCAAACCAATTTTAACGTATGGATCTGAGAGCTGGGTTAGAAATAAAACTTGACCAAAGACTAGAGACTGCAGATATGAGAGTCCTGAGAAAGATTAGGGGCATGAACAGATGGCATCAATGGCAATATCATATTTAAAACAAGGAAATTAGGAAAGATCTTGACATTGTTAGCAGAGCTAATCTCAGGTGGTATGGTCACTTAAACAGAATGGGAAAGGAAAGATTAGCAAAACAAGTATTCTCTCCCTGATTGGAAAAAAAATCCAGATGAAGACCAAAATATAGGTGGATTGATACAGTAAAAAGTGCCTTAGAAGACAGAAATATAAGATCTGATAATATTGGAGTCTGGATAGGTAACAGATGCTTTGGAGGAAAATTATTGATAAGAAGTTAGTAATGATATAAGTTTTTCATGTAGTACTATCATATTCTGTACACTCCTTGAGGGTACATGTCAGGAATAATTTGATGATGATATAATACACGGATTTTTTAATGAAAAATCACAATAAACAAATAAGTCACCAATATTACACGTGTGTAATTTGCTGACCACTTGCAATACTCACAGAATCTAGTACAAATCTCCACTGACAGAGAGGTGCACACATGACTGCTTTGCGCATTCATGTGTGCACCTCTCTGTCTGTCTGTCTGTCTCTCTCTCTCTCTCACACTCACACACACACACACACACACACACACACACACACACACACACACACACACACACACACACACACACACACACACACACACAGCTCATCCCTGTCATTAAATTAAACCATGTTGTTATATAAATTCATCTCTCTTAAAAGTGCATTTATGTTAAAGCTCAAGATTTTATAGGTTATTTTGATTTAATTACAGTGGGGTCATGATTTCAGACCAGATTATAAGAAACTGAAAGTCTTACGAGAAAAATTTCCTAATGTACCACTGATGGCTTTAACAGCAACTGCTACTCCTCGGGTTAGAACAGATGTTCTTCATCAACTAAATATGATAAACCCAAAATGGTAATGTGTCAATTAATTTTATTTATTTTTTTTTTTCCTTTTCACAAATATCGTCCTTTTTTATTAAAAAAAAAAAAAAAAATGTAGCGTTTGTAGATAGAGATGAGTCTGTATAAATTAATATTTTATCTTCTGCATCATGCATCTTGATTGTTTAAATTAAACATATTTGTATTGTTGTTGTGATAAAAACTCATATATGTATACTTCCTACATCACAGCCAGTAATTAAGTAATAGAAATTTTTATAGTGTTAAACATAATCAAAAGTGAACTGTGAAATTAAGGTTTAATTATTCCAGTGTGAGTGTGGGGGGGCTTGACAACTTGCATGCATATCAGTGTGAAAAATAATTCCCTAATTAATACTGATAATATTTTATATATGAAGTGACATAACATTAAATCAATTTTTTAAACCATCATTCACATCAAAAAGACAATTACTAAAATGCCTGTTGCATTGACTTGGATTTGATTTGCTTGTTGACCGTTTTTCTCAGTAATATATATACAGAATAGTGCCCAGTCAGCCAGTACTGATCCAACAAATGATTTATCATGATACATTATAGTAGAACATGCAGAAGTTTGCCACCAGATGATATACTTCATTCTTACACACTTGGAGCTTCAGCCTGAGACCAACGTACTTTAGATAATCTGATGAGGTTTTCAAAGGCATCTTCTCTGGTGTTCACAGCACGAGATAGGCACGCTGGAAAAGGTATGCTGGCCCACAGCTATGTTCCTCCATTTATGCATTGGAGGAGGACAGCTATAAATATGAAACATAATTTGATCAATCCCCTTGTAATGATTTCCATTGTACACATATTAGACTTGGGATGAGATTAGTGTAGCCTGTTGGTAATTCTTAGCAGTCTGAGTATGTTCTGGTATATTGCACCATTTGTTCAACCAAAGACCTATATGCTTTAGATAGTCTGATGAGGTTGTCACAACATAAGTGTAAAAACAAGGACTTGTGTTTGGGGATAGACATTAAGATTCATTTGCAGATAAATTCATATGTTTGCAATCAAATGTCTCTAAAATGTTCTGTGAAATGCTGTTTAACTACACATACACCCTCCTCTATATAGGGACCATGCAATTCCTTGTCAAAATCATGGCTGCAAGGGGAATGATATGTAATCTATGAAAGTGACTTCCTTGCTTTTTCAAATATCAAGTGATGATTGAAATTATTATTGGTACCAAATCAATTTCAAAGATTTTGGTGAAGGGTCATGTAATGATCAGAGAACTGACCAGGCATCTGAATGAATAAAGATGAGTTAGCAATTTAATACTTAGCAAACAAAATTGTATTCTGTGTACACATCAACTAAAAAAAAATATCATTTTTTTTTTAGTTGATGTGTACATATCTATCTCATGCAAGCCATAGTGTAGCCCAGTTAAACACAAGCCTGCTATTCTCTCAGGAATTAGAGTGAACAGTGAAACATAGTTGCTTGACCAAACTCAAAATCTTCATCACCAAAATTTAAGATCAACAGTGAATATAACAGGTATGAATGAAAAAGAGGTGGAATAAGTGGCAGAAGAATTAGAGAATTAAATTACTGTGCTGACACAATTAGTGTTACTGAGACAAAGATGGCATAAACAGGTGATGTGCTTCAAATTAATAACCAAGATGTTATATTGTTATATAGTTTTGATTAGAGAAAGTAAGAAATAGATATAGCATTCGACACTGAACAAGAAGATTAACTTCTTGAATTGCAGGCAGTTTCAAGTAGAGGGATGAGAGCAAATTTCAAAATGAGGAATTTGACAATGAGATTTATTTTTTATAACTATGGTCCCTCAGAAGAGTATTATTAAGGAACCTTCAGGGAGTCAGGAACTCATTGAGGGAAGCCATAATATTCACACCAGCTGTCATACCTGTTCTTGAATTCATTAATGCTACTTGTGCACACAGCATCCAACAGCAATCCATTCTAATCACGCACTACTCTGTGAGTGAAAAATCTACTACTCTGCGAGTGAAAAATCTACCCCTAACCCCCTTCTTGACAGCATTCATTCTCAACTTTCATGGATGCCCTCGCATCCTTTCCCCACCTTCCATAAAATAAAAAATTCCATCTAGTGAAATTCTGTATAACCCTTTCAGAATTTTGCAAGTATCAATTGTATCACCCCCTTTCTTCTATTTGCTAGTGTCTTCATAATCTGTATTCCACAATCCTGATATCATTTTTGATGGTCTCCTTTGCACTCTCTCCACTGCATCAGAATCACCACAAACCAGGAGACCAGACCAGCATGCAGTAGTTCCAGTGAGGTCTTATCAAGGCCTTGTAAAGAGGCAAAATGACTTCCTTATCTTTTCATGTCAAGGTTCATTTCAGCTTTGCAATTATTCTCTGAGTTGCATTTATAGTTTTTGCTATATGACCTTTGAACTTCAACTTCCTGTCTACTGAAACTCCAAGATCCCTAGCCTCAACAGTTTCTTCAATTATAATCCAACCAATATAATATGGCATTGGATATCTAATCACAACAAAATGTATGACTTTACATTTATTAACATTGAAATGACATTCATTTTCACATGCCCACAATTTCATCTTATTCAAATCATTCAGCTACAGAATGATTCAAATCATTCTCTAGCTGCACTCCTGATTACCCTACCTATTTTTGCATCATCAGCAAATAGCTGTATGTCAGATGTCAAATCCCTGTACATTAATAATGTACAGATTGAATAACAATGGACTGAGGACTGATCCTTGAGGCACACCGATGGGTACTTGAATCTTGCAGATCCCCCCCCCCCCCCATATACCACTTTTTGACATGTCAGTCAGCCATTCTCTTATCCATGTCAATAGTTATTCTCCAATTTATACAACAGTATTCCATTCTGTATTCTGTCAAAAGCCTTAGCAAAATCCAAAAGTATCATGGTTTATCCATTCCCCTTGTCTAACTCAATGGTAACATTATAGAATGTGAGCAAGTTGCTAAAACACGACCTTCCCTTAGTAAACCCATGCTGTTCATGGCAAAATAGAGATTCTCTGTCAACCCATTTCTGAATGTAAGTCCTAACTAACTTTTGCAAGATCTTCACCACCATTCTTGAGATACTGACTGCTTGATAATTGGATACATTGGTCTTTGCACTACCCTTGTGCAATGGGATTACCATACATTCTTTCCACTCCTGTGGTATCTTCTCTGTTCTGAGACTCAAATTATATAGCCTGCAAGATCTTCACCACCATTCTTGAGATACTGACTGCTTGATAATTGGATACATTGGTCTTTGCACTACCCTTGTGCAATGGGATTACCATACATTCTTTCCACTCCTGTGGTATCTTCTCTGTTCTGAGACTCAAATTATATAGCCTGGTCAAGGGAATAGCCAGTTTGGCTGAACACTCTTTTAGCATCCATGCTGATATCCCATCAGTTCCTATTGCAGAATTCTTATTCAGTTTGTGCAACAGCTCTTGTACTTCCTCCTTATCCACATGACATGCAATGAAGAGGTAGTGGTGAGATCAATGTTGCATATACCAGGTTGATAGCTTTTAGCAAAATGGCTGCTTATTAGTTGAATAATCACTTCTGCTTCAGTCACCTGCATGCCATCTGCATTTGGTAGAGTTATTCTTTCAGATTCATTCTTTCTTTCTTTTCTTTGTAGCTTAAAGATAGAATTCTTTTGGATTATCTTTAACTTGCAGAGCCAGTTTCTTTTCATACTCAGCTTTCCATACAACACTCGTGATTCTTCTGGCCTGCTGCTTATAATTATCATAACTGACATCATCCTTATGAACACAATATTTCTTCCACATCATTTTTCTTACAGATCTCTTGCTTAATTAGAATTAGATGCTGGCCTGGTTGGCTGAGTGTTTATCATATCTGCTCTCCAGCCAAAAGGCTGCGGGTTCAAATTCCACCGTGGGCATGAATATTTGTGATTGTCTTTGAAAATACTAATGGTGGCGGTGATGAGCAGTAGATGCGTTGGTGTTGATGATTTGGTTCACTGTAGTTGTTGGATTGAGTGATGGAGACATAGAGTTGTGGAGTGGGTGCCCTCCCTCGATGGGTCTTTGGACTCCTTGGAGGTGCCACGTAGTAATAATACTAATTACACATTCGTTTCACTCTTACTCTATTTATTCTTCGAACTTTAGGGACACATTCTGATATCGCATCATTTAAGTATTTTTTTAAGCACTTCCTATGCACTGTTGATAATCTTCCCATCGAATAACTGATACCATGGCTCAACCCAGCATATCCCTCAGGTGGTCATAATTTCTTGCTTTGTAGTTCAGCATGTAACCTTTTCTGAATGGAACATTTATAAGTTACTGCTACCTGCCACTTTCCAAGTGAGTACTGCACAATCACTGTCACCAACTGGAGACAAAATAGTTAGTTTTTAACTGAAACCCCCTTTGACACTGTCATCATATCTAACACTCTTTGACCTTCAAGTTCCTTTCGTTATATGCTGCTTGAGGAAGCTATCTTACACCAGCTGAATAAATTCAGTTTCATTCTTCTCTTTTGCAATTTCATAGCTACCCATATGAATATTTGGATAATTAAAATTCCCCATTATGATTACTCTTTTCACACCCATCATATTCATTTGTTGATGCAATTCTTCCTCACTAGAAATCGATCCACTAGGTCTGTAACAACACCTGACCGTGTAAGTTATTTTACTCTAGGAAATATTGCAAATATTCCTCTAGGGGAAAAAAAGTTTCAAAACAGAAACTAAACCTTGGATATTCAGTAGCATACTCTAAAAAAAGAAAAAAAAAAAATATTGATTCAGCCATCTAAACATGCAATGAAGTTGTTTTCATGAAACAGAAAATCAGAATTTCATGGCGCACTCATGAAATTAAAGATGTGGTCCTGGAAAAAAACTAATATTGAAGATTCCTAGCAAGTAAGTCAGCAGTTGCCCTGAGAGAATACAGTGAAAAATGTACAAAAGCTAAGCTATCTATAAGAGTAGTTAAACAAAATCCATGGGTGGGTGGAAATATTTTGGTATACACTGCTTGGAAAAAGTCAATGGAAGTTATAGTGTCAGAAACAAACAAACAAACAACCATTTAGCCCACCTTAATAAGTTATAGAACCTCCTTTCACTGCGATCAGCACTCCTACAGAACACATATTCCATAAGCTTACAATAGTGATCAATGGGAATTTTGGACCAATCTTCCTGTAGGCATGAAATGATGTCCTGGACTGTTGGAGTGCACATCCCTTGACCTCAACCGACGCTCCAGTTCATCCCACATATGTTTAGTAGGGTTGAAATCAGGGCCCCTGTAGAGGCCAGTCAAGTGGAGTAACATTCCTGTGCACAAACCACGCAGTTTACAGTAGCAACCATATAACACAGTGCATTATCTTGCTGAAAGAGACAATGGTCATTTCTGTAGAAATGCCACAAAGTAGGAAGCATTCTGCTGTCAAGAATGTTCAGATACCTCTCAGAGTTCAGTGTTCATAGCACCAAAATCAGAAGTCTCGAGGCCAAACCAGGGAAAATAGGACCATACCTTCACACCACCACCACCTCTGAATTTCATAGTGCATTGGGGTTATTGTGCTCTAGTAAGAGACACTCACTAGGCATCCACCACACCCACACCTGTCCTCCTCCTCAGTAGAGAATGTAGCATAATTTGTCTTTTCATAACACAGTTTTCCAAGCTTCCACGTGCCACTGTACATGCTCTTTGCACCACTGAAGATAACACTTCATGTTAGTTCAGGTAATGTGGAGCTTGCATATTGCTGTCCTAATTTGCACAAAACATTCAAAACCAAGTGAGTCTTGGTTTTGAATGTTTTGTGCAAATTCATGTTCCAGTCAGTGCCTAGATCTCCATATTCAATGTGTTGGCCAACGAATGCTGGTTTTTACATATCCTTCATAGCACCTTAGAGTGTGAAGGTTCATCCATTACAGTTAGCTCTTGCAGTTAACTCCCTGCACCTCCATTTCAGTTTGGTATCACTGATTGCTGACCTGGGATAGCCCAATTTGTCAACAGTTTGCCAAACAGATAGGCCTGCAACATGGCATCCTTTCACAATGCCTCTTTCAAATTTTCAAAAACATCAAGCTACAAACTTGTGACTTGTTACATGTCATGATGCATCTTGCCCATGGGGATGTCTGTGACTTCTTTCCGAGCAGTGTAGAAGATGATATCCCAAAGGCTGCAAAATATTCTAGTGGAGGCTATTGAAAAAACTTAGAAATAAAGGATGAGTACTTTAAAAGGAATTAGTTGAGAAAAGGTGATGTAAAAATGGAAGATAAAGATATCCAAGATATTTGGAGTAATTGCCTTGAAAGATTATTAAATTAAACAAAAAGTGATAGAACAATGGTGGTAGAAAATATTCAAGAGGAAATGCAATCAGGAGTTAATAATACTTGAGGAAGAAAAGCCACGAGAAACCTGAAAATGCAGTTGTAATAGATAATATATTGATGTAGAAAACTTATAATAGTTGCACTGCATAATCATAGAGAGAGTGCTCAGGAAAAGAATTCCACATGGCTGGAGTAGAGATCTCATAGAACATATATATAAATAAAAAAAGGGAGGGGGCCTTGATATCAGAATTGGAGGTGTCAAATTTAGCTCTTTGCTTTATGTAATGATGTGTTTCTAAACACATCTAGTGCAGGTCTAAAGGATTCTCTAACTAAATTGAATAACAGCTATAACAAATTTGGCATGAATATTAGCAATAAAAAGATCAAAACTTTTAAAATAGGTAGAAATACTGAACATATCAACTGGATTATGAAGGGAGAGCCTATAGAACAAGTAAAATATTTCAGCTGTGTAGGCACAGTTTTTAGTAAAGATAGCAAGTTGAATATCAATAGTAAAAAGACCAAAACTACAAAACTATAGGCAGAAACATTGAACACATCAACTGCATTCTGAATGGAGAGCCTGTAGAACAAGTAAAATATTTCACTGTTTAGGTACAGATTTTAGTGAAGATAACAGAATAAATCTGTCAATAGACAGCAAAATAAGCAAAGTTAGTATGGTGGGTAGGTAGCCCACTGAATAAATTTATATGGAATAAGAGAAATTAGCAAAAACATCAAACTAGCAGTATACAAGACAGTATTCAAGTTATGGATCTGAGAGCTGGATTATATGGACCAGTTTTAAGTTATGGATCTGAGAGCTGGATTATAAATAAAGCAGTTAATCAAAGATTAGAGTCCATAGATATGAGAGTTCTGAGAAAAATTAGGAGAGTGAACAGATGGTGTCCACGGCAGAATCATATTAAAACTGAAGATAATATAAAGAAACTTGACATTGTTAGCATTCTAGAATGTATAAAGCAGAGCTAATCTAAGCTGGTATAACCACTTCAATAGAATGTGTGAAGAAACATTAGCAAAACAGGTGTTTGATGGCAGGAATGAGACCCATAGAAAAACCAAGGTCTAAGTGGATTGATTCAGTTAGAAGTTCCTTGGAAGCACAAAATGCTAGATATGACAATATTGTACTGTTGACAAGTAATAGAATAATTTAGAGGAAAATTGTGTTCAGTTTGTTGTGATCATTGACTATCAATTTCTCACTGGGTTTGTTCAAGTGACTCATCACTTGCACTTGGTACAAATTTTTTGTATCAAGTGCTTATAATTCAGAAGACTAGTGGGACCCACTAGTCTTCTGCAAACAAATAACTTGTGTTTATAACCTATTTAATACTTGATTAATTTTATTTGCATAGCCTGCTATGTCCCTGATTTGCATGTATTCTTTGCTCCTTCTGTACGAGACTTATGAACTCACCTTCAACTGAAAAGCCCTTATAAAGATTCTCTGCATTCTAGATGGGACTTAAGCAAACATTATATCCAGCGCATCTTGCTGGATGTAATGTTTGTACCCAATTTGTGCTTTTAAAATAAACATGCTTGAGTAACTATAATTGGAATAGCTATTTTTTGTCATTTTCATTATTTAACCAAACCACAATTTGCACTTGCTAAGTATCCATGTGACCCTTGCATATCAAAATAATGAAATCTGCCATCATGGAGCTAGTGAGAATTGATAGACTTATTAAATGAATAAAGGCACCACATCCACACCAAACTGTGTCTGACTGGTTGGCTCCATATTATCATATCTGTGCTGCTAGGAGTTTAATGTTCCTCTTAAGTGAACATTTTGTTGCCATTTCCTGTTGTTTTGTATGAATTATTGAACAATTTTTATTATTATTTAAATTAAGGGGATATTAAATCTCACGTTGTTTTAAAACCGAATAAGAAACTCAAAGATTGGAATCGGAGAGTTTCATGACAAATATATAGTATATTTGGGCATGAATTTTATAGTATATTTGGTATTTTCCATAATGTAAAATACTTTTATAGTTTACTATAAAAGTATCGGCGATTATTAGCATGAGCTAATGCAAGTAGTCCTAGAACAATCTCGGGCAACTCGCAGCAAAGGAGGTAAAGTTCTGATCGCTATTCTTGGTATTTTCCATAATGTAAAAACACATTTCCTAGGAAATGTATGCTGTTATTACATTATGGTGGGAGGTCATTATCCAGACTGGTTTCAGCCTTTATTGAGGCTTCATCAGTGAGTAGCTAGACCAAATTAATACCAAAGGGTATAGCGAAAAGGACTTATATACTCTGCTATACGAGTTGTCAAAAAGGTGCACCCATTAAGTTACTTAAATATAAAGAGCCAAAAGGCTTCATTTCAGTGATATAAACATTATTTAAATTAAGTGGATATTAAATCCCACATTGTTTTAAAACTGAATAAGAAACTCAAAGATTGGAATCAGAGAGTTTCATGCTGAATATAGTAAACTATAAAAGTATCGGCGATTACTAGCGTGAGCTAATGCAAGTAGTCCTAGTACGTAGTACAATCTCGGGCAACTCGCAGCAAAGGAGGTAAAGTTCTGATCGCTATTCTTGGTATTTTCCATAATGTAATAACAGCATACATTTCGTAGGAAATGTATGCTGTTATTACATTATGGTGGGAGGTCACTACCCAGACCGGTTTCAGCCTTTATTGAGGCTTCATCAGTGAGTAGCTAGACCAAATTAATACCAAAGGGTATAGCGAAAAGGACTTATATACTCTGCTATACGAGTTGTCAAAAAGGTGCACCCATTAAGTTACTTAAATATAAAGCGCCAAAAGGCTTCATTTCAGTGATATAAACATTATTTAAATTAAGGGGATATTAAATCCCACATTGTTTTAAAACCGAATAAGAAACTCAAAGATTGGAATCAGAGAGTTTCATGCTGAATATAGTAAACTATAAAAGTATCGGCGATTACTAGCGTGAGCTAATGCAAGTAGTCCTAGTACGTAGTACAATCTCGAGCAACTCGCAGCAAAGGAGGTAAAGTTCTGATCGCTATTCTTGGTATTTTCCATAATGTAATAACAGCATACATTTCGTAGGAAATGTATGCTGTTATTACATTATGGTGGGAGGTCACTACCCAGACCGGTTTCAGCCTTTATTGAGGCTTCATCAGTGAGTAGCTAGACCAAATTAATACCAAAGGGTATAGTGAAAAGAATTTATATACTCTGCTATACGAGTTGTCAAAAAGGTGCACCCATTAAGTTACTTAAATATAAAGAGCCAATTGGCTTCATTTCGGTGATATAAACATTATTTAAATTAAGGGGATATTATAAAACACATTTTAAAACACATTTCCTAGGAAATGTGTTTTTACATTATGGAAAATACCAAGAATAGCAATCAGAACTTTACCTCCTTTGCTGCGAGTTGCCCAAGATTGTACTACGTACTAGGACTACTTGCATTAGCTCACGCTAGTAATTGCCAATACTTTTATAGTTTACTATATTCGGCATGAAACTCTCTGATTCCAATCTCTGAGTTTCTTATTCGGTTTTAAAACAATGTGGGATTTAATATCCCCTTAATTTAAATAATGTTTATATCGCCGAAATGAAGCTTATTGGCTCTTTATATTTAAGTAATTTTTATTATGTTTTACATTTTATGTAAATAAAATTATTTTTTGATTTTTATTGATTATTTTAGTTTTGGCTGTGGTTGCTTTTGGAATAAATAATTAAAAATCAATGATGCTTTGTTATTATGTATTATAGTAAAGTATCATTGTATTTGTAGATAAAAATGACTAATTTTTCTCTCTTTCAGCAGTAGGCTGTTATCATTGAGAATTCACAACAGTCAGAAAAAATGTCATTATTAAAGAAATTTGTTTATCTAAGACTAAAATCTATTTTAATGTCTTATACATGTGTTTTGAAATAATTTGATATCTATTTATTCTAAGAGAGATGTTCCTTTATTTAACAGGTTCTTACAGAGCTTTAATAGGCCAAATCTGAAATATGAAGTAAGACATAAAAAAGGAAAGAGTGTTGTCCAAGATATTATCGAGTTGATAAAGTCAAAATTTAGTAACATGAGTGGTATTGTTTATTGTTTGTCTAGGTGTGTATTTATTGCTGTTCTTGTAATAATTTTTGCTCTAATGAAATAATTTAAGTGTTATTTATTAAAATGTAAGTGTTATTGCTGGAATATGTATCATAATAAAGAAACACCATCAATGATTTCCTGATATGTACCATCAAGGAGTGTATAAGCTACTCTTACAGTACTACATAACTAAGTTTACATTATTACCATTCTCCTATTAACAATAATAAAGACTCATTGTAAATGAAAATAAATTGCTGAACTCTCTTAGCTCTTAGACCATTATAAATAGTTCACAACAATGAGAAAATAAAAGAATTATGATGAAACCACTTAAAATTTGAAAAAGTAAAAATTTCCCTGAAATCTGAAGTAAATACAATTATAATTTATATTGTTCTGTATACTGTAATAATTTTTAATTCAATTAAACAGTATATATATTACTAATAAATACAGTGGTAGAGTGACAGCAGCAATGATATCAATGATATAGCAGAAATATTTCATCAATGTGGGTGTGCGTGTGTGTGAGAGAGAGAGTGAGACTGGGTAATGTGTTGGAGAGAAATTGGTTAAGATTGAAATACAAGGTTGAATTGGTAAAGATAGAAATTGCTATGGAAGGTAGCTTAGGTTTGTTGGGAAACATTATAGGTTCATTAATTTAGTTACTTTTGACTCTTGCAGTGAAGTTCCATTAGAATAGCTGCAGAACTACAAGATGACAGCTGCATTCAATACAAGATGTTTACATAGTAATTTTTCTGAATTTTTCAAAAGCATTTGATAGAATACTAAGCAATAGTTTCAAGTTTTCAATTTCAAATTGATATTGAAAGTGAAGAGAAAGGGAATGGATAGTATATTGGAAGCTGAAATGGAAATAGTTTGCTGATATTAGTTAAGTAGTGTAATGGCATGCCAGAAGATTCTTTACATGGGTTGCTGTTGGTTTATGCTGACAATATAGCCCAAGTTTGAAAACAGATATTCATTGTATATGACAAAAAATGGATAAGGTAATATCAGAGAATACTGATACTATACTGATAGAATATTGTCACTTCAGTATAATTTGAATAGACTGTTTAAGTAGGTATACTTAAACAGTGTAATAAATAGTTTAATGTTGCCAAGTGCAAAATTTGGCACCTTATGCATTAAATAGAATGCATCATGTTATATTGGGGAAACTATACACCAGTGGATGAAGGGCCTAAGTGAATGAATACTGAAGTTTAAGGGACATATATTGCAGTAAGTAGAAAAGTTACTCAGAAGATTGCTCTCATGTAGATTAAACAACACCTGGAATACTGTGAAGAGATGAAAAGATCCAGAAGCTTGTAGCACAGATTGTATCAGGAATGTGAAGTATAAACAGACTGAGGGAGTGCAAATTTTCAGAGATTGAAGATAGTATAGGGAATACAGTTAAGATATGTAAGTTAGCAAGAGGAGCTTATGATATAAATGTAGAAGTTATTGTGCAGAATAGTAGACTATGATGAGAGAACAAGTTATCATCCCTGAATGTCATTTAAGGGTATTGCAGGCAAGGGTGTGAGAAAATAATTATTTGAAGATGTGTGCGCAAGGGGAGGGGGGGGGGTTTAATGATTTAGTTGTGAATGTGTTGACAGAGAATTCACAATTGTTAATATGATGATAAAGATAAACATGTTGTGGACATGAATTAAAGATGCCAAGAAATTTTTCTAAGTGTAATCAAACAAAGTTTGCATTCAAAGTTACTTCACAACTGGGCTACTTGTATATAGAGGCTAATGACTTCACATCAATTGCCTTAGTATCCCATAATACAATGCACATATCCTTATGGACATGTATAATGTTATGCATTGTTGGAGCTGCCACTACTCAGAGCAGTTTTCACCTTTGTAAAGATGAAAGGGGGTCTCCAAAAACTTGGACAATACCTCAGATCACCTAGGTTTGTTGACTCACTGTTACTTAAGTAACAGTGAGTCACTCAAAGGATCATTTAACTCAGTGGTGGCTCCACTCAGTGACAGGCTCACCCTATCACAGAGGCTCTGCCCAATGGCAGGCTCACCTCACCACTGAAGCAGCCACAAGACCACTTCAGCAAACTTCCCACATCAACAGCGAACTACGTCAGTGGGAGCCAAACCCAGAAGTCATACCAAAGTTGAAGTAATGCAGAAGTCATATTTCCATATACAAGTAATTAAAGGGTCTTGCATCTTATTACTAAAATACTCTAGATTAGATTCTCGTAGACAGGCTTATACGTTGGTTATGCATTATTAAAACACTTAAGGAATAGAACAACGTAGTTAAGGATATAAATTAAATTAAACTTTAATAAATATTTTCCGATATTTCGGCAACATCACGTTGCCATTTTCTAAAGGAACTTACAAAAAAGTTACGTGCACGTAGGCACTACAACACAGAAACTGGGAATGAAGAGATGAAGCTATTGTTCTCCTAACAGTCCTGATGTGCCTTCTAGCAGGCTAAGTAGGTGTTCTTGGCCGTTGGGCTGAAGGTCTGCAGATGTAGGCCTCCCAAATTTGGGGCAGTCGCATACAACCAAATTTGTTGAGGTTTGGAGAATTTCTTAGGGCTGAGGCTGATTCCATAAAGAGTCTTTCAAATTTGTATTTGCTGTGGTGTATCACTGTAGCTTTCTTCCACTGTATTCTGTAGCGTGTATCCAGAGCATGGTCCGCAAGCCCAGAATGACTGTATTTGTGAAAACGGATGTAGTCCTTGTGTTCCGAAATTCTGATATTCGCTGTCCTGCCTGTTTGGCCAAAGTAAGACAGTTTACAACTGCAAGGGACCTGGTAAACACTAGGTAGGTCTAGGGGAAGTGGTTGGTCTTTAATGGAGCGGATAAGGGATGCCAATTTTCTGTAAGGTTTGTAACAGGAGGTCAGGTCATGCTTTTTTAAGATTTTGGTAATCTTTTCCGAGGTGCCTCGGATGTAGGGAATGGTGATGGATTTAGAGTAATCCTTGTTGTGGGGGGGGGGGAATCTATGGTTTGTAGGTTCTAATATTTTTTGGATTTTTTTGGGGGGGGGGGGTAGCCATTGGCTGAGAAAGTGTTGAGGATGTTATTTAGTTCAGTGTTTAGGGCCAAATCGTTTGAACAGATTAGTTTAGCCCTGTTGTATAGTGTTTTCACTACTCCATATTGTTGTGAGGGGGGGGGGGGTTGTTGGTGAATGTATCTGCCTGTATGGGTGGGTTTTCTGTAAACTGAGAAAACCAAGGATCCATTAGGCTGGCGGGTCACTAGTGTGTCTAGGAAAGGGAGGCTGTTGTTTTCCTCTTTTTCCAGAGTGAATTTGATTCTGGGGTGTTGGTTGTTTAAGTGTGTTAAGAAGGAGAGAAGTGTTTCAGAGCCATGTGGCTAAATAGCGAACACATCATCAACATGGTGAAGCCATATGGTTGGTTTTTGTGGGGCAGAAGCTAAGGCTTTTTCTTCAAAGGTCTCCATAAAGAAATTGGCCAAGGGTGGGGAGAGTGGTGAACCCATGGCTGTCCCCTCTGTTTGTAGAATTTTCCCTGCCAAACGAAATAGCCTGAGTTCATTGTGAACTGAAATAAGGCTGAGATATCGGGAGAAAATTTAGCTTGGATTAGCTCTAAAGTTTCCTTGAGTGGGACATTTGTAAATAAAAAGGACACATCAAAGCTGACCATTATGTCAGTATGTTGGAGTGTAAGGTTTTCTATGCTGGCTTTGAAATGGGCTGAGTTTTTTATGTGTGATGGTGTGTTGCCAGTATAGTGTGTGAGCTCTTTGGCCAAATGTTTAGCTAATTTGTATGTGGGGGAATCATTGCCATCCACTATGGGACGTAATGGCACATTTTCTTTGTGTAATTTTGGGAGTCCGTAAATACGGGGGGTATAGAGTTAAACGGCTTTAATCTGTTGGTAACTTCTACAGGCCAAGAAGTGACTCTCTTAATTGCTTAATTTGTATGTGGGGGAATCAATTGCGGCATTGATTCCCCCACATACAAATTAGCTAAACATTTGGCCAATGATCAAATTTAAAGCTACTGTAGTGCAGCATCTTTTTTTTTGATTCTAGTGAACTTGTGTCTGGTGTTTCTGCATTACTTCAACCTTGGTATAACATCTGGGTCTGGTTCCCACTGATGAGACCTCAATAAATATCGAACCAGTCTGGGTAGTGGCCCTTCTCATAATGCATAACATTATATATGTCCATAATACAATATGTGCATTGCATTATGGGATACTAAGGCAATTGATGTGAAGCCATTAACCTCTATATACAAGTAGCCCAGTCGTGAAGTGACTTACTTATTATCCAACACCTCCAAGGAGTCAAGGACTCATTGAGGGAGGCTATAAATCACCCAAATCAGTTGTCATACCTTATCTTAAATTAATTCATATTAGATGCATTCAATTACCGCTGAAAGCAAACTATTGGACTCGGTCACTTCTCTCTGTGAGGAAAAACCAAGCTCTTACCCCTTTGTTGACTATGAACAAAATTAACTTCCATGGATGCATCCATGTTCTCTCCCCATCTTCCATATAACGAATATTTTCATCAGACACTATCCTATAATACCCATTCAAAAGTTTATAGACCTTTATCACATCTCTTTCTCCTGTTAACCAGAGTCTGCAATCTGCATACTCGCATTCTATCCTCATAATCTAAATCCCATAATATGAATATAAAATCTTTGTTAACTCTTCTTTGCACCCTGTCCACAGCTTCTTTATCTCCTTGGAATCCAGGGAGACCTAATCTGCACATAGTAATCCAGGTGTGGTCTTATCAAAGCCTTATAAAGAGGCAAAATGACTTCCATATCTTTACATATCAAGGTTCTTTTCAACATCGCAATTATCTTCTGAGTTGCATTCAATTATTATTTGCAGCTTTTGCTATGTGACCTTTGAACTCCAAAGCCCTATCCACCAATATGACAAGATCCCTTGCCTCTTCAGTTTCTTGTAGCATAACTCTGCTAATATAATATAATATAAACTGTAATCGCATGCCAAAGTGCCTAACTTTACACTTACTAACATTAAACTAACATCCATTTTTGTTTGCCCAAATTTCCAGCCTATTGAAATTATTTTGTAAATGCTGATCAGTAGCATCCCTGATTGCCCTGCCTATCTTCATCAAACAATTGCACATCTCATGTTAGACCCTGCATGATGTTATTAATGTATAGATTGAACAATAATGGCTCAAGGACTTAACCCTGAGGTACAATGCTATACCAATGTATCCCACTTTTTTGGTATCTGTCTGTCAACCATCCCTATCCAAGTCAAGAGTTTATATTCTAATCCCATATTCTCCAGTTTATGCAACAGCCTTTTGTGTGGTATCCTATCAAATGCCTTAGAAAAATCCAATATGTATGCGTAGATAGGCTTATGTGTTCGTCAGACATGTTGTAATAGATTTCACGGTATGATATGAACACAGATGGATAAGAAAATAACTATTTATTAACTTAAAAGCTAATATTTCGCTGGTAATATATCCAGCATCTTCAGAGCACACAACACAAAGTTTGTTACAAATGCAGGACAACCACAGTCCAGTATGACAGTGGGGCTACTATAAGTAATTACTGCATGCAACACAAGACTAAAGTCTATGGTGCCATCTAGGTTAAAAAAAAAAAAAAAAAGTTCAAAGTTTTGAAATAGTAGTCCAAATGATAGTCTTAGAAAGTTTGAAAAAAAAAAATAAAATAAAAAATAAAAGTAATAAATATTAATTTGGTTTTAGGATGACTGTCTCCCAAATCTTTGGTAGATTTATACAGCCATACTTGTTAAGGTTGGAGTATGTTTTAAGGCCTCTGTTGATTCCAGGAACAACCTCTCCGACTTGTAGAAGCTTCTGTGCATTACTTTTGTTTCTTTCCAATTGATCCTGTGTGCAGGGGTATCCAACGCATGGTCTGCCAGACCTGACTTGCCATAGCGAAAGTGTCAAATATATTTTTTGTGTTCACTGAGGTGGATGTCCACAGTTCTTCCTGTCTGTCTGTAGTAGGCATGATGGCATCAAGCCTACTACGATCTCTTCAATCGCATTTTCATGAATGTCTAAGTCTTAATCCAATGTAGCAGAAGCACTGTGTACCAACGTACATACACTGGTTGATATATCTTGGCAAAGTGATCATTCATTAACTGAACAATCTCATTAGCTTCCGACAAACGAGTACCATCTGCATTCAATAAAGTTATTCTTTCACATTCATTCTTTCTTTCTTTTGCTTGCAGGGTAGTGATAATTCTTTTGGATTGCCTTTAACTTGCATGGCCAATTTCTTTTCATACTCCATTTTAGCTTTCTGCACAATACTCGTTATTTTTCTGGCATGCACTTTATATTTTTCATAATTCCTCTCATTCTTATTCTCACAATATTCTTTCCACACTAGTTTATTCACTTCTTTACTATAATGGAAGACTATCCTATGTTCTTTACATTCCTATGGTATCTTTTCTGTGCTAAGACTCGAATTTTACAACCAGGTCAAGGACCTAACCATTTCAGCTGAACAAACCTTTAACATACCTACTTATGTCCATCTGTTCCTTTGCCAAATTATTTTCCAGGTTATGCAACAATTCTAGATCCTCCTTTTCATACATCTCACTCTCATCTTCCAGTATATTAGTAGCACTGTGCTCAATGTTGGATACACCTGATTGATAGATCTTAGTGAGTGCTGATTATTTGAACATTTGCATCTGCTTGAGATACAAGCATACCATCTGCATTCAGTAATTCTCCCACTTTAATTTCTTTCTTTTACTTGCAACATAACAATAAAATTCTTTCAGGTCTGCACAGCCAGTTTCTTTTCATACACCGACTTTACTTTCTCTGCAATCCACATGCATTTTCTGTCATGCTTTTTATATACTTAACTCCTCAAATTCATATTCTGATAATAATTCTTCCACATCATTGTCTTCTTAAAGGATCTCTTGCATAATAAGGTTGCGTATCCATTTCACTTCCATTCTATTTGTACTTTTAATTCATGCTAGGGTTATATTCAGATACTGTATTATTTTAACATCCTTGACTTTACTAAGGCATATTAAGGTACTAAGATACTTAGTATATGATACTAAGGCAATTAATGTGTAGTCAATAGCCTCTATATACAAGTAGCATGGTTATGAAGATACTTCATGGACAAACTTTGTTTGCTTACACTTGGATAAAGGATCAGACAAGAATATAATTTTCTTGGCATCTTTAATTTAATTTATACCCAAGGGAAAAACTTTTAACAACTAGCTCTAATCCATATTATTTTAATAATAAGGTGTTACACCTTTTCGCTACTTGTATATGGAAAATATATGATCTTGTGCATTACTTCAACCTTGGTATCTCTTGTGGATCTGGGTCTCCTACTGATGACATATAATAATGATTGTCTTTGGACTTCTTTGTTTCCTGGGGGAGTAGAGTAGTTCTGCTTAGTAGCAGGTTTTTGCCTCTCACTGAGTGATGGCTCCACTAAGTTTCCTGTCCTAGAGTGATCAGATCAGGGGATGAGTTTAGTAGTGATCCTTTATGATCACTCATATTTAGAGTGCAAGATCGCTGAGTTTTTGGAGAAGTACCCCCTTGCACTTTAACAGTACCTCAAAGGCCAAAACAGGTTTAGGTAGTGGCCCTTCTCATAGTATTATACATACCTAAAAGGATGTGTGTGCTTCATTATGAGATACTATGACAATTAATGTGAAATCAATAGCCTCTATATTCAACCGTAGTTGTGAAGATACTTCATATGCAAATACTAGTTTTGGAAATATAGTTGTTTATGTAGTTTTAAGACTTCTGACTGTAGTCTGAGATTAAATTAAAGCAAGAAAATATCACAGACATTGTTGCATGTTGCATTCAATTTCTAAACTGTTTCACATAGTTAATTAAAGAAAAAAAGTGTGTATGTATATATATCCCATAAAAAATTCTCTCTTGCATAAAAGTAAGTTGTGCACTGACAAAGAAAGAGATTAAGTGCACTTTAGACAGCTTTATCACTAACATAATTTTTATTGCTGAGGATATAAATATCTCTCTGAAATTCAAGCAGTATTATAACAGCATCAGTAATAGCACTAATTATTAAAAAAATCCATAGCTATATCTAAATTATAGCCAATATCCTGGCTGCAATTTAGATATAGCTACAGACATATGTTAATAGTTTAACATATGAGATATTGTTTACATTCATTTTACAATCAGTATTTTCTGTGAAATGTTATATAAATAACAAATAATTATATTAATGTTTTAGATTAGATTGTGATAGTGTAGCGAAGGAACTGAATAAAGGTGGTGTAACTGCCATCTCATATCATGCTGGGATGGAAAGTGGAGAGAGAAACAATATCCAGGAGATGTGGATAAATGATAAAATGAAAGTAAGTGAATGACATTAGTGTTGTTATTGAATTCTATTAATTTCCATTGATGGGGTGAATAATGCTACTTATTGGTGAAAATAAGGACCTCAAATTTATGTAAAATTGATTTTATTAGATGTAAAATATTTACCGTACTATTTAAGGCATCTTCAGTATATTGACAGTGGAACACTGTGTGCAAATAACAAATTTTTAAAAGTATTTTAAAAAGTACCACCATAGCATAAGTAAGGCAGCAAACGGTGAACATTGTTATTACAAAAATAAAATAAAATATGTATATACAATTATAATAGGACAATAATTATGAAATTGCAAAGATTGATACAATAATATTTCCCATAAAGGGAATAAATAGTGGCTATCAGATCTGTTTAAATTTGGCTGATGTAAAAAGGGTTCACTCCCTCATTTTGTATAGCTGTTCAATAAGGAATCAACTTTTGTGCACTAAATAGCTTGATTTTTCTTAAAGTACTGAGGTTCATGGCACCTTATATTGAAATTTATGTTCATCATGGTTGGAGACAGCCATCTACCCGACTGTCCAACGTAATAACACAAACTGCAGGCCAGCTCCATTCTTTTTTCGACCTTTCCTCCACTTAACTTTCCAGGTGTCTACTAGCCATGTGAAAGGTTGAGTGGAGGAAAGGACAATGTGGTAGTCATAAAAGATAGGAAAGAATATTTTAAAAATATTTCCTTAATGCTTTGTGATTTTTCTACTCATCAGCTGCTCTTGTCCAACCCTACATGTCTTGTTAATAAATTGATAGATAGCATTTCCATGGGATAAGGAATTTAAGGAAAAACTGAGATATTTTATTGTGCATCCTCCCGGGTTAACTGTCTTCCTAAGATCTGCAAGTTTGCTGTCCCATTAAAACTTGTTGCACTGGCTGTGTTAGAAGCCCTACCCAGATCGAAGCAGATTTTCTACCTTGAAATCTGCTTTACATATTACGAACTGTTTGAATTTTAAAACTAAAATTCATGGTCTTCATTTAGACCTTTCAGAAACCTTGATTAGCCTAGATATAGTATTTCTTTCTGGGGGACAAAGTTGCTCGCGTCCATAGTGATCCTAAAGCTATACGTGTCCCCTGGGTGGTGCTAAATGAGCAACAGCGATAGGCAGCCAGTCCATCCTAAGGATATCCTGGCCAATTTCATGATGTCTACTGAATTTATTGAATATAGTGACTCCCAGAAACCAGAATTTAGAAACATTGGCCCTACACTACATATTTGTCAATTAAATATTGAATCTATTAGCAAAGCCAAATGCGATTATTTATCAAAATTATTGTTAACCAACAATGTTGATGTGATTGCTGTCCAGGAAACACGTGCTGCTGATCCTGAACAGCTCCTTAAAAGAGGTCGCATTCCAAGTTACACTGCTATTGGTGCAACTTATCATGAAGTATATGGAATAGCAACGTGTGCAAAATCATCTTAAAGAAGTTTTTCTTCTATCTCAAAATATTGTAGAAAACATACATACAGTGGTGATAAAAGTTCAAGATATTACAATTATGAATACTTATAAGCCACCTGGATCACATTAGCCAGAAAAAATTATTGAAGCAGCCTTAAAGGAATTAAAGCCTGGTAAGGCTCCTGGTTTTGATAACATTCATCCAGAATTTTTGATTAATCTGGGAAGAAATGCAAGATTATGGTTAACAAAGTTCTATACTGACATTCTTACAACTGGTAAACTTCCCACTATTTTTAAAAAAGCAAAAGTACTTTCAATTTTAAAGTCTGGTAAGCCTAATCATAAACCGGAAAGTTACCAACCTCTTACTCTCCTCAGTTGTTGTTATAAATTCTTTGAAAGACTTATTTATAATAGAATAAGCTCCACAATTTTTAAAAATGTCCCAATAGAACAAGCTGGCTTCAGACCAAATCGTGGGTGTGTGACCAGGTTCTTTCTTTGGTAACTCACATAGAAGCTGGTTTTCAAAAAAGGTTTAAAAACATCAGCAGCATTTATTGATTTGTCAACAGCCTTCGACACTGTTTGGAGACAAGGCCTTCTATATAAATTATATAAAATTATCCCATGTAAAACAATAGTCCAGATTATTAACAATATGCTAAGAGATAGAAGATTTATAGTGACTATAGGTAATAAAACTAGAGCAAAATGAAGTTAAATAATGGACTGCCACAGGGATCTGTTTTATCTCCGTTATTATTCAATCTGTATATATCTGATCTTCCCATCACTTCGTCAAGGAAATTTTGTTATGCCGATGATATAGCAATAACTACACAGCATAAATGTATAAGTCGTATACAGAAGAAATTCTAAAAGCTGAACTTAACTATTCTGGATGAATATTTTAAAAGATGCAGACTCTGTTTAAATAGGAGCAAAATGGTAATATCTTGTTTTCATCTTAATAATAACTTGGCAAATGTGAAACTAAAAATTGAATTGAACAACACTATACTTCCATATAATACATTCCCTAAGTACTTGGGAGTCACACTTGACCGTTCTCTCACTTTCTGGCAACGTCTTTCAAACTTGGCATATAAACTAAGGACACATAATAATATCCTACAGAGACTTTGTGGTACTACCTGGGGTTCTAGAGCCTCTACTCTTCAGACAACAGCCCTTGCTTTGGTATTCTCAAGTGCTGAATATTGTGCTCCCATGTGGCTAAATAGCCCTCACACAAGGATTATCAATTCTCAATTGAACAATACCTTAAGTTTAATTATGGGCTCTATTAGATCTACCCCAACATATTGGTTACTTTTTTAGCAGGCATTATTCCTACGGAACTACGTAGATTGAATTCTTTAGTCCGTGAATTCCAAAAAAATTGCTGGTAATCCGAACCTACCTATTCATCAGGATCTCCCAACTCTTAACATCAATAGATTGAAATCTCGCCATCCATCACTACGAGCAGCAGAAGAACTAGTGCTAAATAATTTTAATCCTTTATCAAAGTGGGAAGAAACATGGAAGGAAAATACAAAAGAACATTTGCATAACATCTTTAAAGGTGATCAAATCATCACAGGATCAGATCTACCTCGCAAAACATGGACGGTACTAAATAGAATTCGGACAAATCATGGCCTATGTGGAGATACTCTCTATAAATGGAACAGACAAACATCTCCAGAATGTGACTGTGGTGCTCCACGACAGACTATGCAATATATTGTAACAGAATGCATCTTCCATGCTTATCAGAATGACTGGAATGACTTTTTACAAGCGGCTCCTGAAGCTGTGACCTGGATTACGAACTTAGATCTGAATTTATAATGATATATATGTTTCTTTTCCTTATTATAACATATTAAGACTTTTACTTTTAACTCTTATTTTAATTTTCCAACTTCTTGGATTAGATCTGTGTTTTCCTTCAAAGTTTTAACTTAAAATATTTTAAATTCTTCAATTCTGTTAATATATAATGACATCATGATTCTCTTTTTTAACATCATGTTTTTGCCATGAGCTATGTATGTATGTATTTGTAGTATTTCTTTCTTTCTTTCTTTTTTTAATTTATTAACATTGGTTTGACAGATACTATTAATTTACTTAAACAAGATTTTCCTCCAGACACTATCAAACTGTTTTGACTTCATCCTCCACTCAGGTTATTCTATTGTCCAGGACAGCTTATATCAGGAGATTGAAGGTAGGCATGGGAAGTCCTCTTTCTCCTGTGCCTACTAATTACATGGAGTATTTTGAAGATAATTGCCTTGGTGATGTTTTTTCCTAAGCCTACAATATGGTACAGAGATATTGATGATATATTTGTAACATCGAATGGTTCTCTGTCTGATTTGAGACTTTTTGTTCCAGAAGTAAATATGATTCATCCTTGAATCCAGTTCACCCTAGAAGAGGAGCAAAACAATAAGCCAGCCTTTCTAGATTTATTGATTCTCCATTAGCCTGATGGTAGTTTACAATTTTCAGTTTTTGGAAAAGAAACATACACTGATCATTACATCTATGCTAATTCTCATCATCGTCTCACTCAAAAAAGTCAGAATCAGTAAGATTTTGTTACATTTTGCTCATAGTGTATCTTCCATTGAAGATCTTCTAGACCAAGAATTAAATTATATCAACTCCCTCTTTAAAAAAATGGTTTAAATGAGGATTTTATTGACAAGGCATTTAACAGCTATGTTGATAACGTACAGATTGCTCTTCCATATATTAAGGGAATATCTGAAGTTATTGCTAAAGTTCTAAGTCTCTCAGCATTGTAGTATCAATTTGTCCTTCCTCTCCTCTCTTAAAAACAAGCTTTCTCCACTCATCTACTAGATTCCTTGTTCCTCTGGCTTGTCTTATTTTGCACAGTCTAATAGATCTGCAACCATCTACCATGAGGAATATGATAGGTGGTTGACTTATGTCCACTATCATGAACCTGAACAATCTGACCCATCTGAACATGCCATCTTGACCAAACATAGAATACTTCAGAAGAAAAAGAAATCCATCTTTTACACAAAAGTAGTGTTACACCTGATATCTTAAGAATGTAGAATTCTCAGCTATCATAGTGTAACATGAAGAATAAATAAATTAAAAACCCTGCATAAAAGATAATAGATGAATTATTTAAAAGAAAAAGAAATATTCTTGCATCCAATAAAATATAAAAAAATAAAGGTGTTGTTAAACTAACTAACAAAAGAAAGAATATATTAATATTGTATTATGATTTAAAAGAGAAAATTTAACTAAATAAGACAGAAAAGGATTAGTCATAAGAGATGGTATGTGAGAGGCTAGAGAATTAAATATTAAGTGAATTCATAGAAAAAAATTTGGAAAAGGGATTAAGTTAGAGACTAGTGCAAGAAAAACAACAGACTATCGCTCAGGGCCGATTCCCGGATTGAGACATCGTTTGGCTCGCTGACCAAAGGACGTTTGGCAGAAAAAAACGCCACCCTAATTGGTCGGTGAAGTAAAAACAAGTAGGGGGCGGAGAAAAGAAGTTAAAGAGAGTGCCATTAGGAGAGCAAGTATAAAAGGGTTGGAAACCCCTCCCCTCACAAGGTTTTTTGGTTTTTGTTTTGGTTCTGTTCCCGAGGAGTTCTCTACGAGCTCCATGGCATAAGTTTCACGTGGTTTTCCTGAGTGGAGATTGGGGTTATATCTCCATCGTCACAATGGAAACAAAAGTGAGCGGGATTTCGATTCCGGATTTCCTATGTAAGAAGCGAAGAATACCATAGAGTCAAAGAAAAGGAAACATATTCTTTATGTTTCAACTTCAGTGACAACCACGAGAAAGGAAAAACTATAAAGATATCGATATCCACGTCGCGAGTCGCACAGCCGTCATATAGATGATTCAAAGTGTGTCCTGAATTATGAAAGTTTAAGACCGTTTAAGCATAGTTCAACTCCAAAAGGAACGTAGGAGTAGCAGATTATCGGAGAGGTTATACCAAGCTAGTTCAATCAGAAAAAGGTAAAGGACCATATGAAAAACTGAAGAAAGAAAGGTACTGTAAAATATATCTAATGTTAACTAAAATTTGTCTGTAATAAGTATCATTATTCTAATACGGAACTGTTGAAGTGACCAAGGAAAATTTATACTAGGACTTTAGTATCTGACAGAATATATTAAAAGTAAGCTGGCTAGTGTTAATGTTATGTGAATAATTAAGTGTCCTGAGAATTTTGCATGTCTATTATAATGTATAGGAAAGTTAAAATGTCATAGTTGTGTGTTAGTGCAGAAAAAGGTTTAGTTAATCTACTTAAGTTTGAATAGTTAAATAGTGTGAATTAATCTTATTTGTCCATGTCAAGTGAATTTATGTGTTGAATTGTTATGGCGGCATGATCGTAATACCCATTATAGGATCATAGCCTAATTACTTGTAATAAGCTAATGTTAGTTTGTAAGTATTTAGTTTAGCATTAAATTGAGTAATCACAAAAATTGAATTGTACCATGTTAAGGAATTTAATAAACCTTTGTTCAATGATAAAAGAGTTGTCTGAAATTGCTGTCCAATGCACCACTTGAAAAAATACGAACCTAATCACGCGGGAAATTAATGTATTAAGAAACGAGATAAAGTGTCACGACTGCAACATTGTTTCACTTTCAGACATATTTTAGTTCTTTCTCCTTGTTTTTGTATATAATATCTCAAACTAAATATCCCAAAAGGCACAGTATAAATACAAATATTAAGGGTACTAAGGGGAGAAATAACTTAAGTATTAGTAAATTTTTCGGTGATATCTCGTGTATAGATAAGAGGAAATTACTAGATAGAATAAAAATCGTAAAATTGGACACAACAGTAGATTCCTTGGTGAATGGTTATACAAGGAGAGCTGTGAGGCATGTCTGCATCAGCCAGATTTATTAAACAGATCTGATTCATCAGAAATATTCTATCAATCTTCTGTAAATTTCTAATTATTGTCTTAATATAATTGTATGCTTTGTTGTTGTTGTTTTTATAATTAGGAATTTTTTGACCATTTGCTGTTTTATTTATGCTATGGTAGTGATTTTTAAAGCACTTCTGTTATTTGCATTTTAATTGTTTCATTGTCAATATACTGAAGAATACTAATGTGAAAATTTTACTTCTAGTAAATTCAATGTCAAAAGTTTTAGTTTCCATCTTCATTTTCATGAAGGTGTCAGCTTATGTATCTGTTCTAAAACAGCCAACACCAATTAGTATCAACATTCATTGTACTTGTTGAGAGGATACATTTTTTGTACATGGCATATTATTATATGTCTGTTTGCTAAGCACAGGGCTAAAAACGGCCTCGCCTACTCCCTATATATATGGAAATAAAAGGCATTAGCTGATTTTTAAAAAAATTTTTTTTTAGCTGACATACCAGTATGAAGATGAGAAATTATACTATCTAGAATGGAGTGTAAAAGTATTGCTGTATGTACATAACTTCTTTACAGTTCATATTCATAAACAAGTTGTAATTGTTTCTTGAAAAAAGTTATGATTAGATGAAAAGAATTGACTGTTGAAGAGGAATTACCTATCACTAAAATGGATTAACTGCACATATTTTGATATTTTCATGTTTTATAGAATTTAAAATTTTAATTGACATATTTCAGTGTCAGTTAAAGTGTTCATTGTCAATATTGACACTGAAATGCAAATAAATAACTTATTATCTAAAATTAATTATTTACAGCACATTTCACCAACTTAAGCTAACATTATCAGAGACAATTTAATGCTGCACTCTCAGTGAAGACACAAACTAAAATGACCTGAATAACAATGCACTGTAGGGCAACAGTTGCACTCTTTGTGGTGATTACTGTTGTTGATGCTGAAGGTTAGACAGGGCAGTGGGCCAAAATCTATTTGAAATCACACTGTCCATTCTGTTACTGTTAACAGGGCTCTGTAAAACTTGTGTTGCTTCCAGGAACAGTCTCTCCTATTTAAACTGGGATTTGTAAAGTAGCCGCTTTCTTCTATCTTATGAAGTGGTCTTTCTTTAATGCATGTTGAGATAATCTGATTTTTGGTTCTCCATTCCAGATATATAATCTTTTTTTTTTGTTGTTGTTTTTCCCCCCAAACCAAAGTAGTTCATCTTGTCTATATGAAATATTGATTGATACCCATCTAATGTTCTTGTAACTTTAGACAAGAAGGGCATTCTTGTTTTAGCAATATACTTTTAGCATATTGCTAAAACAAGAACGCCCTTTCACAAATCCATGTTGACTCTCACAGATAACATTACCCTCATCTTCCCAATGCTGTATACAGTCCCTCACTACTTTCTCCAAGATCTTAACAACTACTGATGACACACAGACTGGCCTGTAATTAGACACTTCCAGTCTGTTACCACCCTGATGCAATGGCACTGTCTTACCTTCCTTCCATTCCCTGGGCACCTTTGCCAAAGCCAGACTTTCATTGAAAAACCAGGTCGAGGGCACTGTCAGTTTCCTAGCACATTCTCTCAAAACTCGTGGTGAAATACCATCCAGTCCCAAAGCTTTACTGACATCCAGAGTACTCAGTATCTGAAACACACTCTCCTCCTGTACCTCTAAACCTCGAACCAGCCCTGTCCCTCTAACATTAAAACTGACTCCTCTAGGATGAAATACTCCAATAAAATGTTCATTGAACAATTCCACTAAGTCCTCTGCATTAGTCATTCTATTCCCATTTTTATCCCACAATATCATTCTTCCACAGTCATTTCTTCTACTGGCCACATAGCTAAAAAATTCCCTAGGATTTTCTTTGGATCTTAGGGCCAATCTTCTCTCATATTCCAGTTTCGCTTTCCTTACCACACTAGTCACTCTTCTAGCCTGTGTCTTATATTCTTCATGCATCCTCTCTTCACCTGTCTCCTTATATCTCTTCCATAGCCTCTTTTTCACATGCAATTCCTGTTTAATATTGTTTGTCATCCACTTTACCTGTTTAATTGTGTCCTCTTCTTCACTCGTGGTATACAACTTACCATTGCTGCTAACAAATATTCTTTCACTATTTCCCACGCACTAATGATATTGGCCCTCTAATTCCTCCCTCCATGAAACATCCCGAAGTTGACGTCTAAGACTGTTATAATCACCTGCATTATAATTCCACATAGTTCCCGTCTCTTTGATACTCCTGCATGTCTATTCATTTTCCAAGTCAAAACCATATGGTCACTCTCTCCAATTGGTGGGAGAAATGTCATCTCAGTTATTATCAACACTTCTGATGCTATAACCAAATCCAAAACTCTTGAACCTCTTGTTCCCTCTGTTACATGTTGCCTAAGACATTTGTCCCTCAAGAATTCTAGAAATTCCATTCCCCTATTGCTACATGCAACTTCCTCTCTCCAGTTTATACTACTGTAGTTAAAATCTCCCATAACAATCATTCTTCTTGCACTTGCCAAACTTAGCTGTCTAAACATCTCCTGGTCCCTATCCTCTGTGCTCCTGGGTCTGTAGCAACACCCCACTAAATATCCTGTCTTGCCTACCTCTACCTCACACCATATACTCTCAAAATCATTTGTCTCACTTCCTTCCAAAGCCTCCACTCTTAGAGGACGTAGATCATCACTTATCATAAGCAGTACCCCACCACCACCACACTTTCCCCTCCTATCCTGACGAAAAATGCTATACCCAGCGACTTCTATTCCTGTTATTATATCCCCGTCTGTCAACCACGTCTCAGTGATCCCAATAATTTTTGGCCAGGCTGATGCTATCTGCGCCACCAATTCCTCTCCCTTATTCCGGATACTCCTGGCATTAGTATAAAGCATATAAATGCCACTGTTTCTATACCCAGCATTATCCTTTCTAGACTCCACTGGACTCAGTGTTACCTGACATCATCTCCCTTCTCCCAAGTATCCATTCCCACAAGAGGACACCCCTGCTGTCATCCTCCCTGGGACACGCTGACTTGTTCAGAATAGCAATCTCTCCAGA
Source organism: Typopeltis vanoorti (assembly GCF_054136105.1). NCBI lineage: Eukaryota > Metazoa > Arthropoda > Arachnida > Uropygi > Thelyphonidae > Typopeltis > Typopeltis vanoorti. The sequence continues at coordinate 9,146,496 of NC_143560.1, read as the reverse complement.
TGCCTACGTCCTTTCTCATTCAGATGTAAACGGTCTCTCACATACAATTCCTCTCTTTCCTCAAACGCACTCCAAACATCCACATATACCAGTCCTCTCTTGTCACACATTCTCGCTATTATGCTGTTCAATATCACCGCTCTTCTGCTCAGCTCATCATTATCATACCTAGGCAACACGCACACTATTTTTCCTCTCTCTGTCTTCTTCCGTACAGCCTCAAGCAAAAATCTCATATCTCTTGCTGCTCGATTTACATTACCACTCAAGTCATTTGTTCCTACCATCACAATCATCTCATCCACCTTTTCACTTCTCTTAATTGCCATAGCCACCCTTTCTATTGTTCCTCCTGGCAAACACTCCTCATGCATCCTATCTTGAACACCACGGATCATTGAGCCACCATACATTATACCTCTTACCATTCTCTCTCTCCTATTGTTTCCATTCTCTCCTCTTCTTTCATTCCCATAGGTCTCTCTCATTCCCTCTCCTCTACCGCTATTCTCTCTTCTAGCATTCCCATACCTCTCTCTCCTACTGTTTCCATTCTCCCCTCTTCTAGCACTCCCGTACATCTCTCTCATTCTCTCTCCTACTGTTTCCATTTTCTCCACTTCTAGCACTTCCATATCCCTCTCTCATTCCATCTCTCCTAGTTTCCATCCTCTTGTCTGCTAGCATTCCCATACCTCTCTCTCATTCCCTCTCTTCTACTGTTTCCATTCTCTCCTCTTCTAGCACCCACATACCTCTCACTCATTCCCTCTTTTCTGTTTCCTTTCTCTCCTCTTCTAACACTCCCAAAATTCTCTCTCTCCCCTACTCTGATTTGGCTTGCATTTATCTCTTCCATTCTCCTAATCTTATCTTTCATACTTCTGCTCTCATTCACAAGACATTCCACCTCCTCTTTCAGCTCATTTATCTCCCTTTGCAGGTCAGTCACCCTTAATCTAAATTCACTCTCCCAAACAAAACCATCTCCTAAACTTTCACAGTCACTCACACCTTCCACACTATCAACTATTATTTTCTCATTCATATATATATTTTTTTCATTCTCTCCTATCACACTACTTGTCTTCCTACATTCATTCCCCGTTCCTGGAGCAAGGTCGGATATTGATAATTCGAATGCACTTATTTCCTCCCACTGCCTGCATTTTGCGCACATACGCTCTCCGCTCTCTTTCACAAGCCACATATCTAATTCCCGAGACGCATACATGCCGCAAATACTGCATGGCCCAAAGTCCCTTATGATATTGCTTATAATTGAGTTCTTAAATGGCAGAGGACTTGGCGATATGCCACTTGCGCCTGCAGCTGAATCCGCCATCATTCCTTACTGCTGAGTAGCGTAATTGTTAATTATTCAATTAATAAATTCCGTTAAATAAATAAGAAAAAAAAGTACAAGCAAAACAAAACATTTAAGTACACTAAATAAAATGAAATATAACTAAATACAGTAATGAAAACTTAGCTTCGTTTTGTCTTCCACCGTTATGCATTCGATTCTGACGGTAACCAAAATATATTATATCGCGACAGCAACTAACTTCCAAAAAACAACCACTGAAGTACACTCGTATTCAGAGAAACAATTTAGCACTCAAAAACGTAGAAAAACGGACTATTCATCAATTAAAAATCACTTTCTTCTGCACAGCTCAAATTCACCATCACTTGCTACCAGAATTGTACAGTTTGGTGACAATTAAGTTAAACTTGAGTTGTTATAGCAGCAATTCGGGGTTTGGTCAAAATTTGGAGAATGGATTTGGTCTGTAGATGATGATGTGCCTCATTTAAGTTGATGTTTATGCCACTGATGTTGGTGAAATGAATACAGAATTTTTTTTTTTTTTTTTAACCATAATGATAGTGTCTGTTTGAATTTAGTTTTATGAAGGTATTTAATAGGCAAAGAACAGGGGAACATGCAGCAGAAAGAGGTACTCTTAAACGTGCCATCTATGTACAGAGCATTCAATTTACACGAATGCTCTTGGTCTCGAACTGTCCTCCATATACCATCACACAGCTCTCCCTTCTGACATGAAGTAGTGCAGGCCTCATCCAGGGCCAAGGCAAATAGTTATCTCAGTTGTAAAACTTCTTGGTTCAAAATGTAGCATTGTTTATCTTTGAAAAAATGGTCAGTACTCATCCTTTATGGTTTCTTGAGAGCATCAACCTTCTTTCCGAGACACAATCTGGCTTTCAGAGAATTCAACATTAGATCATGTATTTGGAAAAGAAATCACTATTTAGAACCTGGAAAAGAAATGCTTTCCTGAAAAATGAGCATCAGTTTCCTTTGATGTAGGAAAGCATGTGACACAGCTTGGTAGTCTGGCATATTAAAAGAGATGATTTTGGTGTTAGAAGTTACTTAATTCTCTCTTTTATAAACTTATCTAATTGAGCCTTCAAGCTTGAGTGGGTTCTCTCAGCCCTGTTTGCCAAGAGTTGGAGCTCATGCTGTTTTTGCTTGGCTGATTCAGTAATAGAACAACTTCTTCCAATTTCCTTTACATCTTGTAATTCGTATAACATGAACCTTTCTTCTCAGGAATTTATAAATGGGTTCAGGTTTTCAACCTCTAAGATTATTTGTATACACTTTTATCATAAATGCAGGCCTTATCCAGAGCCAAGGCAAATAGTTATCTCAGTTGTAAAACTTCTTGGGTCAAAATGTAACATTCTTAATACATACATAAGCCTCTGGGATAACAAGTGTAGAATGTTGAATACGCTTTGCATCCTGTTGTTCATCTCTTGGATTCCCACTAGTATTCTTTGCTCCATCTCTACTGTGAACTAATCTGAATTTGATTTATGGGTTACCAGACTATGCCTCTTTCAGAAACTGTATATTCCAGTGATTGGATCTTATTCACCATTAAGCTATCTTAGCTGTCACTGGCACATTTAAAGCATCATTTATTCCTAGTCTTTATGTTGATGCAAAAGAGCTAGCAGTTATTTATCTCTTCAGTATGTAGTTAAAATAAAGTTCCTTATCAGACTGTCTAGTCGACTTTTTTTTTTTAAGCCGAAAAAATCTATGCACCATAGTATGAGGTACACAATGCTAAATACCTATGACAATAAAAGCAACTGTCTACCTTGGCATGTTTAAATTTCACTATCCTATTTCTTGTTTCTCCCTTTCTCTCCAGCAGTTCTTTAAAACAACAGTAGAATATGTTATGTTAATATACTGATGTGTTTTGAGATAGTATAATATCTAATTGGATCCAACTTGAATGTAGCAGTTATATTACTATACTGCATGCCATCAAGCCAGTGTTAAAATTTATAAAGGTGTATCTTTATAAACTTTATTTTAATAAAAAAAAAAGAGAGAGGGATGGGGGAAAAACATGGGGGTGCGTTTTGACGCAGGAAATAAGATTGGAAACCTGGGTTACTATTAATAATATATATATAAATATATATATATATTATTTTGTTTAGGGCTGCATTTTTTGTGTGTGTGGGGGGGGGGGGGAAACAAAGGGGAAGAATATCCTTATGTGGAAACTGGGACAGGGGTTAACGGGATGTGGACCGTTTTGGACGTTGTCTGACCATCATCGGAACCTTGTGGGAACAAAAATTATATTTAGTACACATACTAACATACTTCTGAATTTCTCACATCCTATACACAAATAAGAAACTAATATTAAAAAAAAATAAAAAAGTTTATTGTTGTATGAAAATTGAAAGTAATCTCTTTTTTTATATATAGGTAATATGTGCTACTGTAGCATTTGGAATGGGCATTGATAAGCCTGATGTCAGGTTTGTACTTCATCATTCCTTACCAAAATCCATTGAAGGCTATTATCAAGAATCAGGTCGAGCTGGCAGGGATGGAGAAAGTTCCTGGTGCATTTTGTTTTATAATTATCAAGATATGCACAGGATTCGTCGAATGATTGAAAGTATGTTCACTATAGGATTATATGCATTCTGTATGTGTATATACTTAAAATCATTTATGCTTTGTTGATGGGAGAGGTTACTTTATTTCAATTTTTGCTTTCATTTCACTTCCAGGGTCACTTATCCATCTCATAGAATAGGTAAATGAGTATGTATGTATACAATTAACAGACATAATACACTTGCCCTCATAGCCTTAGTTGCCATGACCATAATTCCAAACAGTAAAAACAATGACAACAGTCTGGGATCACTTAAGGACTGAAGTTAGATAATTATGAAGAGACCATCACATAGGAATGTTGTCACTGCTGAATAATGATATTCATTTTGAAGAATTAGCTAGTTGGCTGAGTATGACTGAAACCAAAAGAAAAATATGTATCATGCCATATGTGCATCTTCTTCTTCTACAGCTTCTCCCACTTAAGTGGGGTCACTGTTTGTTATGAGTCTCCTCCACACCTTCCTGTCTTGGGCTGTCACCACATCCAAGTTCTTCATCTTCGAGTCCTCTTCTATCAGCTCCCTCCATCTCTTCTTTGGCCGCCCACGCTTCCGCCTTCCTTGCACATCCATCTGCATGACCCTTCTTCCCACATATTCGTCCTCCCTCCTCATCACATGACCAAACCATCTCAACCTTGCCTCCTGTATTTTCGCTCCTAAGTTCGTAACTTTCACTGTTCCCCTGACATAGTCATTTCTCAGATGATCCTTTCTGGTCACACCGCACATCCACCTAAGCATTCTCATCTCTGCTACTTCCATCCTGCTGATGTTATTTTTCCTCAGAGCCACAGTTTCTATAGCATATGTCATAGCTGGCCTCACTACTGTCCTATAAATTTTGCCTTTCAGATTGATTGGCACCCTCTTATCGCATAACACTCCAGCCATCTCCCTCCAGTTCCTCCAACCTGCTTGTATCCTGCATCCCACTTCCTTCTCAGCTCCTCCATCTTCTTCCACTGTTGAACCTTAGTATCTAAAGTCTCTCACCTTCCTGATGACATTTCCTTCCAGCTCCAGATCTGTCTCCTGGCCACCACCCACTGCGCAACACATATACTCTGTCTTACTTCTGCTCAGTCTCATACCTCTCTTCCAGTACTTTTCTCCATCTTTCCAGTTTAGTTTCTGCTTCTTCTCTTGAATCTACACACAGCAAGATGTCATCTGCATACAACATTGTCCAAGGTGCATCTTCTCTCACCTCCTCTGTTACCACCTCCATCACAATATTAAACAGAAACTGACTTAATGCTGACCCTTGATGTAAGCCAACTGTTACTTGAAAACTTTCTGTCTGTCCCAAACAGGTCCGAACACTTGTCTTCACATTTCTGTACATTTCCCGCACCAACCTGACATATTTCTCCGGCACCTTCTTCTCCCTCAGACACCTCCAGACTTCTTGCCTTGGCACTCTATCGTATGCTTTCTCCAGATCAATAAATACCAGATGTAGCTCCCTTTGTTTCTCTCGATATTTTTCCATCATCTGTCGTAACCCAAAGATAGCATCTTTTGTTGATCTACCAGGCATGAAGCCAAATTGTTCCTTTGCAATCTCCACCTCCTCCCTCAATCTGCCATCAAGAACCCATTCTAGGATCTTCATTGTGTGGGACATCAACTTTATTCCTCTGTAATTTTTACAGTCTTGTGCATCCCCTTTACCCTTGTAGATGGGAACAAGAGTACTCTCCCTCCATTCCTCGGGTATATTTTCCTGTTGTAGTAACTTTCATGAACAGGTCCCACAGCAGGTCAATTCCCTCTTCCCCCAGTGCCTTCCATGCCTCCACTGGAATTCTGTCGGGGCCCACCGCTTTTCCATTCCTCATCCTCTTCATGGCCTCCGTCACTTCCATTCTACTGATGTTCTGCACCATCCCCTCAGAAGGCTGCCCATCTCCTCTGTGAGTCCTTGCATTTTCCTCATTCAAAAGTCCCTCAAAGTATATTTTCCATCTGTTTCTTATGTCCACATCCCTCCATAATACTCTTCCTTCAGCATCTTGGATCTGCCTCACATGTAAGATGTCCTTAGCTGCTTTATTTCTACATTTCACTAGTTGGTAAATTTTTCTCTGTCCTTCCTTTGTTTCTAATTGATCATACAGATCTTGATATGCCATGGCCTTCGCCTGTGCCACAACTCTCTTGGCTTCTTGCTTTCTCTCTTTGTACACCTCTCTGTCCTCTTCCACTCTTGACTCATCCCACTTCTGCTTTGCCTTCCTCTTAGCTGTCACTGCCACTTGTACATCATTATTCCACCACCAACCCTCCTTCTGCTCTCTAATCTTTCCAGATGTCTCACCAAGCACCTCGATTGCACAGCTCAGGATTACTTTTGAATTATGTTTCCACCAATCTTGTACACTTTCCAGTCCATCTGAAATCCTCTCTAACACTCTCTCCCTAAAACGATTCCTCACACTCTCCTCTTTTAAGCGAAACCACTTAATTGTCTTCATCCCATGGCAACCAGAAGTTCTTATCTTCGATCTTATTTTAAAGTATGCGCACAGCAGTCGGTGTTGTTGTGCTACTTGATCTGTTGGAATTACTTTACAATTTGTCACAACCTTAAGGTGTTTTCTTCTAGTCAAAATGTAGTCAATTTGTGAGCTGTTGTTACCACTTCTAAATGTTATCAAATGTTCTTCCCTCTTGAAGAAAAACGAGTTCACAATTGCCAGATCAAAAACGCTACTGCAAAGTCCACAACCCTCTCTCCTTCCTGGTTCATCATTCCCACTCCGTGGCCACCATGCACCCTTTCACAGTCTCTATTCATGCCATATGTGCATCATCTAATTAAACAAAGCACCTCAAAAAAGATAGAATGTCAGATACTGGATAATTTTAACAGAATTAAAGATAGGTATTATCATTGCACAAAGCCTCATTTCTAAAGAGGTATAGCTTACAGAGAAGTTGCTGAAGTAACATATTGACACAGAAGTTAAGTTACTTAGACACCGAACATCAAAAGAGAAATCTTGCTAATTAATAACCCTAATATATTCAGGCAATAAAGAACTGGAAAAGGAAAGAGCAAATTGTAGTATTTAAAATGCCAAACACACATTCCATTCTCTTAGAGAAATTCTTTGAGTCATTAGAAAAGATAATAGACAAAAATAAAAAAGGTCCTTTTGCAAGGTAACATAATAGAGAGAGAGAGTTGGAAATAATTCCTGTACTTTACCTTCAAACAGATATTAATCCTGAACAAATAGCACGTCCATTTTGAATAGAGGACAGTTTCAAGTGGGATGAGGTAGAAAATATTGAGATGGCAACTTGCACACTGGACTTGTTTCCATTCTCTTATTGAATGCTAGTATACCAGTATACATGCATAGAAATTCAAATTAATTACTGTAATTTAACTCCGAATAGTTTTTATTAACCTTGTACGAATCATAAATCTAACTGTTGAATACTGAATTGGGCTGTTCCTTAGTGCTTCTACTAAAATTTTTGACTCAGTGCTGACTGATTGCTGGCACTTCTCTCACTACTTCATTTTCACATAGATGTTCAATTCCTGCTACATGTATTTTTTACATATATTTTTACGTTAATACCCATTAGATTTTGCATCAATAATTGCTACACTCTTCTATATCAAGAGACTTACATCTATAAGAGGTATGCAGTGGCTAGTCACCAACCCCTCACAATTCAACTCCAAAGTCACATTTTCATTTGTTAGCTCACCATCCTTTGGAACATGCTCTTTTTATGTATTTCCTGAAAAATACAGTCTTCAGTCCTTTATATCCAATGTTAACAAGTTTATCCTTTTCCATAACTTTCTGTCTATTCATATTACCAATGTATTAATTGAATAGCCTGTCCTCTTTTGGATAACTATAAATATGTATATATACCTTATTTACTCAAATATAACTCGCACTTTTTTTGAAAATGAAAATGAAAAATGAAAGTTAAAAGAACGTGGTGCGAGATACATGTGAGGATTTTCAGAAACTGAACTTTTTCATTAAAAAGCTAAATTGAGGTTTATAATTAAATCCTCAGTATTCATTATAATTACTTACATTATTCATAAAATTAATGCATTTGAATTTTAATTATCAATGTTATTTATGCAGTCAGCAGCTCACCTTAAGCATGCGATGTATTTGAATCATCTAGCAACAATGCTTCTATAATTAAATTTATTACCATATCTCATTATTTTTGTGGGACATTGCAAAATCATGTCTTAAGCTCTCAAAATCCAGTTGAACAACAGGATGGTCTAATGATGGTCTCTTAATCTTAATCCATCCTGCACAATCCAAGATCAAGTAGAAGTTAATGCTCTCACTCCCACATTTCCTCTGCTGGTTGCTTGCATCTCTATGTATATGATTGGTGTGGTATTAACAAAAGATCACCCGACTCGATGACAAAGGCGAGCTAACGATTGTTGAGTTGAAATGCTGATTCTCCTCAACCAAATTCCAAAATATCTGAAACTGCCATAACAACATTCACTCTCTAAACTTTTTCGTGTGCAAACTGTATGCGAAACTTCTTTTGTAAAGTAAAATCTTGGGTGCAAGATATACGCGAGGGCGAGTTATATTCGAGTGAATACAGTATGATCATGTACAAATGCTCACATGAAGAAAATACACAGTATAATCAATAACACAAAGGTTTTACCGTTCTCTCGGTAGAAGGTTGAAACATATTTGAAGATATACATTAACCATCCCACTTGCCTTGCAGTGTTTACATGTGAATCAAAATATGGGTGTGCAAGTATCCACTGAAATTAAAATATCATTCAGATACCATTGAAATAACATGAACACAAAACATAAAGTGGTTGATATATTGCATCCACATGAACAGATAGTTGGGTAAAAAAAAAAGAAAGCTGATAATTTTAGTGGTCTGCAAATATAATATACCAAGGTTTAATTAAATATAGAAGTCATATATTTTCCATATTCAAGTAGAGAAAACGGTGTATCACTTTATTATTAAATATTCTGGATCAGGGATAGTTGGGGAAAGTTTTCTTCTTGGTTACAGTGTATATTATACTTGACAAGAATTATCTTCTTGGGTCTGGCTCCCACTATTGAGCCCTCAATAAAGATTAAAACTGGTCTAGGTAATGACCCTTCCCATAATGTTTTTGCATTACAGGATATTTAAGTCAGTTGATGTGAAGTTAACAGCCTCTACATACAAATAGACTAATCATGAAGTTACTTCATACTATGATTACACTTGGGTATAGGATTAAAACAAGAGTATAATTTCTTGTCAAGCTTAATATAAATGTGCCACTAATAAATGTATCCTGTTGCCATGTCTGAATTACTCTTTGCTGTTTGCAATGTCTTGCTCTCATGATGTCATTCACTCATTTGAAAGTACTGTGTATATTGAGAGATGAGCAGAATAAGTTAACTGCTTTTAAGAATAACCTAAGAGCAGTTAGACAGGAACAGAGATGTAAAAAGGAGAGTTGTCAGAAATTCCTGTAAAAAAGAGTTATCGCTTTCTGTGGTTTCTCTACTATGTAAAAATTAATTTACTTTTAGTAAATGTGATGTGAGTTTTTCTTGTAATTGAAAAGAAACCCATATAATTTTATATATTTATCTGATAACCACCAAATAGAAAAGGAATGTCCTAAAATAATTACATTCTGTAGACAGTTAAAACTTTTGAGTGCAATTATTAATGTTCCTGCTTGAACAGATACTAATAAGGCATTATTGAGAAGAACAGAGCTGGGTAGATAGCATCTTGATCTTTTGATGACAGCATGTCTTTGTTAAATATAGATTCAGCCATCCTGTTCTGATATTCTATACCTGAAGAACAAGATAGCACAGCCCCAACACAAGAAAACCTGATCATTGGACAGAACCTAAAAAAGTAACAGAACTGTAGAAAAGTTAACAAGTAGCAATTGATATAGTTCCCCTTTTACTTTTTTTTTATCTATTTTATTTTATTATAATTTTTTATTTTAAAAAGTTTGATTTAATTTTTTTTAAATTTAAATTGTACTCTTCCCCTTACCAAAAGTCAGGCCAGTGTAAACAGTTAACAAAGCAGTTATACTATAGCTTATGTGTATTGTGACACACACACAACAGATTTACTTGGTTGTGGAACATATTTGAAATAGATTAAATGACTGGAAGCCTAGAGATAAAAATAGAAATACTATTTTTTTATTTAAATAGCAAGCATAATTAGTTTCATCTTCTTAGAAGACTTCATTGGGTGCATTACATGAAAAGAGACAAAAAAAAAACATAACTATAAATTAAATTGCCAATGTATTACTGACATTTGAAGACGTTCCAGATACCACAGTATTGTTCAGCACGTGGTCATGATCTTGTGCCATCGCCAAAGTTGGATAGTAGTGCAGTTTTTTTTTTTTTTTTTTTTTAATTAAAAAAAATATATATATTTTTATCTCTCAGCTTCTAGTCATTTAACCACCATACCGGCCATTATGGATCAAATACTCATCCTCATACGCTTCTTCTTATCCATCATATATTTCAATGTAATATCAGTGGTATTACAATTTTAATATGCACTTCGCATCCATGATAACCTTAACATCTATAGACGTCTTGGCCGGTAGCGTGGTTAATTTATTTCAAATATATATATATATATATATATATTGTTTTTGTCTCCATAAGTTCTACACAATAAATAATATAATATATTGTTATTTATATTATTATAACTATTATATTGTTAGTTTTTTTGACATAAAATACTTTTATCATGCATTGAAAGGTTGGCAGTAATTTTCCTAATTTTTCTGTAGTAGTATCAGTAGTAGTCACAAATATATCTGTTTCAAAACCAATCTTGAAGAATTCCAATCTTTCTTTAACTAAAGAATACCCTTTTCTGCAAAACAGGTACCTTAAATTCTTATTAGACCAAAATTTAATGAACCATCCTTGCAATATATGTGAAGGTTCATATGGTCCATTCTGGTCCATTCATCTGTAGTAAGGGTGGCCAAGTTTCTTAGGTTCAAGAGCCTCATAGGAAGATTTTTCAGATGTTTGTGAGCTTCAAGATATTTTCTAAAAAATTTAATTATTAAAAACACATGCAGATACATATAATTATATTTGCATTATCAGGCTGTTTAATTACGAGGGTGATCTGAAAAGTTCTCGGCCTCTACCATAGATGGCAAAACTATTGGCATAATTTTTTTTTTCTAAGTTGGTCACAAGCATCCATGTGAAATTGCAAGTCAAATAGTTTACTTTATATAGCTGTGTGAAGCAAAAGTGTTGTCTGTATCCCTTGAAATGGATAAAATTGAGTATTGTGCAGTTATAAAATTCTTTGTAAAAGAAGGTTTAATGCCAAAATAAATTCATTTGAAGTTCATAAAAGTTTGTGGGCACTCTTCACCTTCATTTTCAACAATTAAGAAATGGGCTGCCAAGTTTAAACACTGCCATACCAGCTTTGAAGAACATCCAAAAATTGTAACAACACCAGAAATCATTGATCAAGTGCATGATATGGTATTGGATGACCGGCGAGTCAGAGTGCGTGAAATTGCTGACACTATAGGCATTTCAAAAGAATGTGTAGGGTATATTTTGCATGAAGAATTGCAAATGAAAAAGCTTTGCACAAGATGGGTGCCATGCTTGCTCACAGCAGATCAAAAACGCACTCGCATGAAAATCTCTGAACAGTGCTTGGAGCGTTTTAACAAGAATAAAACTGATTTTGTGCATCTATTTATTACTATGGATGAGACTTGGATTCACCATAACACACCAGAATCCAAACAGCAGTCAAAACAGTGGACAGAAGCCAGTTGTTCAGTGCCAAAGAAGAAGACAAAGTTGGTTCCGTCAGCAGAAAAGGTCATGGCATCGGTGTTTTGGGATGCTAAAGGCATTTTGTTTATTAAATATCTCGAAAAGGGTAAAACAATAACCGGGTATAATTATCCCGATCTTTTAACCAGACTAGATGAAAAAATTCATAAGAAAAGACCCGGTTTGCAGAAGAAAAAAAATCGTCTTTCATCAGAACAATGCACCTGCCCACAAAGGTGTTTTGGCAATGGGAAAATTAAGGGATCTATCTGCACTATGAATTGTTGGAACATCCACCCTTTTCCCCAGATTTGGCTCCCTCTGACTTCTATCTCTTCCCAAAACTAAAACTCTTCCTTGCTGGTCAGCGTTTTTCTTCGAATCAAGAGGTGATTGCAGCTGTAGGGAGGTATTTTGGATATTACTGAGAACCACTATAGGGATGGGATAATGGCGCTGGAGCATTGCTTTAATAAATGTATTGGTCTTAAGGGAGATTATGTCGAAAAATAAAAATAATTTTGAAATTATAAATTTGTTTTTTCATTGTTAGGCTGAGACCTTTTCAGACCACCCTTGTACTGCTTGTAGAAAATAAGGTTGGGTTTTCATTTTTGCAGATAATACTTTAAAGTCTAACTGATGTGAAGTTAAAATAGTATGAAGAAGTTCAGTCAGTTGTTTGTTGAGGACAGCATGTTGGTTTGACTTAATAAACTTCATTACCAAGAAGAGAGCTTCACAACATTAAGTTGCCTCAAAAATAGGGATAAGTTGGAAACAGTTTTCTTAAGGTGAGGATTCTCTACCTATGGTACTTGTTTCCAAAAGTTCAACTGCAACAGTCTTATGTATGATTAATCTCATGATGGATTTCTTTGTAACTGCAAACCTCTTTTAGAGAAACTTTCTTAAATTAATTTTTTTTTTTTTATAAATAGCATTAATAGAAATTCCTTCTACAGCTGTAAGTTTAGCAACTAATTCATCTTCTTCTAGCATGTGCTGTTTTACAAATTGAAATGTGTGTTTTAAGTGGATGGTGTTGGTGCATCATCTTCTACTTTTCTTTCTTTTCAAGATATGAATATGTTCAAGATGATGATGATGAAACTCATTTGATGATGCTTTTCATTGCAGTGCTTTGGAACACATTGGACAACAGGATTGCTTATTTTTGCCCTCTTTTTTTTCAAACACTGCCAACATTCTTTCTACATTTTACTCATAAAAGGCAACTACAATAAAGTAAGGAAAATTGGTGTTTTATTCAAAAATAATTGTCTTATTTTAATAACTTAAATTTCACACTGCATATGAATATATATAGGCGTGAAGGGACTGGGATTATGGTGGACTTGGGCCAGATCAGGTGAGAGTATTTTTAATAATCAAATGAGTGTTAAAATAATAATAACTCTAATTTCTCTGGAAATATTTATACTATTCCTGGTAATCAGGAATGTTAAAATTATGAATTTTCCCAAGAATTCTTAATAATAAACTCTTTGAGAACACTCACTGAAGATGCTGAACACCTTTGATGAGTGTAATGACTCTACCATAATCATTCCAAATAAGTCACCTGTCGCCTTTTTCCCAGCAAGTTCTATTATTTTCTGCCAAAACTGGAATTAAAACTCACAGGCCTGGTCTCAGCAGCGGTTTGCTCAACTCCAAATAGAATTTGATGCTCATGTGCACACACATACACACACTTGCACATCATCTTTAAGACGATACAGGTAAAATGAAATTTACTTGTGCTGCTCACAATGTTATTTAATAGATTATTACTTCTGGTGAATTATTGCTTTGGTTACTTCTAGCATACATTGGAAGTGGCAGAGAAGTCAGCAAAGAGGACTCTTTTACCACTGGTTATATCATGCTAGAAACTTATGATTACATCTCTCTCTCTCTCTCTCTCTCTCTCTCTCTCTCTGTCTCTTTTACACACAGTGCAGGATAGTGTCTCTAACCAATTGGCTATGAGTTAAAATTCTACTGTGGCATTGATGTTTTGCAAATTTGTAGGTAGTAAATGATTCTTGCTACTTGGTGGGTGACCACTACTCTGCTTATTCAAGGCCTATAGTGAATTGGAAAAGTTTTGGTCTCAGTAATTGGGTTTTTAGAATACCTAATCCTTTTTCTGTCAGGATATTAAAATTGCATTGGATTACTTATCATTTGTTGGTTGCATTGACAAAAAATTATATTGCATGCATATACTATTTGACCACACAGAATTGCTACATTCTTTCATATTTTAGTAACAGAAATTTAGTTTTCAGAAGTATGCGGTTCCCTTATTCAAAACACCTAAATTAGAATTTCAGATCTTTCTCAAATTGATTTACATTACTATTGTTGTTGTCAATAAATTTTATATTTAATTTTTACAATACATTTTTGTAGGTATTTATTATTAATTTATTTAATTTATTAATAAATAAATTTCTTTTTAACTCTTTATACTTTTGTATTTTAAAGTTTGATTATTGTTATTGTCTTTGGTTTCAGAAAATGATGATGAGAATTATCAAGCAAAGCGAATGCACATGGACAATCTGTTCCGAATGGTTCATTATTGTGAAAATAAAACTGACTGTCGCAGACTACAGATGTTAGAATATTTTGGAGAAATATTTGATAACCAGCTGTGTCTTGCAGATTATAAGCACACGTGCGATAATTGCCTCAGTAAGGTAATATTTTAAGCTTCTACTTTGAATTTTGCTTTTTTTACCACTGAAATTGTGTAGAAACATAAAGTTAAGGGGTGCTTAAGGGTCAAAGCTGGATACTTGAGAGGAGACCTCCACATTGCCTTTAAAGGAATGCGGAGAACCAACCAGGGCATCTGACCTAATGTCCAATCCTCACCTTCTTGTGGTGCACCCTGTTGGGTATCCACCTGGATACTGAACAAATGAGGATAGGCTTGCAATTTGGGATTTAGCCGACCAAATTGTATTCTTATTGGCTTAAACCAATATAGAAATGATGGTACAACATGACAAAATTTCATGCCGGCTGGGGCGTCGTCCGGTTAAACAAGGCCCCGTTGTTTTCGCCAGGGAACCAGGTCGAACAGCAAAAAAGTCAGCTACTGGAACAAATCTGGAAGCACATCCCAACTCAACATTACCAGAGTTAAAGATCGGTACTATCAACATACGAAGCATGAATGGCAAAGAAATGGAGCTAGATGAAGAATTAGATAAGTACCAGATCAACATAATAGGGATGACTGAAACAAAAAAGACAAAAACTGGTGAGATCTTTCTGAGCAAAAAATACAAAATGTTATATTCAGGCAATGACAATCAAGGAAAAGAAGGAGTAGCCATAGTATTCAACACAAAATAAGAGGCTAATCTTCTTGAATGGCAGTCAGTCTCAAGTAGAGTAATGTGGGCAAATATGAGAATGGGAAACTGGACAATGAAACGTATTTGTGCCTATGGTCCCACAGAAGGTTCTACTAAGGTAGAAGTGGAGGAATTTTTTGAGACTAGAAAAAGCAACTGACACAATGAAAAAGGAAAGTTTGTCCTTGTTGGAGATCTAAATAGCAAAGTAGGAAATGATTGTGAGACATACAAAAATATTTTGGGAAAATTTGGAGAAAAGAGCAAAGCTAATAATAATGGCAAATATCTGTTGGATTTCTGCTCAGGACATGGACTGGTTATTACTAACACCATGTTCCAACATAAAAATATGCACAAATTTCAATTTTTCAAATAAAAATTTGAAAAATTGAAAACGATCACTATTTAGTCTTGAGCAGGATAAAATTGAATTTCATATTGAAAAGAATAACATGTAAGAAAGTTTTAAAGTGAATAAAAGTTGAGCAGCTCTCAGATTGTGAACTGTAGACTAAAATACACAAAGATTATTGAAGAAAAAATGAAGGAGTTTGAGAACAGCAACCAAACCTTGGAGATTCAGTGGCAAGCCTTGAAGAAAATACTGATTGATTCAGCCAGAAAGGCATGTGGTGAGGTTGTCTTCAAGGATAGAAAAATCAGAACTCCATGGTGGACACAGGAAGTTAAAGAGGCAGTGAAGGAAAAGAAGAAAGCATATCAAAAGTTCCTAGTAAATAAGTCAGCTTTTGCTCTTAGAGAATACAGAGACAAATATAAGAAAGGGAAACATTGTGTAAAACTAGCTGAACAAAAGTCATGGGAGGACTTTGATAAGAACATAGAAAATAAATATCAAGAAGGTAGTAAGATATTCTGGAGGTTGTTGAAGAAGCTTAGAAATGGAGGAAATGTGCTGTAAAAGGAGTTAGAGATGATAAAGGTGACATGAAAACAGGAGAAAAAGCTATCCTTGAAGTATGGAGTAATTACTTCAAAAAATTGCTAAATGAAACAAGCAGTGATAGCACAGTGGTAAAAAACACTCAACAGGCATACAGTCAGGAATACATATCCATACTTGAAGTAGAAAAAACCATCCAAGGCTTGAAATGTAGAAAGGCAGCAGGAGTAGATGATATTCGACCAGAAATCTTGAAGTATGGTATAAAAGTCTTACAGTGGCTGCACTGCATAGTTCAGAAGGCCTGGACAGAGAGACGAATTCCTGATAATTGGAGTAGAGCTCTAATAGTACCCATATATAAAAAGGGAAATAAAACTGAATGTGATAATTTCCCTACTGAGTGTTCCTGGCAAGATTTATGCAAGTATACTTGAGAAACGGTTGAGAAGAATTGCGGAAGAAAAGCTTGGTGAAGAACAAGCTGGATTCAGGCCAAATAGAGGCTGTCAGGTCAGATCTTCACTTTACGACAAATAGTTGAGAAAGCATGGGAATATAACAAAGATCTGTATTTAAGTTTTGTCGATCTTGAAAAGGCATATGAAAAGGTGCCAAGAGAGGAGCTATTCAATACGCTACAGCTATATGGTGTCAATGGGGCATTGTATGAAGCAATACTTAGTCTTTATTTGAGTTAGAAATTAACAGTTAGAATTGAAGAAAGTAGAGGAAGATGGTTTAATGTTAAATCTGGTGTGAGACAAGGATGTACATTATCCCCTCTGTTATTCATTATCTATATAGATCACATTATAAAGGAAAGTGGTATTAAACATGATATCAGAATTGGAGATGGTAATGTCAGCTCTTTGCTTTATGCAGACGATGTTATACTTCTAAATAAATCCGCTACAAATTTGCAAGATTCCTGACTAAATTGAGTAACTGTTATAATAGATATGGTATGAAGGTCAGCATTAAAAAGACAAAGACAATGAAAATAGGTAGAATTGTTGAAAATGTCAACTGTATTGTCAATGGGGAACCTGTAGAACAAGTAAAACATTTCAGCTAATTAGGCATGATTTTTACTGAAGATGGTAAATGAAATATGGAGATAGACAACAGAATCAACAAAGTTGGTATGATAGGAAGTCAATTGAATAAAGTCATATGGAATAAGAAAGAAATTAGTCAGAACACTAAATTAGCTGTATACAAGACAGTGTTCAAACCAGTTTTAACTTATTGATCTGAGAGCTGGGTCAGAAGTAAAACACTCGATCAAAGAGTAGTGACCACAGATATGAGAGTCCTGAGAAAGATTAGAGATGTGAACAGATAGCATCAATGGCAATATCATATTAATAATGAGGATATTAGGAAAGAACTTGACATTGCAGCATCCAGGAATGCATTAGCAGAGCTAATCTCAGGTGGTATGGTCACTTAAACAGAATGGGTGAGGAAAGGTTAGCAAAACAAGTGTTCTCTGCCAGGTTGGCAGGAAAACAACCCAGAGGAAGACCAAGATATAGGTGGATTGATACAGTGCAACGTGCCTTAAACGATAGAAATATAAGATCTGATAATGTTGGAGTCTTGACAAGTAACAGACTGATTTGGAGGAAAATTGTAGATAGGAAGTTAGTAATGATGTAAATTTTTCATGTAGTACTATCATATCCTGTACACCCCTTGAGGGTACATGTCAGGAATTTGGTGGTGTTAAGGTAGTACAACACCATATTCAGTCCGGAAGATATTTTCTGAGAAGCTTGAATGGCAAAGAAATGGAGCTAGCTGAGGAATTAGATAAGTACCAGATCGACATAATAGGGGTGACTGAAACAAAAAAGACCAAAACTGGTGAGATCTTTCTGAGCAATAAATACAAAATGTTATATTCAGGCAATGACAATCAAGGAAAAGAAGGAGTAGCCATAGTATTCAACACAAAATACGAGGCTAATCTTCTTGAATGGCATTCAGTCTCAAGTAGAGTAATGTGGGCAAATATGAGAATGGGGAACTGGACAATGAGACTTATTTGTGCCTATGGTCCCACAGAAGGTTCTACTAAGGTAGAAGTGGACGAATTTTTTGACGCTTTAGAAAAAGCAACTGACACAATGAAAAAGGAAAAGTTGGTCCTTGTTGGGGATCTAAATAGCAGAGTAGGAAATGATTGTGAGACATATAAAAATATTTTGGGAAAATTTGGAGAAAAGAGCAAAGCTAATAATAATGGCAAATATCTGTTGGATTTCTGCTCAGGACATGGACTGGTTATTACTAACACCATGTTCCAACATAAAAATGTGCACAAATTCACATGGAGAGAAGAGGCTAGGAATAAGAAAAGTCTCATTGACTATGTTATTGTTGATAGTGATGTTTTCTCCCTGGTGCAGGACACCAGAGTGTACAGAGGAATTGAAATTGGAAGCGATCACTATTTAGTCTTGAGCAGGATAAAATTGAATTTCATATTGAAAAGAATAACATGTAAGAAAGTTTTAAAGCGAATAAAAGTTGAGCAGCTCTCAGATGTGAACTGTAGACTAAAATACAGAAAGATTATTGAAGAAAAAATAAAAGAGTTTGAGAACAGGAATCAAACCTTGGCGATTCAGTGCAAGCCTTGAAGAAAGTCCTGATTGATTCAGCTAGAGAGGCATGTGGTGAAGTTGTCTGCAAGGATAGAAAAATTAGAACTCCATGGTGGACACAGGAAGTTAAAGAGGCAGTGAAGGAAAAGAAGAAAGCATATCAAAAGTTCCTGGCAAATAAGTCAGCTTTTACTCTTACAGAATACAGATACAAATGTAAGAAAGCTAAACAGTATGTAAAACTAGCTAAACAAAAGTCATGGGAGGACTTTGGCAAGAATATAGAAAATAAATATCAAGAAGGTGGCAAAATATTCTTAGGTACAAAATGCGTTAGACGATAGAAATATAAGATCTGATAATGTTGAAGTCTTGACAAGTAACAGACTGATTTGGAGGAAAATTGTAGATAGGAAGTTATTAATGATGTAATTTTTTCATGTAGTACTGTCATATCCTGTACACCCCTTGAGGGTACATGGCAGGAATTTGATGATGATGATGATGATGAGATATTTTCTGGCGCAAACTTTGTTTGCTCACACTTGGATAAAGGATTAAACTAAATTTATTATAGTCTAACCAAGCGAAAAATAAACTTTCAACATCTTTCTCTAAATCCAGAGTAATTTAATAAAAAAGGTGTCACACCTTTAGGCAACTCCTATAGGTAAAGATGATCTCGCTATTGCCTCTGCCTGGTATCTCCACCTCTGGGCCTGGCTCCTACTGAAGAGACCTCAATAAAGGTCGAAACTAGTCTGGTAGGTGGCTCACACTTGGATAAAGGATTAAACTAAATTTATTATAGTCTAACCAAGTGAAAAATAAACTTTCAATTATTTTTGTTTTGTTTCCATTCTGTTATGATTTTGCAGTATTCATCCTTAAGATTGTCTCACAATTCAGTTAATGGTCTTTGTGTTCTGCTTGCTCCGTTTTTTTTCTTTTTCCCACTTTACAGTTATTACCTTTTCCAGTGTTGTTAGTAAATCTAGATCTTTCGTGAGTGCTGGATCATATGCCAGAAACTAGGCTCATTATTTGGAGGTTTGTACTTTATATTGATGACATGATCTGTGATATTAACACGTTGACTGCCATATGAATCAAATACGATTCACACTACATTTTTTCAATGCGTTTCGTTAATCATATTTGATTCGCATAAAGATTTTTCTTTCAGGCCGCATAGTTCACCCGTGATTCATATCTAAATGAAATGCTTATGAGTAATGGAAATTTGGGGCCTGGTAAACAGGTTTATATAATTAGCGCAGTAGAACTTCAACTACATGTACAACAGGTGGCCTATTATAGAAGTAAAAAAAATTGTAAAACAAAAAGAAGTTGGCCTGGGGATCACAAAATTTTTTTAACATTACGGCAGTCAACGTGTTATTATTGTTGTTGACTGAGATGGTCTCTGTTAACTCTAGAATTTGATGTAGATTTTTGCTGAGGTTTAATCTATCTGTTTTTGTTGACACTCTTCCATTGGTCCAAGTGGGTAGGAGGGGGTTTGTTTTTAGAATTATGGTTGGTTCTTCATGCTGTGTTGCCTACATAGTGTGTTTAGATTGGTTCTTCGTTGTATTTCTCTGTGGGTGCAGTCTCCTATTTTATCCCTTTCATCTGTTATACAGTTGAAATAACCTCCAAAAATGTGTTCGTCACCCCTCCATATAACTGTTAAAGTTCTTGAAGAAAAGTGATTTTTGCTGTCATTGTTGGATGCATATATGTTTATGACATTTACTGTTTGATTGCCCAGTTTGACTATTACTGATATTATTCTTCCCTCTTAGTCTCTTGTGGAGGATACAGGTGTCTCTAGAAAGTTCACTGTGAAAATTATGGCCATTCCTTTTGGCAATGTTGCTCCCCCCCCCCACTCTTGTACGCTGTGATGTTGTGTATTTTCTCCATTTTCTTGATTTCTGTTATGTGGATTTCCTGGAGGAAAAATGTACAAATACCTTTTTATTCTTATTTGATTTACTATTGCCTCTTGCTTTTGTAGAAAAACCTTATGTTTAGGGAGGCAATTTTAAGAAGTGGGCCACCCATTATTGATTATTAGGTTGTAAAATTTTCTTTTCTCTATTTCATTCTGTTTCCCTTTCCTTTCAGTTTCCTGCTGTTTTCTTTCTTCTTTTCATTTCTGGGAGTGGCTTTGAGTAAGCATATCTTTTGATCATTGTTTTCAGCTTCTATTATATTAGTATTGTTACTGTGACATTCTCCTACATGTGTGCTGTTTAGTGAACAGTTTCCTAGACTGTGATCTTTGGTTTCCAGGTGGCTGACTTTTGCTCTAGTATTAACTTCAGTGTGATTCTTTTTATCATGAGATGAAGGTTGTCAACATTTTATGGTGGCATGTTCTTTAGGGGTTAGATCTGCTTCTGTTCTGCTTTTGGTTTCAAAGACTCTTCTGATTTGCTTTAATCATTGTCATAGCTTGGAAGCAAAGATTGTGTTTTATTGCTTCTCTTGGTGTTAACTTTATCAACAGAAAGGTCGTTATTTCCTTTTCCTCCCATCTGATTTATTGTTCTCTAGTGTCTCTGGGATCAGCAGCTGCATAGTGCTATTTCTATTATTTCCTTCTTTCTATTTCCTGCCTATCCTCCATGTTTTATTTGAAACTGTTCTCTTGAATTTGACTCTTGTTCTAATTGCTGGTGTTGGAGGGTAGTGTTTGCAAATTTTGAAGGTGGTACTGAGTGCCTGTTGAGTTCATTGCTTTTTCCTGTATCAACATATTTTTTACCATTGTCATTTTCTAAGTTTGCACTGTTTTTTAGATACTGCTGATGCACTTGCCTCTGTGTTATTTCACTTTTTATATGTGGGTTTGTAGGATTTCTTGTGTCTTTTTTTTCATTGTGTCTCTCCAGTGTTTCATCACATGTTGTCTAGGCTGTATCTGATATGTCATTTTTAGTTTCCTTCTCAATGGGTTTTTCTTTTCCAACAACATTAGGTTGAATTGTACTTCAGTTCCCATTATTTAGAAATGTTATTTTCTTGCTAATTGCATTAGCAAAGGTTTGGATTTAGCGCTATGCTCTATGATCCTGACTGCCACATTTTCTGCGTGGTGCAGAAATGTGGGCTGGATGTGGCCTATGAAGGAACAGTTACCATAGTATAGCATGAGTTCAGGCAACTTTTTACAAGATGCCTTTCTTAGTAGCACCTGCTGCGTACTGTTGTCATTGTTGGGTAGGTTACAATAGCAATATAATTCTTGTAGAAAGGTTTATACGCTGGTTAAACATGATAATTAAGTACTTAAGGAATTGACAGCGTATACTAGAAATATAAATTAAATCAACTTTAATATATACTTTCCAATATTTCGGCAACGTCACATTGCCATCTTCATGGGAACTTAAGATAAAGACATGTGCACGCAAGTACTACATAACAGCAAATGAGAAACGAAGCAAGGAAGCTACCGTTTCCTAAAGTCCTGATGGTTACCACTGGCGAGCTGTATTAGGTGTTCTTGGCCTTTGTGCTGAAGTTCTTCTGATGTATGTTTCCCAAATTTGGGGCAGTCTCATGCATCCAAATTTGTTGAGGTTTGGCATGTTCATAAGGGCTGAGGCTGATTCCATGAATAATCTTTCATATTTGAACTTGCTGCAGTGTATTACTGCGGCTTTCTTCCACTTTATTCTGTGGCGAGTATCCAGAGCATGGTCTGCAAGCCCAGAGTGGCTGTAATGGTGAAATCGGATGTAGTCCTTGTGTTCTGAGATTCTGATATTTGCTGTCCTGCCTGTTTGGCCAAAGTAGGACAATTTACAGCTGCAAGGGACTTGGTAAGGGGACAGCCATGAGTTCACCACTTTCCCCACCCTTGGTCAACTTCTTTATGGGGACTTTTGAAGAGAAAGCCTTAAATTCTGTCCCACAAAAACCTACAATATGGCTTCACTATGTTGATGATATATTCACTATTTGGCCACATGGCCCGGATACACTCCTCTCCTTCTTAACACACTTAAACAACCAACACCCTAGAATCAAGTTCACCCTGGAAAAAAGAGGAAAACAATAGCCTCCCCTTCCTAGACACAATAGTCACCCGCCAACCTTATGGAACCTTGGTTTTCTCAGTTTATAGAAAACCCACCCATACATTCACCAACAATCCCACCACCCCCACTATATGGAATTATTAAGACACTATTCAACAGGGCTAAACTAATCTGTTCAAATGACATAGCCCTAACCACTGAACTAAATCACATCCTTAACAATTTCTCAGCCAATGGCTACCCCCCCCCCCCAAAAAAAATACTAAAACCAGTTATCCACATCCCCCCCCCCCTTCACAAAAAAGATTAATCAATCTCTAAATCCATCATCATTCCCTACATCCGAGGCACATCGGAAAAAATCAACAAAATCCCAAAAAAACATGATTTGACCCTCTTGTTACAGACCATATAGAAAATTGGCATCCCTTATCCGCTCCACTAAAGACCAATCACTTCCCCTATACCTACCTGGTGTATACCAGGTCCCTTGCAGCTGTAAATTGTCTTACTTTGGCCAAACAGGCAGGACAACGAATATCAGAATCTCAGAACACAAGGACTACATCCGATTTCACCATTACAGCCACTCTGGGCTTGCAGACCATGCTCTGGATACTCACCACAGAATAAGGTGGAAGAAGCCACAGTAATACACCACAGCAAGTTCAGATATGAAAGACTATTCATGGAATCAACCTCAGCCCTTAGGAACATGCCAAACCTCAACAAATCTGGATGCATGAGACTGCCCCAAATTTGGGAAACATACATCAGAAGAACTTCAGCCCAAAGGTCAAGAACACCTAATATAGCCTGCCAGGGGGGCACCATCAGGACTTTAGGAAAATGGTAGCTTCCTCACTTCATTTCTCATTTGCTGTTATGTAGTACTTGCATGCACGTGTCTTTATCTTAAGTTCCCATGAAGATGGCAACGTGACATTGCTGAAATATTGGAAAGTATATATTAAAGTTGATGTAATTTATATTTCTAGTATATGCTGTAATGCCTTAAGTATTTAATTATCATAGTAGCAATATAACCTAGAATTTCTAGAAAGTTTAGTACTGTTTTCAACATTCTTTCATATTTATGATAACATTCTCTACTGAGGAGAACATCTTCAAAACTAGCCTCTTAATACTGAGGACACCTGTCCATATTTATGAAAAACCTTTTGCAAGTTGTCATCATTAATTTTGACTAGTATCTTTCTTATCATCATGGTTACAATGCTTGCACCAACTGAACTGACAGAATAATTTTTTTTTGTCGTGATCAATGCCATTTTGATTAATTTCTGTTTAGCTAACATGTTTCTCATGGTAATTTTGAACCTTTTCCTTGTCTCACCCCAACAGTTTAGTGCTTTGATATTATCAGGAAAATCAATATATAGTGATTTATTGTTTTGAGTTTTATTTTTGCCTTTTGAGAATAAATTCAGTAATCCAAGAAAAAAAAAATTTTTTTCTCTCAATGTGTATCTTTTCAGTGTCTCTTTATTTGGTTCACTATGAATGAAGTAGCCATATTTGCTTATAATGTTGATTTTAAGATAATTTCTCAGGAATATTATTTTCATTCATTATAGAACACTTCATTTTAAATATAAAGAATTTAGCCTGTTGATTTCAGGATTTTTAAAATGAAAACAACTTAGATAATTGAAGCTAACAAATTTCATTTACCTTAAAAATATGACTACCTAGGTTGCGATGAGACTGTCAGTGTATTGGTCCAACTACAAGCCACTATATTATACAAGCTGTCTTCACTAAAACTGACTCCTAGAAATGATAAGAATGGTTTATTGTAGTATATAGTTTGCTATTGTGAATTCATTTTAGAACATGTGTTTGTGGAGCTTTACTTGGACTTTTCAGTAGTTTATTTTAATGGTGGGTGCTAATGCAAGAATTGACAGTAGTTTTGCAAAATGCCTGAAAGCTTTTCACAAACTATAGTTTTGATGCATGCATTGCTTCACCATTTTATTATCACTTTGAATTAATGATTTAATAATATTATTGAACAGTTTACTAGACATCTTTATTGCTCTTTCATATCAATCCTACCGAAGCACATTCAGACTGAAGTTTGCACAGGAATTTTTTCTACAAATAGGCATTTTACATAAATTAGATATCACTTCAAATTTCAACTGTCATGACTGTCCTAATTTGAATATAAATTCTTTCGATATGTTTATTGTATGTTCACTCTGTAAATGTTTGTTACAATAGCCTTGAGGAAAGAAATTTAAGTAAATGTAAGGAACATATTCAACTGAAAATATAAGTGATATTTTATATAACAGTAATGTAAAGTAATATACATTAATTACACTAGAATTGTTACTTCAGTAAGTATTTTCCAAACAAGAGCTCTGGAGTGATGATCATGTTCCTGGATAGAATATTTAATCAGTTTGAACTTATAATTAAGCAATTAAGTCTAAGAATAGATTATTACATGTAAGAATAGACTATTGTTTGATTATTTAATTTTATTTGTAGGAAACATATGAAAAGTTTGATGTGACAGAGGATGCAAAAGCCGTTATTAGATGCACGCAAGAACTAATGGGAAACAATCAAAAGAGTACAAAGAATTTTACCCTGACATATCTGGTTGATATATTTAAAGGTATTCTGAATATCAGTTCTTGTATACTTTTCTAGGTTTATTCTCCTAGAACATTGTTTCCCTTACCTTTACAGAACAGACTGCCATTGCAGACATGGCAGTAGAATTACCCACCCTAGTGATTAATCCTACTGTCATAGTAAAAGCATAAATTAAGTTTGTGAAAACCAAGCATATTTAGTTTAAACATGTGAGACTAACATGTCAATTATAGATGAGATGAAAATATTACACCTCCATTCTCATTCTGAATAAGTAACACATAGATACAGTTGAAAATATTCTTAATTTCAAACCAAAACAAAGAAAAAAGCAACATGAATACCGCAGTAACTTTTGCTTCCCTCATCATTGACATGCTTTGTAAACAATGTTTGTCTGCATAACAAACAACACCAACATTACTTTTCTTGACAGCTCATACAAAATTATAATTATGCCCTAATATCTAATTAAATAAATTTATTTTAC
Organism: Typopeltis vanoorti; assembly: GCF_054136105.1. Classification (NCBI taxonomy): domain Eukaryota; kingdom Metazoa; phylum Arthropoda; class Arachnida; order Uropygi; family Thelyphonidae; genus Typopeltis; species Typopeltis vanoorti. Next base: position 9,120,572 of record NC_143560.1, on the reverse strand, counting down.
ATCTAATCAAAACTTCAGTAGCTAAAGACATCTCAAAACATCTTGCTCGCAACATATAACGAAACAAACATTTAAATAACTATTTTTATAAAATACCTTATAACTAACTTATTAACTTTTATTCATTTTTCTATTTTTAATTTGTGGAATATCTAAATTTTAATACAGATATCCTACATGAAAAGCATGGATATCCTACAGATATCCTTGCTTTTCATGCTATTGATACCATACACAGAGTTCTTTGGAACCAGACAACGATTCTTCGTTCCACCAAGTTCAAATTTGATCGCCCTTTCCTTGAAATGTGAAACACTACAAAATCATTCAAAACTTAACACCTCTGACTGTATGCCAGTCTGAAAGTTTTAGAAAGTTATTGCTATTAACTGTCCATAATACCTTTTCATTTATTTCATTTAGGCTATTTAATCTGTAGAAACTTTTACAGTTGTTTATTTGAACTCTAATATTGTAATCCTCTAAACTCAGCTACAATTGAAATGTGAACTGGTAAGCACATGCTACATAACTCATAATTCATGTTTTGAATGTAGTTGCTGGTCTTTCTCCCTGACTGCCCATGTTTCATTGGTTGAAATATGTCAGAGTTTTTTTAATAAAATTCTATTTTTTTCCCCTACATGTATAAGTCATATAAGTATCTAGAAATATAAGAGAAAATGTGAAAATAAATATGCTTAGAGAAAATATAAAGCTATTAATGACAGTGATTAAGCATTAAAACATATATGGGCTCCTAACTTGTATAGTTAGACTCTTTTCTTCTGTAATTATGACTTGCCAGTTGCTAGCTTACTTTTGAACAATAGTTAAGTTTCAGTTTGCAAACCCGATTGCCTATGTAAAATCTTGTATAGAAAGAATTTAGAACAAAACTTTTCTATACCGATTTTACTTGGGAAATAAAATCAATATAAAATACTTATAATTTAATTAACATTTAACTCAGTTATGCTGTATTGAATCTGATAAAATATTAGAATAAATTAAGAACCACTGAAATTGTACAAACAAAAAAATAGCTCGCACAGGATTAAAAATGTAGACCTGAGGCTAGTGCAAATCGCGAAGTCAACGAGTTACAGGTTTCCCCCGCCAAAACTCAGCGATAAAGGGGTGGCGGAGAAGACCCCCCCCCTCAAGAAAATCCGGGTGACCCAATCTGAAAGAGTTCCAATGGCGGGACATTAGAAAGGGAAGAATCGAGGGGCTAAATCGCTCTGTTCCTGGCTCTCGCTTCCGGTCTTGCTTCGAGGAGGTTCTTGCGTGTCCAGCCGTTCCAAGGACAGGGAGTCATGTCCCGCCAGCAGAAGTCCGACGATGATAGGAGGTTTGTGACAGCGGTGACGGTCTATTCCAGAAGTCCCACCTCTAAGTTCCTTGACGATCTCCGAGTATGCTGTATCATCGTTGTCGTGAAATAGTGCCCATGTGTGGTTTTAACCGGAAAGTAGAAGAACGTGTTCATGATCTCTAGGATCTTGTATACTGAACTGGCTGACAAGATAGCAAGTAAGATTTATGTAGAACTTTCCTAGATTGTGAAATTTAAGGCAAAGATTGCTGATCCTATAGTTTGTTAGCATAAAGAACAGTAGTGAAGTCGGAAAGCCGTACTTCTAAGTAATTGTGAACTAGTTATTTGCACAGTTCTGAGGATATTTCTGTGTTGAACTGGATTTTTTTTCCCCCTTGCATGTATAGGAAAGACATACAATACCTTTATGCGGTCTTAATGGCGCAGTCGAAAAAAATAAATTTTTAAAGATCAGTGCAAGAGAAATTCAGCAAGATAGACAAGGGAATTGGTTCCAGCCTGAAGCACTTCCTAAACTCTGGACTACGTACACTTGAAAATGGCATAATTACGACCTTGATAGGAGAAGGTGGGTGGTCAAATTATAGCCAGAGAGGATTAAAAGTGATTGAACTAGCTCAAGCAATGACTGCAAACTCGGTATTACAACTGTTAAGGAAAATAAAATATAAAGGTGCAGTTCGAAGGTTTTAGTAATAAATGATTAAATAAATAATAATTAAAAGTAAAAAGTAAAAGAATATTATTAAAAATACTGTGAGAACAAATAAGTCAGAACAGCTGTCAGGCCAGTGAAATTCTTAATCAAAACCACTAATAATAAGCAAATATGGCTTCTAAACAGAGTTATTCTCTGAAGTTCTAAATCATTTTCAGAACTTTTTTTAAAGTTTCAAATGCTGATTTTTTTTTATTTTTATTTTATTTATTTATTTTTTTTTGCATACTTTGTGTATAAAATTATCAGGCTAGTTCTGGTTGACCAGAAGTAACTGCTCCTTCAAGGAAGACAATACAAGTTAGCAGTATCCAGTATTAAGATCAAACTTTGAAAAACTTTTGGGTCACCCCTTGTGAAATGCTGGAGCATTTCACAAGGGGTGACCCAAAAGTTTTTAGCATATATTTCTGCATTATCAGAATCAGCATTAACTGTGGTATCTCTGGAGATGTTTTCCAAGCATAAATCAGAAATATCTATCTTAACTAGAGAAGCAGAATCTTAACCTGGTAGGTTCTTATTTTTTTCAGGCACAACTCATTATAAATGGATAGTAATTGCAATGAAATTGACAAAAGCACAATTCTTCTGTATTCATTCAATTCTGTGAAACTGTAGTATCTTGTTGGTCTGATTGGGCAAGTGGATAATGCTCCAGTACGTAGTTGGTTCAAGACCTCCTGTGTGTATGGACATTTATGAATGTCTTGAGGTGTTCACTGAATTGCACTGCCTGGTGTGAGACTACCATCCTTCCGATTGGAAGTCTGAAGTGACTTGAAAGTTTCATGCTTGGTCTCTAGAGTACGATTTCTGGATTTAACCCCTAGCCCACCCACAGTACTAAATGTTTCATACAACCTTTCACGGATGGAGTTCACATTAAAAAAAAAAAAAAATACTAATTAAGGCAGTTTTCTGGAGACTACCTCACCAGACCACATGTTAGTATACACCATGATTGTTATATACAGGTAACCCTCGTATAATGCGGATGTTAGGTTTCACAGAAATGGCATGTTATATAAATCGCATTATGTAAGACTCAGATCACATAGAAAAGGTAGGGTTATGATCTGAAATCTTTTTTTTTTTTTTTTTTTCATCATCATGCATATCAAGGATTTAGGCCTAGTGTGGCCTGTTCCGACCTTAGAAATTATCGTTGAATTGTTTAAGAGGATGTTCTGGTTTTCTTTTTCCTCATGGCCTGTACTTTAAGGCTTGTTTTGGTAATCTTTCTATTTTCATTCTTTGAACGTGTTCCATCCGTTTATGTTTATATTTTTTAATTTTTCCTATTACTGATTTTTGGTTTAATTCATTCATAATTTCTTCGTTTCTTTTGTGATCAAATAGAGTATACTTTGCAGTTTTTCTCATAAACTTTATTTTTGCTGTTATTAATCTTTGTTTCTCTTTTTGTTTTATTGTCCAGATTTCACTTCCATACAATAAGACGTAGGGCTAATGTATTGTGTAATTTTAGTCTGGTTTGTTTTTGAACTAAGTTTGGTTTAAATATAGAGTTAATTACACCTGTTATTTTTAAATATTTTGCAATTTTTACGTTTATATCTTTTTCATATGTGATCATGCATCCTAGGTAGTTAAATGAATTCACCTGTTCTAAGATCTTGTTATCTATTACTATCTTAGTTCTTGCTGGATCTTGTCCTTTAAAGGCCATATTTTTTTATTTAATTCAGGTAATTCATGTAAGTTAAGAAAACATATAAACTATGAAACAAATACATAGTATAAAATTATAAAAATTAAAAATTGTACGTAAACTTCATTGCACATAATGCATAAATATTTTAGGCAAAATAAAATAAAGTGCATATTTTAATCGTCATAATTGTCTTCAAAACTAACATTTCATAGATGTTCTTTATTTATGACTGGCTGGACGTCGTCATCACTTGAAATCTCTTGGACATCATTTGAACAATTCTCATTGTATACTTCGGCTGGTTTAGTTATCAAAAAATCAGTAATAAGAATTACTTACCACTATGCTGCAATTTTTTATTAAGTTCATAATATGGAGCTAACAAATATCCAATTGTCTCACGAATTTTCCGGAGCAATCCATTGAGGGATCATTATCCATAAAATAACTTCCTAACTTTCTTGCCAATTCCAATCCTTCTGCTAATTTCTTTAAATTGAATTCTTTAACGGATTCATCACAATCAGAATCTTCGGCAGAACTTTCCCCGCCATGTGGTTCGACGTCATCTATTAACTGTGCCTCCTCATTTAAATCTATTTCCCCATGAATTAATTTACTAATTTCGTTTTCAACCATATCGCAAAAGCCCTCTATGTGGCCATTACTATAAAAATTAATTTTTTACATAAAAAAAGCATTACATATTAATTATGTATGTAACTCACCAGAAAATATAGTGCTCAGCTTAAGATTAACACACTTATGATTTTTAATGCACTTTCTCAGCAAAAAAAAGAAGACAATTTTCAACCATAAACACTTTATACGGTAAACAATTGACATACATGCGTGCTAAAGGGTATTTCCCCTAATATAAATTTGCTACTTATAACTACATGACGATATGGGCAGACACAAATTTAAAGAAGATAAACTTTGATTTTTAAGTTGCACGGTGAAAAATGTATGAAAAGTTAAAGGGTTGCTACAATTTGCAGACCGCGTTGTATAAGTACTGCATTATATGAGGGTTACCTATGCACAGTACTGTTCTCTAGTTGCACCTAACTATACAATCTAACCTGCAATCTAAAGTTGTACTGCAACTTGTGATGATCTTTTATACCATGTAATGAAATTGTCTCATCCATCAAATTAAAAATGTTAACTTCTGAAGTATGTTCATATGACTAGTTGTAATAAAATTCGCTACTTTAATAACTGATTTATTCTTTTTTTTTTCTAGGTTCTAATAGTACTAAAGTAATAGCAGCAGGTCATAATAATCTCTCTTTGCATGGACGAGGATTAAATTATCATCGTACAGATGCAGAAAGGTTTGTCAGAAAATTAGTATTAGATGGATTTCTTCAAGAAAACTTAATGATTAACCAGATGGACCATGCTGTATCATATATAAGTCTTGGACGTAGAGCACAATATCTTTTACAAGGAAAAGCTAAGGTGAGTGGAAGCATGATGAGATCTTGGTTTTTTTTCTGCCACTCCAAAAGGTTAAATATATTTCTAGTATGCATTACTAGATACTAGAATATTCTTCTTATCATTTTTCCTTTCATAGGATGCCTTTATAACCTATTTTTAGTTTATTACTTTTTAAACTGTTTAGTCTACCCAAAGGTCACTGAACCAGTAGACACATGCCTTACATTATATCATTACCTTCCTAATAAAAAAAAACAGCAGCTGCTGCCCATCATCCCTTTTCAAACTATAAACAGCATCTGCAAACACACCAAGCCTGCTTCTTATCTTTCTCTTTCAATCCTTCTGCCTCTGTTTCAGCCTTCATCACAAAGTATTCCCAAACAACTACATATTTCAGCTCTTTAAGAAACTGTCAGAACAAACTTCATATTGGCCTTCATCTGCACCTCACATACAGCACTAATGTGCTTAGATTCTTTGACCTCTCATGGATGGAATCAATAATTAAAAAAAAAAAAAAAAAACTAATGTGGATCAGTTCTCTAATATGGAAACAATCTCTTACTGCTTTATGACAAAAAAGCACAGTTCATCATTAATTTGAAAACTTATGTCAGCAGCTCTTAGAATTACTCCCAAAAATTACAAATTGTCTGTGAAGCCACACAGAAAAGCAACAACATTCCCTTATCTTCTCTATGGCACTCTTAGAAATACTCCCTAAAATTATAGATCATCTTTGAAGCTGCACAAAAAAAATAAATAAATAAATAAATAAAAAGCAATCTATTCCTGTATCTTTCCTATGGTAATAGTGCTATGGACAACATTACAATAAAAATAATAAATTTAGTTTAATCCTTTATCCAAGTATATAAGCAAACAACATTTGCGCCTGAAAATATCTTCAGGACTGAGGTAAGGCGGTACATCCCCTGGCAACTCGTAGCAAAGGTGGACCAAGCTCTCATCACTCCTTGTATCAGTATCTCCCATAATGCAAAGCACATTTCCTTGTGGACATGTATACTGCTATGCATTACAGGAAGGGCCACTACCCAGACCGGTTTTGACCTTTAGTGAGGTTTCGTCAGTGGGAGGCAGACCCAGAGTGGTGATGCTAAGGCAGAAGCAATGGAGAGGTCATGTTTACCTATACGAGTTGCCAACCGGTGTACCACCTTATTATTAAATTACTCTGTATTTAGAGAAAGATGTTGGAAATTTATTTTGCACTTGGTTAGACTATAATAAATTTAGTTTAATCCTTTATCCAAGTATAACCAAACAAATGTTGTTTATTATTTTAACAGTATAATAGAACACAGAAACTAAGTAAACAATTAATTTATTAACTTGATGCTGATATTTCGCTGGTATTATAACCAGCATCTTCAGAGCACAAAAACACTCTTTGTCACAATACGCGAGACTAAAACAACGTGGTGTACTTAAACAAAATTGTAGCAGCAACACAAAGACTAGAGTCCTGATTTTGGCGCCCTCTATCTGAAAAAAAAAAAACGCTATCATATATTACTAGAGTCCTAGAAAAGTGCTAGTTTTTATTCATGTTGCTGCTACAATTTTGTTTAAGTACACCATGTTGTTTTAGTCTCGCATATTGTGACAAACAGTGTTTTTGTGCTCTGAAGATGCTGGTTATAATACCAGCGAAATATCAGCATCAAGTTAATAAATTAATTATTTACTTAGTTTCTGTGTTCTATTATACCGTTAAAATAATAAACAACATGTTCGACGAACACATAAGTATAACCAAACAAAGTTTGCGCCTGAAAATATCTTCAAGACTGAGGTAAGGTGGTACATCCTCTGCCAACTCGTAGCAAAGATGGACAGAAAGGTTACAGGAAGGGCCACTACCCAGACCCTTCCTGTAATGCATAGCAGCATACATGTCTGCAAGGAGATGTGCTTTGTTGTGTAGAGGCTTAAGTGCTGTGAGGACATTATGTTGGAGGTTTAATGGATTTTTTACAACACTCAAAAAGATTTAAAATAGAATTTAATATTTCCTATATTTCGTCCTAGTCACTAGGACATCTACGGGGATTACAAAAACAATTAATGTAACATGCACACAAAAACTTACAATACTAAGCCCAACCACGTGGGTGACACTAAAGTCCTATCTAGGTGGAGCGCCCTCTAAGGGCGGTAGTAGGTGGCCTGGAATGTAAGGTGGGACCTCTGGTGATGAGTGTTTCCCAAATCTTCGGAAGCTTAATGCAACCGTATTTGTTAAGATTTGGTTGGTTTCTGAGAGCTGCTGCTGCTTCTAAGAAAAGTCTCTCTTTCTTGAATTTGCTGTGGTGGAGCATGGTGGTTTTCTTCCATGATACTCTGTGGGTGGTGTCCAAAACATGGTCTGCCAAGCCTGAATGGCCATAGTTGTGTTTAACGATGTACGACTTGTGTTTCTCCAGGCGGATGGATGCTGATCTGCCTGTCTGTCCAAAGTACGCAAGCTTACAGGAACAGGGTACTTTGTAAACTCCAGGCAGAGAGAGAGAGGAGGGAGCTGATCTTTCGTAGAACGGATAAGGGTAGCAAGTTTGCAGTAGGGCTTATATGCTGTGTGTAGGTTATACTGTTTTAGTATCTTGGCTATTTTTTCAGATGTGCCACGGATGTAGGGTATGGTGATGGCATTTTTAAAATCTTGTTGACGAGAGGGACGGGGAATGGGGGAGGAATTGATTATTTTTTTGATACTGTGTTCGCTGTAGCCATTGGAGAGGAAAGTTCTGTGTATGTGGTTAAGCTCAGTAGTGAGGGCGGTTCCACTGGAACAAAGATTGTGGGCTCTCTTGGTAAGGGTTTTAATGATGCCATATTGTTGTGAGGGGTGGTGGTGGGAGAGTTTGTGAATGTATCTGCCTGTGTGTGTGGGTTTTCTGTATACAGTGAAGGCAAGTGTATCATTAGGCAGGCGCGTGACTAAGGTGTCTAGGAAATGAAACAATTGTTCTTTTCCTTTTCCATAGTAAACTGGATTCTTGGATGTAGGCTATTGAGATGACCGAGGAAGGAGTCTAACCTGTCTGGGCCATGAGGCCAAATAGAGAACACACATCTACATATCTTAGCCAGATAGAAGGTGTGAGTGGGGCTGAGTCTATGGCTCGTTTTTCGAAATCTTCCATATAGAAATTGGCAAGGGGGGGTGAGAGGGGGGAACCCATGGCGGTTCCCTCTATCTGCGTGTAGATTTTGTTATTCCAAGAGAAATACCCAGAGTTGATGGCAAAGGAAAAGAGATCTAAGATGTCAGAGGGGAAAACGTTTTCTAAGAGAGATAAAGTGTCAGTTAAGGGAATATTGGTAAACAAAGAGGAGATATCAAAGCTTACTAATATGTCTGTATTATTCAAGGTTAAATTTTCTGTGAGGGCTTTAAAGTGGGTCGAGTTTTTTATATAGGAAGCTGAATTTCCAGTGATGGGGGACAGAGAGTTGGCCAGCTGTTTAGACAGTCTGTAACAAGGTGCATTGGTGGCATCTACTATAGGTCTGAGTGGGGAACTGGGTTTGTGGATTTTTGGTAAACCGTATATTCAGGGGGGACGGGAGCGGAAAGGTTTAAGTTTTTTCGTGACGTCAGGGGGCCAGGAGGTTACTTTTTTAAGTAAGATTTTTAATTTCTTAACTTGTGTTTTTGTGGGGGTCGTGTTCTAGCGGGATGTAGGTAGCCGCCCACTGACGAAACCTCACTAAAGGTCAAAACCGGTCTGGGTAGTGGCCCTTCCTGTAATGCACAGCAGTATACATGTCCACAAGGAAATGTGCTTTGCATTATGGGAGATACTGATACAAGGAGTGATGAGAGCTTGGTCCACCTTTGCTACGAGTTGCCAGGGGATGTACTGCCTTACCTCAGTCCTGAAGTATTAAATTCTATTTTAATTCTTTTTGAGTGTTGTAAAAAATCCATTAAACCTCCAACATAAAGAGATGTGCTTTGAATTATGGGAGATACTGAGACAAGGAGTGATGAGAGCTTGGTCCACCTTTGCTACGAGTTGCCAGGGGATGTACCATCTTACCTCAGTCCTGAAGATATTTTTAGGGTCAAACTTTGTTTGCTTATATTTGGATAAAGGATTAAACTAAATTTATTATAGTCTAACCAAGTGCAAAATAAACTTCCAACATCTATCTCTAAATCCATAGTAATTTAATAATAAGGTGGTACACCGGTTGGCAACTTGTATAGGTAAATATGACCTCTCCATTGCTTCTGCCTTAGTATCACCACTCTGGGTCTCCCTCCCACTGACAAGACCTCAATAAAGGTCGAAACCATTTGGGTAGGTGTCCCTTCCTGTAATGCATAGCAGTATACATGTCCACAAGGAGATGTGCTATGCATTATGGAAGATACTGAGACAAGGAGTGATGAGGGCTTGGTCCACCTTTGCTATGAGCTGCCAGGGGATGTACCACCTTACCTCAATCCTGAAGATATTTTCAGGTGCAAGCTTTGTTTGGTTATACTTGGATAAAGGATTAAACTAAATTTATTATAGTCTAACCAAATGCAAAATAAACTTCCAATTACAATTAAAAGTTGTAATTGCTTATGCTTTAGTATCACCACTCTGGGTCTGCCTCCCACTGATGAGACCTCAATAAAGGTCAAAACCGGTTTGGGTAGTTGCCCTTCCTGTAATGCATAGCAGTATACATGTCCGCAAGGAGGTGTGCTTCGCATTATGGGCGATACTGAGACAAGGAGTGATGAGAGCTTGGTCCACCTTTGCTACGAGTTGCCAGGGGATGTACCACCTTACCTCAGTCCTGAAGATATTTTCAGGTGCAAGCTTTGTTTGGTTATACTTGGATAAAGGATTAAACTAAATTTATTATAGTCTAACCAAATGCAAAATAAACTTCCAATTACAATTAAAAGTTATTGATTGGAAAACATGTTACGTAGTGAAGTCCTAAAGAAAGAAAAAAATATCATGTTATATGTAATATTTGCTGTTATAAATGGTCAGCACCATCAGAACAATAATATAATGCATAGAAAAAGAAAACTGATTGTAAAGTGAAGATCACAGATGATATATGAAGGGCATTAATGCTGTCTTATCCAGAAGTTTATCAAGTACCCTGTTCAAGTACCCTATGCTTCTTTTATTTATAAATTTAGTTTAGCTGAAATTTCCATTTAAGATTATAAAGTATAAATTTTGGTAGGTTTCAGCTGTCAAAATCTGTAATTTCTCATCTTAAATAGAATTTGCCAGTTACGTGTGATGAACACCGCTTATAAATGGACAGTAGATTGCCTCTGGGAGATTATATCTACAATTCAGGTGTATGTGATAATGGACAAGTTCATGACCTGAGTCTACCTCAGAAGGAGAAATGATATTGAGAACCAGATGAACCGGTAAAGGCATCTTGGAAACCATTGCACTTTGAGGACAGTCATATGCAACAGTGTGTATTGAAAATTGCAATGTCGAGCAGTGGCCAGAAACGGTTGATCAGTGTGAGTGACAGGCAAAAAATTAACAGGATTGTTAAAATCCAGTGAACATGCTACAGTTGGTCTAATGACTGCTTGGTACATTCATGAGGGGTACATTATATGATGCATGTGTATAATATGCTATTAGTAAAGGGGATACAACGGAAGATGCCCACTGATGAGAATATCATTCCTGTCTGACAAAAGCAGGCAACTTTGAACATTATGGATGTTCATGGCATTCGTGGCAGAGTCCTGTCACCAGTAAATCTAATGAAAGTGCAGGAAATTATCAATCCACATGAGATTATATAGCATATGATCTCATGTATGGAGTGTTTCCAGAACCTTGTGGAGTCCGCACCAGTGCATCCAAGGTCATTCTTTGAAGGCTTGTGATATGGTTCCAAATGCTATTAGGTGAGTGTCCTGATTCCTAAAATCAGAGAAGTCATGTTTATGCCATGAGCACTGAACATAGAATCAGTTAGGAAACCAGAAGAACCATACATAGCAAATTCGGTATTGAAAATTCCTCCAGTGCATCTTATTTCTAAAAATTAAATTAGTTTGTTTTAAAAAAATTATTTTAATATAAATAAAATATGGATTTTAATATAAATGTAATTATGAGAATATAAATCAGACATTTATAAGAATTCATGCAAATATATTTAAGACATTTTAAGAATGATTTAACCATTCTGATCTGAATTTTTGAATTCTAAGCATGGATCTTTATAGATTTTGATCTGATCCGTTATTAACGCTTCTTTTATTTCAAACATATAATAATATTTTTCTATGTGCTTTCTGCTGATGGCAATAGTTATGATAAATATTAGTGTACTATAATGGTTTTCAAATTGTTCTTTTTTGTGTGTGCCAAATGTATATACGAGGGTGGTCTGAATAGTTCTCGGCCTCGACCATAGATGGCTGTAAAATCTCTTGTGGTGAAAAATAGAAATATTTTTCACCTATATCGATTTTACATGGGCCATGAAATATAAATGCATATAATTAAAAGTGCATATAACCTACTGTAATAAATGTTGTAATATAATGTAAGAATAACTGAATGTAAAACCACAAGCAATTGTAACTAAAAAGATCAGACAGGATTAGGCTAGTAAACTGAAGATCAATAACAGTCTCAAAGGTCTCCGAATTTGTGTTTTTTGTCGCCAAAACCTGACATAAGCATGGGTGATTAAGGGTGCTTCCAGTAAATCTGGAAAGTTTTGGAAGGAAGTCCAAGGGACGGCAAATTATATAAAAGGTGGAGATGAGGGGCGAAAGCTCTCTCTTATTTTTTGTTCCTGTGGCAAGCTTTTTGAGGAGGGGAAGAGTTGGGGTTCTGCGAGCAGTAGTTCTGGAGATCGTGGAGAATTAGCTGGCAGAAGAGGCTGTATTTCAAGATATCCTTCCGTGAAATTCTTCGATGAGTGTACCGATCCACTTGTGTGCTGATTTGTAGCAGCCAAAGAAGTTCCTAATATTGACGAAGAAATGCATTACTGTTACAAGGGAGGAAATCGCCAGATGACTACCGTCGGATAGTGCCCGATCACAGCCACAGCGCAAGATTAAGAAAGGAGTCAGCGGAATTCACCCTAAACCCTTTAGGATCCAGGACTGTAATGATATAATGAGCTTGTAAGTAAATTGCTTTATGTTAATAGCCTAGATTGTGTGTACAGACGATAGATGTTGATTCTGTTTAACTAATGGCATAATGTGCTGAAGAGGTCAGAAAGCCGTATGTCAGTTTGAATGTGTATAATAGAATATTGTAATCTTGAATATTGCTTGTGTTATCCAATGCTTAGAACGTGTTGAGTATAATTGTGCCTTATGTAATAAGACAGAGAGTAAGGTTAAGTGTGCTAAAATCCAGCCACGTGTCATGTCAAATAAGTTGAGTGTAAATAATTTCTTTAAGTGAATTGTTTTGATGAATGTGTGGAGAATCAGGCACTTGATATCTCCCATTACTTTTGTATATAAATTGTCTAAGTTAAAATAAACATGTTTGGTTTTGTTAATAGCTTGTGATCTTTGTTAGCCAATGCACTGTCTCATAACAACAAATCGAACCTGTGACCTAAAGTAAAGTAACAGCTACGACTGAGTAATTTGGAGTTTGCTTGAGATAAGAATTGATTTAAGGGTTATTATACATGGTGCTAAATTATTCTCTTGTATGTAAAGGAAAGATAGAAAATTCTTTTACACAATCCTTAATGATGCAGTCGTTAACAAAAATAAATTTTTAAGGATTAAAACATTTGAATTTTATCAATGTAGATTAAGGATTTTGCCCCAGCCAGAGGCTTTTTTTCAGTCTACGATACTAGCACATGTGAGAGCATACTTTATGGCATTGGGGGGGGGGGGGGGGGGTAGTAAGCTAAGTAGATTAGGAAAGGACTAAAGTCAAATAATAATATTATACGTGAGTTAGAGATTAGAGCATATAGGCATTTTGTACAAGCTCAAGCAATCACGAAAATAACGAAGTAAGAGGGGAAAAACATAGCGGAAAAGAGTAAAGTCAAAAACAATATAACGAACTATAAATTACAAAATACATAAATATTACAGGTAATACTATTTGGCATGATTTTTTTTTATTTTTTTATTTTTTTTTTTTTTAAGTTTGTACTTAAGCATCCATGTGAAATTGCAAGTCATTCTCTCAAGTAGTTTATTTTATACAGCTGTCTGAAGCAAAAATGTTGTCTGTATCCATTGAAATAGATAAAATTGAGTATTGTGTGGTTATAAAATTCTTTGTAAAAGAAGGTTTAATGCCAAAAGAAATTCATTCAAAGTTCATAAAAGTTTGTAGGCACTCTTCACCTTCATTTTCAACAATTAAGAAATGGGCTGCTGAGTTTAAACGTGGCCGTACCAGCCTTGAAGATGATCTATGTGAAGGACAAAAAGTGTAACAACACCAGAAATCATTGATCAAGTGCACGATACGGTATTGGATGACCGGGGAGTCAAAGTGCGTGAAATTGCTGAGACTATAGGCGTTTCAAAAAAACGTGTAGGATATATTTTGCATAAAGAATTGCAAATGAAAAAGCTTTGCACAAGATGGGTGTCATGCTTGCTCACAGCAGATCAAAAACACACTCGCATGAAATTCTCTGAACAGTGCTTGGAGCGTTTTAAAGAATAAAACTGATTTTGTGCATTGATTTATTACTGTGGATGAGACTTGGATTCACCATTATACACCAGAATCCAAACAGCAGTCAAAACAGTGGACAGATGCCAGTTGTTCAGTGCCAAAGAAGACATAGTCGGTTCCGTCAGCAGAAAAGGTCATGGCATCTGTATTTTGGGATGGTAAAGGCATTTTGTTTATTAATTATCTTGAAAAAAGTGTAAAACAGTAACTGGGAAATATTATTCGGATCTTTTAATCAGATTAGAAGAAAAAAATCATCTTTCATTAGGACAATGCACCTGCCCATAAAGGTGTTTTGGTAATGGGAAAATTAAGGGATCTGCACTATGAATTGTTGGAACATCCTGTTCCCCAGATTTGGCCCCCTCTGACTTCTTCCCAAAACTAAAACTCTTCCTTGCTGGTCAGCATTTTTCTTCGAATCATTTAGTGATTGCAGCTGTAGAGGGGTATTTTGTAGATCTTACTGAGAACCACTAAAGGAACGCGTAGTGGCGCTGGAGCATCGCTGGCATGAACCAATTAAAAATTTACTGTTTGCAGGGAAGGTGTGTGTATGTGATGGGGGGATTATATTTGAATGTCATGTATCTATTTATGCTACATGAAACCAATGATCAGAAGTTCTTCTGACCATATGCCAAAATTCTGCATCACTGTTGGTCTCTCTATTCTGAGAGACCAACAGTGAAGATTAACGAGAACAGATGTTAGAAGTAAACAGCTGAAATTGGAAAATCTTGAAAGGAATAGAGTTGCTGATAGCAATAAAACAGAGAAAGAGAAATATATATATATATATTTCTTAGGCCTGCTTAGACCTGGATTCTTGGAATTACATTAAAGATTCAAGTACACACCGTGCATTACGATATCAAAACTTAAACAAACACAAGCTAATCAGAAAGTTCAACTTACTCAAGTCAAAACAAGAAAGATCTACTCTAAATAATTGTCATAGCAGACTTAAAAATTTGGTGATTAACAAATCCATCATACGTGCTAAGTCCCGATGAAGAGAAATTCTCGAAAAAGGTCTAAATTTTGTGTTGCACTAAAATGCATTCCTAAAGAACTACTTTTAACTAAGATGGAGAAAGCAGCTTCGCTACTTCCTACCGCAGACGCGAGTTTACTTCGCATAGAAGCAATTCTTGCAATCAACAACGCAAAACCTCCTTCTGATAATATATCCCCTGGTGAGAGACTTGCAATTAAAAATCTACGGATTAACAAGGACATCGTCATCTTAAAAGCTGATAAGGGGAATGCAACTGTAGTTCTAGATAAAACAGACTACCGAGAAAAAATCTTAACATTGTTAGAGTCAGATAGTTATTCGGAAATTGAGAGAGATCCAACAAGAGAAATACACAATAGAACCAATAATCTCCTACAAAAGACCACGGAAATCCCACGAAATACACGGCTTTCCATCCGTTCTTTACACCCACTCATTCCAATGTTATATGGTCTCCCTAAGGTACACAAAGGTACACAAAGAAAACTCCACAGAGACCTATAGTAGACAGCATTGACTCACCCACATACAGGTTATCCAAATATCTGGCGTCATCGTTAAAAGCTTATGCGGGAAAATCTTCTTCTTATATTAAAAACTCAACAGATTTTGTCTCTAAAATAAAGGACTTAAAACTAAAATCTTCTGACATCATGGTGAGCTTTGACGTGGTAGCACTCTTTAACAACATTCCGACACAGGACGTTCTCCATATTTTAAAGAGCAAGATTTCAAATAAAATGTTCTCTCTGCTATCTCACTGTGTAAACTCTGGCTATTTTGAATTCGATGGTAAACTATATAAACAGGTCAAAGGATTAGCTATGGGAAGCCCCCCTCTCTCCTGTATTAGCCAACATTTTTTTCCGAGGATTTTGAACAAAAGGCAATCTCCTCTTTTAGTTTAAAACCAAGAATTTGGCTTAGATATGTGGATGATATTTTCCTCATATGGGAGCATGGTATTGAGAATCTTCACAGGTTTCTCAAACACTTAAACAACCTCCATCAGGATATAAAATTGACAATGGAGATTGAAGAAAATAGTTCCATTTGTTTCCTAGATGTTAAACTCACCAAGACGCCTGAATCAATAAAAGTCTCTATATTTAGAAAGCCAACACACACGGACAGATATTTGCATGCGTCCTCACATCACCATCTAGCGCAAAAGTTGGGTATTATATCAACTCTTGCGAATCATGCAAGATCTGTACTGTCAAATGAAGAAGAACTAAAAAAAGAACTACAGCATCTTAAATGGACCTTGAAAAACAATGGCTACTCTTTAAAAAGTATTAACAACCAATTATCCCACCATCAGCATAGCAACGTAGAGACACAGGACGACTCCAAAGGTCATATCGTCTTGCCATATATCAGCACACTATCCAAAAAGCTGAGTAGAATCCTAAAGAAGTTTAACATACAAACGTGCTTCTTGACTCTGCCAAAAATAAGATCACGTTTCAACAACTATAAACAATCTCAAAACCTTCTACAATTTCCAGGTGTATACAAGGTCACATGTGAGTGTGGAAAGCCTTACTATGGGCAAACGGAGAAATCTATCCTACTGCGTCTCGAGGAGCACCAGAGAGACATTGCTTATACGAGAACCAGAGCAACTGCTCTGTTGGGCCATGTCCTGTTTTCAATAAACACGAACAACGAAAGCCGCCAACATGAGATAAATTGGACATCAACTTCAAACCTACACATTTGCCATGATGAGGTGAAACATCGCATTGTGGAGTCAAAAGAAATCACCTTAGACCCGCTTCATATGAACAATAATCTCAGCTATAATATGCCTGACTCTTTCAGCTCTACTATCAGATACTGGAGATCGCGTGGTTCCACACGCGCACAAGTGTACAACAATAGAACTTTAACACCGACTATAGCTCAAGTTCATAATAACTGTAATTCACAGTCGAATATTATGACTTTATAATTGTATAGCTTTAGAGTGTCTCAATGTTATTTTCAGTGTCTTTTAATATCTTTCTATGTTCTTAACACCTGATGAAGTCAATCACGACGAAACGTGTTGCGTTTTCAAATAAATCTCATTTTGTTATAATTCTCGGGTTTTAAGTCAGTTAATATTAAAAATGAATATATATATATATATATATATATAGAGAGAGAGAGAGAGAGAGAGAGAGAGAGAGAGAGAGATGTTTACAGCAAGAAGAATTTTTATGAGAAAAAATCCATATGAAGAAATAGTTGCTTTAAGTGAAAAAAAGGAACTTAAGAGTACATAAAAAAAAGTTCAAAGTATTTGTATTTGAAATTCAGATGAAAAGTAGAGGAAACATTTTATTGCAAGTATTTGAAACAAACATACCTTTTCTGTGGTACTCCTGCTAATTTAACATGTTGACTGCTATTAGGCTAATGTGTAAACTTGCCATTGGTGCCAATATGCTGATATTTTGCAAATATAATACAAGATAACTCATAGTTGACAGTCTATATTAGGATGCCATCTATGAGTTATCTCATATTCAGCAGTCAATATGTTAAGCATATTAAAATAAAGTCATTAATGTTATGTGAACTTAGTAAAAGTTGAAGAAAGACCTTTGGTTGACATATGCAAATTTATTTTAAACAAAGTGAAAGAAAGAATCTGAATTTTGTGTGAAGATTTCCCTTGTATCAATACCCAAAATTTTACGTTTTTCCAAACTTATAACTATAAAGAGATTTATTATTCCAGATATCAAAAGGAAAGTGTTACATGACTGCATTCTGTTTTCTTTTAAAGAGTACAAGGAAGGTTTGTTATTCTAGATTTTAAAACAGGAAAGTAATCATGTTATGTGTGAAGTATTCTGTTTTTGTTTAAAGTACAGAAATAAGAGATTTTCTTATTTTGAAATGAACAAGAGACTATGCAATTCAACTGTAAGATATGCAACTAAGAAGCTTCCTTGAATAATGGGATATTTATTTGACTACTAAAATTTTCAACTATTGCAAAGGAAATACCTGACAAGTTTCGACTGTAAATTTTAAAGCTTATAAGCATATATTTCATTACAAGTGGCATAATGAAAATACTAGCTACATGAGAGATGTATTGGCCAATGCCAATATTAATGTAATCAATGTTGATTACATTAATATTGATGTCATAGGAGTCATTAATCATTATGATTACTGAACTACTTTAATTAATTTTGTATGCTATTATTTGTGACTTATTAGAGCTTATTTATTTTTTAAATAAATATCCTCATACAGCATTCAAAAATTAAAACTATCATGTGTGCATTTATATATTGAAAAAAAAATAAAGTTAATAGACAAATTTGACATTGACATACAAAATACAAAAGCCCATGAGGAGTTTGAAATGAAGCTAAAGAAAAATATAGATAATAGTAATTTGGAGAATATCAGGAATGATCACAGAGAATAGATTAAAAAGAAAATGTGTGTGTGGGGGGGGGGGGTCCGTAATGGTATGCAGTACGTGTTTTAGATTAAGCTGAGAGAGGGGTTTTGGGGCAATAGCAACAGTGGGAACTTGGACTAGTCGTTGAAAAGAGAAAAAAATTATAGCAGAAATTACGTGCAATAAATTCGCTTCAAGAAGAAAATGAACTTAAGGTTTAATATAATATTTTTAAATAGAAAAGCTGAAACTAAGAAGGAGAAATCTCAGTGATTTGAAGAATTATTACCACTTTGAAGGCAGAGCAAGTTACAGACTAGTATAACAGTAGCAGTGTTGTGTCCCATTTTATGATTTTTATTCTATCTAGTTATTTCCCCTATATCTATGTTCAACTATTATCTATGCACGAGATATCACCAAAATTTTTACTAATACTTAAGTTAATTCTCCCCTTAGTATCCCTAATATTTGTATTATGCTGCGCCTTTTGGGACATTTAGTTTAAGATATTATATACAAAAACAAGGAGAAAGAACTAAAATATGTCTGAAAGTGAAACTATGTTGCAGTCGTGACACTTTATCTCGTTTCTTAACACATTAATTTCCCGCGTGATTAGGTTCATAATTTTTCAAATGGTGTATTGGACAGCAATTTCAGACAACTGTTTTATCATTGGACAAAAAGGTTTATTAAATTCCTTAACATGGTACAATTCAAATTTTAGTTATTACTCAATTCAATGCTATACTAAATATTTACAAACTGAGATTAGCTTATCATAAGTATTTAAGCTATGATCCTATAATGGGTATTACGATCATGCCGCCATACACATTCAACACATAACTTCATATGACATGGACGTATAGGATTAATTTACACTATTTAACTATCCAAACTTAAGTAGCTTAACTAAACCATTTACTGCACTAACACATAACTATGACATTTAAACTTTCTTATACAATATAATGGACATGCAAAATTCTCAGGACACTTAATTACTCATATAACATTAACACTAGCCAGCTTACTTTCAATATATTCTGTCAGATACTAAAGTCCTAGTATTGTTTTCTTGGTCACTTCAACAGTTCAGTATTAGAATAATGATAACTAATACAGACAAATCTTAGTTAACATGAGATATAATTTACAGTACCTTTCTTTCCTGAGTTTTCCTTCTGGGCCTCTATCTTTTTTCTGATTGAAGTATCCTGGTATAACTTCTCCGATAATCTGCTTCTCCTATGTTCCCTTTTGAATTGAACTATGCCTACTCAGTCTTTACCTTTCGTTATTCAGGATACACTTTGAATCATCTATATGACGGCTGTGCAACTCGCGACGTGGACATCTATTTCTTTACTTCTTTCCCTTTCTCGTAGTTGACACTGGAGTTGAAACACAAAGAATATGCTTTCTTTTCTTTGACTATATGGCATTCCTCACTTCTTACATAGGAAGTACGGAATCGAAATCCCGCTCACTTTCGTTTCCGTGTTGTGACAACAGAGATATAACCCCTATCTCACCACTCAGGAAAACACCGTGAAATCCATACAAAAGAGCTCGCGAAGAACTCTCCTGGAACAAAACCAAAAGCCAAAAAGAGTCCCTCTGAATGCCCTCGTGGAGGGGGTTCCTAACCCTTTTATACCCTCTCTCCTAATGGCACCTTCTCTAACTTCTTTTCTCCGCCCCCCCCCCCCCTCCTTGACTTGACTTTACCGACCATAGGCGATTTTTCTGTTGTTTTTCTTGTGCTAGCCTCTAACTTAATCCCCTTTCCAAAATTTCACTATGAATTCACTTAATATTTAATTCTCTAGCCTCTCACATATCATCTCTTATGACTAATCCTTTTCTGCCTTATTTAGTTAAATTTTCTCTTTTATATCATATTACAACATTAATATATTCTTTCTTTTTGTTAGTTAGTTCAACCAAACACCTTTATGTTTTATATATTTTATTGGATGCAAGAATATTTCTTTTTCTTTTAAATAATTCATCTATTATCTTTTATGCAGTTTTTTTTTTTTATTATTTATTTATTCTTCATGTTACACCATGATAGCTGAGAATTCTACATTCTTGAGATATCAGGTGTAACAGCAGTAATGCAGTATTATATGAAGCATTTCTGGAGAAGCTTTGGCAAAAGTTATAGACATTAGCAAGATTTGGCTAACAGCAGATTATTATTATTATTAGTATTTCGGGCGACTCCAGGAGTCCTTAGACTCATCGAGGGAGGCCCCAAACATCATGTCCACACAATTATGCGATTACATTCTCACAGTATCTATCATACCTTGTCTTGAACTCGTTCACCGTCATAACACCCACAACAAACTCTGGCAGCTTATTCCACTCATTTACCACTCTAAAAGTAAAGACCCCAGCTCTAACACCCCTGCTAACCACACTCTTGCCCAACTTCCATAGGTGTCCCCTAGTTCTCCCACCACCAGTCCTGATCTCAAAAATATCCTCTGAATTAATCCTATAGAATCCCTTTAGCAATTTGAATGTCTCAATCATATCTCCCCTCCTCCGCCTATCAACTAGTTTCTGCAACCCACAAATCTTCAACCTGTTCTCATATGGTTCATTCCATAGACCTGTTATCATCTTAGTCACTCGCCTCTGGATCCTCTCCACCTCCTCCCCATCAAGAAGGAACCGAGGTGACCAAATCTGGGCACAGTAATCGAGATGAGGTCTTATTAAGGCTCGATACAGAGGTACAATAACTTGCTTGTCTCTGCTCGTCAAGGTATTTTTCAACAACCAAGTGAGTTGATGAGCTGATTTAGCTACTTTTGCAGTGTGCCCCCTAAACTTCATCTCCTTATCCACCAACACTCCCAAGTCCCTGGCCTCATCGATCTCTTGGAGTACAGTTCCACCAATGTGGTATACTGCTGCTAATCTTTTCACCCCAAAATGCATAACCTTACATTTTGTCACATTAAATTGACATCCATTCTCCTTAGCCCAGAACTCCAATCTATCTAAGTCATCCTGCAAGACTTTGACATCTTCTGCATTCACTATTGCCCTACCCAACTTTGCATCATCAGCGAACAAATGAATTGTTCCACTTAGATCCTTCCCTATATCGTTAATTAACAGATTAAACAGCAGTGGTCCAAGAACAGAACCCTGCGGCACACTACTAGTCAGTCACAGATCGTCTTTTGAACTCTACTCCTGAATAAACTACTCTTTGATATCTCTCCATCAACCAACCACCTATCCATCTCACCAACTTTATATCCATTCCCATATGTTGTAGTTTACGGATTAGTATTCCATGTGGTATCCTGTCAAATGCCTTTGCCAGGTCCAGCAGTATCACTGTAAATCCATTTCCCTTATCCAGTTCAGCCGTCACCTTGTTATAAAACTTGAGCAAGTTACTGAAGCATGATCTACCCTTCACAAAGCCATGCTGTACCCTGTACAGTATCTCGTTTTCATCAATCCATTCCTGTATTTTTCCCTTGACTACTTTCTCTAAGACCTTGACAACGACTCCGGATATGCTGATCGGTCGGTAATTTGCAACCGTAGTCTTGGATCCTCCTTTATACAGTGAAACTATTTTCCCCTCTTTCCACACCTTCGGAACTAAGCCAGACCTGAGACTCAGATTAAACAACATGGTCAAGGGCATTGATAATTCTTTAGCCGCTTCACGCAAGACCCGTGCCGGTATACCATCCAATCCCACAGATGTGTTCACATTAAGGTTCTATAATGAACTAGTCACCTCCACTTCATTCATCACTATTCCCGTATAAACTAATGGTTCCTTCACTTTTTCAATGTCACCACCTGGATGATATGCTTTTGCAAAGTGCGCGCTCAGTAACTCCACTATATCGACTGATTCAGTGACCTCCTTACCATCGTCATTCCTTAAAATCATTTTGCCGTGTACAGTTTTTTTCTTGCTTGCAACATATTGAAAGAACTGTTTTGGATTCTCTTTTGCTTGCAAAGCTAGTTTCCTTTCATAATCCGCTTTTGCTTTTTTTACCACACTCGTTACCTTTCTGGCCTGCACTTTATACCGTTCGTGTGCCTGCAGGTCACCCCTTTCTTTAAATTCCCTCCACAGTTGTTTCTTTTTTTGCAGCTCAAGCTTAATGGTGTTATTCATCCATTTAACCCCTACTTGTTTTACTATTGGGACCCTAGGTATACAATCAGCCATTACCTCCTGTAAATGCTCCTTGACCACTTCCCATGCTCTATCGATGTCCAGCCCTTGCAGTTGTACATGCCATGCCACTGATCCAAGCAATCTCCTAAGCTTGTCATACTTGCCAGCATGGTAATTCCACATATACCCTGTCTTAATCGAAAATTCCACACCTTTAGCCACCTCCCAGGTCAAGACCTTATGATCACTCTCACCAATAGGTGGCAACATGGTCATATTCATTAGTCAAATTCTCAGATGCTATTACCAGGTCAAGCACTCTCACACCCCTAGTATTTTCAATTACATGCTGTCTCAGATAGTTATCCCTTAATAATTGAATAAAATCCTTTTCCTTCCTCACATGTGTCTTCTCCTCCTTCCAATCAATGTTACCATAGTTGAAACCCCCCATAATAATTACCCTCCTTCCACTCATTTCATCAATTTCCCTATGCATACTATCTCCACCATCTATTCCGTCACCTGGTCTATAGCAGCACCCAACTGTATATTTTATTCTGCCACTCTCAATCTCACACCAGATAGCCCCAAATGAGCAAATCACCTCAAATGAGATGACATAGTTATGGAGATAGAATGTGCTGGATTTAGTATTTTCATGTAGGATAGAGTAAACTGAATGGGGGGGGGGGTATTCATCTGCTATAATAGCAGATGAATTGCAGCCAACAGGAGTAGGAGTCAGTCAGGTAGGTGGCAGTTCTTTTGAGTCAGTGCAGTGTGAGATCAAGACCAGTAGGACAAAATATAAACTTGGTTGCTTCTATAGGCCAGGGGAGCGCCAGAGATGATGTGGAAGACATGCATCAGTAGATTTGTAGAATGAGTACCAGTTGAGTAATTATTATGGGGAACTTCAGGGACATAGATTGGAAGAAGGAAATTTCACATGGCAGGAGAAAATGGAATTTATACATACTTATTGAGAGATAATTACTTTAAGCAGAATGGGATGTAGGGCTCTATACAACGGTGTTGGATCTCTTTTTTTTTTTTTTTTTTTTTTTTGCATATGTTTCCAAATTTGGTGATGAAAGCTTTCATAATTTTATATGTTCAGTATGTTGCTATACATCTATAAAATAGTTTTAGTTATTCTCTTTTAGTTATTACTATTCTCTCCATTCAGTTCTAATGTATGCACTGATATTTGTAGAGACTTTTTCATTTCTGCAGTACTTGAGGATCATACATCATATCATGAGATCTTTGGCCACTACATAAACAAAGAATGATAACAGGCTAAAGGATAGAAGGTGTTACAGTAACATCACAACTTAGATAGCTTCTGAGTTTTTGATTGTAGGGATTTTGCATTATTTGTGCAAAATAAAATTTTGATAATAATAATAGGTAGAATGATGTTGTGCCTTATTCCACATTAGGTTTTGTAATTTCATATTTGATTACATTAAGCAGAAACTATTATGCACTATATGCTCAGTTAGAATGATGAGTTATTGTGACAAGACAAGTATAATACAATCACAAGCATGGAAAGTTGCATGAGTCATAAAAAATCATTTAAATTGAGAGTATAGTAAAAATTCTGAATAATTGCCCTAGGTTTAAGTAAACTTTTGCTTTGGTCAGATTTTTGTAATGTATATTTTCTAATTTTATAAACTTATTATTGTGAAATTGGGCTATATTTTCATTTTGTTTCTGCTGAGGCATGAAACCATAGTGTACATTTTATTATCTAAAAATAAATCCTTTGTATAATTTAAATACTCTGCTTCTGCACATGTGTTATGTTTATTTTATTTTTATTTTTTTCTTTAGGTTATTTTCCATTTAAGAAAAGACCATAAAAATATGCAATCATTCCAGCCAGTTACTGGTGTAGAAGAAAATTCAGAGATACAAAAACTCATCAGTAAATGCTATGATGAACTAATAACAGTAAGCAAGGCTCTTGCTTCGGAACGTAACATGCATTATACAAATGTTATTAATATAGAAGCATTACGACAGATGTCTAGGGATTTCCCTGTTACAGAGCAAGAAATGCTACAAATTCCTCACATCACACGAGTTGTGTATGAAAAATATGGCTCTCATTTCTTAGAAGTTACCCAAAGATATGGAGCAGAAAGACTAGGTATGTTTCTTAAATGGACACTGATCATAAAATGATGATTTTGAATTTAATAGTTTGACCTAGCACCATCTAGGTCATGAAATCTAGTCAGAGATGGAAAGATATTTAATGTTCTTGGAACAGAAAGACTTTTAATCGAATTATTCCGATTTTGTGACCATATGTTTATTAAAAAATACTGTTTTTTAAAACTAAACAAGTACTAAAGAAGGACTTTTGTTTTATATGCTCATGAAATGACTTGAATTGAGCTATGCAAATGAAAAGCTGTAGTACGTGATATTTGTTTTGGTGTGTGATAGATAATAGATTATTTCTGAGAAATGTAACACATGCTAGGAAATAAAGTGAAACATTCATTAATATAGGATATTTCACATATTGAAATAATTATTTAATAGTTATTACTTTTAAGAAAAGTGAACTTTAAAAAAAATCAACTCTGTCATTTAATACTTCATCTGCTCCTAGGTATATGGATTATCAAAAATACATAAACTAAGTGCCCATAGTGGATGGCATAAATTATCTTTCCTACAGATTAGCTAATTATTTAGCCAATCGTTCACTCTTGTCTCTCATTTGT
Organism: Typopeltis vanoorti; assembly: GCF_054136105.1. Taxonomy (NCBI): domain Eukaryota; kingdom Metazoa; phylum Arthropoda; class Arachnida; order Uropygi; family Thelyphonidae; genus Typopeltis; species Typopeltis vanoorti. The sequence continues at coordinate 9,095,302 of NC_143560.1, read as the reverse complement.
CACACTCTCAAACATAAGAAAACTTCATCCATTTTTAATTCACCATCTAGAACTGTACTTGAAACTTAATATTGTATGGTAACTAACATTGCATTGCTCCTCAGAAAAATCATCCTTAAAAATGGCACCCTATTCACATGGGTGGATAAAATACACAAAAAGCACTACCACATACTTTATTGTGGTAGCATTTTGAGCAAACTGCAATCTCTACAAAATTAACTGAACAATGAATTTCCTTCTCTCTCTCTCTCCTTAATCAACAGCAGCTCCAACACACACACTATTAGTATTAGAATTAAATATTAAACTGATGCTTTTTTTTTTTATTTTATTTTATTTTTATTTTTTATACTGTGTAATTTTGCCATCAACAAGAAGCTGAAGAGATGATAAATCCAGACAAGTTAGATCAAAAATAATTCATGCAGTTTTGAAAATTGATAGATGATTGTTAGTTCATCCTGATTAAAATACTAAAAGTCCGGTAATATGCTACAAAATAAAGTTAACTTGTGCTAAATTAATTGTATTATTTCACTTCATAGTTAAATATTTGTTTTTTTTTTTTTTTTTTCCAGTTTTAGAAGCACAGAAAGACCAAGAAAATTCACATATATTGTCTTGTGAAGAAGATGAATTGTGGCAAGATAATGCAGAGAAAATAAACAACAATCAGGGTATCAAAAGAAAACGTTCATTTGGAGGGAACACTGTTAAACGATTCAAGAAAAACATTAGAGGAAAATATAGAAGTACAAAATGGAGAAAGAATAAAGCTAAAGCTGCTGCTCCAAGCACATCAGCTGGGTATATGTTATATATTCGCATTATAATTTTTTTTTCTGTATTTTATATTTTTGATGCCTTTTATAATATTACAATAAAGTCTAGTGAGCTCCACTATAGAAACATTTTAAGAAAAGGGCAAGTCTAATAATGATAAGTATCTTCTAGATATCTTGACAAGAAAAGTTTGATGTGCTGCATATAGTGTCATGTTCAGATTGATCTAAGATACTTTACTCAGGAGTTGAAATAGAAAGTGATTATCATCTAATTATAAGAAGGATAAAAATTAGCATCACACTGAAAAAGAAAAATCCATACAGAAGTTTGGACAATAATCAGAGTTAAACAACTTTCAAACAGGAAGATGCAAATATACTTATATTATTATGAAAAAAAGTGAAGGAGTCTATGTGTTTTGGTTGTTATCTGAAGACAACAAGCCATATTAATTGAATATTTACCTCTGAGGGAAACACAGATTGTTTCAGCTAGAGAAGCATTCTTTCTTTTAAGCTAAAGATGCTGTTCCAAGCGCACATCAGCTGGGTATATGTTATATATATATTTGCATTATAATTTTTTGCCATTCAGTATTTTCGTATATTCAGTATATATCAGTATTTTCCCTCTAGTGAAGAATTTATGGAGACAGAAGCACGTGTTTACTCCAACACGTGTTTTTGTCTCTATAAATTCTTCATCTAGGGAAGCATAATGAAGTTGTCTACCAAAATTCACTGAATTCATGAAAATGTAATTCGTTCATATGTTGAAATTATGTATGTGACCAGACACAGGAAGATAAACTATAAAAGTAGAAATCATATAAAAGTTTCTACCTAGAAATCAGCATGTTCCCTTGGAGAATATAAAATATATAAGAAAGTTAATTATTACTTTCAAGATTTCATGGCATATCACAAAAGGTGAAAGAAACGAGCCCATTGTTATCGGTATTTTCCCTCTAGTTACTGAGACATTCTGAAAGTTAGAGCAATTACATTTCATTAACTTTCAAGTTTGTGTTTCTGCCTGTGTGTCCTACACACAAGGCAGAAATGAGCAGCAGCATGAAATGTTCAAGGTACTGTCTTTATGCCTTGACTACACTCTGTGCACATTCAAGTGTGCATGGTTTTATTGTTGTATATGGCTTAGGATTAGTCTCCTGCAAATAGCTGTGCTTTGGATGCATGAAAAGGAGCATTATTGTATAAAGCATAATAATGCTTATTCTTTTAGAATAATCTTTTTCCTCTGAAACAACATCTTTTTTAAGATTGTGGCATTTTTCATCTTACTGGGTATAAAGGGTGTTGAATACATGGAATGCATTTTCTTTATTGATTTATAAATGTTGCTTTGGCATTTTTTTTTTTTTTTTTTACTTGATCTGGTATACTTCTGGTATGGATAAGTATAGATAATGAGTGAATTTTTTCTTGAGGAGCACAGGTAAGGGATGAAGTTTGAATACTGAGTTGTAGATGCTTTGTACTTGGTATATGTTACTTGTTATTATCAGAGATTTCCAGGAAATCAGAGACTCGTTGAAAGAGGCCACATACCATCAACACCATTTGTCATGCCTTTTCAATTTTCATTTTCAATGAATTCATTCACTTTACCTGAATTCACCATTGTTCATTCACCGCGAATTATGCATTGCTCAGTGGCAGAATAATTTAGCTCTCATTCTTTCCCAAACTCTCCATGAAATGAAAAATTCCATCTACTGGTATCCTACATGACCCTTTTAAAGTTTGTTGGTCTCTATCATATCACACTTCATTTCTCCTATTTGCTAGTGTGTGCAGTCTACACACTTTCAATTTATCCTCATTACCTATATTCCACAATCCCAATATCACCATTAACATACTTCTTTGTACCCTCTGTTTCTGCATCACCTTGGAAACTGGGAGATCAGATCTGCACACAGTAATCCAGGTGATGTCATATCATGGCAAAGACACACGTGATAACCATTTTCACTTCCCCACAATTCCAGCCTGTTCAAATTATTATGCATGTCACAACATTCCTGATATCTTTCTGCCTATCTCTACTTCATCAGCAAACAGTTGTATGTCTCTTGTTATATACTTCCTGGTGTTATTAATGAAAAGATTTGAGTAACAGTAGACCAAGGACTGATCCTTTGGGTACACCACAGGTCACCTTAAATCTTGCTAAATATTCCCCCCCCCCCAAAAAAATGCCACTGTTTGATATTTGTCAGTCAGCTCTCGCATTATCCAAGCATAGTTTATAATCTTATCCTATATCCTCCAAAATAATCAAAAACCTTCCATGCTATATTTTCTCAAAAGAATCATGTATTCATTTTTCCTCAATCTTACTCAAACATAACCTTCTCTTAGTAAATGTATGCTGTTCATTGCAAAGCATAGATGTTAACCCATTTTTGTAAGTAAGCTCTTACCAACTTTTCCAAAATCTTAACCACCACTTCAGAGATACTGATAGCACAATAGTTATATTAGACATATCAGTCTTAGTGCCATCCTCGTGTAATATGATTATCATACATTATTTCCCCTTCTGAAGAATCTCCAATCAGCCCCTATTGATGAATTCTTATTTGGTTGATGCAACAGCTCTAATAGTGGTAGAATAATAATAATAGTGGTAGAATAATAATAGTGGTAGAAAGGTCCAGTGTAGAGGTAGCATCGAGCTCTATGTTACATAAACCAGGTTGATAGCTCTTGCTAAATGGGTACTCATTAGTTCAAGAGTCCCTTCTGCATCAGCACTCACATACCATCTGCATTCAGCAGAGTTATTCTTTCACATTGTCCTTCTTTTACTTGTATCATAACTGTGAAATACTTTGGAGCAGTTTCTTCTCATGCTCCGATATCTATGTGGTATTTGTAACCTATAGCATATGCCTTATAATTTTCATAACTGAAGTCATCTTTATGTGCATGATATTCCTTGCACACCATCTTTTTTCTAGGGAATCTGTTGTTTAAAGAGACCATGCATTCATTTTGCTTCTATCCTATTTATTTTTCAAACTGCAAATAAGAACACATTCCAATATTACATTATTTAAGTTTTTTTTTAAATGCTTTCCATCCAGCAACTGATATGGGACTGAACCTAGTATGCTCCTTAGTCATAATTACCTCTTTTGTCATCATGCAACATAGAGGCAAAACAGTTGCATCTTCAACTGAATCCCCCCCCCTGCAACACTTAATCAGGTTAAACACTCTTTGACCTCAAGTTCCTTCTGTCACATTCTGCTTGCAACAGTTCAATAAATCTGGCTTCTCATGAAGCCAGATTTATTGAACTGTTGCAAGTCACCCAAGATGATTACTCATTTAGTACCAGTCAGGTTTATTTGATGATGCATTTCACCATCACCAGCAAGTGATACAGTAGGTCTGTGACAACATGCCACCATATATTTGATCTTGTTAGACTCCACCTCACACAAATCAAATCTGCTGCCACATGGAAAATTGTTATTAATATTGCAATCATAGCCTTCTGCCTTAAATGGATTCAATTCATCCTGTATCATTATCAGCACACTGACCTTCCTAAAAGTATTATCTCCCTTACACTTGATTCCAATTAACATATTTGCCTCTGAGAGCCAGGTGTCACTAATTCCAACAATTTTTTTTATTTAATTCAGGTAATTCATGTAAGTTAATAAAAACATATAAACTATGAAAAATACATAGTATAAACTTATAAAATTACAAATTGTACGTAAACTTTATTTCACGTAATGCATAAATGTTGTAGGCAAAATAAAATAAAGTGCATATTTTAATCGTCATTGCTATCTTCGAAAATAACATTTCATAGATGTTCTTTATTTCCAAGTGGCTGGACGTTATCAAGAAGTTATATCAAGACAAATTATCATGAAGTCAGTAATAAGACCTTTCTTACCACTGTGCTGCAATTTTTTATTAAATTCATAATATGGAGCTAAACAAATATCCAGTTGTCTTGAATTTTCCGAAGCACTCCATTGAGGGATCATTATCCGTAAAATAACTTCCTAACTTTCATGCCAAGTCCAATCCTTCTGCTAATTTCTTTAAACTGAATTCTTGAATGGATTCATCACAATCAGAATCTTCAGCAGAACTTCTCTTCGATTTGGTTCGACATCATCTGTTTATATGCTATTCCTCTTACATTCCAGTTTGCTATGTGTATTATATTTTGTCGTTTCCATTTTTGTTTTACCTTTTCCATTCCAGGGTCGTTTCCTATAGATTCAAACCGATTATCTTTTTCTGTCAGCTTACTAGTAGAATTATGTTCTCCATGTCAGGGGACTAGCCTGACGATGGAATAGTTCAGTGGTAGGGCTGCTACCTTGAGGCTTGTGAACTAGCCTTCTTCCGAATTTAAACTCATAGGAGGAATAGGGTATATCGAAGAGGGAAAGAGTAGATTATAGAAGAATTACAGTAAGGTTTATAGAGAGGGCATAGTTGTAAGGTCAGAAATGAAAAGACCCCATGGCCCTCGAGTACTCTAATAGCATAGGGGTCATAAAATAAGAAGAGTTGGCTAATAAGGCCTTATAGGAAAGATTAAAATAAGTGGATCTTCCTCAAAGTAGTAGAAGGAGAGGAGATAGATCCAGCTAGGGGTCCATGGTCCTTACAATCAAGATGATTGCCCCTGTTGGTCCACGAGTCCTTATTTCATATATACACGCATGCACGCGCACACATACACATGGTGGGCTCCCCTATCCGCCACCCAGGGGACGCGCTCTCTAGGGGTTACAGGGTCCCCCGAGAGACATGATGCATATACATGAAGTATATGCTTTTTATTTTTAGTTGTTGTACATATGTTTTTTAAAAAAACTGATTATGAACATTTTATGAATTTTAATATTTTTTATACTTTTTACATCTGTTTTATATGCATATTTTACATTTGTTTTTCTACACAGTTTTTGTCTTACTTTCTTATTAAATAGTATACTTCTAAGAAATGCTTCATTTATCATTTTTATTATTATTTCAATTTTTATATATTGTTTTTAGACCTATGGAAACCCGTTATTTATTATATGTGTTTGTGGTGCAGTATGACTATAGCTGTCATTGTGCCATTAAATCCAAATAAAACAAACGAATCGTAGACAGGATTCAGACTCAGGCCCTTTGCAACAAAAGGCTTCATAGAAAAAAAAACTGAGCTATGGAGACTATAGAACAGTGAGTAAAAAAAAAAGTTCAGTCGATGTTCTGTGCAGCAAGACACTATAGTGCTATTCCCAAGAAGGCAAGTATCTCTGGCAGACAAAGTGGTCATGTTTGTCACTGCCATTCCATATCAAGCCAATTGCTTCATGACATGTCTGCTCAGAAAATGGTAACTATACCCATTACTCAATTGACATAGCAAGTTAAGCATGGAACTTAAGCTACTCCTATACAAGATACTGGTTAGTCCAATTCTGCCTTATGGCTCACCCATCTGGAGTCACACAGCAGATTAAATTTTTTAATTTAATTTTATTTTATGGGGAATGGAACCCATCCACGAGAGGTTGGTTAGTCTGTAGTATACAAGTACCATGGATGGGCAAGAAGGAACTTGTTTACAGATCTTGAAAAGTTGTGAATTGTATTCCTTGAGAAATACATAAGATGCAGACTGTTCCAGAGGGCAGTAGTGGAAGGGATGAACAAAGAGGAGGAGAAATTTGTTCTGTGAGTTTGGAGATGCACTATGAGGGAGTGTTGGTTAGTTATTGCATGTATTTGTACTGATGCTAATTCTGATGAACAGCAGCCATAGAAGTATTTGTAGAAGATGCAAGTGGCAGAAACTGAATGTTTGTAAGTGAAGTTTGTCAGTGAGTCTGGGATCATTGATCAGTCCGATTGTCCATTTTTGTAGAGAGACCAGTATCTTTAGGGAGCTCTTGGGGACACCACCCCAGATATGGGAGCAATATTCAATGGGCAGATGGATTTATGATTTGTATAAAGTTGGGGGTTGTTTGGAGTTAAAGTAACACTTTGAGCAAAAAAGAAAATCTAATTTTTTGGAGGCAGAGGAGATAATGTTTATAATATATTTGTGCCAAGTGAGATTTGAAGTTAGTGTTATTCCAAGTAGATAAATCTCATCGTGCATGGGGATTTGGGTGTTGTCAGAAGTAAGGCTGGAAGAGGAGGATTCTTTTTGTGTGATAGTTGTGATTTGCTTGCATCGAAATTGACCAGATTATCCAAACCTCACTGATGAATGTTTTGGAGATCTGTATTTAATGTGGTAGTGGTTAGGGCTCTGGAGATTATTGTGATTTGTGCATTTGCTGGGTTTGTCAAATGAAAGGGAGGAATGCAATGTGCTGTCATCAGCAAAACTATGTATTGGGTTGGTAGTCTACTGGAGTAAGTCATTTATATATAGAAGGAATAGTGTGGGTGAGTGAACAGAGCCTTGTGTAACCCCTGCATGAGTTGTATACTTAGAAAATAAGTAACCAGGGAGTAGACCCAATGATGGGAGGTTTCAATAAATGATTACCAAAAGCCTTGGAGATATCAAGGGCAGCCACTTAAGACTTGCCAAACTTTTCCATTGTATTTGTCCAGATGTGAGTGACATAAGTGAGTAGATCACTTGTTGACCGACAGTGACAGAACCCATTTTGGTAATCATTTATTAGCTGAGATTGTTCAAGATAGCAGTTGAATGTTGATAGCCCTTTCCATTACTTTGGAAAGAAGAACTGGAGTAAGAGAAATTGGATGGTAGTTTGCGGGTATTTATTTGTCTCCCCTTTTTAGGGATAGGTTGATTATCAGTTAATTTTCATATTGCAGGGTAGATACTGGTGAAATAAGAGAGTGTATAAAGACTACACAGAGTGGGAGTCAGCTCTGGAGTACTGACCTTTAGAACAACTGGAGGAATACCATTGGTGCCAGGAGACTTTTTGGTATCCAATTTGAGCAAAATTCTCCTGATCTCTTTTTAGTGAAAAGACACACTGGGCATTAAGTGTAGAGTGTGTGGGATGGTTAGGAGCATTTAACAAAATCAGCAGTATAAGAATTGGAAGAAACGTAGGAAGCCAGAAGATTGGCTTTTTCTGTAGGTGATGATGCAACAGTGCCATCAGGATGCAGCAGTGATGAAAACAGTCTTGGGCAGAAGGAAGTTGCAACTAATGGCTTTGGCTAGATGGCAGGATGCAAATTTCCTACTTATAGCTCTTTCATTTTTTAAGTCATTTTTTGATATGTAGATAGTTTTCTTGCAACTATTTGGGCTTTATATAGGCAGTATAGGTGGATGGACTTTTGGATACAAGCCAGTTATGGTAAGCTCAATTCTTCTCTTGTACAGCTTTGACACACCTCTAGAAGAACCAAGATTTAGATAGGGGATGGGAACTTAGGGCAGAATGGGGAATAAGAATGTTTTTGTGCCAATAAGAATTAATTTGGTGATACATTCAGCACATAAGTTTGGATCAGAGGCTGGAAGCAGTAATCTGTCCAAGGAAATGTGGCATAGTAGTTGCATAGATCTTCCCACTTGGCTTTCTTGTATCCATGATGCATAGATGTGAATGAGTATTTGTATTTGATTGTGTTCATGTTGTTTCATAAGAGAAAGGATCAGCACTTGGTCTGGTCTGAGCTACCTAGGGGATAGGTTACATTAATGGTGTACTTGGATGGGTCACTAGTGAGGAAGAGGTCCAAGGTATTTGTGGTTGTCTGGTATTCGTGTAGGCATGTGTACTATTTGTGTAAGGTCATTCATTGATGACAAATGACTCAGCCCCATATACTTGCTTTATCTGTGTAATTGGAGTAGCAGAGCCAGATTGTGTTGTGAACATTTCCAAGGAAAATAACCTCACTGTTAAGAAAGTTGGATTGAAAAATATTGACTTTTAAGGAAAGGAAATGAAAAAGTTCACAATGGTTTGTGGCAGTAGTAGAGACAGCAAATGAATTTGATGGAATGGGGTACAGAGATTTTCTGCCAGAAAAGGTGAAAATCAGTAGATTCCAACTTGGGTATTCTTTGACATGGTATTTCAGAACAAACATATGCACAAACTCCACCTTTTGGGGGTGAAAGGAGTCAAAGAGTGTGTAACTGGGAAAGTTGAGGGAGAAGAAATTTGGGTTTCTATTCAGGAAAAGTAAGTGGAATTTTGACTGGAGATGGAAATGGACATCATTGGGAGTTTGAATGGAAGCCACGGATATTTGTGTAGTGTATTAGGAAGGTTCTGCAAGGGTTGCTGTTTACTCCTTCAGTCATGTAGGTTCCTTATGCAGTGATAGAGTTCAAGTTTCTGAACTGGCTGGTACTAGGACTGGATTTTTGCATTACTACTCCTTTTTTATAGTTAATTGTCCATTTCAATTGTCCTTCGCTTTTCTTCTATTTGTTGCCATAATTTTCTGTTTTGTTCCATTGGCCAGGCTTGTATATGTGACATGGCGATGGCACTTTCTGACATGTTGTTTACGGCAGTTATGAATGCTGATCTGCTCGCTTGTGTATTGCAGGTCACTTGGGCTAGGCATGGGAGATTTGTTCTGTCACTTCATTTGTTCATGGACCCGAAGCAGTGACACCTGACAATCTTCCAGGATTAAAATTTGCATCATTCAGCAAGCTTGCAAATGTCGTCGTTCAGCATCATATATGTTTTGGAATAAAAGTTAACTACAGTGGCATTGTATTTTTTACTCTCTACCTCCATAGTGTCTTGGACTGATATGGTAATGAGATTGTGAAGTTCGCTAATGTTTTTGGTGGTGGGCACATTGTGAAGTTGGCAGTGAATCTCTTATAGTTTTATTTCTGTATATCTACTTTATGTGAGAAAGTATTATCAAGCATAATAAACAACTGCTCTAGGCTATCCATGCACTTTCCAAGAGTTAGAAACTGTTTAATGGAAGGGAGGCAATTTAGGGGGACAAAAGAATGGCTGGCTGAGACTGATCAAGAGTTTTATTGGCAATTTGTCAGTCAGTTAGTGACAGCAGAAATGGTGATGTTGGAAGTTTTTTTCCACTTGGTTATACTATAAATTAAAGATAAAAACTTCCAACATCTATCTGTAATCCAGAGTATTTTAGTAATAAGGTGTGACACCTTTTGGCTACTCATATATAGAAATATGACTTCTGCATTACTTAGCCTTGGTATCACTTCTTGGTCTGGCTCCCAATGATAAGACCTCAATAAAGGTGGAAACCAGTCTGGGTAGTGATCCTTCCCATAATGCATAGCATTATACATCTCCTAAGGATATATATGCTTTGCATTATGGGATACTAAGACAAGTGATGTGAAGTCATTAGCTTCTGTATACAAGTTGTCCAGTCATGAAGTTACTTCAGGTTCAAACTTTGTTTGCTTACACTTGGATAAAAAGGATTAAACCACTAAGTTAATTTATTGTTCAATTCCTTATTTTGTAATTTGCCCATATCACTCTACTTGAAGTTGCCTGCTGTTCATAAAATTGAGTTCAGTGTTCTAGATCAGCATGTTTAGTTGAATGTCATTGCCAATCTTTCCATTCTCTGATCACTATTGAATAAATGTAACATGTTATATTACTGATTTAGGAGAATCTTACCTGCTTTAGTGTTTGCCATGGTAACACCAGTTATGTCAACATAGTATCTTCAATTCTGCTTATGTAGATTTGTTCCAGTAACTGACTTTTTACTGTCTACCTTCATTCCTTGATAAAAACTGCAGGGGGCACTCCATCTGTCAGATGAGCTGGATGATGACATATCGGCCCATCTAACATTTCATTATTTTGTTTTTGGTTTAAGTCATTACAGAAAATAGTTTGGTCTGCTAAGTTCCAAATTGTCAGCCAACTCATTCATTCACCAGGTCTTGTAAAGAACACGAGAAAGTGAGGATTGAATTCATTACCTAGGAAGCTCTGACTTGGCTGAATTTCTTAATCCAGTAATGCCCTGCTTTATGGCACTTCTCAATTATGACCAGTGCTCATTTATACAATGTTGTGTTTGCTTTTGCTCATGTAGTGGTTTTAGTGATATAACATTGCTGTGAATTAATTGATATGCAGTGTATGTAGATTCTTTATTTATATCAGTACTCGCTACATCTCTTGCCATCTGTATAAACAGCTTATAATTCATAGTGAAACTGTGAGTTATAAGCTGTTTATAACTATTATTTTATATTATTGTTAATAATGGCAGATAAAAATCGGCCATTATCATCATCATCATCATCATCAAATTCCTGCCATGTACCCTCAAGGGGTGTACAGGATATGACAGTACTACATGAAAAAATTACATCATTACTAACTTCCTATCTACAATTTTCCTCCAAATCAGTCTGTTACTTGTCAAGACTCCAACATTATCAGATCTTATATTTCTATCGTCTAAGGCACTTTGTACCGTATCAATCCACCTATATCTTGGTCTTCCTCTGGGTCATTTTCCTGCCAACCTGGCAGAGAACACTTGTTTTGCTAATCTTTCCTCTCCCATTCTATTTAAGTGACCATACCATCTGAGATTAGCTCTGCTAACGCATTCCTGGATGCTGACAATGTCAAGTTCTTAACTAATATCCTCATTTTTAATATGATATTGCCATTTATGCCATCTGTTCACGCCTCTAATCTTTCTCAGGACTCTCATATCTGCGGTCTCTAGTCTTTGGTCAAGTGTTTTACTTCTGACCCAGCTCTCAGATCCATAAGTTAAAATTGGTTTGAACACAGTCTTGTATACAGCTAATTTAGTGTTCCGACTAATTTCTTTCTTATTCCATATGAATTTATTCAATTGACTTCCCACGATACCAGCTTTGCTGATTCTGTTGTCTATTTCTATATTTAGTTTACCATCTTCAGTAAAAATTGTGCCTAAGTAGCTGAAATGTTTTACTTGTTCCACGGGTTCTCCATTCACAACACAGTTGACATTTTCAATGATTCTGCCTATTTTCATTGTCTTTGTCTTTTTATTGCTGACCTTCATACCATATCTATTACAACAGCTATTCAATTTAGTCAGAGAATCTTGCAGACTTGTAGCGGATTTATTTAGAAGTATAACATCATCCGCATAAAGCAAAGAGCTGACATTAACATCTCCAATTTTGATATCAGGTTTAATACCACATTCCTTCATAATGTGATCCATATAGATAATGAATAACAGAGGGGATAATGTACATCCTTGTCTCACACCAGATTTAACATTAAACCATCTTCCTGTACTTCCTTCAATTCTAACTGCTGACTCACAACTCAAATAAAGACCAAGTATTGCTTGATATAATGCCCCATTGACACCATATAACTGCAGCGTATTGAATAGCTTCTCTCTTGGCACCTTGTCATATGCCTTTTCCAAATCGACAAAACTTAAATACAGACCTTTGTTATATTCCCATGCTTTCTCGACTATTTGTCGTAAAGTGAAGATCTGATCCTGACAGCCTCTATTTGGCCTGAATCCAGCTTGGTCTTCACCAAGCTTTTCTTCCACAATTCTTCTCAACCGTTTCTCAAGTATACTTGCATAGATCTTGCCAGGAACACTCAGTAGGGAAATACCTCTGTAATTCTCACATTCAGTTTTATTTCCCTTTTTATATATGGGTACTATGAGAGCTCTACTCCAATCATCGGGAATTCGTCCCTCTGTATAGGCTTTCTGAACTATGCAGTGCAGCCACTGTAAGACTCTTATACCACCATACTTCAGCATTTTTGGTCGAATATCATCTACTCCTGCTGCCTTTCCACATTTCAAGCCTTTGATGGCTTTTTCTACTTCAAGTATGGATATGTATTCCTGACTGCATGCCTGGTCAGTGTTTTTTATCACTGTGCTGTCATCACTGCTTGTTTCATTTAGCAGTTTTTCAAAGTAATTACTCCATACTTCAAGGATATCTTTTATCCTGTTTTCATTTCACCTTTATCATCTCTAATTCCTTTTACAGCACTCTTTCCTCCATTCCTAAGCTTCTTCAACAACCTCCAGAATATTTTGCCACCTTCTTGATATTTATTTTCTATATTCTTGCCAAAGTCCTCCCATGACTTTTGTTTAGCTAGTTTTACACACTGTTTAGCTTTCTTACATTGGTCTCTGTATTCTGTAAGAGTAAAAGCTGACTTATTTGCCAGGAACTTTTGATATGCTTTCTTCTTTTCCTTCACTGCCTCTTTAACTTCCTGTGTCCACCAGGGAGTTCTGATTTTTTTATCTTTGCGCACAACCTCACCACATGCCTCTCTGGCAGAATCAATCAATGTTTCCTTCAGAGTTTGCCACTGAATCTCCAAGGTTTGATTCCTGTTCTCAAACTCTTTCATTTTCTTTTCAATAATATTTCTGTATTTTAGTCTACAGTTTACATCTGAGAGCTGCTCAACTTTTATTCGCTTTAAAACTTTCTTACATGTTATTCTTTTCAATATGAAATTCAATTTTATCCTGCTCAAGACTAAATAGTGATCACTTCCAATTTCAAATCCTCTGTACACTCTGGTGTCCTGCACCAGGGAGAAAACATCACTATCAACAATAACATAGTCAATGAGACTTTTCTTATTCCTAGCCTCTTCTCTCCATGTGAATTTGTGCACATTTTTATGTTGGAACATGGTGTTAGTAATAACCAGTCCATGTCCTGAGCAGAAATCCAACAGATATTTGCCATTATTATTAGCTTTGCTCTTTTCTCCAAATTTTCCCAAAATATTTTTGTATGTCTCACAATCATTTCCTACCCTACTATTTAGATCCCCAACAAGGACCAACTTTTCCTTTTTCATTGTGTCAGTTGCTTTTTCTAAAGCCTCAAAAAATTCCTCCACTTCTACCTTAGTAGAACCTTCTGTGGGACCATAGGCACAAATAAGTCTCATTGTCCAGTTCCCCATTCTCATATTTGCCCACATTACTCTACTTGAGACTGACTGCCATTCAAGAAGATTAGCCTCGTATTTTGTGTTGAATACTATGGCTACTCCTTCTTTTCCTTGATTGTTATTGCCTGAATATAACATTTTGTATTTATTGCTCAGAAAGATCTCACCAGTTTTGGTCTTTTTTGTTTCAGTCACCCCTATTATGTCGATCTGGTACTTATCTAATTCCTCAGCTAGCTCCATTTCTTTGCCATTCAGGCTTCTTACGTTGATAGTACCGATCTTTAACTCTGGTGATGTTGAGTTGGGGTTTGTTTTCAGATTTGTTCCAGTAGCTGACTTTTCGCTGTTCGCCCTGGTTCCCTAGCGAAAACAACGGGGGCCTTGTTTAACCGGGCGACGCCCCAGCCGGCATGAAATTTTGTCATGTTGTACCATCATTTTTTATTTTGGTTTAACCAATAAGAATACAATTTGGTCGGCTAAATCCCAAATTGCTAGCCCATCCTCGTTCGTTCAGTATCCAAGTAGATACCCAACAGGGTGCACCACGAGAAGGTGAGGATTGGACATTAGGTCAGAAGCCCTGGTCGGTTCTCCGCATTCCTTTAAAGGCTATGTGGAGGGCTCCTCTCAGTTATACAGCTTTGACCCTTAAGCACCCCATCGGCCATTATCAGGTGTCAGATACACTAGTATCACTAAATTTATTAATTTTAATTCTTATCGGCCATTATCAGGTAAGAATTAAAATTAATAAATTTAGTGATACTAGTGTATCTGACACTCAGATAGGGTGATAGGCTAAACTTTGCCTCGCAGTACTGTTGTAAAACTTATTCAAAACAAATTTCTTAGTGAAGTGGAAAGTGCTATACCACTTCATACTGCAGTTGCCTGTAAATGTGACAATCTTATAACGTACTCACTTATATGACGTGCCATATAACTGGTCATGCCTATCTTTAATCCTAAAGCAAGCCATTTGTAGCATTAATTAATATTATGAATTATTTTAATTACATCTAATTATAAAATTAGATTGCTTGATTAATATGGAGTTCTCATTTTTATTTTCATCTAAGTTTATTTGATGCAAATGCTTTTAACTTATTATATTTCTTTGTTGTTTTTCAAGATATAATGAAAATGGTACTCGAAATATTAAAGGACGTAAACAGTTCAAGCACTTGAATAAAACTCATGAAAAATGCTTAGGATTTCTACCTGTGCCTCAACCACAAGGAAAAGCTCATCATCGTTCATTTTTACCAGTGCCAAAATTATCTGTTCTCTGAAAGTAGACTAGTATAATGTTTTATCTAAAACAAAAAAAAAAAGTGATTTTAACTTTCGACTTAATGTATATAAATGTATATATATAATGCTAACAGAATATCTGCACAGAGGCTTACAAGTGTTGTCTCTCTCTCTCCCTCTCTCTCTCTCTCTCTGCCTACCCGCCCGTATGCAGGACTCTGTGTGTGCTTGCTTCTGACAGGGCAATACAAAATATCAGACATATTATTTTGTAATATGAAATGTTTTTCATAAATAGAATTGTTATTTCACTTTCAGACAACGCATTTAATTAACAACTTCATCTGTTCTCCAAAGGAGCATCTTCATTCACTTGCATATTTAGCCGCCTTCTTTGGAATCTATTAACATCTACATTGTGATGAATGTAAAAACAACATTTATTATCATCTGTATATGGTGTGTGTCAAGACCAATAGACCATGCTCTTGTTACTCCTTCAGGATTAAATGGAAGACAACTGTGCTGCACAGAAGTCATTGTATGTCTGAGAGAATAATTGTTAAATCAGCATCAGCTGTGAAACACTCTTCTAACTTCAAGTATGACCACATTAATTTGCCTAAGATCTAGGACACAGTCATTCTAGCTTAACTTCTGAATTAACTCTTTTATCCTGCTCTTAGAGGGCACCTTGTTAAGACATTAGTTCCATTTGAGTTAAAAGTTTCATTATTTCTGCAGACAGTAATCTAATTGAGTGCTGAATGCCTTACTACAATTGTAATTTGTACTCAACTGTACAAATTGTACAGTTGAGTACAATTGAAGATGCTGGTTGAAATCCAACAAAATATTAGCAACTCATAAATTATATTTGTTTAGTTCTTCTAGCTTATCTCTAAATTGTAAGCCATTCATTCTGTTGCTGTATATCTTTTTTTTTTCTGTACATAAACATGCACACTTTTTCCTCCTCATATATCACAGTTAGTAAAATAAAGGAAACTATATTCTTGTTAACTGTGTGTATGCTAATTCTGCCCATGAAAGGTTTCAAACACAGATTGTAATGTGGATGGACTCTGCTCTAGAGAACTATGTTACTTTTCAAGTCATTTGACACCTTCACTAACAAGATAGTTGTCTCACACCAGGCATTTAAGTGAATACTACTCATTGCTAGATAGATGCTCCTAATAAACTTCCCTACTTTGCAGTTAGCCTAGACATTTCCTACTGGATTTGGATAGGAAGAATTATCTGTCCACAGCTGCACAGTGTTTGTGCAGCTGTGGACAGATAATTCTTCCTAGCTGTGGACAGATAATTCTGTCCACAGCTGCACATGTGTGTGTGTGTGTGTGCAAATACTTGCACTACACTATGCATACCGTTTGTGCACCCCCTGTGCACACATACACATCCTCTGTATCAGTATGAACACGCAATCTTTTTATAACCAAACACGTTTTGACTTGGTCACTATCCAAGTGTTTTTGATGGTGGTGGTTGATTTTTTTTTTTTTATGTTACTCTCGGCAAAATGTGTATATTTAGTACATGGAAAGGGCTAATTAACTTTTGCTTCGATTTCAAAAAATAAAAATAAATAATAAAAATAAAACCTCAAAGAACATTGAAGAAAGAAATATGTGAAACAGAGTGGTTGAATTTTAAGAAATATTATAGAAACTAGCATTCAGTATTTATTTCCATTTCACTTTTCATATTGAGATGTTTTCTCAATTATGTAAAATCAAAATACAGCAGCAATTTAATATGAACACTGATATTCATTTGAACTATCAAGTTTAACCTGAGATTCACAATATAGCGTAAACAAAGAACATTTCAAATCACAGAATGCTTAAAACATTTGAACTTATATTGAATATATGCTTCTATGTTGTTTCATGTGCAGTTTTTTACTTAGCAGGATGGAAACTATACATGGAAATGAGTCCATGTATAGTTATGGTTTCCAGCCTAAGATGGAATATGCTGTTCATAATAGAACTCTATGAAAATTGTGTCTAAAATCTGCTTCAGCCAGAATTTCCACATGAATAATACTCTTTGAGGGGTGGGGGGGGGAGTGGATAAAGTGAATGCTGCTAGGTAAGTACACCTAATAAGCTGCCAATTATCTGGAGCAAACGCTGTGCAGCTGTGGACAGATAATTCTTCCTATCCAAATCCAGTAGGAAATGTCTAGGCTAACTGCAAAGAAAAATGCATAATGGATTACAATTCTGTTACTACACTTGCTTTTGAACCTAAGTACATTTACTTTTGATAAAGAGTGCATTTTGCAGACACTGCATTGCACAAGTGGAGCATTCCTTTCTTTTTTTCTCACACCTCTTCTTTCTTTCTGCTCATCTGTATCACTTGTCAGATGTTTCTGTATTCATTTAAGCTCATGCTTTCTTCCTGTGAGAGACTGGGTATGTGTTCTATTTTTTTCATTACAGCCAACTCTTCATTTTTTACATCTTTTGTTCTACCATTTCTTTCAATTGTTTCAATTCTGCATCTTCAATCTTCTCGATCTAATCCACACTTCTGACACTTGTTTTTATAAAATTTTTGGCATTTTCCAAAAATGTTATAAAAATCTCTCTCTCTCATTCGGAACAAATTAACAAATTCTGTGCACTGTCAGTAACGAGTTCATTTTGCAGACATTATACTGCATGAAGTCCCTTAGGTTGAATTCCTGGAACAAAGATGCATGAGTGCCAATGTCCTATTTTGCATTGGTATCACTATTATCATGTCATAACTGATTATCCATATTCAACCTTCATTGTTTACTTATCCTTAACATTCTCTGTGTAATTATCATAAGATACCTTGATTAAGTTATTTGCAAATTTAGTTAAATAAAAATAACAAAACATTACAGTCACTGTAGAATATGGAAATGTATGCAGCACTTCATTGCAGATTTTTTATGAATACGTTGGAATGCAGCACAAGATGTTCATTGTATATATATGTGTGTGTGTGTGTGTAAATATATGTGCTATAAATAAAAAAAAAATTTAATTAATGTTTTTTAATCACGTCAGCATCAATATGGATAAAATACATCACTCCTCTACACTTCATATCCATCATATATTTCAATGTAATATCAATATTACAATTTTATTATGCACTTCGCATCCATGGTAACCTGGACATTATTATTATGTGACACCTCCATGGAGTCCAAAGACTCATCGAGGGAGAGTGTGCCAACAGTATCGAACTTTTGATCTCCTTCCAACTACTAACCACGCTCAAACTTGCTTAACTTTTTGCAAGCCATTAGTAGCAGAGGCTGTACCAATCGACCAACCTTTCTTGGTCAGTTGGGTGGTTAATAAAATGTAATGAATTAGCATTAATTAGTAATAACACTTTTTCTCTTCATAATGAACTGGCCACATCTCTTCCATCCTACCTATGGAACAACATCGATAGTGTTACATTTAACAAAGCAATAGCGATCTCAGAACAGAAGAAACATACATTAATTCATAAGTTCAACATACTCCTTCAGAAGAAGGAAATACATAAAAAACAACTAGATCATTCAAAAGTAGTTATTAATCTTTCTTCGAGAGTCCTAACAAAAGAGGAGAATAATCTTTTACTTAAGGGTTTTAACTTCGCCTTAACCCCACGTTTCCTACCAAAAATTGATATCATAGCACAAATAGAAAAAGGAATTAGAAATCTACTGGACAACATGGCAGATTTTATCCGTATAGAAAGTACAGCTTTACTATTAAAAAGCAGATTACCTCATAGGAATCTACCATACAATGAATACGTTTGCCTTAAAAAGTTAAAGGATGACAAAAATATTGTCATAATAAAAGCGGATTAAAGGCAACGCAACTGTTGTTTTAAATGCTACAGAGTATGATAACAAAATGAAAAGTCTCCTGGAAGATACCAGCACCTACAAACCCATAGACAGAGACCCGACTTGGCCTACACACAAAAAAATAAATGATCTAATAAAAAAAAGTGCCTCTCTGGACGGAAGAACTTAAAAAATACTTAAAATCAAAACATCCTTTGATACCAAGAATATATGGTGTTCCAAAGATCCGTAAGACAGATATACCTTTAAGACCAATAGTAGATGGAAGAGATTCACCGACTTCCAACTTGGCAAAATACCTCATGAACATGATCTCACAACATATAGGAAAAACATCTTCCTTCATAAAAAATAGTAAACATTTCATAGAAAAAGTGAAAGATATACATATTGGTCCAATAGACATCTTAGCAAGTCTCGACATTATCAGCTTGTTTACAAACGTCCCAAGACAAGAAATTTTGAATCTCCTAGAAGACCTCTTCCCTCCGGACATCTTGAATCTTTTTAAACATTGTATAAACAATACTTTTTTCACCTATAAAGATAGAATCTGGGAACAAAAAGAAGGGCTGGCCATGGGTTCATCATTATCACTGGTATTAGCAAACCTATTTATGGAAAAATTTGAAAACAGTGCTCTTAAGAATTACCATAAAAATCCAAAAATATGGCTACGCTATGTGGACGATATTTTCATCATATTCAGTGGAACAACAGATGAACTTATCAATTTCAAAGATTATCTCAACAATTTGCACAACACCATAAAATTCACTTTAGAACAAGAAAAAAATAAAAAACTTCCTTTTCTGGATATTCTATTAGAAGTTAATGAAGAAAGTAAACTCTCCTTCTCAGTATATAGGAAGCCAACAAACACTGGAAGATTTCTAAATGCAACCTCACACCACCATCCTTCACAAAAAATAAGCTTAATTAAAACTCTTCGAGACAGAGCATACAATATCTCCAGCACACAAGAAAGCTGTAATGAAGAACTAAAATACTTAACACAAATCCTCCAACAGAATGGATATGAAACAAAAACCATCAAGAGAATCCTTAAAATGCCTCCAGCTAACAACACAATAAAACAGGATTACAAAAACGCAATCTCGCTTCCTTATATCAAAAATGTTACAGATAAGCTAGCCAAATTAATGAACAAACACAACATAAAAGTAGCCTTCCTTCCTTTGGAAAAAATCTCAAGATTTCTACATCCACCAAAACCACCTCATCATCCTCTTAAAAAACCAGGAGTCTACAAAATCCATTGCTCTTGCTGGATTTGCTACGTAGGACAGACAGGAAGATCTGGAGAAATACGCATGGCTGAACACCAAAAAGACGTACAATACAAAAGAGAACAAAAAACTGGTCTTGCTTTCCATACCACTTCCACTGGACACGATGTATTCTGGCAAAAAATGACGATGTCATACATAGAAAACAACAGTTATATAAGAAAATTTAAAGAAGCTACTAATATGCTAAAAAACCCAACCCAATGCAATAAAAATCAAGGTTTAATTCTCCATCAAGTGTGGTCAGCTCTAATAAAAAATCTACCTCAATCTGAGCTCGGACTATATGAACGAGAACAAGAACACGTGACATCGTCCAGTATTGTTCAGCGTCAATAACGTTTTATATCTGCATTCTGTTATTTGAGTTTATGAATAGCCAGACTGTTATGATTTGTATTTATTAATTCTCTTGTTTAAACTTTAAGTTATACTATTTACCCCCTGAAGAGGTAAATCCTGCGATTTATGAAACTTGTCGGAAACTATTATTTCAGTGTTTTATATAACTGAATAATAAAAAAATGTGGTGTAATCACCGAAATATATCTTTTGAACCAATTAGCCACAGAAGTCTGTGCCTGAAATGTAATGATTTATAGATAGAAGGGCACTTTACATCAGTTACATACTGCATAATCCATCATCTACACACACACACCACACCATTAATGGATACACATAAATCTTGAATATGTGAACAAGCTAGTTAATTATCAATGATGTGGTATTAAAATTATTTGCATTTAAAATACTGGCATTATTTGGTGGAACCTTCTAATACACTGATGTCCAAAAGCTAAGTACGAACTACATTTTTACCTATATATTGTGATTGTCTGTGGAAACACTAGTGGTGGTGGTCGGAAGTAGATGGCGTTGGTGTAGTAGTGGTCAATTGGAGCATTGAGTGGTGGAGACAGAGCTGTAGAGTGCGCCCTCCCTCGATGAGTCTTTGGACTCCCTGGAGGTGTCAAATAATAATAATAATAATATGAAAATATTTTCATGACTACAGCGAAATATGGACATAAATTTCTTACAAATTAAATTGTAAAATACATTTTTGGCGAGTTACAAATTTCCTAAGGATGTATACAATTTAAGGAATTAATGTATAGTGCATACAGAGCACTATGCGAAGAGAAGACATTTCAGTATGGAATACGTCCACTCCGAACTGCAATGCAGCTCTCACAAAGTCATACCATACCAAACTTACCTCAAGAACTCCTGAACCACATCAAGTGGTTCAGGAGTTCTTGAGGTAAACTGGCTCACTCCTCCTCCTTCAGAGCAAGGATAAGGTCTTGTTTGTTTTCTGAAGGGGTTTACAAGCAGCATTCTGTCTCCCTATTGCATCCCAAATGTGTTTTATGGGAGTTGAGAACTCTGTAGTATATTGGCCACGCCACTCGATTCAATTAATATCCTCTGTCTCCAGAAGTATCTCCACTGCTCATGTACGATGTGGTGTGGCATTGTCATCCATAAAAATGAATTCTTTGCCTACAGCACCACAGAACAATTGAACATGCTGTTGAAGAACTAGTTGCAATATTGTCCACCGGTAGCTTGGTACATCCATTAAGTATAATGTCTCCTCATACTATGACCCGAACACTGCCGTATATATCTCTTTCAAAAATATTCTCGCAATGATAAGCAGCCACTTTCATGCCAGATCAAGTGTCGTCTAAAATCAGAGGAAAGATTAAGACGACTCTCGTCTGTAAAGAGCACATTAGCCGATTGGTGTCTTGTCCAATTTTTATGGCTACAACACCGCTGAAAACATGCTGTATGAAGAGCTGTGGATAAAGGGATGCAGACCACAGGCATATAGGTCTACTTGTCCTTTATCTCAGACATCTTGCCACAGTTTGTCAAGATATTTGCTTGAATGGAGCCAATTTGCAAGGTGACCTTCTATGGTGTTGATTATGTTTTGCTTTTATATCCCAAAATCTGTCTTCATGTTTTGTCGTAGACTGAGGGCAACCTCTTAGCAAACATCTGAACACATTTCATTGGTTTGAAACACTGCCCAGAGCTGTATACAATGCTATGTAAAATTCCAGGCTCTCTGGCAATATCAGTAATTCTGAGGCATTCTTCAAATTTTCCAATAATTCTTTTCCCCATGAAATCACCTTTGAGTTATTACAAGACATCCAAGTTTGCAACTTTATTCCTTCATGAAAAAAGCTTCCTCCAAACACAATTTCCTTAATGCATTCTTTTGCCTTTTATCCTGTTGAGTGCTACCACACGACCCCTTTGTGCACTTTTCAAAAATTCACATGTGTACCCACTTTCTACCCAAAATCGTTAGTTATACAAATTGCCACATGCATGATTTGTCTGAATTTATGGTTGTAATTTTCAGAAATACTGTTCACCCTTAGGTTTTGGACACCAGTGTATGTATATCTACATGTTAGGATAAACCAGTACATTCTATTAAATTAGGAATACCCAAGGTTATCAGCTTTGTCTGAAGATTTCCTTGTCTCATTTCTTTGCCATAATTTGCTGCTTTTACATTTCTCCTGATTCTTATTTTTATACAGATGTTTTTGATTATCTTTCTCTGAAAGTAAGGCTCCATAGCTCACTCAGTATTATTGATACCCTTTCTTTGGTAGGTTTCATGTGGAGGACTTTTCCAACAGGAAACTCAGGTTTTCCTCTTGCAAAACAACAAACCAGTCAGAAGAATAACACAGTTTGCAGACACTCAGATTGGATTAACCTGTGTATCAAAACTGTAATATCAGGTTATTAAGAAGCCAAATTATTTGGCTATGATAATCAGTTGAGTCTTATGTAAAAGTGAAGAAAGGATCACTGAGAGTTGATCACATACAGATTATCTTATCTAGATTCCTTGGTGATTTTAGCATCTGCAATTCTGACTGGGCTTTGCTCCCCTCCTCTAACTTTATAGACAAACATCCCAGCCGGATGAGAAGTTAAATTGTTAGTTATCAGTAATGATCTCATGCTAATTGTTAACCTTCCTACCAGAATTTCAGATAATCTTAACATTCTGGATATTTTCTAGCTAACTATCTCACTCCAACCAAATACCACCAACTAAATTCTCTTCTTTGCATCTCTGACCATAACCTTGTCCAAGATTTTCTTTTTCCAACAAATCATCCTTCCCAAAGCCATTTCCAGCTTTGTATTCCACTACAATGTTCCAATTGGGATTTTTATATCTTTTCTCTGTGATTTGATTATTGTTTCCATTCTTCAGAATCAAATACTCACTCTGATTTAATAATTAAATTATTCTTTATAGTATGAGTGCCTTTATTTTACCCATGTCACTCAATATTTCCAACCTTATCAAAATCTTTCATTTCCAACAAACATTCAAAAGTATCCAAGCTAAAAATGCTACATATGCTTAATGGCTCAAGCTTTTCCAGTTTATGCTGAACCCCATAACTACAAAAAAAAAATAATAATAATAAATAAATAAAATAAGCAAATCTACAGCAGACTTTGTAAGACCAAATAAACTAAGCTTGCATCCTTCTCCAATGGTAATCAAGCCTTCTGGTCCCTTGTAATGGCTTCTGGGCAAAGAATCTGCCCTGCTATGATTCTACCACTCTCTCATTTTCATCAATCAATGACAATATCTAAAGATAAAGCAGCCCTCTTAACATCAGTCTTCCATCAGTCGTCTCCAACTTAAATAATGCTTGTTTAGACAACTAAGGCAAATCTCTCCTACTCTAATCTCTCTTAAAGCTACTCTAACAATGTCTTTTCTTATCTTTTGACAGAAAGACATAAGGAAAATAATCATCATCATCAAATTCGAGATATGTAGCCTCAAGGGGTGTACAGGATATGATAGTACTACATGAAAAATTTACATCATTACTAACTTCCTATCTACAATTTTCCTCCAAATCAGTCTATTACTTGTCAAGACACAAATATTATCATTATCAGATCTTATATTTCTATCGTCTAAGGCACATTGTAACGTATCAATCCACCTATATCTTGGTCTTCCTCTGGGTCGTTTTCCTGCCAACCTGGCAGAGAACACTTGTTTTGCTAATCTTTCCTCGCCCATTCTGTTTAAGTGACCATACCACCTGAGATTAGCTCTGCTAACGCATTCCTGGATGCTGACAATGTCAAGTTCTTTCCTAATATCCTCGTTTTTAATATGATATTGCCATTGATGCCATCTATTCACGAATATAATCTTTCTCAGGACTCTCATATCTGCGGTCTTTACTCGTTGATCGAGTGTTTTACTTCTGACCCAGCTCTCAGATCCATAAGTTAAAACTGGTTTGAACACTGTCTTGTATACAGCTAATTTAGTGTTCTGATTAATTTCTCTCTTATTCCATATGAATTTATTCAATTGACTTCCCACCATACCAGCTTTGCTGATTCCGTTGTCTATTTCTATATTTAATTTACCATCTTCAGTAAAAATCATGCCTAAGTAGCAGAAATGTTTCACTTGTTCCACAGGTTCTCCATTCACAACGCAGTTGACATTTTCAATGATTCTGCCTATTTTCATCGTCTTTGTCTTTTTATTGCTGACCTTCATACCATATCTATTACAACAGCTATTCAATTTAGTCAGAGAATCTTGCAGACGTGTAGCGGATTTATTTAGAAGTATAACATCATCCGCATAAAGCAAAGAGCTGACATTAACATCTCCAATTTTGATATCAGGTTTAATACCACTTTCCTTCATAATGTGATCCATATAGATAATGAATAACAGAGGGGATAATGTACATCCTTGTCTCACACCAGATTTAACATTAAACCATCTTCCTGTACATCCTTCAATTCTAACTGCTGACTTACAACTCAAATAAAAACTAAGTATTGCTTGATATAATGGCCCATTGACACCATATAACCGTAGCGTATTGAATAGCTTCTCTCTTGGCACCTTGTCATATGCCTTTTCCAAATCGACAAAACTTAAATACAGATCTCTGTTATATTCCTATGCTTTCTCGACTATTTGTCGTAAAGTGAAGATCTGATCCTCACAGCTTCTATTTGGCCTGAATCCAGCTTGTTCTTTACCAAGCTTTTCTTCCACAATTCTTCTCAACCGTTTCTCAAGTATACTTGCATAGATCTTGCCAGGAGCACTCAGTAGGGAAATACTTCGGTAATTCTCACATTCAGTTTTATTTCCCTTTTTACATATGGGTACTATGAGAGCTATACTCCAATCATCAGGAATTCGTCCCTCTGTCCAGGCTTTCTGAACTATGCAGTGCAGCCACTGTAAGACTTTTATACCACTATACTTCATCATTTCTGGTCGAATATCATCTACTCTTGCTGCCTTTCCACATTTCAAGCCTTTGATGGCTTTTTCTACCAGGCATGCAGTCAGGAATACATATCCATACTTGATATGTATTCCTGACTGCATGCCTGGTCAGTGTTTTTTACCACTGTGCTGTCATCACTGCTTATTCCATTTAGCAGTTTTTCAAAGTAATTACTCCATACTTCAAGGATATCTTTTTCTCCTGTTTTCATGTCACCTTTATCATCTCTAACTCCTTTTACAACACTCTTTCTTCCATTCCTAAGCTTCTTCAACAACCTCCAGAATATTTTGCCACCTTCTTGATATTTATTTTCTATGTTCTTGCCAAAATCCTCCCATGACTTTTGTTTAGCTAGTTTTACACAGTGTTTAGCATTCTTGCATTTGTCTCTGTATTCTCTACGAACACAAGCTGACTTATTTGACAGGAACTTTTGATATGCTTTCTTCTTTTCTTTCACTGCCTCTTTAACTTCCTGTGTCCACCAGGGAGTTCTGATTTTTTTATCCTTGCAGACAACTTCACCACATGCCTCTCTGGCAGAATCAATCAATGTTTTCTTCAGAGTTTGCCACTGAATCTCCAAGGTTTGATTCCTGTTCTCAAACAGTTTCATTTTTTCTTCAATAATCTTTGTGTATTTTAGTCTACAGTTCACATCTGAGAGCTGCTCAACTTTTATTCGCTTTAAAACTTTCTTACATATTATTCTTTTCAATATGAAATTCGATTTTAACCTGCTCAAGACTAAATAGTGATCGCTTCCAATTTCAAATCCTCTGTACACTCTGGTGTCCTGCACCAGGGAGAAAACATCACTATCAACAATAACATAGTCACTGAGACTTTTCTTATTCCTTGCCTCTTCTCTCCATGTGAATTTGTGCACATTTTTATGTTGGAACATGGTGTTAGTAATAACCAGTCCATGTCCTGAGCAGAAATCCAACAGATATTTGCCATTATTATTAGCTTTGTATGTCTCATTATTTTTGTATGTCTCACAATCATTTCCTACTCTGCTATTTAGATCCCCAACAAGGACCAACTTTTCCTTTTTCATTGTGTCAGTTGCTTTTTCTAAAGTCTCAAAAAATTCCTCCACTTCTACCTTAGTAGAATCTTCTGTGTGACCATAGGCACAAATAAGTCTCATTGTCCAGTTCCCCATTCTCATATTTTCCCACATTACTCTACTTGAGACTGACTGCCATTCAAGAAGATTAACCTCGTATTTTGTGTTGAATACTATGGCTACTCCTTCTTTTCCTTGATTGTCATTGCCTGAATATAACATTTTGTATTTATTTCTCAGTTTTTGTCTTTTTTGTTTCAGTCACTGTCCTCTAGCCCAGATTGTATTCCTCCAGCTGTACTAAAAGTTCATGCTCCAGAATTAGCACCCATCCTTTATTGCCTTTACAAGCTGTCCTTCCATTTGGTATCTGATAAAAGAGATATGTGTGTGTGTATAGCCATCAAACTATGATCCCATTTCTTTCACTACAAAACTCTCCAGTTTGAGTGCAGAGAAGATCAGCAGCCAGCTTTTTCACTAACTGGAGACCTATGTTATTTAGTAATGTATTCCACTATTCTCAGTCCATAGCAGAGTGCTTCACCAACGTTCCACCTGTGCAGCCATAACATGGAAAGATGTGGAGTATCTGATGAGGTCATTCTTGATATTTCTAAGGCATTTTCATTGAATCTGGCATCACGGCCTTCTTTCCATCTTGTCAACTTCTTTCACATCATTCAGTATATGGCATAGCAAATGGTTCCCTGTCATCTGATTTTTCCATTAATCCTGAAGTGTCCCAAGGTTTCTGTACATTCACCTATATTGTTTCTTTTATATGTATCAACAGTTTTCCCTTACTAATGTCTAATCCTATTCATAGCTTTGCTAATGGAATACACTCTGTTGGATTCTAAATATATAGAAATTTAAGTAATTATTATTTGCTTTAGAATCCAACATGATCTTCCATCAAAAAGACTAGACTTGTAAATATTATTTAATGTAAATAACTTATTTTATAATTTAATATTCATATAACTACCTTAATTTTATCTAATATTTAATTAATCAAAGATATATGTATTAATAATGAAAAGACTGTATTAAATATTATTAAGCTATTTTATTCATTACTATATTAATATTATAAGAACTTGTATTTGATAATTTAACTGTGCATTAATTGAAATGTAAATATTCTTTATTTATTCCTATTTGTAGAAGTTTAGCGTTATGCAATACCTCAATTTTATTATATTTTGTTTGGTTGTCATGGAGACGTATGTAAGTGAGCGAGCACGTTTTGGAACACCACGTGAGGAGAAGGTTTATTGAAAAGAGTTTTAGAAAGAAATCACGAGAATAATTTAGGTGGGAAGAACGGATATATAAGTGATGAATGCTGAAATTATTAATTATTAAGAGAGATAGATTAGAGAGAGAAAGGAGAGGATTGGCATTAGGTTGGAATCGGAGCATTCGGGAATCACAGTGCGATAATGGCGAGTCGGCAAGTCACTCAAGCAGCTAATAAAGTCTACTAGTCTAGAGGCGGTTAGCCAATAAATTGTAGAATAACAATTATAGCTACGGAAGATAGCTGAGTGACTACTAAATACACTAGCAATATTTGAGTTGAGATTCAATTTCAGGGCCGACCTTTCAAGGACATACAGAACCTTGAAGCAAAGCACAGAGTTATTAGGGAATAGTAGAGGCTGTAAAGTTGAAGTTACCGTTAGCTGTGCTTAGAAATATATTGCCTAAAGAATTAAATGAATTCAGGAAGAATGAACAGCTGTGCATATAAAACCTCAAATTAAGGAATTATTGTGTATTGCCTTAATTCATAACAGATCAGTAGTATTTCATGCAAAAACATTTGTTTGTGTGTATAGTGGCCAACGATTAATTCAGTTATTGCTTAGAAGAATTATTTTAATGAGTGCCGTATACTGTTTACAGTTATAAAAAGTGTTTACATATAAGTGGGTGAAGAAAAAGAATTATCGGTAAGATTATTCCAACCGTTAATATTCCTATACAGAGAAGTGTGAGAGTTTCATCCTAGAATTTCCTTATACTAACAGTAACTATTGCGGAAATTAGCTAAAGTGTAAATTTATAAGTGTTTGCTTGTGAAGAGGTATTACTGCAATTTTTATTGTATTTAAAACTTAAAGAACTATGAGATATTGATGTGAATGATCATTAAGGAACTTTATTAAATAGCTAAAAGGAACTGTGAGAAGACTGTATTACAGATAACAGAATTACCATTGTCTGAGTTTGCATGACTTTATTATCAGAAAGGCTGAAGTGTTTATAATAACTTGTTTAGTATTTTGATCTTAAGTGTATAATTTGTGGTTATAAAATTAAATGTTTGTTTTTGTTAATCAAAAGTTGTATTTTGCCTGAATCTCTTTTACTGCACCATTCATAAAATATTCGAACCAAAGCGGGTGAATTAAGTTAGTCAAATATACTCGGCCAGTATATATTTTAAGGAGAAATAGTTGAAAGTTGATTTTTCTTCAATTCTTGAACTAATTCAGATATAGAGTGGCACAGTCTTTAAATATAAATTTTCTGTATATTTGAATTAGAAACCAACTAGCAACTTATCAATTAGTTAAGAACATCGTAATAGTAATCATATAGGATCCAACACACTCCATCCCTATTCATCATTACCTTGTGGTTTAGTTCTCAGTTGACTCAAGCTTTAGGATGCTCTATGCCAGTGCCTTAAGCACCAATCTTCTACACATTTTGAGGTGGGGTGAGGATAATTTAGTGAATTTTAATGCTACCAAATACAATTTTGCTTTATTTCCCTGAAGAAAGTCCGTGCCTTTCCCTCACTTTTGATAATCAAACAGGAGTATTTTTCTCTTTTTCAGCTAATGTTCACATCTTGTCTATCCTGGCATGAGCATCATGTCCATAGCCTCTTTTTGCTCTAAAAAATTTGGTAATTCTTTTTGTTCTTAATATTACTTCTCTTCTGCACAACTTCGAACACTTTATAAATCTTAAATTTGCTTAACCCTAGGATAGTGTTCTCACATCTCGGGTAGTACCTTAAAACCTCCATCAGGTTGTATTCAGATGACAGTTATTCATTTAACATGTATCCTTTCGTTGACTCCCTCCAGTTACTCTCACATAGATACTCTCTTTTTGTATTATATTATCTATAGGTATTCCATGGAACTGCTTCACTTCCTTCTAACCAAGTACGAATGTGAGCAACTGCTGGTCAACATTCATTTACTAGTCAGCTTCAGATTTACCGAAACAATTTTTGATCCTCTTCCTTCATCCAACACACACACACACACACACACGCACACCTGTCCTTTAGAACAGTTTTCCCAGTACTAATTTCTCTAAAGCATACAACTTCCAACTCTTCAAGAAACACACTAACAGGATTCGTTCTTCTTTCTAATTATTTGTTCACACATGGCACCACTATGTTGTAGGGTTTAAGTCGTGTGTGTGTGTGTGGTTTATCTTAAAAATAAATAAGGGTACATGTGTAGCCCTGTGGAAATTGCATTTCTTCAATAGTGCTAAGTTTCCCAAAGAAAATCAGTTATAGGATTTATTCTAATTGCCAATTAAAGGAATTTTTCTAACTTTTTTTGTGCTGAGCTGTAGATATTTGCACAAGTGAATAGGGTTCTTTGTTCAGGAAAATTTTATCCCTTCATCTCAAGAAATTGACTGTGGAACTTAATAAAATATGAATGTTAGTATTTAGGGGCCATGAAATTATGTCCAGTTATGTCTTATTAAAAGTACTTAATCTCTCTTCCAAAAAAAAAAAAAACTTGGTTCATTAATAGCTTGGGCTTATTATCAATGAAGGCTAAAGGACGGAGACTTTCTGTAATCTATCTTCAAAAGTCAGTTGAAGCTAAAGGTGTTAGAGGATTTTTTTATTTTATTGTAAGAAATGTAGAATAACTTAAAATAAAAAATGGGTTCATTTCTTGTTAGTATAATGCTTTTTTCTTGCTTTGCTCATCTGGTATTTACATGATGATACTTTTTTTTATGATGATATTATGATCATACAAGAGAGATCAGCTCATGGTTTGTCATCACTGTGGATGGGTAGAAAGTTGGGATGGAATGTTCACCTGTTTAAGTTGAAGACTTGAGGATGTCTTCAGACTTGAGATTAGGTTGGAGATTAGAATTTAGGGTTATAAGGGTTCATGTTCTAGAAACTGGTGATTTGTATAAAGATGGTTAAATGAGGAGGAGGAGTGCAGTGTGCTGTTATCCACAGAATTGTGTATTAGATGTACAGTTCTGGATGTGTTGTTGATTGATAGATAAAAGAAAGATGGTGAGAGAACCTGCAAAATTGGAAGATTAGGTACCTCTGCTATCATGTACAGTGTGCATCTAATTGGTAAGCTGGTAAACTAGTCAGTACTCTGAAAGTCAGAGTACTGATTAAATGATGGGAGCTTACTTAATAAAAAGTCTTGAAGATATATCAACAGCAACTACTACTTGAGCCACTAAGTAACCATTTTGCAAGGATATATCATCCAAGTGAAGATATTGTTATGGCAGAGGTAACAGGGACTGATGTGAGAACAGAGGTTGATGAATTTGAGGTACTTAGGATATTGCAGAATCTGAATTCAAATGCAGCTGTGGAATCGGATGGTATATCGGTTCATTTTAAGAGAATATTCAGGGGAACTGGATATTCTCTTAAAATGGAGTAGGCTGTTTAAGTCTCACCTCTGGCAAAGTTCCAAGAGAGAGTGGAAGGAGGGCAAAATGATTCCTTTGCATAAAGGAGGATCTATGTCTGTGGAAGCAGATTATACACTAATCGGTATTTCAGGGATGGTAGTAAAAGGTCTGGAAAAGTTGGTCAAAAAGAATTCAAGAATGGGTGGATAAGAATATGATACTTTGAGGGGAAGCATGGCTTTATGAAGGGTAGATCATATCTTAGTAATCTAAACTTTTTTATAATAGAGTGAGATGAATTGGATAATAGAAATGGCTACATGATGATACTGCTGAATTTTGCAAAAGATGCTTGA
This sequence comes from Typopeltis vanoorti, assembly GCF_054136105.1. Lineage (NCBI taxonomy): Eukaryota > Metazoa > Arthropoda > Arachnida > Uropygi > Thelyphonidae > Typopeltis > Typopeltis vanoorti. The sequence goes on along the minus strand of NC_143560.1, from coordinate 9,063,631 downwards.
CAGGATACCACATGGAACTCTACTATGCAAACTGCAACAAATGGGAATGGATATGAAACGTGACGTGGATAAAAGGATGACTGATGAACAGATACCATAAAGTAGTATATGGAAGAGCAGACGGGAGATAACTAGTGGTGTGCTGCAGAAATTCTCTGCTGGGATCACTACTGCTTAATTGTACAGAAATGATATAGGAAATAATTTAAGGGAGATATTCAGCTGCTTGCTGATGTTGCAAAATTGGGTAAGGCAATAGTTAAGGAGATGTGGAAAACTTGCAGCATGATTTAAATAGGCTGACAGTATAGACAAAAAACAAAACATAATGGGTTTGTGCATTTTGGGATAAAAAGATTACAGGTTGTGTACCATATGGAGGGAACTGTATTCCAGGAAATTAATGAAGCCAGGAATATGGGGATAGTGGTAGACAGAGAGTTGAAGATTAGAGAGCATATTGCTAAGTAGCCAGGGTAGTTCACAACAGTGACGTACCCAGGGAGGGGGACAGGGGGACTGGGCCCCCAAAAAATAGAAAAAAGGGAAAAAAACACTAGAAAATTTTCCAAAAATCTTTTCCTAATTAAAATTTTTTTTTATTTATGTTGTGTCATGCCTTCTATTTCTATACTACTTATGAATTAGCAGTCACATAAGGTGGGAATACCAAATAGCTCTCAGGAATCACGGCAGATGCTCAGTCATAGGTTGTGTGCAATGTGTAGTGTCTATTCTCCAGTCGTCTATTCAACTCGGTCCCCCCCCCCCCCCCAAAGATTAAATCTTGAGTGCTGCCTCCTCCCCTTCCAAGATTAAATCCTGACTGATTCACAGGATTACTTGGTTATTGAAGAACACACTGACAAGCAGAGATAAGAGAAATATTATTCCTCTTTATAAGACCTTGATACAATCACATCTGGATTACTGTGCTTGTCTTGTCACTTGGATTTCTGGTGGAAAGTATCTAGAGGTGAGTGGTCTGTGGAAATTCTCCCTTTGAGGGTTTATGGATCGCAAAAGTTGGTTGATAGGCAAAAAAGGGAGGATACGATAGTATTTAAGATACTTAAAGGATTTTATGGGATTAATGCAGGTGAAATGTTTCAGCACTTGAGTACAGATAGCACAACAAGAGTTTATCCCTGGAACTTCTGTAGGAGTGTGGTAAGTAAGAGTGTGAGGACTAGAATTTTTGCTTGGAGAGGTGAATGAATGGAATGGGTTGCCTGCATCAGTTGTGTTTTGTGTGTTAATGGTTTCAAGGAGAATACAATAGATATTGTGTTGATAGTTTGGGTCTCTCACAATGAGTCTTGGGACTCCATGGAGGTGCCCGTGCAATAATAATAAGTAGTAGATCACATGTTAATTAACAGTGGTGGAATATGTACTGTCGATTGTTTTTTTGTTGACAGTTCAAGTAATGGAGGAGTCCATTGATAGTAGTTATTTTAGACAGAACAGATTAAATAAATTCGACAGTAATTTCACAGATATCCTAAACCAACACCACATATACAGGGTGCCCATAATTAAACTTCCCCTATTCAGAAACTTACGTAGCTCGATCTAAAAACTGGAATGTCACCAAATTTGGTAGGGAGATAAAGACATGGGAAGAAGGATTCTGCGAGAAAAAAAAAGGGGGAATATGACGCTCTTCAATGTAAAAAAAAAAAAAGCATTAAAAATGGACAAGCAAATGAATTACAAAAACTAAACTGAAATGAAAGAGTGCCTTCATGTATTACACTTATGATAATACAGCAATAAAATATTTAATATCAATTTAATTTAGCATAGTAATTATGGTATTACAGTTGCTGGAGCATAAGTGTTGTCACAAACCTGTTGCACATTGAGTTCATTGATGTTAAAGAGGGCCTGTGACAAGGACAGTGGCCACACTGTCCTTGCCGACCAGAAATTGCATCCTGTACATGCCATTTTCAATAGCAGGAATGTTCGCCACAGTCCTTACATGATGCATTTTCCTTTAAGGCTGCCAAGTTCGATACACGTCTTCGTGGGGGGGGGGGGTACTTCAGGTAGACCACGGTAAACCGTGGGGGTCTGGACTTCAGGTAGCCCCACAATCAAAAATCGCATGGAATAATATCAGGGGCAGCGAGGTGTCCATGCAACTTAAAAGAAACAACTTATCACTCTTTCTTCTGCAAAGTAATGTAATAGAATCTGCTGTATCGGCCATGTAATGTAAGGAGATGCTCCATCTTTCATAAAAATGGTCCGGTCGGAGTGATGTGCTCTAAAAATAATTGCCCTGTTATAAAATCTGCTGTGAAGCCACACCAAACAGTAATATTAGGTGAATGTAAATGGATGTTTCTGGCATGCATGGTATGATTCGGAAGCCCAAATTTGGTGTGTTCACAGTTTCAGATAAAAAATGCGCCTCATCTCCCCACAGAATTTTCAATGGCCAAGAATCGTTGACTTCCATTCTGACCAGAAACATCGGAGCAAATATCAGTCTTATCACAATCATCATGTAGCAGCTGAGCTGATATGGATAAAATATAATAATTTTGCGCAAGACTCCATACCGTTAAATAAGGCATATGCAATCGTCTCATTACTCCATGGGCTAATTACTCGATAATCGTGGTGAAATTGGTTTCTGATTGCATCTGACAGAAGACATTTACCTAAGTTCTGGTGATTCTAAACTCACGAAGAGCAGCTGATGCATTGCCTTTGTTAAGGTAAAATATACAGCTAATTCTCTTTTTACACGATTTCGAAATAACACAGTTTAGAAAACAAAAGTAATTCTATTTTTTTTACTATATTTTCATTTAACACGGTTCAAATGGCGCTTATTTTTAAAATTTCTGTTAAAAGGGGAATTTCCATTATAATTATCATTTCCTAATACGGTAGATATATATACTTAAATTTGAATTTTGGGTAACCCTCTCGAGTGCACTGGAAGGCAAATAAAAAAGATGGGTTACAAAAGGAAATTTTAATTAATGGTTCCATCAATAATTTCAGAAGTTAAACGCTGTTTGATTGAAAAAATCTGGACTTTAATGTTTTATTGATTATAAACAATGCACCTGGCCTTCCTGTTTTAGAACACCCGAATGTGGAATTTTGTTTTCTACCACCTAATACAAGTAGACCACGGTGGGATCGCTACTTTCGAAACTTACTATATAAGAACATTCCAATTCATGTTGGATAACTAGATCAGGATAATTTACTGATAGTTATTGATGCGAGGAAGAAATTTTCTATTTTGGATTGCATCAAACAATTGCTAAGTTAGCGTTATCAGAGTTGGATTGCATCAAACAATTACTAAGTTGGCGTCATCAGAATTGAAACCAACTTTAAATGCATGCTGGAAAGCTACTTGTCAGAATGTGTGAAAAAGAAAAACTGTATATTTGCATACAACTGAATATCCCAATATCAGATTAGCACGTGCTGTTGGTGAAGAGGGATTGGATGATTTTTCGTCTGCAGATATTGGAGAATTGACGGTTAACAAGGCTGTTAGTGATGACGAAATAATAGAAGCTGTCCTTGAGAGTCTCGAAGAAAGAAAAAATTGATGATGATGAGATTCTACTCACTGCAGGATTAATTAAAGAAGGGTTTCAAATGCCTAGTGAAATTCCCACGTCATTTTCTTACACATGATCCAAATACTGATCGAGTTGAACAGTTTAAATGTGAACTGATGTGTATGGTGTGATATGAAGAATTATAGATCTAGTCAAAACAGATTTCAACGATTAATTGCAGAGTTTGTGGTAAAAAAAAAAAACTTCAGAATTATTGGAAATTAGTGCTATTTAGCTCCTTTTACTGAAGAAAACGTTTCACCATTGCAGTATGAACAGGACGGCCGAAGTGTTTCAAGATGAAAGTGATTTAATTCCAGTCTCACACAAAAGAATGCGGCTACTGTCAGAAAGTGACAGCGAATGAAATTTAACTAATAACCATATGCGCGATTTGTATCCGCTCTCCAGCCAAAAGGCTGTGGGTTCGAATCCTGCCGTGGGCATGGATGTTTGTGATTGTCTGTGAAAATACTAGTGGTGGTGTGAGCGGTAGATGATGCGGTGGAGACGGAGAGTTGTAGAGTAGGTGTCCTCCCTCGATGAGTCTCTGAACTCCTTAGAGTGTGTGTGTTTTGTTAGAAAATAACTTATGTTCGTATCGGGTTTTCACATTTGGAACAATTTTTCTTTTTTATTACACGTTTTTTTCTGGAACCAATCTATCGTATAAATGGAAAATTTGGTGTAACTACAAGTGAGGCACGTGTTGAACACCACTGTCAATAAGAATACAATTCAACTTCATTTTATGCAAAACGTTCGGCTTTCTGGGCTACATTAGCGCCATATTCCCCCTTTCGGCATCTTTTCTGACATATTTTTCGCGGAATCCTCGAGTCTCAATTAGTCTCAACTAGACACAACTTTGGCATGGAAAAGCGAGAGTGAGTTTGTCCTGAATTGTGCCATGTTTCTGAGATTATTTTCACGAAATTTATCAATTTTGTAGGAATACAAAATCTTTCCAACTTCTTTGTGATTAATGAATCATTCATGTATATTAATTTTATTATTATTATTACATCAAACCTCCAAGAAGTCATTGTGGGAGGGCATTCTACTCTACACAACCCATGCCTCTCCTACCAAATCTTCCAACGACACTGCTACCATCTACCAATACTAAAGTAAATTGAGACATGTATGTGTCTGTTCTCATGGCTAAACTTCCTATGTGAGGGATGTAAAACTCAAGCTTATGGGAGCAAAACCTTGCTACCGGCATGAGATCAGCTAACTTGCCTTCAGTTTAAAAGCCCGTATAAAAATTCCTCTCCTAATGACCTTAATTGAACTATGGTATTTTTCTAATCGAAGGAAGCAATATCTAGTTCTTCCATTTGTGCTACGGAGGTATTTATGCTCCTAATATTTGCTAGTAGAATTTAAATACTAAAAATTTGGCCTGTAATTTCTAAATCCACATCGCTAATTTAAATTTCATGAGACTCTCTACTGCAGAAAACCAAGTGGCAATTAAAAATTAGTTGATGCCTTTAGCAGTATATTTATTCCGGCATCTTTAGAATTGATATGCTAAAAACGATCACTATCACATAAAATAAAAATAAATAAAAAAATAAGAGCATTGTAATATACAAATGAGTTCTCTACTTTGTTTCCTTCATGACAATATTATAGCCGTTATGATGACCGTATATATATATACACACCTGCAATCTACTTTTAATGGGACGATTATTTTCCTCCTTATCAAAAAAGTAATTAAATTCAAACCCCACGTTACAACCTCAGGCTGTATGGACGGTTTTCCCGAATATGTATGTTTTGATGTGCTGCCGACACACCTTTGTTGAGGGAGAGGAATTGTTCCCTTATCTAAAATTACTTTCTAACATACTTTTGTTAAGAAGACCCTTGTATCGTAAGCGACCTCGAAACATACAAAGCGTTGGTTAGCTATTTATTGCATCGCGCAGTGGCGCACTCAAGATTTAATCTTGGGGGTGGGGGGTGAGTTGAGTAGACGATTTGAGAATACACACTCCACATTGCATACGACCTATGACTGAGCATCTGCAGTGATCGCCAATACATGATACCCGTGATCTCTGGGCCGGCTTGTACAAACGATGTAGCGCTCGGTCTGCCCGAGCACTACTTCATTCGCCTTGCGTTCACAGTGGCCGTGATTCACAGGAGCAATAGGGTATTCCCACCTTATATGACCGCTAATTCATAAGTAGTATAGAAATAGAAGACATGACACAACGTAAAGAAATTAATTTTAATTAGGAAAAGATTTTTGGAAATTTTTCTACTGTTTTTTTTTTCTTTTGGGTGGGGGGGGGGGATGACCCCTGTGTGCGCCACTGGCATCACGACGCTCTGTATGTTGTGAGGTCATATCTCAGTTGACGTCACGAATTTATTGCCACACGCTTTTGATGAGGGGAAGGCATTGTAACAAGATATTGACAAGATATTTCAGGATGATTTTTGTATTAAGCTAAGAGAAATATGAGCTGCTTTGTAGAGCGGAGCCGAACGTAATCTTTAGAGTATTGTGTGCAATAATATCTCTTGGAAGTTAATGAGAAAGTCTGATAATTTTTTCCTGGAGTTCACTGCTTGAACATTTGTGGGAACATTGATTGTGAAGAGTTATCCCCTAGACCAGCGTTTCTGAAACTGTGTTCTGTGGAACAACAGTGTTCCTTGAAAAATGATCAAAATTAATATGAGCCTGGAATGGTTTTAAATGCCCCAACAAGTTCAAACATGTTTGAAAATCAGGCGCTCCTCAATTTGGTTGTGGATTGTGCTATTAAGGCCAGCGTGTGCTGGCCTCGACTCAGCCGCCAGCGATTGTCGACACCTCCGAGCGCGAATGAAGTACGGAAGTATCTATTCTAGGAAATGTGCAGTCACAAGCAAGGCCAATGCGATGCGATGCGATGCGGACCGGCACGCCAGTAGTTTGCGCTGTCGCATTTTTGCAATGCAATACAGCTTGCTGCGGCGATAGTGTGCGCTTAGCTTTACATTGAATACGAGACCGATGATACTTGACTCACTCTAACCAAGGTATTCCTTTAAAATTTCAGGATTTGTGAAGTGTTTCGTAGTACGAAAAGTTTGAGAAACCCTGCCCTAGAGGATTCTGTCAAGGTAACTGGGTCATAGGTTACTGGGAAAACATCATTATTTTCCCAGTAACATTATCATTATTATACGGGCACCTCCATGAAGTCTGAAGACTCGTCGCAGGAGACCCAGTCTATTCACACAATCTATCATACCTCTCCTTGAACCCATTAACAGACAAAGCACTCACAACTGACTCTGGCAACCCATTCCACTCATTCACTACACTCCAAGCAAAATATCTAGTCCTCACACTCTATTAACCATCCCTTTATTCAACCTCCAGCGATGACCCCCTGTTCTGTCCCCTCCAGCCAAGTTCTGAAACAATTCCCCTGCATCAATCCTATAAAACTCTTTAAGCAACTGAAATGTTTCTATCGTATCCCCTCTTTCTCTCTTGTCAACCAACTTCTACAATCCACACACCCTCAATCTATTTTCATAGAGAACATTCCACAGGCCACTCACCTTGTTCAGTGAATTCATCTTGTTCAGTGAATCTTCTCCACTACTTCCTTATCCCCAAGAAACCCAGAAGACCAAAAGTTAGTGCAGTAATCCAGATGCGGATATATCAAGGCCTTATAAAGAGGAATAACAACTTCCTTATCTCTTCTTGTTAATGTTTTCTTCAAAAGCCAAGTAATCTTATTACCTTAGCTATA